>NC_080571.1:174193827-174878827 GCF_030247185.1 Malaya genurostris
TACACACACACACACACACACACACACACACACACACACACACACACACACACACACACACACACACACACACACACACACCCACACACACACACACTACACACACTCACAACACACACACACACACTACACACACACACACACTACACACACACCACACACACACACACACACACACACACACACACACACACACACACACACACACACACACATCACACACCACACACACCACACACACACTCACACACACACACACACACACACACACACACACACACACACACACACACCACACACACACACACACACACACACACACACGACACACCACACACACACACACACACACTAGTCCACCTACCACCCAAACACTCCCCACTGCATGACGCCCGGGCATATCGATCTACCCTTCGCTAGCTCGCTCGGAAACTGTCTGATGTACAGTGAGACTCTATGTATAGTGTACAGCTTTCAACGTATTTTTATCGATAGAATTTCTCAAAGATGTCTGAATCGATTTTATCAAACTCGCCCTCGTTTGAAAACTACTAATTGGCCAATAGTCAAATTCGAAGATCAGCACTTTAACATTTAAAAGAAACATGAATCGCGAAGGCCCTTTAATATCCATTTCTATGGAAAATTTAACTAAACATGTTCGTAGATACTAATACTACAAAACAATAACACTTATTGAAAAATCGGTTACTTCGTGAAAAAGGGTGCACCAGAAATTTTTACTCGTAGCTCAAAGATGGGAATTTTGTAACAGTAATTAAGACTAAGATAATGTCAGTAATTAAGACTAAGATTATTGTTGTATTTGGTTCACGTTGGCGTGTGCTGATCACCTAAATCTGTGGGAACCAGTCTCCAGTTGGTGATCAGTTTGTATTTCAGTGTTTCGATTGTATTTTAACCCAAACAAGAATAGCAAAAGTATTTGAAATTTATATTAAGTACTTATACTGTCAACCAGCTTAATGAGTAGATGTCAATCATTATTGTTGTCAATACTGTTTCAAATTTCTATACAGAGGTATTTTGAAATGAGTTCAACGAGAATGTTTCCAATATGTCACTATTAAACCCAAATTGACGACTTCCACTTTATCGAGGTGATTGGTAATTCTAACCATATTAATATTCTTTGTACGGGTATAACGAATTGATCAAAAAATTAAATGATTACAATTGAATAATTTCAGTTTTCTGTAGTTTTTTAAATAAATAAGCCCAAATACATGAGCTCTTAGAAGTAGATCCGTAGAGAAAGCAGGAATCCTTAGATTTCCATCTGCCTTGGAAATTTTCTTATTAGGCTTGTCGGAAATACCAATCTGTTGTAAACTTCACGTACGACCATTATTCAACGTTACTCAATAAAATGCATCAAACATAACAAACAAATCACCGGTGGCGCTTGTCGTGAACAGAAAACGAATGGAAGTCGAGGTTCGCAAAAAAATGAAGAATATTGTTATAAATACTTCTTGAACGCACTTGACGATTATATATTAGTAACTGAAGGTTCTAACTTCCAAAAATTACTTTCTTGGTAAGTTTAAGAGGTAAAGAACTTTTACACCCTAATTTCTGCTAGGTGCACATAACTGATTTCACTTGAATTTACGCTTCATCTTGCTTATGACAGACATGTGATATCGGAATCACTGTAAACCATCAAATCACATGTCTGTCGCCCTGTATCACGGTGCACAGTGGCCTGAAACGGGAATTTCCGTGACAAAAATATTTTCACTATTAAATATTAGTTTTTTGTAGTTGGTGTCTTCACAAAAGTTGTTTGTAATCAAATGGCGCTCCTTTTGATGAGAAAAGTTACTAGAATGGTCCTCATTTAGACTGAAATCTGAAATCTAATTATCTTAATTGAACTCAAAAATGTTTTTGTTGTACAATAAAGTTGTAGGAAATTTTATTTTGAGCAACTTTGTTGGAAAAATCACTTTTCTAGCTATTCATTTGATCGAGTTACATTAATTTTCCCGAGTAAAAGTAGGGTGGCTCCTGAAAAATCACTTTTTTGTTCTAACTTTTTTGTGAAACGTTCTACGGAAAAGTTGTCTTCAGAAGAGTTGTTGAACTAATCATTGCGCACAATTTCGCTTAACCAAGCTTTTTCATATGAGATACCAGTAAAAAATTATGATTGTTTTTTCATCGAAAACTAGTCAAGCTTCAAATATCAATATTCATTAGATGCCAGATCGATAAAAATGTATCCTATGCGGTTCCTGAAAGGTCATAATATAAGTAAAAATTTAAAAGAAAATTGGAAGTGTGTTATGTTTCTAACTTATTTAAAGTAGTCTTAAAAATCCCGTCAAAAATCTCAAAAATATTGCATAACTCTTAAACACCTTAACGTATCAACATGCTTCCTTCAGCAAAAAAATAGTATCAAATTAGTTCTACAAGTGTTCGATACTTTGTCTTTTCGAGAAATAGATTGCAGAACAATTTTAATTAATTTATTACCAAAATAACTACTTCAATTGAGTTTGAGCAACTGAGGATTAGAGATACTGTGTAATATGGTTATTTCGAACTAGCTGGCCATGAGAAATTTATGAACAGATATTTTCATGATCTCAACAACCATTCCAACAAGTTGGTGCAAGTTAGTAAAATGCAAATATTTTTATCTCCATCGTGCCAAAACGCCTATGACACTGACCCTTCTTTCTCATCCACTTGTGTACCGAATAGCCTGTAACAACCGGAAAACGACGTACGTTGTAATTCGGAAACTGTTCATCGTACAAAAATGGCGTCCAGGAAGAAGTTGTAGGGAATCAATAGGCCACTCTAAAAAAATAATTTTTTTTCTCAATAATTTCAAAATGAACCGAAAAAATTATTTTGAAAAAAATAAGGGTTTCGATTTTTTTTGATAATTTTTATTTTAAAACTGTTCTTGAAACCTACAGATTGATGGCTATCTTATCCGTGCCTTTTGAAAAATGAAGAAGTTACAGCTAAAATTTGTTCATGATATCCTTTCTTCTAGAAGTAGCTGTTCTTGAGATACTTGGATATTTAATTATAACACCTGATTTTATATTTCCATGAATTGTTGTTGTTGTTGTTGTCGTTTATTAGCGGCTTTAACCACGTTTGGGTCGTTCACCGCACTTTCCATGAATTGTTTAGTTGCTTGCTATATCTACAATTATTATATGTACATGAAGAATTCTTAATTATATTTAAGGTTTCATTTATGTCTGACGGAGCTTCCTCGCAGTACAAAAACAGAAAAAAATTTGCAAGTCGATAAATTTAAATCAATGTATGACATTGATGCTGAGTGGCATTTTTTGCAACTTCTCATGGTAAAGGACCATGTGATGCACTCGGGGGTAATTTAAAGCGAATGGCACAAATGTAGCTTGGCTAAGCTACATGAACACCCAATCATAACTGCAAAACAATTATATGAATGGGCAGATCAGAGAAGTCGAGATGCATTCACGACCAATGTCTTTTTGTTACGTGTCACAAGAAGAATATGAACGGGGTGTGACCGAGTGGAGTAGTGTTTATAAGGATACCAAAATGATTCCAGGAACACAGAAATACCATTGTTTCGTTCCGATTTCAGAAACCACAATCGTCACAAGACTGTATTCGAATGACGATGCACGTAGTACTCATACAATTTTCAAAAACTAAAAACCTTAAATAAAGTTAAGAATTCTTCATGTACATGTAATAATTGTAGATATAGCAAGCAAATAAACAATTCATGGATATATAAAAAATGGTGTTAAAATTAAATATCCAAGTATCTCAAGAACAGTTACTTTTAGAAGAAAGTATATCATGAACAAATTTTTTGCCTTTAACCTGTAGAATAATATTCTACTGTTTAAATGATTATCTTTCAACGAGAACTTGAAATTTCGAATATATCTGTAAATTGTTTTAGCTGTAACGTCTTCATTTTTCAAAAGGCACGGATGAGATAGCCATCAATAGGTAGGTTTCAATCACAGCTTTAAAACAAAAATTATCAAAAAAAAAAATTAAAACCATGCTCATTTTTATTTAACTTTTTCGGATTATTTTGTAATTATTGAGAAAAAAATCAAAATTTTTGTTCAGTGCATATTTTTTTAGAGTGCCCAATCGATTCCCTACAACTTCTTCCTGAACGCCATTTTTGTACAATTAACGGTTTCCGAGTTACAACGATTTGAAAAAGTCAATTTTGGTGAAATGCAAAAATACATACGCCATCTCAATAAGTTCAAAACTTATGGTTTGCCATTCCATGTGCGAAGTTTCATCCAAATCGGAGTAGGTCGATTCCGATTTTGTCACTTTTTCGTCTACTCATTCCTGGAATTGCTCAGTTGGTAGTTGCCTATTTGTATGAGAAGAGTGATGCTAATCTAAAAAATCCTTCTTAATCCATCATATATATATGCCGAGTTGATTGCTAGTTTTAGGTCATTGCAAATATCGAAGTAGTTTTGTAGATTGATAACACTTTTATCTTTTCTATAAGCCATATGTGCTTTCGGCTTTCGGATTCAATTGGGTTGAACCAGACAGGCAATTTGCTGTTATGAGTTCTTCTTCTTCTTTTTAATGGTACAATTTCCGAAATTAAGTTGTTAATAATTATATAAACTATACTCTACTTCTATACTAATATTTTGCGGTTTAATGTACTTCTTCGGAACTTGTTTTGTGGTATTCCGGCACTTCCTCCTATTTTATTTCGTTAGGGATGTTATGCATAAAGATGGAGTATTCAATTGCTGTGTGAAATGCTTCATTTTTCCAGAGTGGATTTGGTGAGGCATTCACACAAAAGTCTTCGGTACAGTTTGTGAAAAGAAATCAAGATATGAATTTTGTTTTTTTATAACAATTTTTATTCAGGGCAATTTGCGTATAGCTTTACGTGGCCGATTTACCCATGTTTTTGTTACATAATATTATTTTTTATTGTTGGATTTTGTTGTCACCCGTCTTCTACGGGGAGAGGAGCTTCCATTTCCTTCTAGCGAAGATTGGAGGTCATTTTGTCCGTGGCTCATACCATCCATTACTACATCGTTGGAGTTGGGAGTGGTTTCCGTTTCCTTGTTTTCATTTTTGATCGCAGTCTTGGGTTCATTTGCAGTTGCTGTAGATGCGCTTTGTACATTGATTGCAGTTGATAGTTGGTTAGATGGTGAAGGTGTTTTTGAAACAGGAGCACTGCATTCACTAGTTTCTGTTTTTGAGCGGTTGTCAACGTTTTACACGGATGTATCCCGCCTTGATCACAAATGATGTAAGAAAGAATTGCTTTACGTAGTTGCATACGTACCATTCGCACGCCATTCCGGATACCCGGAAAATAAATCCGCCATACTTCCCTTTCGATGGAAAGAACTTCATCGTACTGCGACATACTTTCCCGAACATACCCATCGGTGGTCCGCGGGGGAAGGTCATGCACGCATACTTCTATGGCATTGTCCACCATGTACACAGGGATTTTATATTTAACATTATCATGATCAACACTGTGCACCCCGTTATTAACCGAAGCAAATGCAATTGCATTTTTTTCACGTTTGAACATAATGAACACACAGTTAGACGCCTTGTTGAATTGAATCTCACTTACATCATTAACGTTTAGATGCATTCCCAAGTAACCATATGCATTATATCACTGCACATTTACAACTCTATTTTTACATTGTTAATGTATAATTACACTAATCCTACATACTTTAAAGCAATGTGCATTAAATTTGAGTTGAAAATGTAACTGAGCATTATCTTATAACAACCTTCCGCCTTGCTATATATCGACAATCAATGCTATATTTTGAAGCAACGAAACTTTAATAATAACAGTGCAAAGAAATTGAATAGCTGTATTAAATCAATCTCTTGGTATTGATAAAAAGTGGAGTAGTTCAATTATCTAAAATTAGTCTAAGTTTACCTTTATTTATCAATATGTGTCGCTAGTGCAGAAGTAAAATGGATTACCGAGGAAAATTAGCCTTATTTTTACTTACTTCGAAACATTCGAAAAAAAAACATTCCCAGAAAACCATTTCGTACCTATATCGCAAGCTATAATCGCATTATGCGTTCTGTTATATGTTATATTAAAATCATATTAGAGCATATTGCAAATATGGCCTATGCATGCAAAAGTGGAGGCGATATACATGCAATTTCGAAAACTCAAAAGCTAGATGCGATGTAGTAAAGCATTCAATGTGATTCAGTTTATCAGCTTCAGTGATTTACTTTTGTAATGTATGCGATCGTAAGTATATTTTTTTGAGAGTTTATTCAAGTGTCTATGCAATTCTAACCATACATCCTACTAATAAGCAAAAAATAACAACGAGCTTTTACGAATCGAGGCTCGAACCTGAAACTTGTGGATCGTTTACCGAGATTTTCTACTCTCATCCATACCATAGCTGTTGATAAGCCCGATTTCAGACAAATACATTCTTCTTTTATCTTACAGATGACTGAGTCACATCGCATATCTAAGCATAACTAAAATCTTACAGTGCGAAATAACTCATTACGTTTTATGATGTAAACTATCATTCACATTCACACATATGTGTTCACAGTATATCGTAGAAGATAAGGTTTATAGAATTTCTTATTGTGAGGAAGTTCGTATTGTTTCACAAACAAGTCTGTTGTTTACATAAATATTCCATGACACTGATAATTTTCAATTATCCTAACCATTTTTCAAACAAGTGTTCTTGAATTTTCAGCAAAACACTCCGTATTAGAATGCGACCAAATATTTTTATATTCAGCCAGTAAAGTCAGAATTGTGAGCCAATCGCATTGGATGCTATGAATAATTATCTTGTGCGAGGGGTTTTACGCACAATGCGATATAATTCAGACAAATTTTAAATATCATGTACAGCCAAACATTTATGGAAGTAATGCGAGTTCAATTCTGTATACGGCAAGGTCGTTCAAACAATTATGCGATTGTGTGCTCATCGTCGCAATAAGCTTGTGCGATAGCATCATATGGGGAAAAATATGAACTTCAGTTATATCAGGGGTTCCCAAACTATTTTAGGTCATGGACCCCTTTACTAAAATAAAATTAGGCCTCAGTCCCCCATCAACAAATTCCTTTAAAAATTCTATCGTTTGCTTTTTTACAATGATGTAAAATAGTTACCAATTTCAGCGGATGGTAAAATAAACACCACTTTTTTAGCGTAAATATTTCAAATAACAACTTATATCAAACGATAGAGGGTCGATTTCTAGACCTCGTCGACCCCCATAGTCAGTTTTCGTTTACGTCAACCCCCGCAAAAAGGATATCGACCCCAAGGGGTCTATATCGACCACTTTGGGACCCCCTGAGTTATATGATTATGCGATGGTGATTATGAACAGCGTTTTAAACGATCTAATTCGTGCTATCTTATGCGATTTGTGGTTCTCTGGGTTGTAAACATTCTGCAGCGTTATGCATTTGTAACATGTAAACATGTCAAGTGAAATTGTGAAAACACAATAATGCTATTAGTGATCAAGTAAGATTCTTATCTGCGAACACAAAATGTCAAGGTTCCAGGTGAAAGGTGCGAATTACGAAACCAGAGAGCCACGGTTCATGGGTTCTGTGTGGGTAGAAACTGGTATATAATAATCAATGCATAGCAAGCCATGACCATTGTGGTGAGACATCTGCTCAAGGTCCAATAAATCATAGAACAACTTATTTCATCATTACACCACGGACTGCTGTACAGGTAAGAAGTGCATCATCCTGGGTGATTCCGTTTTCGTTGAGTAGTTAACTATTCACAGGTTCAAATCAAAATAAATATAAAAATAATACGCCATAAATAGCATTAATTGTGATCTTCATTCATCCATGTTGAATATTAAATATCTTTTTCAATTTTCATTCGTAACTCCTTATTTAAACATTCTTATTGCATTGTGACATTTATAATCTACAGTTGGAATTGTTACCATCGATAAAGTAGATATTTACATTATAGCTACTTTAATAATGTGAAATTCCTGCTTCACCTGTCAGATCCTAGAAGAGTCTAATAATCGCCCTTTTCAGCTTTATAATAGCATTGTAAAAACATGTATACCTCCACTGCGTTTAATCAATTTCTTCCCGCATATGCATGGCTGTCAGACGGCTGACTAAACGCTGCCAGCTGGTAAAATATAGCTGGCAGACATTCTGGTGACCGACTGCCTCACCGCTGGCAGTTATACAACTCAATCGATACAACCGTATCCACCAGGATTTTTCCACATTGAAATCTTTGACATTTTCAGCGAAGGTGAGAAGATGAAAACGCTCGGCTAACTTAGATACAGGCGACATTGTTTTGTCAAATAGGATTTGACAACCGTCACTGAATCAATTTTGGTAGCCGTCTGGTGGCCATGGCTGCCCAGGTAGCCAAAACGCTATGCGGGTTTCCGCGAATTTTTAAAGCTGAAATAATTTTGAGTTATAATGCGTCGTGGTTACTTGGGTTCGCTCCTTCAGCAAGATTTCAATTTCGGTTGCTGCTGGTCTAACTTTGCAGTGCTTGAAATCAATACAAATTGAATTTGGCCTTGTAGGCCAAGTTTCAGGCTTTGTTAAATCGGCCAAATTCAATTTGTATTGATTTCAAGTACTGCAAAGTTAGACCAGCAGCAACCGAAATTGAAATCTTGCTGAAGGAACGAATGCATCTAAACGTTAAAGATGTAAGTGAGATTCAATTCAACAAGGCGTCTGTCTGTGTGTACATTATGTTCAAACGTGAAAAAAATGCAATTGCATTTGCTTCGGTTAACAACGGGGTGCACAGTGTTGATCATGATAATGTTAAATATAAAATCCCTGTGTACATGGTGGACAATGCCATAGAAGTACGCGTGCATGACCTTCCCTCGCGGACCACCGATGGGTATGTTCGGGAACGTATGTCGCAGTACGGTGAAGTTCTTTCCATCGAAAGGGAAGTATGGCGGATTTTTTCCCTGGTATCCGGAATGGCGTGCGAATGGTATGTATGCAACTACGTAAAGCAATTCTTTCTTACATCATTTTTGATCAAAGCGGGATACATCCGTGTAAAACGTTGACAGCCGCTCATCAACGGGAACTAGTTAATGCAGTGCTCCTGTTTCAAAAACACCTTCACCATCTAACCAACTATCAATTGCAATCAATGTACAAAGCGCATCTAAAGCAACTGCAAATGAACCAAAGACTGCGATCAACAATGAAAACAAAGAAACGGAAACCACTCACAACTCCAACGATGTAGTAATGGATGGTATGAGCAACGGACAAAATGACCTCCAATCTTCGCTAGAAGGAAATGGAAGCTCCTCTCCCCCTAGAAGACGGGTGACAACGAGATCCAACAATAAAAAAATAATGTTATGTAACAAAAACATGGGTTCAACCCGCAATTGGAAAACCTGAAAATAGAAAGCCGAAAGCACATATGGCTTATAGAAAAGATAAAAGTGTTATTAATATACAAAACTACTTCGATATTTGCAATGACCTAAAACTAGCAATCAACTCGGCACACAAAAAATATAATCTTAAAGTTGACAGCGAAATCAAAGAGCATCCTAAAAATTTCTTTAGCTATGTTAAAACAAAACTGAAGAATAACAACCTTCCTTCCCAGATGAACTTAGACGAACTACTGGAAGCACTGAAATTTGTAATTTATTTGCAAATTTTTTCCAAGCAATTTATACATCATATGCCGAGACAGATCGTGAACGTGACTACTTTTCCTTCATACCGGTGCTTTCTAATGACATCAGTGTCAATTAATTATTAGAGCAAGAAATATTCACTGCACTTGAAAACCTCAGCGGAGCAAAGGGACCTGGTCCTGACGGAATAGCACCAATATTTTTGAAACAATTAGCTACTGAATTCACAATACCATCTCTTCAACTTATCTCTAAGAACAGGAATATTTCCAGAAACATAGAAATCCTTCTTCTTAGTACAAGTCTTTAGATGAGGTTCAAAATCAGACATACGTGAAAAATTACATATCTTCAAAACAGCATGGCTTTTTCAAAGGTCGTTCTTCTTCAGCAAATCACTACATTCACTTTGGAAGCTATGGACAATGAAAATAAGGTAGAAACTCTCTATACTGACTACGGCAAAGCTTTAAACAGAATTGACATACCATTATTACTATTCAAAATTGAGAAATGGCATTGAACAAAAACTTTTGGAATGGCTTGAATCATATCTCACAAAACGTAAACAAATTGTACGCTATCAAAACACATACTCCAAATCAATAAATGTCACTTCAGGTGTTCCCCAAGGTTCACATTTAGGCCCTCTTCTTTTTATCTTGTACGTAAACGACATTTCCTACTTAATCAATGGTTTCCCTGATTTTTGAATGGCGATAACTCTTACTTGTCTTTAGTCATGTGAGACAATTTTATCCTCAAGAAGCTTATTGAATAAATTCAATAAACGTCTTTTGGCAGAGTCAGTCAAATTTTCAACAAGTTGAATTTGATTTTGTCTTAACCCGGAGCTTTATTTTTACACGACAAGAGCGCAAGTGCGAACTCTACCATAGAAACGTTTACTCTTCCTCCGGAGGAAGTTCTTGTGCGGTTTCTAGTTTCTCAGATATCGAATTTGCGTAGCATTTCCAATTGACATTTCGTGTGAGGTCATACGAAACATTGACTGTCTCCGATGGTCCTGATCCGTAGGTGATAGAAATTACGATAGGTGGATGATCGCTACCGTGGGGATAAGGGATCACCTTCCACTTGCAATCCAACGGTAGCGATGTCGAGCAAAGGGATAAATCCAGCGCACTTAGTCTTGCTGGTGGTGCAGGAATCCGTGTCATTTCTCCCGTATTCAAGATTTTCATATTGAAGTTGTCGCAAATATAATGGATCATAGCTGATCTGTTATCGCCATGAAGGCAGCCCCATCTCGTACCGTGTGAGTTGAAGTCTCCTAAACCCAACGTTGGTGCGGGAAGGAGCTCAATGATTTCACAAAGCCCCCGATGCCCAACCGATGCAGTATGTCCCCATTGTTTGCAATTAGTGCAGTTCATGACACGCGACACAAAAAGGCGAACAGGTAAACGAACTCGGTCCAGGAGGACATGGTTAGGCAAAGCCGAGCCAGCGAAATGTCACATAAAAAATTATCCCGATGGGCTTGCACTTCCGGCCGGACCGTATGCGGTTTACATTCGCACCAAAGCCAAAGGAAAACAATTAAACCTGCTTAGACTTTCTAAAGACCTGACCTCGCGATACAATACAGTACAAAAAATCGAAAAGGTACGCCCTGACAAGCTTAGGGTCATGTCAGCCAGTTCAAAACAGGCTAACGAGATTGTTCAATGTGAGCTCTTCACGCGGGAGTATCGTGTATACATTCCAGCTCGCGAAGTCGAGATAGAAGGCGTGATCACCGATCCGAGTCTGACTTGCGAGGACGTTCTTGTGTATGGGGTAGGCGGTTTTAAAAACCCTCTGCTTAAGTATGTTAAGATACTGGATTGCAAGCAATTGCGTTCAGTATAAACCGCGGGGGGTGAGACTAAGTCATATACTCCATCAGACTCGTATCGAGTGACTTTCGCTGGCTTGGCTTTGCCAAACTATGTCCTCCTGGACCGAGTTCGTTTACTTGTTCGCCTTTTTGTGCCGCGGGTCATGAACTGCACTAATTGCAAACAATTAGGACACACAGCATCGGCGGCTCTGTGATATCATTGAGCTCCTTCCCGCACCGACGTTGGTTTTAGGAGACTTTAACTCACACGGTACGAGATGGAGCTGCCTTCATGGCGATAACAGATCAGCTATGATCCATTATATTTGCTGGAAAGTGTTATTTGGCGAGACGCGCTATATAATTCGTTGTAAAAAATTGGTCGCCCATAAATTTCACCCTCAATAGCACCACATTTGGCTAAAATATCGGCTTTTTCATTGCCAGGAATGGAGCAATGAGTCGGGACCCAAAGTATTGTGATTAGATAGTTATTGTTCAATATGTCGTTCAGGTACTGTTTCATTTTGCCCAAGAAAATCGGATTATTTTTTCTAGTCATGTTTGAGCGAATGGCTTCAATTGCACTCAGACTAACTGTGAAGAGGAAATAATGGTTTGTAGATAATGTGACGATTACACTCAAGCTATAATGAACTGCTGCTAACTCTGCTATATAAACAGATGCAGGTTCTTGAAGCCTGAATGAGGTCGAAACATTATTGTTGAACATACCAAATCCTGTCGCTTCTTCAATTCGCGATTCGTCCGTGTAAAACATTTTCTCAGAGTCAACATGCCTGAACTTACTTGAAAATATTTTTGGGATTTCCGTCGAGCGTAGATGATCCGGGATTCCAGCCCAAACTTCGCGCTGCATGGATGTATCAAAAAATAAAGTTTGGTCAGGGGCATTCAGAATGCAGACACGGATAGGAATATATCTTGATGGGTTGATTTCCTGTGACATGTGGTTAAAATATACTATCTTGAATATTGTTTGAGAGCGAAGCTCGACTAGTCGTTCGAAATTATTAATTACCATAGGATTCAGCACCTCGCATCTTATTAGCAGGCGTGATGAAAGCTCCTAAAATCGATCTTTTAATGGAAGAACTCCCACCAGAACTTCAAGACTCATTGTATGTGTCGAATGCATGCAGCCTAAGGCAATTCGCAAACAACGGTACTGAATTCGCTCAAGTTTGATAATATGAGAGTTTGCAGCGGAACGAAAACAAACGCATCCATATTCCATCACTGAAGGTATCGTTGTCTTTTATTAGATCTTCCGGACGAGCACCCCACCAAGATCCTGTTATTGTTCGAAGAAAATTTACTCTTTGTTGGCATTTCGTTATCAGATACCTAATGTGTCCTCCCCATGTGCATTTCGAATCGAGCCACACCCCGAGGTAAGTGAAAGTCTAAACCTGTTGGATCATTCTTCTCATCATATGAAGCTGAAGCTGCGCGGGATCATGCTTTCTTGAAAAGACGATCAAACCTATTTTCTTTGCAGGGAATTCGATACCCAGATGAACAGCCCAAACGGACAAGTTATCTAAAGTATCTTGCAATGGTTTTTGCAGTTCAACAGCTTTGAGTCCAGTAACTGAAACCACGCCATCATCTGCCAATTGTCTTAGTGTGCAGGGGATTACTAGACAGCTGTCAATGTCATTCACGCAAAAATTATAGAGGAGCGGACTAAGACATGAGCCTTGCGAGAGACCCATGTAGCGAATTCTGAATGATGCTAAGTCGCCATATGAAAAGTGCATGTGCTTTTCTGACAAAAGGTTGTGCAAATAATTATTTATAACCGCTGGAAGTCCATGTTGGTGGAGCTTGTCAGAAAGAACATCAATGGAAACTAAATCAAATGCTCCTTTTATGTCCAAAAATACAGATGCCATTTGTTGTTTTTGAGCGAATGCAATTTGGATGTCAGACGAAAGCAATGCAAGGCAATCATTCGTCCCTTTATTTCTACGGAAACCAAACTGAGTATCTGACAACAAGCCGTTCGTCTCGACCCAAGTGTCGAGACGTCGTAGAATAATTTTTTCGAACAGTTTTCTGATGCAGGACAACATTGCAATGGGTCTGTAATAGTTGTGATTGGAAGCTGATTTCCCCGGCTTTTGAATGGCGATAACTTTCACTTGCCACCAGTCAGGTGGAACAATGTTTTGCTCAAAAAACTTGTTGAACAATTCCAACAAACGTATTTTTGCGAGGTCGGTCAGGTTCTTCACCAAGTTGATTTTATTTCTGTCCAACCCAGGAGCGTTATGGTTACAAGACAAGAGTGCTATAGAAAATTTCATCATTGAAAAGGGGTTATTAATGAAACCATTATTATAGGAGATTCCCGAATAATGCTCTGCGTAGGAACAGAATCCTAGCAAAGTCAAATATCCATCGGTTCGAGTATTCATCACTCTCATTGCCCACGTTACGATTTCTCATTCGTCTGGTCGTGTTCCAAAGAGGGCTCATTGAGGTTTCTCGTGACAAACCTTCGACAAAATGTCTCCAATAGCTACATTTCTTGGCTCGAAGTATGCTTCTGTACTTAGTTTCCAAAACCATAATTTTTTCAAAATTCTGAGGAGTTCATCCTCCCCGTTTTAGAAACGTCTTGCAATCATTTTGTTGTGCGAGTTTAGTCTCTGAGCACTCTTTGTCCAACCAGGGGTTGGGAGGCCTTCTGTTAGTCGTTGGCCTAGAAAAGCGTTTAGTTTGGGATTGTTCTGCGGCCTCCAGAATCGAACAAACGAGGAAGTCATGTTCTTCAAGTGGGGTGAGCTCTTCCATTGAGTTCAAGGTACTTGAGATACTACTTTGGTATTTAATCCAGTCGATATTTTTTGTCAAATCATATGGCATACGAACTGAAGTAGCAATGCAATTGCTACAGATAATTAAGATCATGATTGGTAAATGATCGCTACCGTGTAAATCAGGAAATACTTTCCAGGTGCAATCTAGTCGAATTGAAGTCGAGCAAAGAGATAAATCTAATGCACTTGGACGTGCAGGAGGTCTTGGGATTCGTGTCATGCTACCCATATTTAATACCGTCATGCTAAAATTGTCGTAAATATTATATATTAAAGATGATCTGCTATCATTGTAAACGGAAGCCCACATAATACCGTGCGAATTGAAATCCCCCAGAATCAATCGAGGAGCAGGAAAGGCTTCAACAATTTCATGAGGCTGTCGCTGTCCAACTTGTGCATTTGGAGGAATATAAACCGAAGCTATACTAATATCTTTTCCTTTAATGTTTATTTGGCAAGAAACAACTTCTATACTAGATGTTGAAAGGATGTTTAATCTTTAAAAGGAATAGCATTTCTTATTTCCCAAAAGCACTCCACCATACGGAGAGTCTCTATCGAGACGTATAATGTTAAAATCATTAAAATTTAAAGCTATTTTTGAAGTAAGCCATGTTTCGCATAAAGCAAATACATCACATTTTTGACTATGCAATAAGATTTTAAATGAATCAAGTTTTGGCATGATGCTTCGACAATTCCACTGCAGGACAGTGATTGTATCATTTGCGGCGGGTGATAAATTATCCATCAAAAGATACAAAACCTGAGACAATTGGCCATTGAGCTGATAACTGGTTCTAGCTATTGGAAGGAATGCCAGTATGACAACTTCAGTAATCGTGTTGGTGTCTGGGAAATGGAGCCCACTGGATTATTATCTTTTTTCTGTGCTAGATCCTGGATTGGTTGGAATTTGACAAACCAGGAGGTACAGTCTTTGGTTTTGACTTTTTTTGTTTAACACGGGGATCTTTTTTTGAAGATGAAATTTTAGGTGTCTTTTTTGGTAATTTGGAGGAGGACTTCTTTCTCTTAACTGACCCTTGGGTAGTGATAAACGAATTACCTTCACTATTTTCGTCAGATTTCTTCTAGATTGAAAAATTGATTGGGGGGGGGGAGTCAACAATGACCGTTTTAAGCATTTCTGCATACGTGCGCTTAATTTTGTCTTTGTGCACGTTAAATGCACTCCCCACAATAAATACATTTATCAATTTCCTTGTTGCAATCATTATTTTATGAGGCCCTTCACACTTAAAACCCTTTGGTTTATTACTACAGTAAGTAGCTGTGTGGCCGAATTTTTTGCAGTTCGTACAATTCATTACATGTGGAACAAAAAGCCGAACAGGGAGGCGAATTTTATCGACATAGACATGGGACGGCTACGCAGACCCGGCAAATGTTCCGAAGAGACATTTGCGCGTTTCAAAGTATTTAGTACAACACGAATTTTATCGTTATTCACTTTTATGATCTCTTTGATTGAAGAGAATTGTGATGTCAAATCTTTGGAAATTTGTAAAAGGTTTAATGGGGCCCAGAAGACCTCTCTTGTCTATCTCTATTGCGCTGCCGTGTTGATCCTCGTTGCTCTAGATGTTCATGTTGGATGTATCTGGCCGTTGATACAACGCTGAAGCTCCCTGTAGCGTATGGAAAGATCGAGTATGGCAGTGGAAAGATCGAGTTGTCTTGTCTGCTTCTTCCTTGTTCTCCGCACCGATATGCTTCTGCACCGAAGTGCCTTTGCACTCTCCTGCTTCTATGTGCCTTTGCACTCTCCTTCTTCGATGTGCCTTTGCACTCTCCTGCTCAGCACTCGTGGCTGTATAGTGTGGCCTGGGTAGAGCTTGGGAAACGCCCTTTGTTGTTTCCTTCACCAGCTTGGCCCAGCACTAGGGCTCTCTTATGCAGCACGACTATACGTTTTAATGGCTACTGCCAACAGGCCTCTACCAGTAGTTCAACCGTTGTCGTATTTAACGCGTGTAAACCAACCAGCGTTTTTAAACTGTACGCTTCTATACACAATCTTCTCGGTTGAACGGCTATTACGGAATGTGCACAATGGTTTCTTATATGCTATACATTATTTCTACGATTTGGTTTCAATTGTTCTTTCATTTGTTTCCTGGGCATAGTTAGATCGATTTTTTGGCAGTTTTCGTTATAAAAGCGCATCATTTGTTTAACAGGATTATTTCTACTAAACGTTACTGAACTACATTTCTTAACGTTTAGTTGGAGTAAGCTTTTATTGCACCCATTGGAATACTTCAGCATCTACAGCATTTTTTATTTCCATAAAGAGCTTCATGTCGTCTGCATATACAAGTACTTTTAGATGTTTGATCAAGAAGGACATGTCGTTTACGTACAAGATAAAAAGAAGAGGGCCTAAATGTGAACCTTGGGGAACACCTGAAGTGACATTTATTGATTTGGAGTATGTGTTTTGATAGCGTACAATTTGTTTACGTTTTGTGAGATATGATTCAAGCCATTCCAAAAGTTTTTGTTCAATGCCATATTTCTTAATTTTGAATAGTAATAATGGTATGTCAATTCTGTCGAAAGCTTTGCCGTAGTCAGAATAGAGAGTTTCTACCTTATTTTCATTGTCCATAGCTTCAAAAGTGAATGTAATGAATTTTAGGAGATTTGTTGAAGTAGAACGACCTTTGAAAAAGCCATGTTTTTTTTGGAGTTATGTAATTTTTGCTTGTTGAAATATTTTCCGATTGATAATTTTTTCAAATAATATTGGAATGTACGAGATAATGGCAATTCCTTGACATTTACGCACGTCTGATTTTGAGCCTGATTTAAAGACCGGTACTAAGAAGGAGGATTTCCATGTTTCTGGAAATATTCCTGTTCCTAGAGATAAGTTGAAGAGATGGTTTTGTGAGTTCAGTAGCTAATTGTTTCAAAAATATTGGTACTATTCCGTCAGGTCCAGGTCCCTTTGCTGCGTTTTCAAGTGCAGTGAATATTTCTTGCTTTGATAATTGATTGACACTGATGTCTTTAGAAAGCACCGGTATGAAGGAAAAGTAGTCACGTTCACGATCTGTCTCGGCATATGATGTATAAATTGCTTGGATTTTTGCAAATAAATTACAAATTTCAGTGCTATTATTTCCAGTAGTTCCGTCTAGGTTCATCTGGGAAGGAAGGTTGTTATTCTTCAGTTTTGTTTTAACATAGCTGAAGAAATTTTTAGGATGCTCTTTGATTTCGCTTTCAAATTTAAGATTATATTCTTCGTATGCCGAGTTGATTGTTAGTTTTAGGTCATTGCAAATATCGAAGTAGTTTTGTAGATTGATAACACTTTTATCTTTTCTGTAAGTCTTATGTGCTTTCGGCTTTCTATTTTTCAGGTTTTTCAATTGCGGGTTGAACCAGACAGGCGATTTGCTATTATGAGTTTCCCGGTGAACGACCGAAAGGTTAAAATCGGTGTAAAATAAATTATATTAATAATAATATTATGAGTTCTTCTTCTTCTTTTTATTGGTACAATTTCCGAAATTAAGTTGTTGATAATTATATAGAATTTTTTGACTTCTTTATTGACGTTTGATACTATACTCAAAATATTTTGCCAGTTTAATGTACTTAGTCTACGTTTTGCTTATTCGAAATTTGTTTTGTGGTATTCCGGCAATTCCTCGTTCCATGTTATGCATAAAGATGGAGTATTCAATTGCTGTGTGAAATGCTTCATTTTTCCAGAGTGGATTTGGTGAGGCATTCACACAGAAGTCTTCGGTACAGTTTGTGAAAAGAAGATCAAGATATGAATTTTGTTTATTTTTCACAGAATTTATTTCGAATAGTCGAAAAGAAATTGAAGTGCTTCATTTTCTCCTGCAATTGGAAGCAGAATTCATTCTGTTCATCGGTGATGAAGTGAGCATTTCGTTGGTTAAAGTCGCCGTATATGTGTTATTTAACTTGTGGTTCCATATTCGACATATTTTTTTCTACGGTTTGAAAGAATAGCTCGAAAGTTGTTTTGTTAGCATTTTCAGGGGGATAATACACAGAATCAAAAATATGTTTTGCCTTTCTCTATAGAAAGGTATTAGAATTGCTGGAAAAACCTACTTTCGAACGGAGCCTCGGAGACCCATAGTGTTATATACCATTCGGCTCAGTTCGACGAGATCGGAAAATGTCTGTCTGTGTGTGTGTGTGTGTGTGTGTGTGTGTGTGTGTGTGTGTGTGTGTGTGTGTGTGTGTATATATGTGTGTATGTGTGTGCACTTTTCGAAGCTATTTTTAACGCTCAATTTTCTCAGAGATGGCTGAACCGATTTTAACAAACTTAGGCTCGTTTGAAAGCTACTGTCGCGCCATGGATCAAGTTCGAAGATCAAATGGCTGTGACTTTTGGTTCCAGGAGATATGATGGTATAAATGACGTAACCGACAAAACGTGTTGTTTTTGTCGTGAATACGACTTACTTTGCTATGGGGCGCCTTTTCAAAATTTACCCTCTGAGAGAGTGATGAGTTTTTGATCGTGAATATCTCCTGTTGTATCTAATGAATCAACATAATTCTTTCTACATGCCATCAGAAATATGATCACAATTTTATGATAAAACTTTCAGTTGTGTGACATAATCTCAAATAGTTCAAAATTAAACTTTTCTGAAATAAACGAGTATCAAAGAAGATAATTCATAAGGCGCGTTTGCCTTTATCGTATTTTGAAAGCTCATAACTCAGTGATCTGTAGAAGGATTTATATAATCTAACTACCAATAGAATCGAACATTTTCAACTTGAACGTGTATTACAACAATATTGAAGTTTTTCAATAGTACACTATTGAAAAACCTGTTTGATTTAACCCATGACAGCACCGGCCAATCAGAACGCGAGATGTCTGCATCTATACAAGAGCATACATATAAAAGTTGAATGGTTCATTTTTTCTACCAGTTGCTGAGCAACTCTTCCCGAAACAAGACACACGAGAGAAACATCGAAGACCTGTCGTCTCACAGTTTTCCGATATGAATGCACGAGACACCGTCAACACGACACCGAAAATCGGTAGAAAGGTAGCCAAAAAGTCCAGCAAGGCCCATTGCCGAAACAAGACACACACGAGAACCATCTCAGATCTCAATATTTCCTGCCAAAAGATTCATCAAGATGGGAGTTAAAATAATTTGCACCATCACTAACACATTCAATTACGAACGGTAATGCGAAAGTGGAAGTGATGATGATGAACACATCTTTATACTAGTATACAAATATGCCGTGCGAAACAGAGTATACAGATCAATATGTATTTTGTCGTAATTACTTTAGTTTGCGGCCGAAAACAAAAATTCTTAGAACAAATATTTCTCTTTGATTTGCGCATTCGACTTTCCAGGCGTATCAGAACTGGCTAAACTTAAAGCAACCCTAAATATTTCTTTATCACAGTGATGCGGTCGTCCTGAAAAGGACGGGGTTTTCAACGGATGTCATTACGGATGGCCAGCTGCAGATGGCGAGAGATGATTTTCGTTTTCTTGTTGTCACGGGCAGCGTTACCGGCCAATTCCAACACTTCGGTAACCAAGTACTCCATCACTGCCGCCAGATAGACCGATGCAGCAGCACCGACACGCTCGGCGTAGTTCCCCTCCCGAGGCTAACGATGGAACTTCAGACCAGCACGGTTTGCGGGACTTTGCCTTGCCCTTAACTGTTCCTCCTGTGTGCGTGTTTCTGCGTAAAAATTCCACAAGATGCTGTTAACAGCTCGACAGCCAATTCAGTATTACTGGCTGCCGCTCTGCTAACTTTCTCTTTTATGTCGTTTCACTGTTTCCCGTTCTGCGTATAGGAAAGGAATTCTAACAAAGGGGACGTCCATCCACCGCTACCACTGTAATGAGTTCTTTTATTATACCGCTGTTAATTCACTTTCACTTTTCTTTTCACTCGGCTCTTTTCACTAAATAAAGAAAACTCTCTTCTACATAGTTCATCAAAATAGTTCATTTATATTTATTTTTCTGTTGCATTTAATTCAATCTTCAACTTAATCAAACTACTCTTCTCTCTCCGCTATCCAATCCAACTTCCCTTTCTTTTTCTCGTATCTCCTACCCCGGTAGAGAGAAAAACCAACTGGGGGTGCCACAACTGTCCCTCTCCAGCAAACACGAAGGGTATTTAGCCTGATTGTGTTTGCGAAATCTGTGTATTTACCGCGGCGACTACCTTGTAGATTGTGTTCGACGATGCAGCTTCAGTAGGTTCCCGTTCATAATACGGCTTGAGCAAGTTTATATGGAAAGAACCCCGCGTCTTGTGATTGTTCAAATAGTTTAATAAATAAACGTCATCCTGCAGGATCTTACCCATTACGTAGGGACCCTCAAAAACGTGAAAGAATTTTCTGGTTACGGCGTCCACTGCTGATGACACAGGGTTGGCTTTCACTAGTACCTGATCGCCCAGTTTAAAATGAACCTTTTGCTTAGGTGAGTTTTTATTTCGCCTACCTGCTTTTGATTTAAGGTGTAACCTTACTTGATTCATATCGACGTTCGATGGATTCTCCTTAGGGAAATGTATCAACTTCCGAATAAGATCTTTTGGTGGCTCGCCAAGCTGAATTTCAACGGGAGACAATCCGGTTGATTCGTGGTAGGCACTGTTGATCCATTCACAAAATGTGTTCAACATCGAAGACCAAGAGCGATGGTTATGCTGACAGTAAGACCGACAAAGCCGTGATAACTCTCTCATCGTTCTTTCTACTGGGTTAGCTTGGGGATGTCACACTGATGTATGCAGAAGTTTAATTCCATATTCCAACAAAGCGCGAGACAAAGCCGTGATAACTCTCTCATCGTTCTTTCTACTGGGTTAGCTTGGGGATGTCGCACTGATGTATGCAGAAGTTTAATTCCATATTCCAACAAAGCGCGAGACCAATATTTCGATGTAAACTGACTCCCTTGATCGCAGAGAATAGAGTGAGGTACTTCATATTTTTCGAAATGGGCTACCATGCGTCGCCAGAGCACTTGAGAGGTTGGTTTCTTCACAGCATATAACGCAACGAACTTTGAGAATACATCAATTACGACTAACACATGGCGAACACCCGCAACTCCAGGTGGCAATGGACCAAATAGATCAATCGACAGCAACTCGTTCACGCCGCCCGGCAAAATGAGTTTTCCCCACCAGTGTAAAATTAGGGTGTTTCGCTAGTTGACAAGTTAAGCAACTCATTATATACAGCTTTTGCTGCTTCCGCATTCCTCTCCAATATACGGAACGCTTCATCCTTTCATACGTCTTTCGAAGTCCGAAGTGACCACAGAGGTCATGGAAATAATGCATTATGTCTCTGGTCAGAGTGGAAGGTATTATAACTCTCCAAGCTACGTCTTTGGCGCCCTTCATGAGGAGAACGCCATTCTCTCTTAAATATGCACATTTGCCGTTAACGGTTTGTTCCCTGTCTAGAAAAAGCTGGACAAATTTCAGCGCTGTATCAGCTTTTTGAAGTTCTGGTAGTTTCCGTATTGCCTTGCTGGCGTCCTTTTCGTACAAAGAAAGTCGTGCTAACATTATAGTCGAAGCTCTATCTCCTACGTTCGTAGCCCCGACTGGATTTCGTGAAAGCACATCCGCCCAGATATTCTCCGAGCCTTTGCAGTGAATTATTTCGAAATCAAATTGTTGTAAAAAGAGGATTCAACGTGTAAGTCGTCCGTTCAATAACCGACATCTTTTTAAAAATATTAAAGCTCTATGATCAGTTATGATGGTGAATTTACATCCTAAAAGATACTGCATCCATTTTGAGAGAGCCCAAACAATAGCCAAAGCTTCCAGTTCTGTCACAGTATAATTCACCTCCGCCGGTTGAAGGATCCTACTGGCATACGAAAGAACTCGCCTTGACTCTAGTTCATCCAGTTGGAACAGTACTGCTTCAAGCCCTAATATACTGCTATCAGTCTGAACGAAAAACGGCTTGTCTTTCATTGGATATGCTAATGCCGTGTAACTCAGGAAAAGTTTTTTCACATCCTCAAATGCACTTTGTTCCTTTTGGTTCCATGTCCAACACACATCCTTTTTTTGCAAGTCATACAGAGGTTTCGCCACTACAGCGAAGTTCGGGGTGAAGCGAGCGACATAGCTGACCAAACCAAGAAAGCTTTTAAGATTGTGTACGTTCGTGGGGGTAGGGAAATTTTCAATGGCTGAAATCTTATCCGGGTCGATTGAAACCCCGTCTCGGTTTACGATATGTCCCAAAAAGCAAACTCTACATTTTGCAAACTTCGATTTCGTTGAACTTATTGTCATCCCGGCATCTCTCAAGTTTGTAAAAACCTTTCTCAAGTGTTTCAAGTGTTCATTGAAACTACGTGAACTAACGAGAAGATCGTCTAAATATTTTTCGGTGAACTGCAGGACCTCACTACCCAGTACTGCATCCATTGCCCGACTGAAACTCGCTACCGCGGTGCATAATCCGAACGGGAGCACATTGTAAACATAGGTTCTCGAATCGAACATGAACCCAGTAAATTTCATATGATCCAGTTTTATAGGAATTTGCCAGTAGGATGCCGTTAGATCGATGGTCGAGAAATACGTAGCACCTTCGAGTTTTTGCAAAAGACTTTGCACTTCAGGGGGTTTCTCGTTATCTTTGATCATAACTTTATTGAGCCTTCGGGAATCCAAACATGTTCGAACTGCTCCCGACTTTTTAGTGGTGACAACCAAAGGGTTCACGTACTCCGTTGGTGCTCTGGATATAACACCCCATTCCTCCATTTGAGTTATTTGTTTAGCGACTTCTCCCATGAAGCGATATGGAATTGGGTACTGTTTAAGATTGAAAGGGGTGTAATCGTTCAGGTGGATCGTGTTGATATTTATCCGTATGCCCAGGAATATCCGAAAAAATATCACCAAATTCCTCCAGCAAATTTTTAAGTTCTTGTTCATCAGCATAAGACAAGCGATCTTCTGGTTTAACACTATCTTCGGCATTTGACATACAAACTGCTCCGGTAGATTCGGCCGTCGGCGGTAGTTGGCCATAGGGCCCTGTCGGTAGGAATCCCATTCGCACGGGTTTTTCTCAAAGTTTGAAAAGAATTGATCTAGAATCATGACATATATTGGCCCCCGTGTCATGTAGGAACATTTCTCCCAATATAAGATCACAATACAGATTTTTCACCACAATGAAAATCGCTTCAATTGAGCCAGTGGCAATCCGCAAGGTGAGGAATATTTGAGACGTAACTCGTTCACTGCGTTTTCCGATCGCCCCTCGGATTGACGTCTTAGTCACAGGCAATTCCTCCATCTCCGTCCCTATGTCAGCTAATCGGTCGTATAACTTCTGCGAAATGCAGTTGACTTCACTGCCAGTATCAATTACAGCAATTACGTGAAATTCTCCTATGTGCACTGTAATGTTCGGAGATGGTCGATATAATACCTTTGGCTGCTGTGTATAATCATCCTCCAGAAGTTGATCGGAACCAACAAATATGCTGGCGCTTGTTAACGATGAACTCGATTTTCTATGCTCATCGTCCTCATGTTCAACAACTGTTAACCGAACATCCTTGTTGACCGGTCTTGAACGCCCAGTTTCAGATCTATTGTTCGAATATGTAGGCCGATTGGCGCCAGGATTGATAGTTAAGTTCTCTGGTCTCTGTCTCCAAGAATTCTGTTCTGTTCTAGAAAATCCGATCATTCGACCACAAGTGTAGTGGTCTTCCGTTTGAAGTAAAGAGTGAGCCGTTGCAACATCCACATACGTATGTAAGAGGTACGAAACGTTTCTCGGAAAATGTTTGCTTAACAATAAAACAAGGTCTCGTTCCGCGGGTGCGTTGTCCAGGTATCTTGCCTCGGCCACTAGGTTAAGAAAATAGTCCGTCATTTTACTGCATGTCTTGATATCAAATGCCCCGTTCATCAACTCATCTCGAACAATACGTTGCGCTCGTTGTCCCCAGAGTTGCTCTAGAAAGTGCTGCCGGAATTTCTCATAATCCGTAAAAAGAAATCCGAAACCACGTGCCCATGTTTTTGCTTCACCTTCAAGGCACGACAAAGCGAACTGAAGCTGCTCTATTGGGTGTACACCGTTGCTGCAATGGCTATCTAAATCACGTAAAAACTCAATCGGGTGACATTCATCCAGACTACCATTGAAACGCGGTTTCACAATGCTATTTGAGTAAGTACTCCTTCCACATAAGCCCTGGCCAGACACTTCCTCCAGTAACTCCTAAGGGTGGTGCAAACTGCATATCCACTAATCGCTGCCCTAGCGACTCTACTGCATTAGTCAACTGATGAATTGACCGCCATATAACTGCGTTATTGTTATTATTTTCTTCGTTAGTAGCACGCTGCCGCTGTTCGGACCCATCTCTTGGATCAAGATTAAAGCCATTGCGACCGGCATTAGAGCCCGCATCGTTGGCATTTACGTCAAATGAAGGCGACGATCGTACATTCTCGTTGGTGTTATTATTAGTTGTTTCGTTTCTCAGATGCACATCGTCTCTATATGATGAAAGATTGGGATCTAAAGTTGCCTGATTATTGTTCGCTGGATGCTGCTCTAATAGTAACGGAAAGTCTGCTCTGTTTGGCAAAGGTGGCCGTAGTAAACCAGTACCTAATCCTGGTGGCAAAAATGGTGCTGATATGACGGGCTCCATCATTGTAGATGTTCTATTGTCTCCGATAGGCAGATTAGCCATTGTTGGCACACTGATTGTCCACGGTGCTATGCCGACAAAATGTTGATTCGGGAACATTTTAACTCAATATCGATCTGTTAAACAAAAAGACCCAGTAGATCCAATGGTAACAATATATGCTTTTGGAAAACTACTCACCTGTCAAGGCTTTCGCTTATGCCTTGTAAGATTATAATATTGTGCACCTACTATCGTTACTCTCTTTGACACTTACGCGCGCCAAAGTACGCCCGCGCTCCGGCAGCACTTTTTTTGACACTTACGCCCGCCAAAAGGTTTGTCATTTGTTTCTCTTTCGTAACTATTAATCATACGGATCAACTGTGGTTTTGATAGTTCTCTCTTTACGCTCGAGTAATTATCGAGGTTATGGCTTATCTGCTTGCTAACCTTTTTCCCGATAGCACTATTTATAACTATAACGTATTTTATTCACTTGTACTTGCCAGAAGTTTCAATAACTTTTATCAATTGTAGTTTTCTGATGATATATATCTATATATATATATATATATATATTTTTGATAAATGTCTATCAAATGGTTCGTCCAACAAACCATCTCGCCGGAGCCGTCACGTTGTAATGAGTTCTTTTATTATACCGCTGTTAATTCACTTTCACTTTTCTTTTCACTCGGCTCTTTTCACTAAATAAAGAAAACTCTCTTCTACATAGTTCATCAAAATAGTTCATTTATATTAATTTTTCTGTTGCATTTAATTCAATCATCAACTTAATCAAACTAGACTTCTCTCTCCGCTATCCAATCCAACTTCCCTTTCTTTTTCTCGTATCTCCTACCCCGGTAGAGACGAAAACCAACTAGGGGTACCACACCACTAGCAGGTATAAAATGGAATGTGATGTGAGAAATAGCGTCATTCGTCATCTAACACTCGATGTGGATAGACGAATAACCTACTACGACTAATTTCGATTTTGTTTTATTTTTTATTCGCAGTTGTCTACCTACCCAAGCTATGGGTAAAAACCGCCATAGATCCGAGAAGGATCCAAAGGATGCTAAGCGTCTGAAGCCAAGTGATGTACAGGTAAACGACCGTTTGCTGAGTAAAAACCAATATGCTGATCTGCCAGTAGATGTCGAAGAGGAACTGCAGAAAAAGGAAAAAATGCCGCCCTTCTACCTGAAGGGCTTCCCACCAACTCTACGCTCGGATTTCAACACACTGATCAGCAAAGGACTACAGGCAACAATCCGTTTATGTACTGAAGGCTACAAAATAACTGTTCCGGCTTTGAACCACTACAAAGGAGTGGAATGTTATCTGAAGCAGACAAAAGCGGAATACTTCACACACGATATTGCCGCCAATAAACCTATGAAGGTTGTACTTCGAGGACTACCCGACATGATGGAAGCCGAACTAAAGCAGGCACTGTCGGAGGCTGGACTAAAGCCTTTGATGGTGTTTAAAATGAAGCGACATAATACGGACACAAAGTATCGAGATCAACTCTACTTGGTGCATCTGGAGAAGGGCTCCATCACCATGAGTCAACTGAAAACGATTAAATCGTTATTTCACATAACAATCGAATGGCAAAAGTATAAACCGGTACATCGGGATGTCACACAGTGCACGAACTGTTTGAACTACGGCCATGGAGCGAGGAATTGCCACATGAAAAGTCGGTGCGGGAAATGTGCCGAACCACACAATACCAACGATTGCCTACTAGATGATATCGCTGTAAAATGTGTGAACTGTGATGGCGACCATCCATCTACTAGCAAATCGTGTCCCAAACGTGCTGAGTTCACAAAAATTCGACAACAGGCGTCCCGTAAACATTCAACGCGCAATAATGTTCCAATGAAATTAATTTCCCACGGCTCCCACCGAAGAGGGATATTCCGAATTTGCCGCCACTTCCTCGCAGCAATCCAAAAGATTCAGCCGCTGGATCACAAAAAGAATCTTCCTCAAAAATCCCTCCTGGATGGGGCAATAATCAACCACAAGCAAAGGATGACTCTGGTGATTTATTCTCTGCTGAACAACTGATCGTCATTTTTGAAACAATGACAACAAAACTACGAAACTGCAGAACGCGGTTAGATCAAATCAACGCCTTAGGCAAATTCATCATCGAATATGCAATATAATGAGTTGGTTATAGTAAATTGGAATGCTTGCTCACTCAGGAGCAAAACTGCTGAATTGTCTGACTTTCTTCAAGAGAAGAATGCCGATATTGCTATTTTAACTGAAACTCATCTTAAACCTGAAATTTCTATTTTTATTTCCAATTACAGGATTCACAGGCTCGACAGGACAACTACCAGAGGAGGGGGAGTTGCCATTGCCATTAAACGATCCATTCAGCATAGGCTTATGTCAGCCTTTGAATTGCAACTCATAGAAGCCATCGGAATTGAGATTACAACGACGATGGGACCCATCATCATCATTGCAGCGTATTGCCCCAAACAAACCAATCTTCGAGATGGTACGTGTGCATCATTGAAGCGAGATCTGGCTATGCTCACTCGACGACAGAACAAATTCATCATTGCTGGGGACCTGAACGCACGGCATGAGCTGTGGGGAAACAGAAGACAGAATCGAAACGGATTCGTACTTGCCGAAGATTATGAAGCTGGACAATACAACATCATCGCTCCGGATCAACCAACGCGACTTTCCAGATCGGGAGTTCATTCTATTTTGGATATATTCATCAGCAACATCGCCGTAGACAGCTCTCCGATTGTCTTCAACGAGCTATCTTCCGACCACTTTCCTGTAATATTGACGTTGAGATCTTCACCAGAAACAGTGCCTATTCAACCTAGGAGGAACTATTATCGCACCGATTGGGTCCAATTTCAACAAATCGCCGACCAACATATTAATATCGATCTGCCACTTGATTCCCCGATGGAAATCGATGCGGCCCTATCTTCCTTCCAGCATTCAATCACAGTCGCTCGTGATAGGACGGTTCCAGTACAACATATGCCGAGTTCCTCTCTTCAAATCGACAGTGTCACAAAGAAACTCATCCGACTTCGAAACATCTACCGGAGGCAGTATCAACGAACTGGTATCCTAGATAGGAAGACTTCTTATAACAAATTAACTAGGATAATCCAGGAAAGGGTATCTGAGCTTCGCAACAGGAACTTCCAGCAAAAGCTTCGAGAAATTCTCCCACATTCAAAGCCCTTCTGGTCCTTAACGAAGGTGCTTAAGAAAAAACCGAAGCCTATTCCTCCTCTGGTGTCACCCCAGGACGCAGCTGAAGGAATACCTTTAATCACACCAGTAGAGAAGGCAAATGCGCTAGGCCAGCAGTTTGTGTGTTCTCACAATTTAGGACTTAACATTGTTAGTCCATATGAAAGAGCCGTTGCTGATAGCGTAGCTGAGGTTGACCAATCAGACAGCTTGGTTCCTGAGGAAAGTAGAGTCACTGCGAATGAGCTGATAGCTATTGTGAAAAAATCCAGAAATATGAAGGCCCCCGGTTTCGACAACACATTCAACATTGAGCTGAAACATTTGAGTATTCGCTCATTTGTCTTCTTAGCTAAAATTTTTAACAGGTGCTGGGAGCTTGGATACTTCCCTTCAATGTGGAAGTTAGCTAAAGTTATCCCAGTTTTGAAACCGGGGAAAGATCCTTCCTTTTCCTAGAGCTATCGGCCCATCAGCTTACTCTCTGCCCTATCCAAGCTGTTTGAAAAGTCAATACAAAGGCGAATTCTTGCTTTCGCAGATGAACAGGATATATTTCTGGAAGAACAGTTTGGGTTCCGGAAAGGAAGATCCACCATCCACCAACTCACAAGGGTTAACAACGTCATCCAGCAAAACAAATCAGTGTCCAAAACGACTGCCATGGCAATATTGGATATTGAAAAGGCATTCGATAATGTGTGGCACGATGGCCTGGTGTTTAAACAGCATCGGTATAATTTTCCCATGTATCTTATTAAAATTATCCAAAATTATCTTGCAGATAGAGCATTCCAGGTTTCTCTGAATAATGCACTTTCAGAAAGATTTACTATTCCTGCTGGTGTACCCCAGGGAAGTATCCTAGGTCCTATTCTATACAACATTTTTACATCAGACATCCCACCTCTTCCGGGTGGTGGTGTTCTGTCACAATTTGCTGATGATACTGCCATTTTTTACAAAGGTCGTGTCATTAATGCTCTGAAGAATAAACTACAGACAGGTCTGGACGCTCTAACTGAATATTTTACAAGCTGGAAAATTGTGATCAATGCAGCAAAAGCTCAGGTCATCTTGTTTCCACATTCAAGATCTCCAAAACTTGTTCCATCTGACGAATGCCGAATACGATTCGGTGATGAGGTCATCCAATGGTCCGACGAAGTTATCTATCTAGGACTCACCTTTGACAGACATCTGATATTCAGGTCACATGTTGACAAAATCGTTCAAAAATGCAGCATACTCATTAGGTCTCTGTATCCGCTGATTTGTAGAACATCTAAACTATGCCTGAAGAATCAGATGGCTGTCTATAAACAAATCATCTACCCCGCAATTGAATACGCAGTCCCTGTTTGGCGGGGCTGTGCACGAACACACAAACTTAGGCTTCAGCGCATTCAAAGTAAGATCTTAAAGATGATTCTAAATCTATCCCCTTGGACAAGGACTAGTGAAGTACATGAGATGGCCTCCCTGGATATACTAGAACAAAAATTCGAACAATACTGTACGAAATTTGAAGAGAGGTGCTCAATCTCTGAAATACAAATAATTCAAAATTTGTACGTATTAGGTTAGGGATAGTTATAAGTAGGTAGACATTTTATAAATAATTAAAATAAATATTATGATTAAACATTAGCATGTAAAACAAGAGTAACTAAAACACCTATTATTAATAACGAATCGTATGAACAACAAAGATGAAAGGCCGAAGGGTCAAAACACTTGTACTGTAAAATGTTGATGTAATACACAAAATATAAGATTAATAAACAGATATTTATGCAAAAAAAAAAATATGAGAAATAGCGTCATTTGAGTTAAAGCAGCTACGTACGAGACACCGTCAGCACGATGGCACCGAAAAGATGGCAGATTTGTACCGTCACTAAAACATTCAAGTGCGAACGGCAATGCGAAAGCGAATGTTGAACACATCTTTATACTAGTATGGGGTCGTGTGAGAATATGCCATGCGAAACAGGGTTGTCATATATACAGGTTAATCTGTATTATTATTAATAATGATAGTTATTATTATTAGAATCACTCTTGCATACCGACGATCGTCGATACATTTCAGATCAGGCCATTGCAATAGTCTCGCACTGAAATTTCGAGAAGAATCAGATATCTTCGAACTTCATAGCTTCAATAAAAATAAACTACAAATTTGTCGTACCTAGCCTCCTATATTAGCAAATTAAAAAGGAATTGTTTCAAGTTTGGAACATATAGTTGTAGAATAGTAGCTGTTTAATGTAACTAATCTGTACTTTAATGTAGGTGTATCGCTTCAAATTCTATTAGTGAAAAAGAGGAAAGCTTGCACAATTCATACAATCAATCAACTAACTGATATTCGGAAAAGTGATGGGAGCGTGTTAGTTTTTTCGTATTCACGACATCCAGTTATGTCTCTGACATTACTCACCCGCCGTTTTTACCGCGCAAGTTTCTTAGAGATGGCTGAACCGATTTTAACAAGTCTAGGTGAAAGTCCGTTTGAAAGCTATTGTTAGGCCATTGATCAAGTTCGAAGATCAAATGGCTGTGACTTTTGGTTCCGGAGATATGATTGCATAAGTGACGTAACCGACAAAACACGTTGATTTTTGCCGCTCTCATATATATATATATATATATATATATATATATATATATATATATATATATATATATATATATATATATATATATATATATATATATATATATATATATATATATATATATATATATATATATATATATATATATATATATATATATATATATATATATATATATATATATATATATATATATATATATATATATATATATATATATAAGGGTGCCATTATTTTGGGATCACCTCTAATTTCGTGAAGCGCTAGTGGTCAAAAGTTTAAGCACCTCGAAAAATGTCCTCATGCAAAATTTGAGCTAAATCGGACATGCGTAAGGGGTACTGCCCGGCGGTTAAGGTTTGAAAATTTTCGATCTTGAAAAAGCACCGTAGGGGGGAGTACATGAAATTTCCAAAATCGAAATTTTTTTTGATGTAAAAACTCTTAAAACTGCATAAAACATCGAAATTTAGTGTCATCTAAAAAAAAAAAATTTTTTCTAAGTCCCAAAAAGTCGATTTTTTCAAAAAAAATTTTTTTCGAGATGACACTAAATCTCGACGTTTCATGCAATTCTAAGCCTTTGGCATCAAAAATTTTTTTTCGATTTCGAAAATTTCATGTACTCCCCCCTATGGTGATTTTTCAAGATATATGAAAATTCCACTAAGTGGACTAAGAAGGCTTTTTTTAGATTAGCATCACTGTTCTCATACAAATAGGCAACGCAAATGTCAAGCACTAGTTTGGAAAAATGATGCTGACTGTGTGACATAAGCATGCTTTTGTGAACTACTCAAATCAATCTGAATCAATTGGTGTCAAACTTGGTATCCGAAATTATTTAATAAAAGTAAGAAATATATTTTCATGAGACTTTTATTAAAAAAAGAGAAATGCATTATCACACCACTAGGTGGATTAAGAAGGGTTTTTTCCTGATATAAATACTTTGGTCAAAACACAATTTCTTTGTGTTTATTTGTTTCAATTTTGTCGGAAGAAACGTCACCACTTACTGTAATGATGACTCCACCTCCAGATTTTTTGTTGGATAGTGCTAAATTACGGTCACGCCGGAATACGTTATAGTTATTTCCAAAAATTTCTTCGAATTTTACGCTTTCGTCCCAACTACTTTCAGTTCCAAGAATAACTGTGAAAGAAGATGATAAAATACTCTGTTGAATTTCTTTCATTTTGGCTGGGCTTTTCATTCGATTGAAATTCTGACAGTAGACAAGAATTTCAATCGCTTTCTGTTGTGAATGCGAAGAAATTTGGGGATTCGAATGAAGTCTAGTGTCACTTACGTCATTACAGGATACTATCTCAATAGACCGTCGTTATTTCCGAAAATTTGGCCTTGTAAAATTGTGTGCGGCTTCCCGGATTAGTTGGAGTCGGCGGATATGTTCACTTGTCAAAAATTTCCCATAAGAGTCCAGGTCGGTCAGTGTTTCCTTAGGTTTCATTCCTATTCCTGATGGACTTCGATGAAGATTCGTAGGAGGTGGTCAGGTGTAGTTGGAAGGCCTTCTGATGCTAGTAGCATTTTTATACTAGTGGGTGTCATACCTTCGATGCATACTGTAGGTTGTTGATTTTTCATGTATGACAAATACAGACGGACGACGTGTATTATTTTCGGGTCACGAAGTCTTGCTTTCAAGAAGCGTTCGTCGCCATTTGCAGATTGTGAAGTAAGACGTACAATGGGAGGACGCATTGGATCAATTTCGAATTGGCTGTCTGTATTCATGTCCTGTGATATTGCAGATATATTTAGGTTCTGTGATATTGCAGATGTGTTCACATAGTTAGTGGATGGGGCAGCTTCGATGTCATTACTTCCTTAGACCAGAGTAGTGTTGTTTTGAATACTTCTTGTTCCTTTGTAAGGGTTGATTGTTTCACCTTTTCGAAAATTTATGAATTTTGAGGCAATATCTGCACTTGCACGGAACCCCCTGCGATCGTGAAACAACCAAAATATTAGTTGTTGAAATAACAAAATTTCTGGTTGAAAAAAAAAAATGCTGTCAGACACACCTCTCAATTTCAATAAAGATTCTGGTTAAAACAACCGACCTTGTTTTTGATTTAACAGTTATGTGAGATGAAAATCAAATCGGTTTTAGTTGTTTTAGATATTACGATTAGTTATTTCAACTTAAGCAAAATTATTGATTTTGAATGACAAAAAATATTCCGTATTGATATACGTTCTGATTTTTTAAATGAAAATGTGGTATGTTAAGATATATAAAAAAATATGTAATATTTAATATAAATAATATACTGACTTTTAGTAGTGCTGGTGTCAACGAAACTTTCTAATTGAGACCACTACATTACTTACGAAAAAAAAGTCGAACCGAATGAACTGATTTTTATTTTTTGAGCCATTACAACTTACAGTTTCAACAGATTATATGAATGAATATTAAACATTTTCAATTTAATCACTTTGTTCATACAATTTTTGTAGACTTGAAGCATGATGCTCATTCATTAACATGCATTTCACGATGGAGAATCTAGTTGATTTTAAGGTAGCGCTTCGCCGTGGTCACGGGAGTTCGCTGCCTATCCCGGGGTTTCACGCACTTTACCCAAAATTGTTTGAAAACGGTAAAGAAAACGGAAATTGCAAGAACATACGATTCTAGATAATTAATTTTTCTATCGATTCGTATATAAACTGTGCCTGATAAACGTTTTTATCGAAAGATTTCGTGCGAGTTTTAAAAATAAATGAGTTTTTCCTTATTCTTTCGCACGCACACAATGTCAACGCATGCAAAATCGCACGAAATCTCGCGAAAGAAAAGCTTTCTAACTAATATTTTTCGCCAAATGCATAGTAAAATCATTTACCTACAATCGTATGTTTTTGATTTTTCGTGAATAGGATTAGTATTGGAGAAATTTGCAATTTAGAGTGAAATTTCGGCGACAAAGCAAGAGGAAGCAGTGAGTTGTCTCGCTTCGACTTGACCACGGCGAAGCGCTACCTTAAGAGCAAAATTCAAACGCATACAATTCACTGGGTTCTAGTTTTGGTTAAACTCGTTTTGTTAATTGCAATATCTCTAACGGCTATTAGTTATGTGCATAGAACTACTTTATATCAATCGTTTCTTCTTGTAACACCAGAGCAGTAATGATGTAGATAGTTTATCATAACATTAATATTCTGACAATTAGTGTTATGATAAACATTACTTTACTATCATTCAAAAGTTACTCCTCACGAGTTTTACAAACGTATAATAAGCGAATTTCGTTTGCATGAAAATGTTTAAGAAACGCGTTTGAATTTCAACTAAAGCAATGGTTGATTTTTTATTGCGATTTTTGTTTTACTTCGTGCTGTTTTGGATATTAGATAGCATTAAAAACAACATATTTTTCAACTACTTCAATATGTGCAAATCAAATAGCAAATTGGTTGAATCAACTAATTATTAGTTAAAACAACAACTGCAAAATCAAAAATTGCGAGATCGTAATTTTTTGATTGGGGGGTTTTCCGTGTGGATGCCCGGAGAATTGAACCCGTACACGGACGCAAAAAAGCTATTGAAATCCATAAGAAACCCTAATGATATTTCGCTACAAGTTTCCCATATGGAAATCATAAGTCAAACTTATGATCTTCAGGAAAAAAAATTTCATTGACCTACTTATGAATTTCATAAATCATACCTATGAAGTTCGTAAGGTAGACTTATGATTAATGTAGAAATGCAGATATGAATATAATAAGTTGTTTACAAATTTCATAACCCCTACTTATGAAATTCATCGCTACTTTCTTATGTTTTGCATGATGATTACTGCTGATTTCCATGGTGAATATATATGAATATATATATATATATATATATATATATATATATATATATATATATATATATATATATATATATATATATATATATATATATATATATATATATATATATATATATATATATATATATATATATATATATAAAACTAAAAACTTCGATAACACATTGTTTATTTGTTTACAAAAAAGCACCTTCCTACTATAAAAAATCTTCATTTGGTCTAAATAGATAACGATCCCCTATTTCGTGGATAGCAAATGATGAACCGATAACTTCTACCATATCAATGACACACATTGTATCAAGTTTTTTTGTTGCTTCATATGCTAAAAATTGTCGTCATACTCTCCTAATTCCCATTTGCTACATACCGCGTACACTTTGTCAACATTTTTCAGAAACTCTTCTATTTCGAGAAGTTTAAATGAGTCTTATTGTTTAAATGTAGTGATAAAATGACCTGTTTTGAATAAAGAACCTTTGAACATAAACGATTGTCTAAATAAAACCATGCTTTCTACTTCAAAGGGGTATTCGTTAAGAATTTTCGTATAGTAAGGTCGTGACTTTAAAAAGCTAACTGCCCATTGTTGTTCATCAATTAAATTAAAGAAACTTTTATTATATAAATCTTGGCTGAATTGCAAACAAGATTTAATGCTTAACGTATATGCAATATTCAAGCGTGAAGACATAACATGAGCATATTCTTTATATCCTTGATGCTTAGCTTCAGTCCTAAAACACATCATTTTATCAATTGGTCCACTTTTTGTTATTATTTTAGGATAATGAACAAGAAAATGTTGCTTGGGCTTAAGAGTATCTTCGAACAGTATTTGATATAAATAGTGATGAGATTCTATCAGGCTTCTTAGTATTTTAAAGTCGTCGTCTGAAAATGTGTTTTGAAGAATCAAATCAACAGTTTTGATAAGGACTTTGCAAAATGTCCATACGGGATCGTCTCGTGGTACGTATGGTCCTACGATAAAAGTAAAATTTCTACAAAACGCTTTCATTTCTGACGCGGTCATTCTTCCTTTAATTACTCTTTTCTGTTTCTTTGTGTTATATGTCTCTTCAAAATCAGGTATGCGTCGCAAGCTTACATCTGTTGACATCTTTCCTAAAAATTTTACTCTGGTGTTCAATATTGACCTGCTGAAAATTTTTTTTTCGTATATAAAATAATTAAGTGCGGAAAGTAAACCATATTTGCAGATTCCATTACTGAATAAATCATGCATTCCATCAACACTGGGATTATCGATTACATGGAAAGATGATTGAACGCGGAGCCTCCGACAATACCCGTTTCCGAATGATTTCCAACAGAAACATCCGCTTCATAATTCGCAACATTACGCAAAAAACTCTGATACTCTAAATTATCCTTCTGAATATCTGTTCTGTCTACAACAAAAGCGACAATAATAATTGGCGTTAAATCCACTTGACAACAGTAAAAATGTGTGAACTCCCAGGTTATCACCTTGGATTAAACATAAAATGAATCGGACTTTCACAAATTTGGAATTTAATTTAAATATTATTCCGTCTTCTTCTAGTTTTTTAAACGGAACCAGTAATTGTTCTACTAATTGGTTAACGCCTGATATATTTATTGCAATTTTTCTAATAAAACCTGCAACTAATATGTTGCAAAGCTTTGATCTAAACGCGTCAGGAATAGTCGGAAAGCTGTAGTAAATTCCACATACAGGCCCTTATTACCGGTGTCACTACACGGTGAAAACCAAGTGAAGTGACTGTGACCCTTATTATGGGTATCACTTCACGGTGGAAATCAAGTGAAGTGAATGTAGGTCCTTATTACGAAAGTCGCTTCTGTGACAAAAGTAATTACTTGAATGAACTGGATGTCATTATGAACATCACGCCACCAACATTTTGTTGAAAAAATTAGTTTTTTCCACCACAGTGATCACTTCACTATGCGTGATACTGGTAATAGGTAAAATCAAGTGAAGTGACATGTAAGTGAAGTGAATGTGAAAGTGGAGTGAGAACGGTAATAAGGGCCACAGAATCTATTTTACTATGAGAACTTTGAACATCGTTGACTTCAAATTCATCAGCGTACAGCCAAATGGGTAAAATATAGTTATTTTCATTTTGTTCATATATTGCTTTTGTTCGCTTCCAAACTTTTGCGTTGACGAAATGGGAGATTTTATTGGATTTTTCCAGATGGTTAGTATGTTGAAGAGTCTCCTTGAGAACCTCAGCGGTTTCGAAAAATGATTTTACTTGGAAACCTATCGGGTTTAAAACCAAACACGAAGTTCTACCGCTCTCGTTACTTGAGACGTTTACTGAATTGTGTTCTAAAACGTAAATAGTTGGCTTTTCAAAAATATTCAATGTTTTCAAATGCGACAAAAATTTAAAATCAGTATCAATAAAGTGAAACGCGTTTTTAAATTGTGCTAGGTACTTATTCAATTCATATTGTGTATCTAGATGATCAATTTTAATGTTATCAAGATTTTCCGCAAACAGTGCACAAAAGTTTTTGGTAGCCTTCTGAATATCCCTCACGTCTTGTCTAGTAAAATTACTTTTTCTATGCATATCTAAAGTAAATCGCACAGCTGATTGTTGAATTGATTTCAATTTTTTTTCAAGTGTAATGTCTTTATTTTTGACTGTCTCCAGCTTCAATAATTTGGGTAATACGTCGTTTTCAAATGATTCACTAGTTTCATTTTGCTGTTCTTGCACCACTGTATTAATGATTTCCGAACGAGATGTATGGTTCATAACGTGTCTTTTAAAATTAGGAAATTTCGTAAAAATTTGAATGCAATTAAGCAAAGGACACTTGAAATAGTTATTTTCAGGAAGTTTATGCACATTTTCAGTGTGCTTCAAATGTAAAACTAGCGAACAAGAATTATAATCGCAATCAGGTACGTTACACGGAATTGTTGTTGTTGACATTTTTCAAGAAATCGGCTAATTTGATTACAGACAAATAGCTACCATGCGGTGGATCTAATCCATACACGAATTTCTCTATGAAATTCCAAACTAATTTGGAAAGGCTCGAGACCGGTAAACCTAGCACTATCTGTAGCTTCAATTGTACGTCAAGCCCACGCTTAATAGTAGGCAACTCATACTCGAGGTTTTTGTAAATAACGTAGCATTGCCCCGTAACGGTTTCCAACGATTCACCTATTACTACCAATTTTGGAGAAGCAGGTAGCTTTAGATTCTCCAATATTTGCAGTGTATCATGAAGTTTTGTTCGGCCTGATTCTCTGCTATTAGCCAACAGGAAAGTATCCGATTGTGCAACCGATATTGTTGGTTTGAATTCCTTTGATGCCTTAACAGGAATAAGCACTGTACTCAAAGCATGGAGAAGATGAAGCAAACGTATGTCTGTAAAATATAAATGTGGAAGAATACTAGCATTACATAAATTGATGAATATACGAGAAAAAATTATATATATATATATATATATATATATATATATATATATATATATATATATATATATATATATATATATATATATATATATATATATATATATATATATATATATATATATATATATATATATATATATATATATATATATATATATATATATATATATATATATATATATATATATATATATATATATATTCATTCATTCTTATTCACATACTGTGCAACTGGCTCGAAAATAGTATCCCACTTTTTAAAACATTCACTTGGATCACCCAAACCAAGGTTCCGATAATCAATGTCCAACTAAAAGTAATCGTTTTATTTTTGTTATGATTGTCTTAGATTCTGTTTACCAATTGATATCCGAACTGTTCTTGCAATTGCGGGTATTCGTTGATCAGCTGCTGCACGCGATTAGATTGCTTCAAATATTGCTTCCTCGCTCTGAAACTAATTTCCCACAGTGTGAGTACGGTTGACCAAGGAGAAATGTTTTGGTTGAGCCACTGCACTGCGCTTTCCTCTTCCGTAGTCAACTCTAGAGACTTTGAATCATCTTCGATTATGGAAGCAATATGTGCAGCTTCTTTATTGGCTCTTTGACATTCGGACTGCTTCATATAATTGATTCGGCTAAACAGCTTCCCACCTGGGTTCGATCGTCCTGCTTTCGGCAAGTAATAGGTTTCCTGGAATTAAAATGTTTCTTGATATTTCCTTTAATATTTTTTTAAATTAATAATGAACATGATATTATCATCACGGGTACCTTTGACCAGTGTTGCATCCAGTATCCGTAAACAGATAATATTCACTGACGGACACAAGCGTTCCAACAGGCATCATTTCTCTTGCAAGTTCTCTCACTGAGAAGCTGCATGTACTGTCATTACTAATGGATGAGTTTCATTGAGAGAGATATTCCGTCAGTTCAGTCTGATGCTCACTTGGAGACGAATCAACATGACTGAAATCTTAGAATGACGGTCAATTTTCAAAATTTCCGTCGTGATCGTCAATTGCAAGGACAACGTTTTCTCGGTTTGTCTTAGTTCTTAGAAGGAAAATTAAAGTGCATTCGCTATGATGTGATGTCAGAAAATGATAATGAAGATCATAGTATTATCTTTTTCAATTTACTATAAAACTATAAACAGACCGTTTTAAAAACAAAGCGAGAATGACCGATCTGTTCTCTCATTCGAAATATTTTACTCTCTGCGTGTTGCCACTCTCGCGTCACTGTTGTTCGTGTTCGCCGTACGCTACCCATGGCATGAATTCGATCAACGTTGAATGACGATCATTTTGGTTCGTGACGGAACTACTTCGTATGATTTGACGTGTGGATGATGATCACGACTCAGTGCAACTCTGCCTTTGACTCTTTAGTAAATACACAAATGATCACATCGCTGAGATCATTAATTATTTTTGCTGTTGTTTTGCGTCCTAAGGATAAATGAAATTGTGCAACTGTGTTCACAACTAGTTTTTGGCCAGCATCGGAGAGCATTGTAGCGTGTTTTAATATTTGTTTGCCATAGTCAGTTTGCTCTAAAAGAACGCGCAAAAAAAAAGCTTTTTTTTAGGTTCCGGCTCTGTGCTCTATCTGAAAGAATACATTAGAATGCTGTTTTTAGAAATGAACAGTAAAAGATTTAAATATCAAGAAAAATATTTCAAAACTGTGTGATTGCTTAGAAATCATAATACATTTCATAATAGAATTAATATTTTTCTAATTACCTCGATATCAGCATCAATACAATCAATGACATCTACAGTTCCAAACGATATATTTAAGTCGTGAGGAGACGAGTCCGGAGTTTCCAATTTCTGGATGTTATTTTCCTCAACAAAAGAAATATATTCTAATTGCTGTGTCATGCATAAACAAAGTATTACTATCATTAAATAAAATAATGAATAAAGACTTACATTTCTTTTCCTCCAGTCCGCAATCCAATTCCAAACAATTTGTGGAAGAACGGAATATTTTTTCTTTTTCTACGCAGTCGATCAACTCTCTCAATTGTAATTTTGAATTTTTAAAAAGTAATTTGCACGCTTCAGATGGTGCGCTTTCCACAAAGTCTTGAAGCAAAATGTGCTCGTTTAAAACAACGGTGTCTTCGTTTTCCATTTTTACGACTTGACTGCTTTTATAAGGAATAATTATGATATTTTCACAAAGTAGACTGTTATAAATATCATAAGTTGTGTTTAAGGAATGCATATGTCATTGATATGAATTTCATAAGTCATGCTTATGAAGTTCATATGTGTGCTTACTGAATGTATAAGTCTTCAATGAAATCAAAATTGTGCAGGTTCATAAGTCACAACTTATGAAATTATTAAGTTTTTTTTCCTCGGTGTACAGCTGCAAGTGAGTCCTTGTCAAAGGGTATTGGTATATTGTAATGACATATTATTATTATTGTTGTGGCAGGTATTGTTACTATTTGTGTTGAAATTGCTGTTAGAGTGCACGTTGTTCTCGTTGTTGTTGTTACTGTTTTTTTTAACAATTTTTATTCAGGTCAATTTGCGTATACATAAGCTTTACGTGGCCGATTCACCCATGTTTTTGTTACACAATATAATTTTTTTATTGTTGGATCTCGTTGTCGCCCTTCTTCAAGTGGGAGAGGAGCTTCCATTTCCTTCTAGCGAAGATTGGCGGTCATTTTGTCCGTTGCTCATATCATCCATTGCTACATCGTTGGAGTTAGTGAGTGGTTTCCGTTTCCTTGTTTTCATTGTTGATCGCAGTCTTGGGTTCATTTGCAGTTGCTTTAGATGCGCTTTGTACATTGATTGCAGTTTTTTTTATTCAAATATATAATATATTAAGGCACACTGCTTAAGCTCTAAGATGCCAAGGGCTTTTTCTAATTTTAATTAACAAATAACTTAAGTCTAGGATAGTATATTTAGATAATGTAATAACTTCCAGCCTTCAGCTGGCGATCGGCACATGCCGGCGTATTGAATGTAACACGTTGGTATCTATGTTGGCCGCTTTTTTCTGATCGTGTGGGTTCGCGGGGAACACCCCCAGGCTACGAATACCAGGCGGGTGGGCCGTATTCTTTTCATAGATTACAGCGGCCGCCCGTGGGCAATGATGATGATGTTACGGAAGAAAATGAAAAAAAATATATAGAGAAGTAAATACTACGGAGAACAGAGTAAAAGGGGGATATGGGAACAAAATGACTAAGAACGACGAAGATCTAATTAGTTGACATCGAGATGGTGAAAAACGTGGAGGGGTAAGCAGAAAGTTTAGTGACAGCAGAAAGATCTTGTTAGTTGCAATGAAGATGGCGGACAGACGAGGGATGGGGAGATTCGGGCGGATGTTAGTGTTGAACCTGTGGGTGAAGTTTATTCTTAGCATCAGTCGAGGAGCAGGGGCATTGATTGCAGTTGATAGTTGGTTAGATGGTGAAGGTGTTTTTGAAACAGGAGCACTGCATTTACTAGTTTCCGTTGTTGAGCGGTTGTCCTTGTTTTTGTTTGTTTTCGCAGTTTCAGTGCAAGGTTTGCCGTAGTGTGCAGGTTGTTCACAAAACTGACATGTAACCAATTAATTTTCATACGTAATCAACGTTTTACACGGATGTATTTCGTCTTGATCACAAATGATGTAAGTTGGAATTGATTTACGTAGTTGCATCAGTGCGGTAAAATTTCATTTTCAATCGAATAATATAAGATGAAAATGAAATTTATGGCCGCTGACCCTCAGCATATCCCTACTAATTCATTTGACTTTTGCTGCCATTTTCAAGTGAAGCTCCGGGAATTAATCGTCAGTTGATTAATCGTTGATAGTCATTTGAAGTTTTGCTTGTTCAGTTTCAAGTGCCAAGTAGTGTAGCTCCTTTATTGCCTTGGTAGTAAGCAAGTTCGAACAAATAGAATTATAAATGGAGTAAAGTATTAAAAATGAAAATTGAAGGAGGAAACAATTAATTTATGTGTATTCTGTGATTGATATTTCAGCTATCTGGTTTGTCTTTCATCTATTATCTTGAACCAATTCGAATGTTTACATGAACCTCATTTGAAGATTTTGCTCTCACACTATTGAAAGAGATATTTTGTTACTTCAAGAGATCAACTGACGGTGGTTAAACTGAGCCTCGATTGAAGAGAAACGAGTGATGACTGAATGCTGCCCGTTCGGGCCGTCAGCAAACATTGTGTGTGTCAGAGAGAGAGAAGTTTACTTCATTAGAGAGATCGTCAATGTGTTCCACATTCAGTTTCAATTGAATTGAATGAAGTTTTACAGCACTGAGTTGCATATGTACCACTCGCCCGCCATTCCGTATAGCCGGGAAAAAAATCCGCCATACTTCCCTTTCGATGGAAAGAACTTCACCGTACTGCGACATACTTTCCCGAACATACCCATCGGTGGTCCGCGGAAGAAGGTCATGCCGCGTACTTCTATGGCATTGTCCACCATGTACACGGGGATTTTATATTTAACATTATCATGATCAACACTGTGCACCCCGTTATTAACCGAAGTAAATGCAATTGCATCTCTTCCACTTTTGAACATAATGTAAACACAGTTAGACGCCTTTTTGAATTGAATCTTACTTACATCATTAACGTTTAGATGCATTTATTCCTTAAGCAAGATTTCAATTTCGGTTGCTGCTGGTCTAACTTTGCAGCGCTTGAAATCAATACAAATTGAATTTGGCCTTGTAGGCCAAGTTTCAAGCTTTGTTAAATCGTATTTGCCCATTTCGTACACTCTGTTATTCACTGCACTGTATCGTCTTTGTTTCTGTCGTCGCGACCGTAAGAAATTTTCGACTGTGTCGGATGAGATGCGAGCACGAACTGTTGCTGTTGTTGTTGTTACTGTTGCTGTCGTGTTGGATGTTGTAGTTTTTGTAGTTGGTATTAGAATTGCTGGAAAAACCGACTTTCGAACGGAGCCCCGGAGACCCATTGTGTTATATACTATTCGACTCAGTTCGACGAGATCGGAAAATGTCTGTGTGTGTATGTGTGTGTGCTCTTTTCGAAGATATTTATACGCGCTCAATTTTCTCAGAGACAGTTGAACCGATTTTAACAATCATGGGCTCGTTTGAAAGCTACTATTGGGCCATTGATCAAGTTCAAAGATCAAATGGCTGTGACTTTTGGTTCTGGAGATATGGTTGTTTAAGTGACGTAACCGACAAAACGCGTTGTTTTTTACCGCTCTAATGTATATAAGGGTGCCAATATTTGGGGATCACCTCTAATTTCGTAAAGCGCTGCAATTCAAAAGTTTAAGCACCTCGGAAAAAGTCCTCATGCAAAATTTGAGCTAAATCGGACATGGGTAAGGGGTACTGCCCAGCGGTTAAAGTTTGAAAATTTTCGATCTTGAAAATATATAGGTATATGGGTATACATGAAATTTCCGAAATTGAAATTTTTTTTTGATTCCAAAAATCTTAAAATTGCATGAAACGTCGAGATTTAGTGTTATTAAAAAAAAAAAATTCGAAAAAATTGACTTTCTGATATTTGATATTTCCAAATTTGATCCCAAAAAGTCTTTTTTTTCAAAAAAATTTTTTTTCAAGATGACACTAAATCTCGACGTTTCATGCAATTCTAAGACTTTTTGCATCAAAATTTTTTTTTCGATTTTGAAAATTACACGGCATCCACAATACACAGTACTTTAAACCTACTACATTTTGAATATCATATTAGTATTTTGGTATTCATTAGTTAATTTAAACACTATTTTTATCAAGCGATTTGCTATTATAAATTACATTAAAAAACTACATTCATTTTGTATATGATCTTAAAACTATTTCAAGTTTGTTTGAATCAGTTCATCACTTTTATTTAATATTAGATAGCTGGCTATTGGTCAAACTCATGAAAGAGAAAACAGTCTAACATAAACTAAAATTTAAATGGGAACTCCAATGGACTTAATGAAATGATAAAGTAGTTTCATGAAAGGAAGCTCACGAAAGCAAGAATGTCTCGAACTGGGACATTGGATAGTCTACCTTGGGTACGCAAGGAATTTATTAGTTGAGATCTGACATCACGATACTCCACACATGTCCAAACGACATGATCAATATCGCGATAACCTTTGCCACAAGCACAATAATTAGTCTCGGAAAGTCAAATTCGAAGGAGATGTGCATCTAACGTGTAGTGATTCTACATGAGTCTGAACATCACACGAATTAAGTCCCTACTCACATCCAGTCCCCTGAATGATACCTTTGTCGATATTTTAGGAATAATTGAGTGCATCCACCGACCCAGATCATCTTTATCCCAAGACGCTTGTCAGCTGGCAAGTGTTCTTTGGCAGGACGCGCTATAGAATGCGTTTAAAGGAAACGGTCTCTTATAAATTTCACCCTCAATAGCACCGCGTTTGGCTGAACTATCGGCTCTTTCGTTGCCAGGAATGGAGCAATGAGCCGGGATCCAAACTATTGTGATTTGATAATTATTATTCAATATGACGTTCAGGCACTGTTTTATTTTGCTCAAGAAAAACGGTTCATCATTGTCAACAGCGTTTGAGCGAATGGCTTCAATTGCACTTACGCTATCTGTGAAGAGAAAATAATGGTGTGGAGATAATGTGACGATTACACCCAAACTATAATGAACTGCTGCTAACTCTGCTATATGAACAGATGCGAAACATTATTGTTGAATATGCCAAACCCAGTAGCCTCTTTAATTCGTGATCCGTCCGTGTAAAATGTTTTCTCAGAGTCAATATGTCTGAACTTACTTGTAAATATTTTCGGGATATCCATCTAGCGAAGGTGTTCCGGGATTCCAAGCACTTCGCGCTGCATGGATGTGTCGAAAAATAGAGTTGAGTCGGGGACATTTAGGAGGCTGTCACAGATAGGAATATATCTTGAAGGGTTGATTTCCTGTGACATATGGTTAAAATATACTATCATGAATCTTGTTTGAGATTGAATCTCAACTAGTCTTTCGAAGTTATTAATAACCAGGGTATTCAGTACTCCACATCTTATTAGCTGTCGCGATGAAAGCTTCCAAAAACGATCTTTCAATGGAAGAACGTCAAAACTCATTGTATGTGACGAATGCATGCAGCCTAAAGCAATTCGCTAACAACGATACGATGAGAGTTTGCAGCGGAACGAAAACAAACGCATCCATATTCCATCACTGAAGGTATCGTTGTCTGATACAATTTTATTAGATCTTCCGGAGAGCACCCCACCAAGATCCTGTTGTTGTTCGAAGAAAATTTACTCTTTGTTGGCATTTTGTTATCAGATACCTATATATATATATATATATATATATATATATATATATATATATATATATATATATATATATATATATATATATATATATATATATATATATATATATATATATACATATATATATATATATATATATATATATATATATATATATATATATATATATATATATATATATATATATATATATATATATATATATATATATATATATATATATATATATATATATATATATATATATATATATATATATATATATATATATATATATATATACATATATATATATATATATATATATATATATATATATATATATATATATATATATATATATATATATATATATATATATATATATATATATATATATATATATATATATATATATATATATATATATATATATATATATATATATATATATATATATATATATATATATATATATATATATATAGGTATATTTACTAGTCTTAAGGTCCCATACAAAGATCCTGAGTTTCATTTGGATCCGACTTCCGGTTTCGGAATTACAGGTTGATATGCACCAAAAGAACAAAATAGTCACACACGTTTCACAACGATGGCTTAACCGATTTTCACAAACTTGGATTTTTACAAATGAAAGAGCTTATGGCCTCATACAATTTTCTTGAATTTCATTTGAATCCGACTACGCTACATGCGTCGTAACTATGAAAATGTTTGTTTATGTGGAATTAATATTCCAATATTCCGATATGATAGATATCGTGGTATTTTGCTGCATATCGAGAGGATTTTGAAACAGGAAAGCAAATCTCAATTAGAATTATTGCTAAGAATCTGTTCAATTTATAAAATACTCTAATCTTACGAAGCCTTAAAGAGAATGGATGTTACAATATATTGTTGCTATGGAATTTTACCGTCATTTTCAAATGTGAAATGAAAAATGATATTTTTCGATCGATCGTATGGGACATTGTTATCTTGAGTTTATCTTTGGTTAAAGTCTATTCGCATTATGCCAGGACGACCGATCCGAGACTCTCCGGGACGTTTTTTTCCTCATCGGTGATGACTGAGCTACCGGCGTGTGCATGTATTGGAATGCCGAATTCGGCATGAAATCCATTTCCCGATGCCGACGGTGCGAATAACTCGGCGAGGAGAAAAAACTTCCCGGATAGTATCGGACGTCCCGGCATAATGCGAATAGACTTTTAAGCTGTAAAACATGCAAGTAACAGTATTCAGTTTAAAAACCATTATTACATAAGCTAGAAGAAAATGATAACCGATACCGAATTCGCGAGTCGACACTAGGACAATTAATTCTGTTCAGTGACTCTCATTAACAAAAAAAGGCTGGAGAGTAATGTCAGAGAAATAACTGGATGTCGTGAATACGAATAAAACTGGTACGCTTCCTAATATAAGTTAGTTGATCGATTATGTGAATTGTACAAGCGTTCCCCTTCTTCACTACTAGAATTTCAAACTATGCACATACACTAAAGTACAGATAAGTTACATCAAACATCCTGACACACAATTAAATATTACGAAGTAATTATTATAGTTTTGCCTTTCTCATATAGAAAGGTTATGCAATCGCTGTGAAAACCGACTGGCGAGTGTCATATACCATTCGATTCACTTCGTCGATATCACAAAATGTCTGCGTGTGTATGGGTATGTGTGTATGTGACAAATAATGTCACTCAATTTTCTCAGAGATGGCGTGACCGATTTTCACAAACTTAGATTCAAATAAAATGTCTTAAGGTCCCATATAAAGTTCCTGACATTCATTTGGAGCCGACTTCCAGTTCCGGAATTACATGGTGATTTGCACAAAAAAAGGAAAAAATAGACACAAACGTTTCTCAGAGATGGTTTAACCGATTTTCATAAATTTAGATTTTCACAAATGAGAGGTTTTATGGCCTCATACAATTTTCTTTAATTTTTAAGTCGGATCCAAATGAAACGCAGGAACTTTGTATGGAACCTTCTGACTAATATATAATTCAGTTTATATATATATATATATATATATATATATATATATATATATATATATATATATATATATATATATATATATATATATATATATATATATATAAGTTAACTCACAGATTATCTGATTGAGGTTTTTAACAAACTACGAACTGTCTCGGCTGAATGCACAATTGAATCTGATTTTTATTCGTCAAGAAATAATGTTTCAAAGGTACCTATGAACTACGCTGCTTTCTAGGTATTCAGGTGCTCGGTTCAAATTAACGCGATGTCAGCGGCGGCACCATCGGTGTACCGGTGGATCGCGTGGTGGAAGTCTTCGTCGTTCTCGGTGTTGCCAAGAGCTGCGGGCTCGATGCGGTCGATGACGGTGAAATGCCTATGTTTGCTGGATTCTTAGTCGTTGGTGTGGTGACTAAGTTATTTGCACATGATAATGGTTGAGTCCGTTCGGTAACTTCTCCCTCCTGAAGAACGGACCGTCTAGTTCGTTTTTATTATCCTTCGGTGTATATGTTGAATTGAATTTGGATAGGAGTATCAGGATGATGACAATAGTAAAAACGGCTAACGATGTTCCAAAGGTCGAATATTTTTGCTGTCTATGTAATGTGTATAATTGTCTTCTGGTTTGGATATGGACTTCTTTCAGTTTTTCGAGGGTAAAGTTTGCGCTAACCGTTTTACTTATGATTTCTAAACCGTGTAATGGAATGAGTAGTGGTTCTTGCTTTGTTACATATTCGATGTCGGTGAACGATGTGTGGTTAACTTTTACTGTACAATTCCGGAAAAATATTAGCGTATTTCCGGAAATGTTTCTATCCGAGAGGCTACAGTTAGATGTAATCGGGGTGCTCTCTTCTCCTGCAATAAGGACGTAGTTACTAGAGATTCGTTTGACTAGCCCTTCATTTGGTGCCTCTATGAGGTCACAGCTGCCAGATACTCCTTTCAGGAGTTTTGAATAGCAAGTGTCTTTGGAAACATCTTTTAATTGTTGTTCGTTGCAGATGATACTCTGTCCTATTTTTGTACATTCTCCAGTTATAAGGTATGTTGATTGTTCGCTGTTGAGAGCTACCGTGAAATGTAGGTTAAGCATTCTACCATCTTTAGCGACCGGTTCCAATAGTTGATGTTGCATGATGTCTGTTTTCAGCGTCGGGATCAGGATGAGGAACACAATTTTTGTATCTTTATGAATCACTGCTAAGTCTAGGCATTCTAACACTTGATCAAGGCTTTGAATATTTACATTTTCGTTTTCGAGAATTCTAGTTACTTCATTAAGTTCGTCGAACGATAAAATGTCTTTAGAAATTGTGTTTACTTTTGACAATTGAATAGCGTCAAATATGTTACTCACGTGGGATGTTAAGAGATCAATATTTAGGTTTAGATTGAACAATTATTTTACAATTTTAATCTCATCAGATATATTTTTTCTGTTCACATAGTTTTGTTGAAATTTTACAAAATTATCTTTTATTATATTTTATTGATCATTTACAATTTTAATGAGCCTGTTGAGCCTGTCTTGGACTTTATAGTTAATTTTAATTTGTTCGTTGTTTTCGGTAATAAGGTCTTTGTTTTGCTTGCTCAATTAATTTAGATGCAAATTGATTTTTGTTAAACCGTCATTATCCAAATTTCCGGTTATAACTTTAATAACATTAACTAAACCATTGAAAAGTCCTCTCTTACTTCTGGAAATAGGAATAATTTTTCTGTAAGAATGTTCGATTAAATTTATCTTCCTATGGATTAGCGCTATTGAGTCCGCTACGTCGAAAATCCTAAGATCATTAATAATAACTCTGAGCCGATTTAAAATGGGTTCTAAGTATGCTGTGTTTATGATATGAAATATCTTATGTGATCCAATCTTGATTCGACCAGTGCCTATTTGAAGTGCTATTAGTCCGGGGTTTTTCGCCAGATCGTGAATTTGGATGTCTTTATGTTTTGTCGCATCTGTCGTGATCGTACATGTCCAAATTAATATTAGCAATGTAAGTGACATATTGTTCTGTGGAAAGGATGATATAAATTATTGTTTTGTAGAGGATGATATTGATAATAATAAATTTCCGTTTCCTTTTGATTTTTGATTTGTGTAGCTTTATGTTACTGGAATCGATTATTGTTTTGTATCTATTTTCTCTAACCCTGACCTTTCTGAATTTTGGTTTTGTTTTCTTTCTGATACATTGTATGGTGTTAAATACTTCTTCATTTTCCTTAAAATTTGGCTCTGTTTCTCTTGATTTATTTTGATAATTGACACATCGTTCCGTTGTTTTACCAAGTTGCAAAGTCACTTCGTCAGTAATGTCTTGTCTATTCTGAAATAGTTTGTCCAAGTCAAGCGGTAGCTCGTCTTCCTCTCGTTGTCCAAAAAGGTTTTCGTCGGTGCACCGTGTGAATTGTTTGATTGTAGAAACCAACTGCAATTTTGAATATTTGTTTTTGAGATAAGTCGTCGTATTTATCTTTTATGCAGCGAAAGATTTCACTCAGTGTTGAGTGGAATCTTCCCACGATGCCTTTGGATTGACTATGGTTTGAAGGGGTGTATGCTACTTGAATATTTAGTCTCTGAAAAAGGGATCGGATCTCGACATATTTAAGAGCTGGTCCGTTATCACAAACTATTTTCTTCGGATTTGTATATCCGGAAATTAATTTTATTGGACCAGCTCTTGTATCGGGGATTGAACGTGATTTTATGTGGATGAGTATCGCGTAACGAGAAAAGTTATCTACCGCGGTTAAGAATAGATTTGGTTGAGCAATGAAAATATCCAAATGGATGGTTTCAAAAGGTTTATTCGGGATTTCAGGTTTGTGGAGTGTAATATTATACGGACGTCTTTCGTACTTATTTTCTAAGCATGTTTCACACAAATTAATATATCGTTGAATTTGTCGCTTCATGTCTGGAAAATAGTACTGTTTAATAATTTGAGAATGATTTTCGGAACCACCTCTATGAGCGCGATTGTGTGTTTGCGCAATTATTTCATTTTGCTCCTCGGAAGTGCACAAGTCTATTAAAATTTTCTGGCTTATAAGCACCTTTAAGATCTTGGCGCTGCTGAAATAATTGCGATATACAATTTGGAGGGTATTTATAAGAGATTCTTCGCACATGATGCAATTCACTCTCTTCGGGTTCATATAATCCTTAAAAATGTTAACAACTCGAGCAACGGAAAAGTCTGACCGAGTTATGGTTCTTCTATGAATGCTAGGAAATATTTCCTCGCACTCATTAGAATCTACACTACCCTTCTTAAGATAATTTGGTTACTAAAGAAATTAATGGCAATTCAATCATTTTGATCAGATCGCTTGCATCAGTTTCCGCAGAATGGACCGTTTATGATTCTGATGAGTCTAGTGCGTCGTCATTATAGCTACCATTAGTTGCCTGATTTGAAGTATCACTAGAATTTATCTCATTTTTAATTCGAGAAAACCCGTCAGCAACCAAGTTTTGTTTGCCAGGGCGGTATTTTACATTATAGTCAAACTGTTGTAAATGTAGTCTCCATCTGAGCATCCTGTCATTTGGATCCTTCAAACTAAACATGTATGTCAAGGGTTTATGGTCCGTAAAAAGCGTAATTTTTTGTCCGTATAAATTTACCCTGAAATATTTACAGCCCCAAGTGATTGCAAGAAATTCCTTCTCGATCACTGAATACTTTTCCTATGTTTTGGTAAGTGTTCTCGAGGCAAACGCAACTGGTCGGTCTTGATCGATTGGTCCCTGCGAAAGAACAGCGCCGATAGCGAAATCACTAGCATCCGTTGTTAAAATAAAAATTGCAGAACATGACTGCTAGTCAATAAAATTTTGCACTTGTTGAAGGTTTCAATGAACTCCTCCGTGTGCTCGATCCTCTCGCCCTTTCTCAATGGTTTGGTGAGAGGTTTAACAATTTTGCAAAATCCTTTATAAAACGGCGATAATAACCTAGGGTTCCAAGGAAACCTCTAAGTTCCGTTTCCGTTTTGGGGATCGGCCAGTTTTTTATAGCAATCACCTTATCAGGATTAGGTTTTACACCCTCTGCCATGACAACGTGCTATAAAAATCCGACTTCTTTGCATGAAAATTCAGACTTGTCAAGCTGAATTTTTAGGTTATATTTTTGCAAGGCATTAAATACCTTCTTCATGTTTACTAAATGTTCTTGAAGGGGTGTGGAGTATATGATGATGCCATCCATATACACCAAACATACTTTTCCAATAAGGTCACGTAGTACATTGTCCATCACCCTTTGAAAGGTGGATGGCGCGTTTTTTAATCCGAAAGGCATTTTGAGAAATTCATATTTCCCATGATCTACAGTGAAAGCAGTTGTCTTAACGTCTCTTGGGTTCACCTCAATTTGGTGGAAACCTGAAGCGAGGTCAATGGTGGTAAAATAATTGCATCGACCGAGTTTATCCAAAACTTCAGTGATGTTTGGGATAGGGTATTTATCATCAATTGTCTTCTCGTTGAGCTTTTTATAGTCAACGACAAGACGCCACTTTTTTTGTCCTGAAGCATCTAACTTTTTAGGTACAACCCAGATGGGTGACGACCAGGGTAAATTAGAGGGTCTTATGATGCCTTGGTTGAGTAAATCTCTAATCTGGCTCTGCACCTCTTTCTTCAAGAAATAAGGATATCTATAGCTTTTCGTATAAACAGGTATGTCATCTCTGGTATCGATTCTGTGTTTCACTACGTTAGTGAATGTCAGTTTCTCATTTTTCATATGGAATATTTGTCGATAGTCAGATATTAGTTTGACTAAGCCATCACGTTCTTCACTATTCAGGTGGTCCAAGCGTAGCTGGTCCATTAGTTTTGTGAGTAGATCGTGATCGAAAATTGGTTCTTGATGCTGAACTGTCTCAAAATTATTTTTCTCAATACTACCCTTGAGCACCTCAATTTCAGTATCCTTATTAGTCATGTTGGTTACGAGCAACATAGTTTTAAAGTATTCGGCTTTATATAAACCGGAATGTATAAAGGCTTCGTTTTTTTAAACAATTTTTATTCAGGCCAATTTGCGTCTAGCCGATTTACCCATGTTTTTGTAACATAATATAATTTTTTTATTGTTGGATCTCGTTGTCACCCTTATTCTAGGGGGAGAGGAGCTTCCATTTCCTTCTAGCGAAGATTGGAGGTCATTTTGTCCGTTGCTCATATCATCCATTGCTACATCGTTGGAGTTGTGAGTGGTTTCATGATCTAAAATCTTGCAATCGGATTCCACATTTGAATAAACACCGTCGAAATTGGAATACACGTGATCTATCAATGTTTTACTGTATCTCGAAATTCTTGTAAATTCATGCACAGTTTGCTTCAAATTGAAGATATCTGCTAACTGTTTCAATTGATTCGAACCTTGATCATTGAGCCAATCAATATTAAAATCTCCAGTAATAATATTTAGTTTACCAAAATCGACGAAATTCTCTCACCAGTTTTCTAGAATTTCCAGAAACTGGCGGTCACTTGAACTTGGAGAGTGGTAAACAACTCCATAATTTACCATCTGCATGCCTCTCTCAACTGATATACCCAAGAACCAATTATTTCCAACTGCTTCGTTTGATTGAATGCTGAATTTAATTGATTCTCTGGCGTAAATTGCGTAACCCGGAACACTTAACTATATGTGTTTCTAAGAGCAGAACTAATGAAGGATGTCTATCATCTATAAGATGACGCATTGCGACATAATTAGAAGACAAACTCTCATTCATTAGTTGCTATTCCTTTGACATAATGTTTTTATTTTTCGTTTCAAGCAATTCACTATGTACAGGACACTGCTTACTAAATGCTGGATGGTGAATGTCTAAATTCAAGTTTCTTTCTTAGTTCATTTTCAGACAATTAACGCATTTGAATTCAGTTGAAGAATAATCAGATGTTCTATGTGCGGAAATACATTTGGAACAATTTTCACTGTTTAAACATTCGGTGTTCTCATTACCAAACTCACCACACTTGAAACAGCGCAATACGTTGAACAACTCGAAAACCGAACACCTATCCCAGCCGACGCAAACCTTGCCGGCTGCTATCAAGCTGGAATAAGTAGTCTTATCAACCTCAATTATAACACTATATTTGTTATATTAGAAGCGTGGATTCTCAAAGTCACCAACAACTTTTACATCTTCGATCGAAATTTCCTGATTCTGACTTTTCAAAAGGTCAATAAATACATCAGAGGAATATCGATCACTCATTCCCACTATTTTCAGTTTTGGTTTCCCGGGCTTGGGTATAACAGCATTGTATTCAGTACCCAAATTGCTTTCAATGTTTTATTTCACTGATTGAATATCCTCTCCTGCTGCACACTCAACAATAATCGAGCCATCTTAACCATTTTTAAAATTACTAATTTTATGTGTTCTTGGATCTAACCTACCCTTCAAAATCTTTCTCGTGTCATCACTCGTTTGCGAAGACTCGACAGGTTTGATCATAATAACGCGTATGGCTTTTTTATATCTATCAAATACTTCGTCATTACCTTCATTAACAATGTTCTTATCAAGCGGTTCATCATCAGTTTTTGAAATAATTTTTCGCTTTCGTCTGGGATTTCCATCCGACTCCGAATGACTCTTCCTATTTGCAACAATTTTCTTTCTATTCATTACAACCAAATATCTAATATCCGATATGGTTATTTTTTCATTACACTGCACACATTCACCCATCATTCATGCACAAACCAAACCGGCCCGAAACACATCTGGGGGTGAAATTAAAGCAAAGTGAACCATGCAAAAACAAAAGACAATGCATTCAATATACCATGGTACGACGCCGCTTTGTTTGACTCAATGTACAGCACCAATAGTATTTACAAAACACTTTCTACATATCTATTTAAAGCACAATTAGTAACTTGCTTAACTGAAAATTTTTCACAAAAAGACACTTATTTCACACAAAATTTGTCACAATTTGACTTAGCACTAAAGACGCACAAGTTACCATGTTCGCCGGCTTAATTTTCGACTTGAGTTCGTAGCTCGCCCCGTGAAAGCAATTCGCGTTGTCTGTCCAGATCTTACGTGGTGGTCCTCGGCATGACACAAATCGTCGCAATGCCATAATACAAAACACGGTGCTCAGAGAATGCACCAAATAGAAGTATTTACAAAACACTCTACATATCTGTTTAAAGCACAATTAGTAACTTGCTTAGCTGAAAAATTTTCACAAAAAGACACTTATTTTACACAAAATTTGTCACAATTTGACTTAGCACTAAAGACGCACAAGTTACCATGTTCGCCGGTTTAATTTTCGACTTGAGTTCGTAGCTGAAAGCAATTCGCGTTGTCTGTCCAGATCTTACGTGGTGGTCCTCGGCATGACACAAATCGTCGCAATGCCATAATACAAAACACGGTGCTCAGAGAATGTATGTATGACTTCCATATGGACAGCTCTCAGTGTCAGGCAAGTGAAGAGCGCCACCCAGCGCTTGACGTTGTTTCTGCGAACCTTGATCAGTATAGGGTCAAAATAATCCAAGCCGATGTATGTAAATGGTCGTACGAATGCTGATAGTCGCATCTCTGGGAGCGGAGCCATGGCTGGTGATCTGGGAACTGCTTTCATTACATGACACCAGGTGCATTTTTTGCAACTTTCATAACGAGTGATCGAATTCATGAAGGAAAGAATGATAACGAGCGATAGGAGTTTACCAATCTCGAAGCGTTGACGAATCTCATTGACGATGACTTCACGGTTGGCATGACGAAAACGGCGATGGTACCAGTCTACAATGAGGAATGTGATTAGATGTTTGTTAGGGAGAATTGCGGGAAACTTAGCCTCATACGGCACAAATGGCGCAGTACCTATGCGTCCACGCATACATAAAACGCTTTTTGCCTTTCTCATATAGAAAGGTTATGCAATCACTGTGAAAACCGACTTTTGAACCGAGGCCCGGAGAGCCGAGTGTCATATACCATTCGACTCAGTTCGTCGAGTACGCAAAATGTCTGTGTGTGTGTATGTGTGTGTGTGTATGTGCGTATGTGTGTATGTAACGTTTTTTTGCACTAACTTTTCTCGGAGATGGCTGAACCGATTTTCACAAACTTAGATTCAAATGAAAGGTCTCGTGGTCCCATACAAAATTCCTGAATATTATTTGGATCCGACTTCCGGTTCCGGAATTATGGGGTAAAATGTGCAAAAAATTGTGAAAATAAGTGCACTAACTTTTCTCAGAGATGGCTGATCCGATTTTAACAAACTTAGAATCAAATGAAAGGTCTTGAAGTCCCATACAAAATTCCTGAATATTATTTGGATCCGACTTCCGGTTCGAGAGTTATGGGGTAAAATGTGCAAAAAAAAGAAAAGATGTGTTTTAACTTTTCTCATAGATGGCGCGACCGATTTTCACAAACTTAGGTTCAAATGAAAGGTCCTGTAGTCCCATGCGTTATTTCTGAATTTCATGCAGATCCGACTTCCGGATCCGGAAATATAGGGTAAAGTGTGTTAAAAATTGTACACTATCGCTGAAAATGGGGAAAAACCTAAAAAAAATTTCTAAATCGACCTCAAATCTTTTCCAATTGATAGTTTTTATCAGTAGACGGTCAAACAAATCTATTTCGATTATTCTTTTAAGAATCGAAGCAAAATAATTTTGAAGAATACCACAGTATTATATATGATAGTTTGATTGATATGAGAAAGGCATCATTACACCACTAGGTGGATTAAAACAGGTTTTTCGTCTAAAAATTACCACGTTCCTAAAATCGGGCTAGACTTGGCGACGATACGGTGAAGGTTTGTTGGGGTTCTTCGGATTTGGTCAATGTAGAAATTTCGTTCGGGAAGGCATCGCTTTGCGCCATCCTCCAAAGCGCATACTCGGCCCTTTGCAACTCATTCTGGTCCAGCAATCCAAGTTTTAGAGGTTGTCCCCTACTCCGACGTTGTAGATTACCGAGATAGCGTAGAACCTACGCTATTGCACAATGGAGTCTGGTCCACGAACTGAACCAAGAGATATCAGTGATCGGAGCGAAATGTCTAAGGTTTGCGTAGTTAGGACGCATTTCTTCTTGTGTTTCCGGAATGGGACTATCTTCAGGCCACATATCTTTAAGGTTTTGCAGAGTATCTTCGGCCTAAAACCACGGTTTGCTCATCGAAAGTTGTAGTCCTTGTTTCCATTTTGAAGCAATATCCGCTAAGTTGAGCTTAGAAGAGATGTGTCTCCAATCCTTCGACTCAGTCGACATCAATATTTTACTCACACGAACAGCAATAAATTGTTGATATCGGCGATGATCTTTTGATTTGATCCAAGCGAGTGTCACCGTTGAATCAGTCCACATAAACTGACGAACGATGCGAAACGGGTGGTAGGATTTGATCATGTTCAACATTCGGGTTCCAAACGAAGCTGCCATCAGTTCGAGCTTAGGTATGGATAGAGTTTTTAAAGGTGCGACTTTGGTCTTGGCACCGACGAATGCCACTTGAATTTGTCCAGCTTCTTCTACACGAAAGTACGCCACGCTCAAGTATGCCATCGCGCTGGCATCTGCAAAAATGTGAATCTCTAGGTTGTTGAAGTTTGTTGGCAACGGTGAACGAAAATAACACCGGGTAATGCGTATAGCACCGACTTCCGGAAACAGGTTCGTCCATTGCCTCCAGCGAACGTAGATATCTGGTGCAATTCGTTCGTCCCATTCGATTCCTCTAGCCCAAATATTCTGCATTAATATTTTTCCATGAACCAGGAAAAACGCAATAAATCCGAGAGGATCCAATAAGCTCATGATAACTCTAAAAACTTCGCGCTTGTTGGGAATGTGTTTATCGCCGAGAATTTGTTTTATATCGCTCCGAATGTTAATAAAGTATACCAAAACGTCTTCTTTCGACAACCATTTCATTCCCAGAACGGATTCCAGAGTTTCGTCTCTCTCCAGGACCAAATTCTTAACCGCATCTATCGCTTCTTCTACTGTCCTGAAGCTATCAAGGTAATCGTCCACGTAGTGGTTGTGCAGAGTAGCTCCTGGGAGAACTCAAGCACATTCGTATTTTTCACGAACTGGGCCGTGGCAGGCGAACATGTGGCCCCAAACGTAGTAACATCCATGATGTAGACCTGAGGACAATTTGTAGCATGATCTCGAAATAGGAAACGTTGTGATAGACAATCAGGAAAGCGAATCTTGATCTGGTGGAACATTTCCATTATGTCTCCACACACTGCTACCGAGAATTGACGGAATTGACTCAACACTTGTGGAAGAGGAGACAGTAGGTCGGATCCTTTCAGGAGCTTCGAATTAAACGATATCCCGTCCGCCTTGGCCGCTGCATCCCAGATTAATCGGATCTTACCGGGCTTCTTCGGATTAGTCACGACACCCAGTGGTAAATACCACGTACGATACACAACAACGGAAGTTAACTCGATTAGAGACGCCTTATGTGCGTAACCCTTCGGCACGCAGTCCGCAATTTGCTTTCGCACATTCTCCCGTAGTACTGGCTCTCTTTCAAGTCTCCGTTCCAGCGATTCCATGCGGCGGACCGCCATGAGATAACTATCTTGAAACTCCGGGTTGTCGGTGTTCCGCAGGAGTCCCGTTTCAAAGCTGACTCCCGATTATGTACGTCGCGTAGTCCCTTTCAAGATTTGCTTTGCTCGTTTTTTGTCTGATGATTCTAGGATAGCACTAACCACTGTTACACCAAAATTTTGCAGCGCGAAATAGTATCGAAATTGTTAATTCATTACACGATCAGAATCAGAAACAATTCCGAGGTGAAAGTTAGCGATTGCAGTTCTACTAGACTGTCCGGGAATACATCCATAAAAGCTCCAACCCAAACGGCATTTGGCACCGATTGGATCTCAAGGGCCTCTTTCGCGAAGTTTAAGCGCAACACACAGTCGAAGATTGTCTAAACCGATTAGTAACGGAGGTTGGACAAGCTCATAATCGTCTAATGCTAACCTTGTAAATAAGGAAACCGTCACGCTAGATCATGATACCGGATGGTTTGAGGGGGGAGAAGCAAGCGACGGACAGTTCGAACATTGTTTAAAGGATACCGTTGGTTTCCGGTTTTACCGGAGGTATCTAGTTGTACACGTTGAGATTCGGATTCAACTCGACTGACGTTACCCGTCCATTGTAGAGCGAGCGGTTCCTTTGAACCGGAGACATCAAGTAACTGCGCGATAGATTAATCTAGTAGAGTGTACGATGAACCTTCGTCTATGAATCCGAAAACAAGTTGAGAGGCCACTTGCCATGGCTATTTAGACACATTTTATACAGGCTTCACAAGCTTCCAAAGATCATCCACACTGGTTGATTTAAATTGAGAACACTCGGCCACACGATGACCTTCACGCCCACAGGCGAAACATGTTTTACCTGTATGATGATTTCTTACTGTTCTATCTGCATTTTCAGGAGATACAATCGCAGACGAGTGGCGGATCCATTTCTTCTCTTTAATTAGTAGTTTTTTTTTCGTTCAATTGGCGTTCGGTTTCTTCCAACTCACGACGTTTGAATTCCTTCTGCTCCTATATTTCTTGCTCGCGAAGAAGTCGTTCCTTTTCTACCATTTTCAGTTACTCCTCGAGTATGGCTCGGTTACTGGAAACTGCACTGCCTTGGGCAGTTGAAAGTTGCTTACTTCGATGCGATCCTGATCGATTAACCCTTACTGAACTGAACGAAGGCTTGAGCAGGTTCTTGCTGAAGTTTGAAGCGGATGTTATCTGTTTGTTACGACAAGTCGTTCATACATAATTTACGCCAGGGTCCTTTACGGAACAACCTACTCCGGCGCATCCGAAATGCTCCCATAGAAGACAAAAACAGTACTGAACCATCTCCTGCTCCGCTTCATCTGGACATTCACAAGATTGGCAATTATAACCGGTAACATTAACACACGTGTCGGCACGATCATCCATCGTTTTCTAACCTCACAAAATTTCTTGAAGTATGTTGAAGTGGATTTTCGAATGGCAAGTCAAACTCCTGATAGCAGACGAATAATATTTCCAGTCAGCTTCAAGCTGTAATTTATTAAAAGTTTAATAATAATTATAGCAATTATACATACGACTTAAAAAATTTGGTGCCCAAACGGTAAGTGGAAGTGGGTCGGCCGGTGTGTATTACCCTTAATGCAACCTAATACAGTTTTTTACAGCAATTATTTTACATTATCAATACTCTATGCTTACTTACATTATCCGAAATAAGTAAATATTGAGTGCCTAAACTACTGAAAGCTTAGTTTTAACTTTTACAGACTGGAAATAGATCCGAAACTTATAAAAAATGAATTTCACTTCTCCTACTGATGACATTTGACGACGATTGATGATCTGGTTGTCAGTTGACGCGCCACCTTCGATGTTCGATGAGGCGCCGCGTGGCGTAGTGACCGATCGACGGGGGAGCTAGTGCTAGTCGTAACAATGAGAAAGTCAAAACTATGACAATTACTTCGTAATATTTAATTGTGTTTCAGAATGTTTGAAGTAACTTATCCGTACTTTAGTGTAGATGCATTGTTTCAAATCCTAGTAGTGAAGAAGGGGAATGCTTGTACAACGCACACAATCGATCAACTAATTGATATTCGGAAGCGTACCAGTTTTATTCGTGTTTACGACATCCAGTTATGTCTCTGACATTACTCTCCAGCCTTTTTTTTACGCGAATGCGGTATCGGTTATCATTTTCTTCTAGCTTATGTAATAATGGTTTTTAAACTGAATACTGTTACTTGCATATTTTACAGCTTAAAAGTCTATTCGCATTATGCCGGGACGTCGTTTTTTTTCCTCGCTGAGTTTTTCGCACCGTCGGCACCGGGAAATGGATTTTATGCCGGACTCGGCATTCCAATGCATGCACACGCCGGTAGCTCAGCGAATAGACTTTATCCAAACACGGGAAGACCGAAATCAGCATTTTGGCGAAAAAATTAGTTGATTTTCTGATTATAGTTAGTTATTTTTTGAGACAACTAAAAAAAATCTTACTTTTGCTAATTTAGATTTTTTAATTCTAATTCCCTTAATAATAATAAAATATTTGTTGAAATGGCTATTTTTTTAGTTGAATTCACCAATTAAACGTGCTGTCATTTCTTAGCTAAGGCACACTTCATTTCCATTCAACTAATTTTTTAGTTGAATTAGAGAAATAAAACGTTGTTTTCAACCAACGTAAATGGTTGAATTGGTTTTTGCAATTTACAGCTATATGGCGCTCTGTCACCGAAAAAACGGTAACACCGTAATGACTACTAGCCACTAGATGGCACACTACTACCGAAAAAAATTTCAGTCGCGGTAGTCTTTTCTATATTGGCAGGTATAAATACGATGTTGTATTAAAGAAAAAGACATAAGCGAAACATACACTTCTTATTGAAAATTTTTCTTCTAAATCGCTATTTTCTTAATTCGACTTCGCGAAATCGACTCTCTCACTGGAAACTTTGAGCACTCGGAAAACAAAAACCGAATACAAGTATTACACCGGACGGCGTAGCCCGGAAGGTTAGAAGATACAAAAAACAATGTGCAATCAGTTTCAACAAGACTGTCCTTTTTAGCTTTTTAATGAATTGTTTTGCTTTGACACTTCTCATGAGTTTTTGGCTAGTAAACTTGTAAATAATACCAATTTGATGTTTGTTTTCTTTGTGCTGTCCTTCAGTAATGACGGTGGCAGATAAACAGAAACACATTTTCTGATTTTAATAACAAAATTAGTTGTTAATGAGAATTTCGTGTTGGATTGAAATATTGCTGGTTTTTGTCCAGGATATTCGCCAACTTAACTCATTTTCTAAAAATAACAGTTTTTTTCAGCAAAGTGAATTCTCAATTTTAACTAGTTTCGTAGTTATTTTGAAAGTTTTGTTGTTAAAATCAACTAATTCGAAAACAGTAATACGAATTAGGCGCAGAGCTAATTTCGGTCGTTCCGTGAAGATAAACTAAAGATTGAAATGTTCCATACGATCGATCGAAAAATATCGCACCAGTAATCGTGAACCAGTAAGCTTAGTAATAGTGCAATTATGTTGAGCCTTCATTAATAACTGTCGGTAAACATTTGAAAATGACGGTAAAATTCCATGGCAACAAGTTTGGAAGGAGGTAAATATATGTAAACATACCGCACAAAATATGTTGTAACATCCATTAACTTTAATGCTTCGTTCATGTTGTTTCATGTTTAATCTTACTGTTAACTCGGAGATGGTATTGGAAACGATAATATAGACTTACCTGAACATTGTTCACGATTTCAAAATTACACTCGCGGTAATACACGATTTCTTCATCTCGAATAGCGTTTCGTAATTCAAAGCCTTTAGGAACCTGTTTTAATCCACCTAGTGGTGTAATGATGCCATTCTCATATACTCATTACAACATAAATATTACCGTGAAAATCGCAAAAACAACTGTTTTGAATAGAATAGAAATAGGAAAATTTGTTCGGACCTAATCTCACAATCCTGTTTACCCTGTAGTTCCGACTGTCAGATTTTTTCTTCAAACCTATAAGTTTGTGAAAATCGATTTGTCTATCTTGAAGTGAGTTTGGTGCAGTTTTCAATCACCATTTCCAATTCTTTCGATACCGGATTCAGATGACCGGAATAACCGAAGTTGATTCGTTTGCCAGCAACCATCCATCAAATTGGAACAGTTTTGAACCTAGTTAAACCTAGACTTACTATCTTATGCTCTAACAAACGAAGCGAACCTGCGTTTCTGTTACTGCTGCTTATGTAAGTCAAGCTAAACAGCATGAATCCGCGGCATAAAACATGTAGTATAATTATTATATAATAATAAAAATAATAATAATAATAATAATAATAATTATATTAATAATAATAATTATAATAATAATAATAATGATAATAATAATAATAATAATAATAATAATAATAATAATAATAATAATAATAATAATAATAATAATAATAATAATAATAATAATAATAATAATAATAATAATAATAATAATAATAATAATAATAATAATAATAATAATAATAATAATAATAATAATAATAATAATAATAATAATAATAATAATAATAATAATAATAATAATAATAATAATAATAATAATAATAATAATAATAATAATAATAATAATAATAATAATAATAATAATAATAATAATAATAATAATAATAATAATAATAATAATAATAATAATAATAATAATAATAATAATAATAATAATAATAATAATAATAATAATAATAATAATAATAATAATAATAATAATAATAATAATAATAATAATAATAATAATAATAATAATAATAATAATAATAATAATAATAATAATAATAATAATAATAATAATAATAATAATAATAATAATAATAATAATAATAATAATAATAATAATAATAATAATAATAATAATAATAATAATAATAATAATAATAATAATAATAATAATAATAATAATAATAATAATAATAATAATAATAATAATAATAATAATAATAATAATAATAATAATAATAATAATAATAATAATAATAATAATAATAATAATAATAATAATAATAATAATAATAATAATAATAATAATAATAATAATAATAATAATAATAATAATAATAATAATAATAATAATAATAATAATAATAATAATAATAATAATAATAATAATAATAATAATAATAATAATAATAATAATAATAATAATAATAATAATAATAATAATAATAATAATAATAATAATAATAATAATAATAATAATAATAATAATAATAATAATAATAATAATAATAATAATAATAATAATAATAATAATAATAATAATAATAATAATAATAATAATAATAATAATAATAATAATAATAATAATAATAATAATAATAATAATAATAATAATAATAATAATAATAATAATAATAATAATAATAATAATAATAATAATAATAATAATAATAATAATAATAATAATAATAATAATAATAATAATAATAATAATAATAATAATAATAATAATAATAATAATAATAATAATAATAATAATAATAATAATAATAATAATAATAATAATCATAATAATAATAATAATAATAATAATAATAATAATAATAATAATAATAATAATAATAATAATAATAATAATAATAATAATAATAATAATAATAATAATAATAATAATAATAATAATAATAATAATAATAATAATAATAATAATAATAATAATAATAATAATAATAATAATAATAATAATAATAATAATAATAATAATAATATTAATAATAATAATAATAATAATAATAATAATAATAATAATAATAATTATAATAATAATAATAATGATAATAATAATAATAATAATAATAATAATAATAATAATAATAATAATAATAATAATAATAATAATAATAATAATAATAATTATTATTATTGTTTTTATTATTATTATTATTATTGACATCACTACACCACCGGCACGGTATCACTGCCCTACCGGCTGTGTAAATTGCATATTTTTTCAAACAAACTTCAATTCATTGACATTCTTTTATATTTTTATATTATTTATTTTACATTCTTTTCTTCTTTCGGTCCCACTTATTAAATAGCAAAATATTTTAACAACCACAGCACCGTCTTTACCAATATCACACACTTGTAGCAGACATCCGTAACCGTTTCGTTTTCTTTATAGCGTGAACGAAATAGAACAAAGCGTTTGTTTTGTCATTAAGGGTTTTTCCAGAGTTTGTGCTTTGGGCACATAACCGTTTTTACTTTTCTTTACGTTTCGTCTTAGACTCGTCAGTGCAGAACAGTTCAAATTGAACTGCTTAGTGCAAACTTAAACAGTTCAATTTGAACCGCTAAGCAGACGTAAAGTTACTGCTATTTGCAAAACACCTTTTAATTGGCACCGAAGTGCCATGTCTTTTCTGACGTGCCGAACGAAAACGTCTTTTTCGGCTAATACTGGCCGATTCAGGTATGGTCATTTAGGGGTTTTTCCGAGTTTGTGCTTTGGGCACATAACCGTTTTTACTTTTCTTTACGTTTCGTCTTAGACTCGTCAGAGACCTTTCATTTGAATCTTAGTTTGTGCAAATCATCCACCTCTAAGAAAAGTGGGTGTCTTTGTTTCGGTTTGGTGAAGTTATACAGCAGAAAAAGTAGTTCGAAAATTTTTCAATACTGATATTATAGCGACGCGGGGATGGGATTTAGTATTAAGAAATTCACTTTTAACAAAAAAATACAAAATTTTAGCTCGATCGGAGAAACTATATTTTCGCGCCCACGGTTTAAAGTTTGTATGGGATTTAGTATTAAGAAATTCACTTTTAACAAAAAAAATCGGCTGGAGACTCTGTCCATCCGTCTAAAAATCAGTCCATGTGTTATTTTCGTAGAAAATTTATCGAGGAAGAAAACTTTAGAAGACATCAAAACACTACGACATTTGTAGAAAAAGTTATTAAAGGAAAACCGACTGAAGGTCCGAATAATGGCTTTCTCCTTAATATATCTAGCACCACTGCTGCTAGTGGTGGTAATATGACTGTGCTTTTTTTATTATGCAATAACGGTTGATTTTAGTTGTTTGATGTCTTCACAAAAGTTTCTCTGCTGAGTATGAGGATTATTTTTAAGTGACAAGTCATGTTCCAAAACTCACTGTAAAGACACAAAAAAGTCTAACTTTTTAATTTGAAGAAATAGGTTTTTGAAATTTTCTACAATGTTTTAGATAAACTCAAATCCAAAAACTTTGCGGAATATATAAACTCTCTATCTCTTATAGTTTAGAAGATATAGATGGTACTATTTTATGAAAACAAAAACACAATTTACATGACTTTTTGTGTCTTTACTGTAAGGTTTGGAGCATGGTTTGTCACTTAAAAATAATCTTTATACTCTGCTGAGTAACTATCGTGAAGACATCAAACAAAACGGATCAACCGTTATAGCACATTCAAGGGAAGTCACATCATGTTACTTTCACTTGCAACAGTGGTGCTAGATATATTAAGGAATGAGCCATTGTTCAGACCTTGGGTCGGTTTTTCTTTAATAACTTTATCTACAAACGTCGAATTGTTTTGCGGTCTTCTAAAGTTTTCTTCCTCGTTGAATTTCCCACGAAAATATCATATGCGCTGATTTTTAGAGTTCATAGGTTGATCTCCAGCCGATTTTTTTGTTAAAAGTGAATTTCTCCATACTAAATCCCATACAAACTTACAACCGTGGGCGCGAAAATATAGTTTCTCCGATAGGGCTAAAATTTTGCATGGTGCTTTGGGGACCCAAAAGGAAAACGAAAAGTTTGGTGGAGCGAGAAGATAAACATTTTCATCTTTTTCCCATAAAACCTTGTCCCACCCTAATGAACATCGTTTGACAGCTATTAGTTGGTTTGTCTATATTATTTTATTCTATTTCACAATATTACATCTCATTCCATTATATTCTATGGTACATAAACCACCAATAAACGTCAAAGATGAACTAGTTTTTCCGTTAATCTGCTGCCATCGTGTGAAACCCAATTGGGATATATCCACTCCAGTTAATTTCCACTTCATCTTATTCTAGTCGTTCCATATCTTATTCATTTTATTCAATAACGAAGCTAAAAACTGTAATACATGTATTTATCAAATTGTAACGCAAATTGATTGTATCTGATGATGTTTGCAATACCGTCAAGTCCATCATCCAAGGGAGGGATGAACGGTTAGAACCTTAGATCTGAATTAAAATTTGTAAATATCGATGTAATCATTTCCGAGATAAGTCAGTGCATATTTTTTGCAATTTTTTTCAAATTTTTGTGATCTTGTCGTTTGTATCGGGCCTCGGTTCAAAATTTGGTTCCCACAAATGACGGTTACATAATACTGAGGACCTTCCACTAACAGCAGCAAAAACAGACCATCGGTGGGGTATAAATCCTCAAACACTCAGATCTATGTTTTGGATTGGATTATGGAACAAAATCCTAAAAACTAAATTTCGAAACTGAACTCAGAACCTGGGTTCTGGTCAAAATAAATTCTGAGCTTAATATAGATTTGAAATTTTGTTTCAGACTTTAGATCCAGATTACAGGTTAAATCTGTGACTCTGAAACTGAACCCTAATTTTGGAACTGGTTTCTTGATTAGGTTTTGGAACTTACCTCAGTTCCTTTATTTAAATCCAGAATTCAGATTTAGAAATTCAATTTAAGAATTCTGAAACAAAATTCAGAATATGATTTTTGGATCTGGATTATGGAACAAAACGTTAAATCTGAACTCCGAACCTGAAATTTGGAGCTGATGTTTGAACCAGAATCACATTCCAGATTTAGTTTCAGAATTCAGAATCTGCATGCTGAAACTAAATTCGGAACTTGGATTCTGGTACTGGATTCAGTTCCTTGAAACAGGTTCGGTTTTTAAGTTCAGAATTAAGTTCTAGAATTTCTGAATTTTGAAATGAGTTCTGTTTCATAGTTCTAGAACAAATTCATGAATTGAATTATTGATCTGGATTCCGAACCAGAATCATTTCATATGTAGTTCTTGAATTAAGTTTCAGTTCCTGAATCCAAGTCCAGAATTTTCGGTTCTGGAGTAGATAAATAGATGACGACAAAAAATGCTGAATAGTTGTAAGCAGATGATAAATTCCGCGAATCGGTTGGTTTATATCATTAAAATGTTTTCAACGGATTACGCCATGCTTTCCTCTACAGAGTATGTAAATTTAAAAATAAACTACTTTGTTTGTTGTATTTTCACTCTCATTTGCACCGTAATATATAATTGTATGGTAAAATATGTTTGTCGTCAATAAGTTGTGTTTTAGTAGAGATGCACAGATACAATTCTGGAAGCGAAGCAGTATAGCTGCTAAATTCACCCGATTAATTAATATGAACGATTATCTATATTCGGAAGTGTGAGAGAAGCATGTCAGTTTTATTCGTATTCACGTCCTATAGTTATGTATGTTACATTACTCACCCGCCTTTTTCTCTAAACATGATTTTTCTGGTTTACAAAGACATTCCTTATCTTTACATTTTAGTCTTCAAAAAATGGATAACTATGTTGCACTAGGGATGCTTTGGCTTACTTCAGTATTTATTTCAGTATTATCAGAGGTAAGATGAGTGTTTCTATTTATTCATTTTGTACATCGATTTCATTGAACCATTTCAGGATCCTTTTTCTTGTGTGCAAGGTTGGGACTTGAAAGGAATCAATTGCTTCAAATATTTTAGTGTGAAACATTCCTGGGAAAAGTCAGCTGAGTTATGTAGAAGGTGAATGATGCTATAATGGATTTCATATATTAGCTTATATTTACAATCTACAGATATGGTGCTGAACTTGTGACTATTGAATCAATCGAAGAAAATGAAGCAACAAGAGATATCGCACTTGTAGGTGAATCTAGAGGTCGAACGGGTAATATGTACTGGTTAGGCCTAGCCACTTTAGATGATCTTAGAACGAATACACTAGAATCAACTTCAGGCGATTTAGTCTCACAATACTCTGGCTTTTGGTCCCTTGGACAACCAAACCCAATGACAGGTGAATGTGTTGCTGCTTCTAACGTAAACAGTAAGCAGTCATGGAGATTGGAAACTTGTGAACATCTTTTACCATTTATGTGTAAACGTCCTGCGTGTCCTCACAATTCGATCAGATGCTCGAACGGTAATTGTATAAACCAAGTTTTGAAATGTGATGGAAATGATGATTGTGGAGATGGTAGTGACGAATTGGATTGTCCAAGCACTTGTAATTTTCATATGCAGTCAGGTGGTGACGTTATAGAATCGCCCAGTTATCCGCAAAAGTATCCTGCACTGAGTACTTGTAAATGGACACTAGAAGGACCACAGGGAACTAACATAATTCTACAATTCCAAGATTTTGATACAGAGAAAAATTTTGATATCGTTCAAATACTAGTTGGCGGTCGCACCGAAGATAAGGCAGTTTCGTTAGCCTCGCTGTCCGGTAAAAATGATTTGAGCAATAATCCTTTCGTCACAGCATCTAATTTTATGATCATCAAATTTACAACGGATGGTAGTGTTGAGAGGAAAGGATTCAGAGCAACTTGGAAAACAGAACTTCAAACATGTGGTGGAACATTACAGGCATCCGCACAGGGTCAGTTACTGAATAGTCCAGGTTATCCAAAAAGTTATCCAGGTGGACTTGAATGTCTTTATGTGATCAAGGCTCAGAGTGGACGTTTAGTTTCTTTGGAAATTCAGGATTTGAATTTAAATGATGGTACGGATTTCATTCTTATTCGTGATGGGGATAGCGCTAATAGTAAACCAATTGCTCGTCTAACTGGAGTAAATGTCAATGATAGAAACCGAGTTTTAGTTTCTACTACTAATAACTTGTATGTGTTTTTTAAAACAGCTTTGGGAAATTCTAAAAAAGGATTTAGTATAAAGTACACGCAAGGTTGTACTGCAACTATAATCAGTTCGAATGGCACAGTTAGCTCTCCGGTGTATGATTTTAGTAATTATCCGAACAATCAGGAATGCTATTTCAAAATAAAAAATGCAATGGAAGGCCCGCTTTCCCTACGTTTCAAATATTTCAATGTACATACAAGCGATAAAGTTCAAATATTTGATGGATCGTTGACATCTGGATTACGACTCCATTCAGGAGATGGCTTCACGGGAAGTTCTGTACCAAAAATTACATTGACGGCATCTTCAGGAAATATTCTTGTAAAATTCATTACTGATGCCTTGCATAATGACAAAGGGTATAACAGAATTGAAAATTTTAACATTTAGTATATAGCTTTATATATTTAAATTTTTTGACTTCAGATGGTTGGCTGAGTTCTCTGCCGACTGTCCTGAGTTAAATCCTGGAATTGGAGCTTTAGCGTCAAGTCGTGATACTGCATTTGGAACAGATGTCTTTTTTTCTTGTCCAGTTGGTCAAGAATTTGCCACCGGTAAGAATCAAATAGTCACAACTTGCCAAAACGGAGGCACTTGGACCGTCGACTATATTCCGAAATGTCAAGGTATTATTATGTTATAAAACTTGTATTTATGTGTGGTTTTCATATTTTGTGTACATTTTACAGAGGTTTATTGTGGACCAGTACCTCAAATAGATAATGGTTTCTCGATTGGTTCGACAAATGTTACTTATCGCGGAATCGCTATGTATCAATGTTATGCTGGATTTGCATTTGCATCAAGTAATGTTATTGAGAAAATTTCGTGCTTATCTGATGGAAATTGGGAGCGTCAACCATCATGCCTTGCCTCACAGTGTCCAATGTTGTCCGAAGTGTTACATGCTAATGTTACTGTTCTAAATGGGGGCGGAAGAAGTTATGGAACAATCGTTACCTATGAATGTGAACCGGGTTATCAGCGCAGTGGACAACCTGTTCTGATTTGCATGTCCAATGGAACTTGGAGTAGCGCAGCTCCAACGTGTACTCGAGTGCGATGTAATAGGTAAATTGTTTTACATTGATCTTTGTGAGATGACGTTCAATACTTTTTTCTTCAAATAGATTTCCTGAAATCAAAAACGGTTATTTTGTGGATCAATCTCGACAATATTATTACGGTGACGATGCTCGTATACAGTGCTATAAAGGTTATAAACAAACTGGCTCAAATATTGTCAAGTGTAACTCCAATCAAATGTTTGAAACATTACCAAGTTGTGAAGGTAAAAATACGTCGAATTGTTAAATTCATACTTATGTTTTTTTTATCAGATATTGATGAATGTGCTACATCGCCTTGTGACATAGCATCCACCGAATGCATGAATACACCTGGATCATTTCATTGTCAATGTAAATCGGGATTTTCACCATCTACTGAATGCAGACCAGTTGGTGATCTAGGATTAGCTACTGGTGGTATACCTGATATCAGCATATCGGTGTCATCGACCGAGAATGGATATAATAAAGCAGTAATACTTTTTATAAAATATCATTCCAAATTAGTAATCGCCTTTTTTGTAGATGCTAAGAATAAATTTAGATGGTTGGTGCGGAAATTCGATTGATCTAGGAACAAACTGGGTGATGATTGATTTGAAAGCCCCAACAATAATTAAAGGATTTCGAACCATGTCCGTTCAAAGAATTGATGGAAGCTTAGCATTTACGTCTGCAATCAGGATACAGTATACTAACGATAAAACTAATGTATTTAAAGACTATGCGAACCCTGATGGAACAGCTGTGGAATTTCGAATCTTAGAACCAACGTTATCGATCCTAAATTTGCCTATACCCATAGAAGCACGCTATGTAAGATTTAGAATACAGGACTTTGTTGTCGCCCCTTGTCTTAAACTGGAGGTTATGGGATGTACTCGCATAGACTGCGTTGATATTAACGAATGTGCAGTCAAAAATGGTGGATGTCGCCAAAAATGTATCAACTCACCTGGCTCTTATTCATGCAGTTGTAATACTGGATACGAACTGTTTACAAAAAACGCTACAGCTGGGTAATTGATTTTTAACTTTGTTTTATGTCATGCACAAAATATGTGGTACAAAGATAAACTCAAGATAGAGTGGTCTGTGATTTCTCATGTATCATTTAAATAGGACCCCTCGATGAGTTCAGTTTGACGTCAGTTTCAGTCTTTTGAAACAAAATAACAAGCATCTGAACGCTACATGCGTCGTAACCATGACATGCTTGGGAAAAAAAGAAGCTACAGTACAAACTATATTGATTTACTGCATATTCAGTGATTCTTAAAATAAAAAAATTAAAATTACATGGAATTATTGCTTAGAATTTGTTTAGTTTTTTTAAGAGCATTTAAGTCAAGCTTTTATTGTTTTTAGTCGACGCTTATTAAAGAAGGGTCAATTAAATTACATTATTACTGAGCCTACTGGTTCGCGATTACTAATCCAACATTTTCCAATGGATCGTATGAACCATTTTAATCTTGAGTTTATCTTTGCTTTAGAGATGAAATATGCGTAAGGGTACTCAGAACAAACTCGATTTCTGTAAGAAGAAGGCATTGATATGAATGGAAGTTCTATAGTAAACAGAATCTTTAGTTGGTAAAAGTAGTACAACGGTGTTTGTAATGGAAAGCATTGAAGGTATGTATTAAATCTAAATGTTCAGAGTGCATCTGTTAAACCCAGTAACAAGAATTAAAAAAAGTTACAGGGTTGTGTATTGAACCGCACCACCCTTCTCCACTACTAGAATTTGAAACAATGCACCTATACTAAAGTACGGATAAGTTACATTAAACATTCTGACACATAATTCAATAGTACGAAATAATTGTTATAGTATTTTTTTTTAAATAATAAAATTTCATTTGGCTCATTTGATTTAGCTTAACGATTGTCTTGTTATAAAAGAAAGGATGCCGTATTAAGGGGCGGCATACTCACCTAGAGTTAATAACGGAATGTGAGGAGGGTAGGATTGGTTTTAAATTAAAATTTATCATTTTTGCCGGACAAATCACTTAGATACACTTTAAGTTTCCTGGATCTTCAACTTCTTGAGGTTGTAACAAGAGAGATTATTCTTGACTGGGATGCTTTGTTGGTGTGCTTTGACGCTGATGTGTTGGGTGTGGTTTTCAGAAACTCAGTCAGTTCAAGGCAGATGCATGCTCCGAAGCACCGTTTATACATACCATGCTTTCAGCAGCGTAAAGAAGAGTGCGGTAGAGTAGTAGACGAGAAAGAAATCAATCAGGAATCAGAACAAATTGGCTCAAATGGCACGTTCCCCTTGATATTTGGAGATTTGTGCCTTGCCATTACCTGGTATTTAGCATCATTTTCCCGATATATAAGAAAAAACGATTGACGGGAAATGTTAAGGTTTAGACTAGAAGGATAGGGAAAATTGGCGACACAAAAACACAAAAAAGCAGAAGTAAATTCTGCACCCCTAAGGGATGCTGAACAATCTACTGGGGATCACATTTAGTGGAAGCAGAAGTAAACTCTGAACCTCCACGAGGTCCCGAACAGTCTGCTGTAAAACCTATTTAGGTTTGTTACTATGTGCGTTCTTTCTGATGAACGAGCATCGTTATTAAAACCTCCAACCCCCGAGAGGATTTAGAGATTTTACAAAAGCGACATAAGCATTCTCGGAAGAATGAAGAACGATTCGTAGTATGTACGAGCAGAAGTTAATTTGGTACCCCGTAAAGGATGCCAAACAATCTGCTAAACCCTATTTAAGGTGAATACAGAAAGGATTCATTCACTCCAGGAAGAACGATGAACCCTTCTGACTATAGCTCCTTATCACATTGGGTGAGAAACGAGAGAATATCCTTTTGCTGGCATGTTTGGATGCAGCCCAAGACGAATCTTGTGCTTTATCCAACTAGTTGAAAGTGGTAAAGCTAGTACCGGACCAACGAAATCATACGTTGCACCAGCTCTAGCCAACTCATCAGCCCATTCATTTCCAGTAATACCAGAATGACCGGGTACCCATAAGAAGTAAACTCTGCTGATGTGCCGATTGTATTCCACACAGAATCGCGTAGATTTCTGCTTCGAACATAGTACAGTATTTACCAAGTGAATGAGACTGCTCTAGCCTCATTTCACGACAGTAGACACCATCACCAGCACGACCATTCAACAGAGAACCGTCCGTATAACAAACTATGTGTTCATCAAGTTGTCGTTCCAAATAACCAGTCAACCATTCCTCACGAAGAGGATAGCTCACATTGAATGTTTTGAAAGGAAAACTGCATGTGAGAGTTCACTAGGAGCGAGTAAATACTCATCCTAGCTAACCATTGGAGACAACAAGCGAGTGTGGCTAGTAGCATAGTCTGTAGGGTTACTATTCCAAAGCCATGTAACCTTAAGACGGTATGCACAAGATAATGCTTCTTGTTTTGTGAACACGTGTAGTGGTTTAATGCACAGTAGCGCCTCTAGAGCAGCAGTAGGAGTTGTCGTGAATGCTTCTGTCTGTGTTCTTCAGCTTTGACTGAGCTGTCACAACTTCTTCTTTCAGCCACCATACATCACATCCATATGCTAAAATTGGTCTAACGATAGTTGTGAAGATCCAATGAATGTATTTGGGTTTGAGTCCACAGGATTTTCCAAAAGCTCGTCTACATTGGCCGAAAGCCATGTAAGTTCTTTTAATCCTGAAGTCAATGTGAGCAGACCAATTCAGTTTTGAATTAAGAATAACTCCGACGTAATATTTAACTTGATCAACCACAGTGACCTCTGATACGAAGAACTGTAACGGACGAGCTCCAGTGATTATCCTACGATGAGTGAAAAGCACAAGCAGGCGAAGAGGTATTTTTGAGGACGCTTCTAGAACACATGATTTGCGGTGTCCACTGTATCTCAGCGCAGACTCATCAGAAGTAAACAAATGAACCCAACATGGTTAGAGTAGAAGTTTTTCTAGACCCCAACGTTTCTGTTTGTTTTTTTTTTTAATTTTTAAAATTTTTGGTGGTGGTTCAAAATGAAAACAACGATTTTTTACAAATAATCCACCATTTTGTAGCTGGTAAACCTCCCCAAAGTAACAAACAATGAAAAGGAAAACGTTGGGGTCCGGTTTTTTATATATAGAAAGTGTGTGCAAAATTTGAAAAAAAAATTGTTGCAGTAGTTTTTGAAAGACGATGGACACGAACTTTTAAAACCTGCATTCGAGGAAAACACGTTTAAAGGTTATCTATAAAATTAATGTAAACAATCAATTACTCCAGGAAGCCAGTAGGGTCTAACATTTTCAAAACATCATATGTTTTAATTTTATAATTTATTATAACGAAACATTTCAAGAATGTTTTGTAAAGTTTTGAAGTCAATCGAAGTAGAAATCTTAATAACATCCAGAGTTTCGTTCCAATAATCTTGAAAATTTCACAGAAAATTCTTCAAATGTTCTACTATAAGGAAATATAAAGAAAATAATGAATGATTTTTCAAGATTCTTAAGTCAAAGAGAGTGGTAATGCTTATACCGATCATCAATATATGATAATCGTCGGCAAAACCATAAGTCGGAAATCCAAGGTTATTAACTTTCTTTAACAAACCATCAGCGACTGGGTTCCATAAAAGTGGGGATAATACACCACCTTGAGAACACCCACAGCCACTTTACATTGTAATCTCTGCTTGCCGAAGCGATGAACAAAGAAGTCGATTGCTAAGCATTGTGTGTATCCAGTAAAACCCAAGATATTCCGTTCACGACTGCATTGTTTAACCTCCTGCAGCCATTCAGTCTTCGGCACGGAAATACACCTTGACTTAGGAGTTCCTATTTTTGTGGCCTTTTACAACATGGAACAGGAAACCAGTGGATCAATTCTTGGTAAAAAGTAATTCCGCCGGATGCCGCACGGCTTACCTGTTTGGTGAACTTATACCAACGGTACAGGTGGACCGTAGCGTTATTCTTAGCCAGTTGGGAAACCGCTACCGACACTACACGGCTATCTAGGCTGCTCAGAAAGAGAAGTCGACATTGATGGACAACTTCTATGGATGGCCGAGCAGCGTAAAGAAGAGTGCGGTAGAGTTGTAGACGAGAAAGAGATAGGGAGAGCACTAGTTTTGAGCATGAATAGTTTTCAAGAAGTTGTAGATGAGAGTCATATAAGGAAGATTTGGAGTTGCCAAGACGTCGCGGATTGGCACGAAGGATGGCATACCTCGGGCCCGAAGGGAACATATGAGTTGGGATCTGGCATCACAATACTCGACACACGTCCAAACAACATTCTCGATGTCATGATAACCACTCTCGGCCGGCCCCACGCGACGGATATGCGCGCTGAACATATAATGATTAGACATAAGCCTTGACATTACACGAATAAAGTCTCGGCTCACGTCTAACTCCCGAAACCAAGGTTTGGTCGATACCTGCGGAATTATCGAGTGTAACCACCGTCACAGATTTCAGCTATTTCATGCATTTTGCCAGTTGGCTAGAGTTTTCTGACGATAGCAACTTAAAAATTCATTGAAGCAGATTGGTCTTTCATAGATTTTACCTTCTAGTGCACCCACCTTGGCTAATGAGTCCGCCCTCTCATTATCCCGTATGGAACAATGTGAATGACAAAAACCAAGGTAATCTGTTATAATTTTTCAGATAGAGCACTCAGTTGTTCCCGTACTTTCCCCAGGAAATACGGTGAGTGCTTTCCAGGCTTCACTGAACGAAGAGCCTCAATCGAGCTGAGACTGTCCGATACAATGAAATAGTGATCTGTGGGCATAGTGTCAATGATTTCAAGGGTATACTGAATTGCAGTCAGCTCTGCGACTGAACTGAAGCTGGATCATTGAGTTTAAAGAATGCGGTGAAGCTTTCATTGAATATACCGAAGCCATTGGACCTATTGAGCTTTGATCCGTCAGTGTAGAACATCTTCCTACTGTCGACTGATCTAAATATATATTGAAACAGTTTTTATATCACTTGAGGGCGTATGGGATCCGGAATTCCACGAATCTCTTCTTTCATGGATGTATCGAAAATACAGTATGATTAGAAGTATTAAACAGTTGAACACGGTTGGAAACAAAGGAAGAAGAATTTGTATTCTGAGCCATGTAATCAAAATACAAGGACATGAAACGGGTTTGAGAAATAAGCTCGACAAGCCTTTCGAGGTTTTCAATCACTATTGGATTCAAAATGTCGCGTCGGACGCGCAAACGATATGAGAGATTCCAAAGCCGGTATTTCAACGGAAGAACACCCGCAAAAACTTCAAGACTCATCGTATGAGTCGATTGCATGCACCCCAAGGCAATGCGCAAACAACGATACTGAATTCTTCCCAGCTTAATAAAATTGGTGTTCGCGACGAATCGGAAGAAGTAAGAAGAAATATAATTCTCTGCTGGAATTTTTGTTTCAGATACCTGATGTGACATCCCCAGGTGCCTTCGGAGTCGAACCAGACCCCTTAGTTGAAGCTGTAATTGAGTTGGTTCTCTCTTCCTCGAAAATACAACCAGCTCAGTTTTCTCTGTAGATAATTCGATACCCATTTGAATAGCCCATGTGGATAAACTGGCAAGAGTATCTTGTAACGGCCCTTGCAGATCGCTCGCTTTGGGTTCAATAATGGACACAACGCTGTCGTCGACAAGTTGTCTTAGCGTGCAAGATGTGTTGATACATTTATCGATGTCGTTTACGTAAAAATTGTATAGGAAAGAGCTTATACATGAGCCCTGAGGAAGACCCATGTAAATGAATCGTAATGTTATCAAATCACCATGCTCGAAATGCATGTGTTTCTCAGACAATAGATTATATAAAAAGTTGTTGAAAACATGTGAAAGACCATGCTGATGTGATAGAAAGAATCATTTTCTTCAACAGTTTCCGAATACAGGAGAGCATAGCGATCGGCCGATACGAATTGTGGTCGGAGGCTGGTTTTCCTGGTTTTTGAATAGCGATAACCTTCACTTGTCTCCAGTCATATGGTACAATGTTACCCCCAAGAAACATGTCTGGGATTTTATTGTGACATGACAAAAGCCCAAGTTCAAACTCCATAATTGAAAACGGTATTTCGTTCGACCTCGATGTTGGGACTTGGAATACCTTCTGTTGTGGGACAGAGTCAGGGCACACCTTCTTGGCGAATTCTTATATCCAGAGATTTGAATATTCTTCACTTTCGTTCGCGTGATTACGATTGCGCATGCGTCGTGTCGTATTCCAAAGAATGCTCATTGCTGTTTCTCTCGTTAATCTTCCAACAAACCGTCGCCAAAACCGCGTTTCTTAGTTAAAAACAAACTTTTCATTTTGAGTTCTAACGCCGCGTATTTCTGGTAATTTTCATGTGTTCCGTTGGTTCTAAACGCAATGAATGCTGATGCTTTTTGTCGTGAATACGACATACTTTACTATGGGGCGACTTTTCAAAATTTACCCTGCGTTATAATGTATAGAACAAAGTTTCTAAAACTTTTATAGATAATGAGGAAAATTCATCACACTTGCTTGCCTTTTTCGCACATGGACGACGGTTTTGATGTAGTCAAGCACATATCAGTTCCAATTATCTTCTTACAAGCGTAAAAGCTAAACTTTGATTGATAATCATTCATTTCTTCTAGTGCTTCAGACGGAACTGAATGTCGAGGTGTGATTCTCTCATCAACATCAGAAAGAACAAACCAAGTATAAAACGTGAACTTCGGTCGTCAAGTGGAGCAGTCGGCAATGAAAGCAGACCTTTTGCCTGGTATAAAGTCTCAAACGCTTAGGTCGTACTTTCATTTTGACTGCGATCGTCGGGAGGGGAATTTAGTTTCAAAATTATGTTTCAGGAACTTAGTTCCAGAAGACAGGTTTAGAATTTAAAACCTGCATGCTGGAACTGGATTCCGGAACTGAATTCAATTTCGCAACTGGTTCAAAAACTAAATTGCATATGAATTCCGAGCCTGCTCGAAGTTCTGAATGTAGTTCTTGAACTCAGGTCAAGTCCCTAGTTCCTGAATTCATCGAGTCGGTTCTTTTTAGAACCATTAACATATTCCTAAAGAACTGTGCGAAATTTTACTTTACTGTACTAGGGTAACAGAGGTATTTTGGCCACTTCATATATTTTGGCCCACCTAACAAACTATATGGATTCAATCGATCTTAGGTAACCCATGTTGCATCAGTTTGAAGCTAATCACATTAAATTACCTATTGCGGAAGGATTTTTCAAAGATATTAAAACATTTGGTGGATATTTTTACAAAGTGGGCCAAAATAAAATCGATCCTAAAGCGGGCCAAAATACCTCTGTTACCCTGTATACGGTCCTTTTTTCAACCAGTTGGAGTTCGTAGTTGTAGGAACTTTCTATTAAATTGCTCAGTTTAGGTGTATCGTTTCAAATTCTAGTAGTGAACAAGAAGAATTGATATTTGAACGTAAAAAGAAAGCGTTTTCGAACGAAACGTTGATTCTTTCCGATGGTTTTACAATCTGCTTGCACTTCAAAATTTTCAATGGCTGAAGATTTTTGAAACGGCTTACCCCGTCTTTCATTAGATCTTCGTTCGTCATGGACCACACCGTCGATCTCCACCAGTAACATGGAATAACTCGCTGGTAGCAATCTTGTTTGCTTGCTTCCCGGTCAATATTCAGGACTCTGAGAAACGTTGATTTGCACCGGAAGCATACCACCCACAGACCCCCCCAAACATCGTAAACTTTTCGGCGAGGAGGCAATATCTTAGAGTGGGATAGAGGTATCGGAGGGGGAGATGGCGGCATCTCGGATCCAGACTCGGTTTCTAATCGTTCTTCGTTCATTGAAGCTTCGCCTTCCTCCGAGGCACCCCCACTGTCATAAATGTTCATATTTTTATTACGGGAGTAGAAGAGTCTCCCGCACTTGTAATATGAATGAAAAACAAAAGTAAGAAAGAAAATATATAAATAGTAAAAGTAAAAAGAAAAAGTTAGAAAAAATACTTAACAGTATGACTCGGCAACCTGTTAGGTGAGTTGCTCCTTCACTTCGTTGTGTCTCAGTGTGACCTTGACTCAGGATTGTATGGTTGCGGGTAGCAAACAATGGATATATGGTACTGTCCGTTTCTGGCCGAGGATAGCACAATAGCGTTTACTGTCGATACCGATACGAAACCGGTGCACAGACAGAACTCACTTGCGGAGATGCTACTTTTCATCACTTCAATTTAATGCCTATACTCCAGCCTCTGCTGTGATAGACACCTTCGTCTAGACGATGTCGATTGTAAAAAACGCATGTGTTCACTTCAAACATTCGATTACGAATGTTATAGCTTTTTATTAACGGTGGTTCTGAAAAGAACATTTTATGAAGGCGTTCGTGTTGGAGAGTGACCAGTTGAATTCGAATTCCGATGGATGCCACTGACTTCCGTCATCTAATTCCAAGCTGACATGTTGTCCATGGATGCGATACTGATATGGTTGGCACAATTTTATGATAAAATTATCTGTTATGTGACATAATCTTAAATAATTCAAAATTAAACTTTTTTCGAATGTTTGGTATAAACGAGTATCAAAGGGGATAATCCATAAGGCGCTCGTATTTTTAAAGCTCATTGCTCAGTGATCTGTGAAAGGATTTATATAATCTAACTACTAAAAGAATCGAAATTTTTCAACTTAAACGTGTATAGCAAAAGCATTGAAATATTTCAATAGTACACTATTGAAAAACCTATCTCATTTGACCCATGTCAACACCAGCCAATCAGAACGCGTTCTGAGGAAGAGAACAAAATATCTGCTGCTGTACAACAAATAGTTCGAGAAAAATGTTCCGAAAAGTGTTGAATATCGTAGTGAGTTCCTCAATTTGGTCCTTCTCAATGCTAGAAACGAATCCCTACAGCATATTGATATTTTCTTTCAATAAATTATGCACATCCGAAATGAAATAATCGACATTAAAATTCTGTATGCGGCTATTTTTATAGCCGTTAGGACCGCCCTTTAGTGAAAAAGTTACAAACGAAATCAGGTACAAACAATCCTCTCAACAAAAATTGGTTTAGTTTGGATTCTATCGCCACTGCGAGCAGATGTGTTTTGTGTCGTTTGCAAAGCTAGTTTCGCTTCCGACAAGAGCGATTACGTCACAGCTGCCAGTTATTTACATTGGTGAAAAAGCAACGGTGGAGAGCATTACACAAAATCAGCCGTTCTAATGGCTCTAAAAGTTTTATAAAGAACTATTAGGATTTGTTGTTCGCAAATCGAAAGGTAATATCCTCAGTTCAGTTCAAATCTAGAACAGTTTGATTAGATTTGTGCACTTTTCGCTGTGTGAAATTCACAGTAATCGAGATTAAGTGAAGCCTTCTTTGTTTTTGCAAAAAATGTTCCAGAGTTTAATTTCGTAGAGAATTACGCAATTTGACCCTTTGAATGCTAGAAACGAATACCTACAGCATATTGATATTTTCTTTCAATAAATTATACAAATCCGAAATGACATAATCCACATTAAAATTCTGTATGCGGCTATTTTTATAGCCGTTAGGACCGCCCATTATTGAAAAAGCTACAAACGAAATCAGGTAAAAACAAACCTCTAAAGAAATATTCTTTAGTTCGGATTCTATCGCCACTGCGAGCAGATGTATTTTGTGTCGTTTGCAAAGCTAATTTCGCTTCCGACAAGAGCGATTACGTCACAGCTGCCAGTCATTTACATTGGCGATAAAGCAACGGTGGAGAGCATTACACAAAATCAACCGTTCTAATGACTCTAAAAGTTTCCTAAAGAATTATTAGGATTTGTTGTTCGCAAATCGAAAGGAAATATTCTCAGTTTAGTGCAAATCTAGAACTGTTTGATATGATTTTTGCACTTTTCGCTGTGTGAAATTCACAGTAATCTAGATCCAGGGAAGCCTTCTTTGTTTTTGCGTAAAATGTGGGAAAGGGAAATGCTTGCATAATTCATACAATTGATCAACTAATTGGTATTCGGAAGTGTTAAGGAACATGTCAGTTGTTTTCATATTTACGACATCCAGTTATGTCTCTGACATTACCCACCCGCCTTTTTTATTTTGCATTACTACTTATTGGAATATGAGTTAAAATTGAATTATTAAGATTTAAATCGGGTGTTTAGCCACAAGTGGTGACTTTTCAGCCCTATTATATATATATATATATATATATATATATATATATATATATATATATATATATATATATATATATATATATATATATATATATATATATATATATATATATATATATATATATATATATATATATATATATATATATATATATATATATATATATATATATATATATATATATATATATATATATATATATATATATATATATATATATATATATATATATATGATTTGGTTGTTACCATGAGGACATCATTTGCTCCCGCAATTCTGAGATTTTTGTGAAGGGAAAATTCTAAACCTACTTGTATTGTGTAATGGGGAAAAGGAACTTATATACTAACTTACTAACTAATACAGAGAGCGAATCGATTCAATTGAAGATTGCATCGATTTTTGTCGGAATTTGCTTATAATATTATGTGACATTACATCTAAGGGTTCTATATTTGTGAGTCTGTGTAACTCATTTGTACTAAACTAGGGAAAGCGCTTCAAAATCATTTTCAGAATTTTATTCTGCATCCTTTGAAGCGTTTTCTTCCTGGTGGAACAACAACTTGCCCAAATTGGTACTGCATAAAGCATGGTTGGCCTGAAAATTGGTTTATAAATTAACAATTTGTTTTTTAGAAAGAGCTTAGAATTTCTGTTTATAAGAGGATATAAACATTAAATATATTTATTACACTTTGCCTGGATTCCTTCAATGTGATCCTTTAAAGTGAGTTTTTTGTCATACGTTAAACCTAAGTATTTAGTTTGATCAGACCATGTCAATTCCAAGCCATTCAATTTGAGAATGTGATTATTGTTTGGTTTAAGAAAAGAAGCTCTTGGCTTATGAGAAAAAAAATTAATTGCGTTTTTGCTGCATTTGGTTTAATTTTTATTTTGACAGATAATCACTGAAAATATTTAAACTTCTTTGTAGGCGACTGCAGATCACTCTTAGATTTCTACCTGTGGCTAACAGACTTGTGTCGTCACAGAATAGCGATTTCTGACAACCAACGGGTAGATTTGGAAGATCAGAAGTGAAAATATTATACAAAATTGGAGCTACGCTCGAACCCTGTGGAACACCTGCTCTACGGATAGCAATTCAGATTTACAATTCTGATAGCTAACCTGAAGAGTACGATCAATTAAATAATTTTGAATCATTTTGATCAAATAAATAGGAAACTGGAAACCAGACATTATTGCTATTAAACCTTTGTGCCAAACACTGTCGATTGCTTTTTCTATGTCTAGAAGAGCAACTCCAGTGGATAACCCAAAAGATTTATTTGCTTTTATCATGTTCGTAACTCTTACAAGTTGATGAGTAGTTGAATGTTCATGACGAAATCCAAACTGCTCTGGTAAAAGAATTGAATTCTCATTTATATGAGACAACATTTTCAACAAGATATTTTTTTCAAAAAGGTTACTAATAGAAAAAGTAAGCTAATTGGTCGATAACTTGATGTTTCTGCTGGGTTTTTATCAGGTTTGAGGATAGGAATTACTTTAGCGTTTTCCCATCTTTATGGGAACTAAGCTAATGAAAAACACTTGTTGAAAATTTTAACCAGGAGTCTGAAGGCAACATCGGGAAGATTTTTAATAAGAATATTAAAAATGCCATCATTACCAGGAGCCTTCATGTTTTTAAGTTTCCTAATAATTGATTTAATTTCATCAAAATTCGTCTCAATAATGTCATCTTGTGATAACACTTGGGTTGAAATATGATCATATTTCAGTGAGACTTCATTTTCAATAGGACTCGCAATGTTCAAAATAAAATTGTGTACACTCTCGAACTGCTGAGCAACTTTTTGAGCTTTTTCGCCATTTGTAAGAAGTATTTGATTTCCTTCCTTGAGAGCAGGGATTGGTTTCTGAGGTTTCTTAAGAACCTTAGAAAGTTTCCAGAAAGGTTCAGAATATGGTTTAATTTGTTCAACTTCTTTAGCGAAATTTTCATTTCGCAAAAGAGTAAATCTATGTTTAATTTCTTTTTGTAAATCCTTAACTATGTTTTTCATAGCAGGATCACGAGAACGTTGATATTGTCGTCTAAGAACATTCTTCAACCGAATGAGCAGTTGAAGATTGTCGTCGATCAGGCGCGTATACAGGGGGGGGGTTTTAGGGGTTCAAACCCCTCCCGAAACAAAAAATTATAACCCATGGGAAACATTGTGATATAAATTGTACATGTGTTGATTTATCACCATGTTCTAAAACCCCCCCCCCCCCCCCCCCCGAAAATTTTCTCTGGCTACGCGCCTGTCGTCGATGATAGGAGAATTTAATTTAGTTTGAGCTTTGGGAACTGAAAGATTTCTGGCTTCGATAATGTAATGATTCAAATTATCAATTGCTGTGTCGATGTCCGCAGAATTTTCTAAAATAGTTTCATGATCCACATGATTTTCAATGTGAGATCTGTAATCCAACCAATTAGCTCTATGATAGTTTAATATAGAACTAATTGGATTAATTAAAGCTTCGTTGGAAAGTCTGAATGTTACAGGAAGATGATCTGAGTCAAAGTCAGCATGTGTAATCGGCTCACTACAAATATGACTTTGATCTGTTAGAACCAGATCAATTGTAGACGGGTTTTTCACGGAAGAGAAACAAGTCGGATTACTGGGATGAAGAACTGTGAAGTAACCAGCTGAGAGTTGATTATGAAGTATTTTACCATTACTGTTATTTTGTCTACAATTCCACTGGACATGCTTAGCATTTAGGTCTCCTATTACGGAAAATTTCGGTCGATATCTGGTTAGTTTTTGCAAATCGCCTTTAAAGAAATTTAATTGTTCGCCGGTGCATTGGAATGGCAAATATGCTCCAGAGATGAAATAAATTCCATGAATATTTTCAACTTCGATTCCCAAGCTTTCAATAACTTTAGTATTAAAAGAAGGTAAAATTCGATGTTTAATTTGCCGTTGGACAAAAATGGCAACTCCACCACCCATTCCAGTAAACCTGTCAAATCGATGAACCACATATTGTGGATTACTTTTCAATTTGACATTTGGTTTAAGAAAAGTTTCTGTCACAATGGCAATATGAATTTTGTGAACTTTCAGAAAATTATAAAATTCATCTTCACTCGATTTCAAAGATCGAGAATTCCAATTAAAAATATTCAAATAATTATTTAACATCACTGTTAAATTTTAAATTCATTATAATATTATTTGCAAATTGCCATCCGATTTGAAATGCTTCAAAAAGTGATGAAGTCGAATTCATTCGGATGATCATTTGAAAAAGTTGATCTTGTAGGTAGATCATTTTATTTTCAATTATATCGCCTAAATCAACTTCATTTAAAGAAGCGAATGGCATTGAAGGAATATTCGTAGGTAGACTGCCATTAGAAGAAGATGATATGGCCGATCTACCTATTAATAAATTGTTTTCGTTAGAAGATGAACTGCAAGGCGGCCTTGTGTTTTGATTATTTACATTAGAAGAATTAAGTGGTAGATTACTAGCATAACTGACATTAGAAGAAGATGATGACGAGGTCGATCTACCTGTCAATAAATTGTTTTCGTTAGAAGACGAATTGGCAGGCGTACCTGTTTTTTGTGTTGAATTCGAAGAAATAAGTGCCTTAGAAGAATTAGGCGTGGCATTTGTAACGGTTTTTTTGATTTTCAGGTATGTTCTGTAAATTTAAGGTCGTTGATTTGACTTGTTGTCTAAGCGAACGAGCGTTTAAAATTTTTCTCTGACAGGACATTTCTAATAATTATATTTATGATTTCCATCGCAATTTGAACATGAAAATTTATCAGTGGTTTCATTCATTGGACAAACATCTTTCGTATGCGATCTACCACAATTCAAACACCGTATATCCATATGACAATTTTTGGTTCCATGGCCGAAGCCTTGGCAAAGATGACATTGCGTTAAGTTTGCAATACGATTATGCCGTTCATAATGTTCCCAATGAATTTCAATGTGGGAAATTACACGTACTTTTTCTAAAGTTTTCAAATTGTTTACATCACTTCGATTAAAATGTATTAGGTAAAGTTCATGGGAAATTCCAGAGCGTGGCTTAGAAGTACCATTCGCTCTTTTTTCATATGTATTACTTGGGAAGGGGCAAAACCAAGCAATTCTTTTAGTTCATTTTGAATTTCATCAGTACTTTGATCATTTGATAAGCCTTTCAAGACAGCCTTGAAGGGTCTGTCTGATTTTATATCATATGAATAAAATTTATGAAGTTTCTCGGACAAATATCGAATAAGACGTTCGTAATCTTCCAATCTATCAACCAAGACTCGACATTCTCCTCTTCGTCCGATTTGAAATGAGACTTTTACTTCCGGGAGAAAAGTAGAAAGCTCAATACGGAATGCTTTGAAGTCGGAAATCATCACCGTCACTGGTGACATAGATTGATGTTTCTTCCCAGAACGACAAGCGTCCATTTTGGGAATTTTTGAAGAATTTTCTTCTATGTCGCTACAATCGGATTCAGGAAGAATCTCGTAAATATGGTTAGACGGCATAGAATCAACGGAGGGGAAATCCATCCGTTGTCTTTTATTTTTACATTCAGATTCTATAAGATCGTGAATGTTATTAGAAAAATGTTGAATAACGGATTGTGATTTATTCCGTTTTGAATAATTTTTAGCCTTAGGCTTATTGCCTTTCCGGTTGGACGCAGGCATTTTTTAAATGAATGAAATTTTAAATTAAATTAACTAGGCTAAATTAGTCTTCGATTAGACTCCTAGTTTGGAAAAGTCTTGATAAAGACTGATTTTGTGGTAGTCTTAATAAAGACTGATTAGTTCGAAGAGTAGTTCTTTGAATAGCTAGCCTTAAAAAAGGCTGATTAATTTCTTAGTCACTCTAATATCACTCTTTGTATCACTTAGTCACTCTAATATCATTCTTTATATAGCCTTGAGAAAGGCTGGCTAATTGTTAGTCTTTAAAAAGACTGTTAGTGATACAGGTAGCCTTGCAAAAGACTGAAGCCTTGGATCAATGAAATTCTAGGTAGCCAGAAAAAATTTCCAGGAGCCAAGAGCTATACGCGTGCGGTGCGAACGACTGTTCAACACCGGCTGATTTATTAGTTGGGTTGATCAATGATGCAACAGGCCTATGATATGAAAAGTATGAAATATATCTACGGCTTTATACATTAATATTTCTAGCAAATACTAGATCAATACATGTGCCAACAAGCGTAGCAGCTTGTGAAGGAGCAGGATATATATCCAATTTCATATACTTGCTCATGAAATCGATGAATTCAATATTACCTTGTTTTGGAGCATCTATATCGTCGGTGTATTTTTACGAGAATATAAAAATGGGATTTCTCAATCCGCGTAGAAACATGAAATATATTAAGACAAAACACTTTTTAAACAAATGTGAACTTTTAGAGGTGTTAAGAAATTCTTTCCTTTCGGAACATTCAAATCTGTATTTTTCCGGATAAATTAAACACGGTTTAATCTGTATATGTGGCATCTCTGCTTCGCACGGCATATTTCGAAACGACACCCATACTAGTATAAAGATGTATTCTACATCAGTACTTTCATTTTCGCATTGCCGTCGTATAATATATGTTAATATGCTAGTGACGGCGTCAGCTTGGCCCGGGTTGGTGGTTCAATGCATACGGCGCTGGTCTTACAAGCCAGTTGTCATATGTTCGAGCCCCGACCTGGAAGGATTCATAGTGTAAGTAGGATCGTAGTACTAGCTATGCAATGATTCTGTACGCTAAGAATCGGCTCCGAAGTCTGTTAAAACAAAAAGGCCAAATTCCACAAAAGGAATGGAATGCCAACATGCATTTAGATCTGAGATGACTCTTTGAGTGAGGTCTTCGATGGTGCTCTCCCCCCGTATGTCTAGCTTCGACAAGTGTTCCACAGAAAATTATGTGAGAAAAGTGGAATGTTAATCTTTTATACCGATGCAGTTGTACAGCAGCAGATATTTTCTTCTCTTCCTCAGAGTGCGTTCTGATTGGCTAGTGCTGACATGGGTCAAATCTGAACGGTTTTTCAATAGTGTACTATTGAAACACCTACATTTTTTTGGCAATACACGTTCAAGTTGAAAAATTTATAATCTAATGGTATTTAGATTATATAAATCCATTTACAGATTACTAAGCTATGAATTATCAAGATACGAGAAAAAAACGCGTCATGAGTTTACTTCTTTGACACTCGTTGATACCAAACATTTAATTTTGAATTCGAAAGAAGTTGAAAGCGACAAAAGATCAAGTTAATTGTCTCACAAGATGGTGAAAAGATGAAGAAGGGGGGATGCAAAAAGTATTAGTAACATCATAAAGATCTAGTTAGTTCCGAAGAGGATGGTGGACAGCCGGGGGATTGAGAGAGTTGAGCGGATGTTAGAAACAAACCTAATGGTGAATATTATTCTTGGTTGCATAATCGATAGAGAATTGAAGCAGACTTACTAAGGGAGCACTAAACTAAACTTGTGGAATAGATACTAAATTAACCCTAAAGCTAAATCTAGAATTTAAGTATTGGAGTTGGAAAGACTGTTTGAGATTGTGTTTAAAAAAATTGTTTTATGGTATTGCGAGACAGGGTAAAATCAAATACATGAGAACATCGATTGAATAGACGACACATACTGGAGAAAGGTTCATTATAGCCATAATTAGTGCGAGCGGTTTGAATTCTCAGGAATTGATGAGATTGAAGATTTCGAGAATGAATATTTAAATTTAGTTTGCCTAACAATTCGGGGTAATCAATTTGAGATTGCAACAGATCTGCCACGAATATTATCCTGGAGAGATCTCGGTGAACAGATAACAAATGTAGATCAATCAGTTTACAGCGTTCCTGATAGCTTGGGAGGTTGTTGGGATCTCTCCAAGGAAGACTACGAAGAGCAAAGCGAAGAAATTTACGCTGAATAGCTTCGATGCGATTGATGTCCAGTTGATAATAGGGGGCCCAGACGACAGAAACGTATTCTAGAATAGAACGAACCAGTGCGCAATATAGTGCTTTTAAGCAATATATGCTTTTAAAGTTCTTTGTGACTCGCAAAATAAAACCGAGTGTCTGGAAGCCTTAGAGATAATATACTCGACGTGATGTTTGAAACTAAGTTTAGAATCCAAAAGGATTCCCAGGCCCTTTACAGTCGATTCTCGCTTAAGGATAGTTCCGGAAATAGTATAGTTAAATACTACGGTTGTGCGTTTGCGAGTAAAAGAGATCACGAAACATTTAGATGGGTTTAATACCATTATATTGAGGTCGTACCAGTTGGAGAAAATATCCAACTGTTTTTGTAGGAATCTGGCATCTTCGAGATCTTTAATAAGATGGAACAATTTAAAATCGTCGGCGGAAGATAATTTCAAGCATTGCATCGAATGGTTCAAATCGTTCAGATAAAGTAAGAATAAAAAGGGTCCAAGATGACTTCCTTGAGGTACACCCGAGTTAGCTCGAAAAGGTGCAGCTGTACAGTCTCCGATTTTAGTTATCATACTACGACCAATCAGGTACGAATGCAACCAATTCAAAAATGATCGATTGAATCCAAGTCTGTCAAGTTTAGCAATAGCTATTTGGTTGATTTATTTTATCAAAAGCAGCGGAGTCTGTATACATGGCGTCAGCCTGCTGTCGCGCCTTTAGCGACTGAATTACGTAGAATGTATAACATACCAGGTTTGTAGATGTGGATCGTTTTGGCATAGAACCGTGTTGAGTTGAAGATATGTAGCTACAGCAGTTGTGGGTAATGAAGTCCAAAACGATTATTTCAAAAAGCTTAAATTCTGTAAGGGCACCCCATAGTAAAATAATTCGTATTTACGACAAAATGTAGCAGAGCCTATGTTTACAAAAAATGTTTAGTGCGAAAGTTCATACTGTTTAGCACTGTGAGGATTTTTTTCATGCATGACGCGAAGCCAAGAAGATGAAATGAATATGACATACCGTGATTATCTCGTGAAATTTACCGAATTTAATTAGTTTCCAACGGTGATGGGGGAAAGACCTAGTGATGGTTGAAAAAATATACAAACGGTACAGACTAATACTGATCCAAAGGTTATCTAACAAGCGACAATGAAACAATCGTTTGATCATATTTCGAGATAGATGAAAGTCGAAAACATTGGATCAGCTATTGAATGTTCTGCACATACTGGAAAACGGTTCATTGTAACCATACTTTGTTCGTGCAATGGGTAAACTCAAGAAGCGATGAAAGCGTAGATTACGTCGATGAATGTCCAGACTAATCAATTGCAGAAGCTCGGAACAATCGATACGTGATTGTAATAAATCAGCAACAAAAACGGCTTTGGAGACATTCCTACGAACAGATAGCAGATCCTGGTCAATAGGCTTACAACGGTCTTTGTAACTAGGAAGATTAGTGGGATCCCTCCAAGGTAAATCGAATCTAACATATTTACGCTGGATAGCTTCGATGCGTGCGATGTCGATTTGGTAGTGAGGTGCCCAGACAACAGCTGCATATTCTAGCGTCAAACGGACAAGAGCACAATATAATGCCTTAAGACAGTGTACATTAGCAAAGCTCTTGGTAACACGAAAGACGGAACCCAAGAGCTTGGAGGCCTTTGAAATCACATAATCGGACTCCAGTCCAGCTTGGAATCAAGAATAATACTCAAATCTTTCTCGGAAGATTCACGTTTCAGTATATTGTGCGAGATGCTATAGTCGTAGGTAATCAGCGAGCGTTGACGATTCGTCAAAACGGAACACTTCGAGGCATTCAAAACCATTCTATTATCCTGACACCAGTTTGAGAATAAGTCTAACTGTGACTGCAAATATATAGTGTCTTCTTGATTTTTAACTAAATAAAATAGCTTGAAGTCGTCGGCGTAGTATAGTTTGTGGCATTTCAATATGAAGTTGAGATCATTGAGGTAGAGTAAAAATAAAAATGGTCCTAAGTGACTGCCTTGAGGGACTCCAGAGTTGACAGCGAAAGGCACTGTAATGAAGTCTCCGATCTTCACATACATTTCGCGACCAATTAGAACCAATTATATACGACTTGAGCCAATTTAGCAACGATGTATCGAAATAAAGTCTATTGAGTTTTGCTGCCGCTATTTGGTGGCTTATTTTGTCAAAGGCTGCAGAGAAATCAGTGTAGATTGCATCAACCTGTAGGCGTGCTTGTAGCGATCGAACTATAAAAGAAGTGTAGCCGAGTAAGTTTGTTGCTGTTGATCGTTTCGGCATGAATCCGTGTTCAGTTTCTGAATTGTAGTTGTTTCTGTTGTGCTTCAAGAAATCCAGAACTATAGTTTCAAATAACTTAGATACGGCACATAGTGCGGCTATACCACGAAAATTGGATACATCGGCTTTATTTCCCTTCTTGAAATCTGGAAAAATAAATGATTTTATCCAAATATTTGAAAATGTTCCTGACCTAAGAGAAATATTGAACAACATCGACAGGAATTAGAAGACTCTTTGAGGACTTTTTCAATACTAACGAAGGAATACCATCCAGTCCAGCTTTGGAAGATGATTTCATCTTAATTCACGCTTTTTCAATCATAGCAGTTGTTATCAAGGGTTGAGAACCAGTTGAAAAGCGGCTTTGGAGATCTGATTATTCGATAGAATTTCTTTGGAGAATACACTGCTGAAATGTCGTTGAAATAAGTAGCAAACATCAGATATCGCCGATGATTCAACGTCATCAAGAAACATCTGATAGGGAAGTTCTGATTCTTTCCTTTGTTCGTTCACGTGGTTCCAAAATCTTTGAGGGTTGATTTTTAGATTATTTTGTACTCGAAGGAGGTGAGCATCGTATAACATTCTGTTCAGTCGTTTATAGCGTAATTACATCGTTTCAAGGTCAGATTTGCCCATGGGGGATGTATCGGTTCACGACGAATTTTTTTTTGATATAAATTGATCGATGGAGTACGAGATTACATGAGACCATAACAGCAGCAGAGTTGCAGTCGCTACTAGAAAATAAGTTTTTCCAGTTCAACGACAGCAGAAACTGGTTCATGTCTTCTGGTATAGTGATTTGAAGGGGAAGGTGATGGCGATAAGTTTTAACTAGTGAAGAAGGTGCAACAGCTATGGAACATTTATCCAATAATTCATAACTGACAAAACATTGGTCCAGAATCCGATTGTTGCTGTTGTAGTTATCGTTCAGATGAACTAGTCCGGCAGTATTATAATGTAATATTCGTTTTGAAGGAAGATGTAGCATCTGGGTGAAGAACGACCGAAAGGACAGCACAAAGAAAACAAAAATGAAATTGGTTTTACTAACAAGTTTATTAGCCAAAAACTCATGAGAAGTGTCAAAGCAAAACAATCCATTAAAAAGCTAAAAGGGACAGTCTTGTTGAAACTGCTTGCAAATTGTTTTGATGTTTTTCGCATGTGTTACGATATATCCGTATATAAATTTCTAAACCGATGTTTGTTGTTTTTACCCGGAACAGTGAAGTGAGTTTCGAATGTTGCACTCTAATTGTATATGTCAAATAAAGTATTTTGTATCTTTCAATCTTCCGACTATGCCGTCCGGTGTTCTACTTGTATTCGGTTTTTGTTTTCCGAGTGCTCAAAGTTTTCATTGAGTGAGTCGATTTCGCTAAGTCGAATGAAGAAAACAGTGATTTAGAAGTAAAATTTTTAAAAAGAAGTTTATTTTTCGCTTATGTCTTTTTCTCCAATACAACATCGTATTTATACCTGCCAATATAGAAAAGATAACCGCGACAGAAAGTAGTAGTGTGCCATCTAGTGGCTAGTAGTCATTACGGTGTTAACGTTTTTTCGGTGACAGAGCGCCATATAGCTGCGAATTGCAGAAACCAATTCAACCATTTATGTTGGTTGAAAACAACGTTTTATTTCTCTAATTCAACTAAAAAATTAGTTAACTTAGTTTCTTAACTCTTTCCGCAACGATTATGTGATTGGAAAAGCGCACTTTGCTTGTATGATGTGCAACAAGTTTCTTGTTTGATATGTTTCACAGCATTAATATTTGTTGAGAGAAAACTGAATATGAAACTGTTCAAATGAACACACTGTACAGTCAGGTAATAAAACCGATCTGGAACATAATACTTTCAGGTTTTTGAGTTGGTTTCACAAGCAGTAATATGCATGATTTTCACATTTGTACACGGAACGACCGAAATTAGCTCTGCGCATAATTCGTATTACTGTTTTTGAATTAGTTGATTTTAACAACAAAATTTTCAAAATAACTATAAAATTAGTTAAAATTGAAAATTTACTTTGCTGAAAAAAACTCTTATATTTAGAGAATGTGTTTAGTTGGCGAATATTCTGGACACAAACTAGCAATATTTCAATCCAACACGAAATTCTCATTGACAACTAATTTTGTTATTAAAATCAGAAAATTTGTTTCTATTTATTTATCCCCATCATTACTGAAGGACAGCACAAAGAAAACAAAAATGAGATTGGTTTTATTAACAAGTTTATTAGCCAAAAACTCACGAGAAGTGTCAAAGCAAAACGATCCATTAAAAACCTAAAAGGGACAGTTTTGTATAAACTGCTTGCAAATTGTTTAGATGTTATTCGCATGTGTTACGATATATCCATATTTAAATTTCTAAACCGATGTACAAAAATGCCGTAAACTCTTAGTGGAAAGTGTATTTATTCAGAATTTGAGCGCATTTGAAGCGATTGTGCCTAATAATGTTTTTACGCGGAACAGTGAAGTGAGTATCGAATGTTGCACTCTAATTGTACATGTCAAATGATGTTGTTTGTATCTTCCAACCTTCCGAGCCACGCCGTCCGGTGTACTACTTGTATTCGGTTTTTGTTTTCTGAGTGCTCAAAGTTTTCAGTGAGTAATGTGTTTCACAGAAGGATGAAATTAATTCCCCACGGCTCCCACCGAAGAGGGATGTTCCGAATTTGCCACCACTTCCTCGCAGCAATCCAAAAGATTCAGCCGCTGGATCGCAAAAAGAATCTTCCTCAAAAATCCCTCCTGGAAGGGGCAATAATCAACCACAAGCAAAGGATGACTGTGGTGACTTATTCTCTGCTGAACAACTGATCGTCATTTTTGAAACAATGACAACAAAACTACGAAACTGCAGAACGCGGTTAGATCAAATCAACGCCTTAGGCAAATTCATCATCGAATATGCAATATAATGAGTTGGTTATAGTAAATTGGAATGCTTGCTCACTCAGGAGCAAAACTGCTGAATTGTCCGACTTTCTTCAAGAGAAGAATGCCGATATTGCTATTTTAACTGAAACTCATCTCAAACCTGAAATTTCTATTTTTATTTCCAATTACAGGATTAACAGGCTCGACAGGACAACTACCAGAGGAAGGGGAGTTGCCATTGCCATTAAACTTTCCATTCATCATAGGCTTCTGTCAGCCTATAAATTGCAACTCATAGAAGCCATTGGAATTGAGATTACAACGACGATGGGACACATAATCATCATTGCAGCGTACTGTCCCAAACAAACCAACCTTCGAGATGGTACGTGTGCATGATTGAAGCGAGATCTGGCTATGCTCACTCGACGACAGAACAAATTCATCATTGCTGGGGACCTGAACGCACGGCATGAGCTGTGGGGAAACAAAAGACAGAATCGAAACGGATTCGTACTTTCCGAAGATTACGAAGCTGGACAAAACAACATCCTCGCTCCGGATCAACCAACGCGACTTTCCAGATCGGGAGTTCATTCCATTTTGGATATATTCATCAGCAACATCGCCATAGACAGCTCTCCGGTCGTGATAGGACGGTTCCAGTACAACATATGCCGAGTTCATCTCTTCAAATCGACAGTGTCACCAAGAAACTCATCCGACTTCGAAATATCTACCGGAGGCAGTATCAACGAACTGGCATCCTAGATAAGAAGACTTCTTATAACAACTTAACTAGGATAATCCAGGAAAGGATATCTGAGTTTCGCAACAGGAACTTCCAGCAAAAGCTTCGAGAAATTCTCCCACATTCAAAGCCCTTCTGGTCCTTAACGAAGGTGCTTAAGAAAAAACCGAAGCCTATTCCTCCTCTGATGTCACCCCAGGACGCAGCTGAAGGAATACCTTTAATCACACCAGTAGAGAAGGCAAATGCGCTAGGCCAGCAGTTTGTGTGTTCTCACAATTTAGGACTCAACATTGTTAGTCCACATGAAAGAGCCATTGCAGATAGCTTAGCTGAGGTTGACCAATCAGACAACTTGGTTCCTGAGGAAAGTAGAGTCACTGCGAATGAGCTGATGGCTATTGTGAAAAAAATCCAAAAATATGAAGGCCCCCGGTTTCGACAACACATTCAACATTAAGCTGAAACATTTGAGTATTCGCTCATTTGACTTCCTAGCTAAAATTTTTAACAGGTGCTGGGAGCTTGGTTACTTCCCTTCAATGTGGAAGTTAGCTAAAGTTATCCCAGTTTTGAAACCGGGGAAAGATCCTTCCTTTTCCAAGAGCTATCGGCCCATCAGCTTACTCTCTGCCCTATCCAAGCTGTTTGCAAAGTCAATACAAAGGCGAATTCTTACTTTCGCAGATGAACAGGAATTATATCTGGAAGAACAGTTTGGCTTCCGGAAAGGAAGATCCACCATCCACCAACTCACAAGGGTTAACAACATCATCCAGCAAAACAAATCAATGTAAAAAACGACTGCCATGGCAATATTGGATATTGAAAAGGCATTCGATAATGTATGGCACGATGACCTGGTGTTTAAACTGCATCGGTATAATTTGCCCATGTATCTTATTAAAATTATCAAAAATTATCTTCCAGATAGAGCATTCCAGGTTTCTCTGAATAATGCACTTTCAGAAAGATTTACTATTCCTGCTGGTGTACCCCAAGGAAGTATCCTAGGTCCCATCCGATACAAAATTTTTACATCAGACATCCCACCTCTTCCGGGTGGTGGTGTTCTGTCACAATTTGCTGATGATACTGTCATTTTCTACAAAGGTCGTGTCATTAATGCTCTGAAGAATAAACCACAGACAGGTCTGGACGCTCTAACTGAATATTTTACAAGCTGGAAAATTGTGATCAATGCAGTAAAAATTCAGGTCATCTTGTTTCCTTATTCAAGATCTCCAAAACTTGTTCCATCAGACGAATGCCGAATACGATTCGGTGATGAGGCCATCCAATGGTCCGACGAAGTTATCTATCTAGGACTCACCTTTGACAGACATCTGATATTCAGGTCACATGTTGACAAAATCGTTCAAAAATGCAGCATACTCATTAGGTCTCTGTATACGCTGATTTGTAGAACATCTCAACTGTGCCTGAAGAATCAGATGGCTGTCTATAAGTCTATAAATCATCTACCCCGTAATTGAATACGCAGTCCCTGTTTGGCGGGGCTGTGCCCGAACACACAAACTTAGGCTTCAGCGCATTCAAAGTAAGATCTTAAAGATGATTCTAAATCTACTCCCTTGGACAAGGACTAGTGAAGTACATGAAATGGCCTCCCTGGATATACTAGAACAAAAATTCGAACAATACTGCACGAAATTTGAAGAGAGGTACTCAGTCACTCAAATACAAATAATTCAAAATTTGTACGTATTAGGTTAGGGATAGTTATAAGTAGGTAGATATTTTATAAATAATTTAAATAAATATTATGATTAATCATTAGTATGTAAAACAAGAGTAACTAAAATACCTATTATTAATAACGAATCGTATGAACAACAAAGATGAAAGGCCAAAGGGTCAAAACACTTGTACTGTAAAATGTTGATGTAATACACAAAAAATAAGATTAATAAACAGATATTTATACAAAAACAAAAAGCATTCTTTTAATAAACTTATAAAACCAATACACTGAAGAAGGATGTAAATAACATTCCGAAATACGTATCTGTATTATAACGTTTAATACATTTTTGTGAAAATAGTGACTTTGTGAAAGTGTAATGACGTGATATAGCAGAATTGAACGGTACAGCAACAGTACTATTAGTGACAATATTCTAATAACAGCTCATACGAAAATATAATAACAAGATCTGCGAACTAGATACATTTACCACTAGATTTTATAAAAATATGCACCTCGTTTTGCTATCGCTAGTAACAAAATACTCATGAAATTGAAATTTTTTACTAATCGCACTGTAATACTGAAACCGGATGTCGGATCTGGATCAACTTTTCTGGGACAGAAAACACAGAACAGAATTTCAAAACCTTCATTTGCATCTTTGAATCTGAGTTTGTGAAATTCGATTCAGATTTCTCTGAGTACGCATCACCTTGTTATTCCGGAAACGGAAGTTGGATCGGGATAATTTTTAATAGCTGTATATGGGACCATAACACCACCTAATTTGAATTTGAATTTGTGAAAATCGGTTCAGTAATCCCTGAGAAAATTTAGTGACATTATTTGTCACACACACACATAGGGCAGCAGGAACAGGAGTCTACAGGTTTGACGATCCCTGCCTCCTGCGAGTCGGGTGGAAGCTTAGGAGCTTTCCTAAGCGATAACCGTTCACACACCCGTGTGAATTACCACTTTTGGCTCTTCCTTTGGAGAGTGTCTGGTTTTCAGACAGCTCAAGCGGAGGATGCCTAAGATGCGGTGGGGGTTAAACAGTGGGCTCTGTTGGATTCCCATAAAAAAGCCACACGTCTGCAAGCGACCTGGTACCGCTTCCAAAGCGCCTCAGCCCAACCACCCGGAGTGCCAACATCAGGATCGATGCCAGTAAATCCTGATTATGGCATACTGGTCAACGCAAATGTGAACGGACTACGGAATACGGATCGGATGGTGACGATGGGCCAACATTTGCGCCATTCTGCTCCTTGAGTTAAGAAGGGTGACACTTACTTGAAACGCCGAGTGGGCTAATGGTGCGTGTGTCTCCGTCCCGGTAGAACCTTGGCAGGTCTCCGAAAACGTTCTTCATCTGTCCGTCAGTTTTGATGGGTACTAGGCTCAGATGTAACATTCCCGACTTACGCTGATCTGGCTCTGGACACGAACCCCATGAAGGTACGTGTTCAACCCTTGCTTGACCTCCCTGTTCCATAGACAACCAAGATATCATGAAAGCGACTATGTACAGCGGTTGAAGATAGCTGCCCGAAGGGGGGACCCAATAACATGAAAGGAGAAAAAGGAAGTAACAGCGGAAAGGTGGCGAATCCGTTCACCAGAGGAGGATAACAGAAGGAGCAGAACAGCGACGAGAAGCGGCTTCACAACAAAGTGCGGACACGCGGAGCAGCAGCGTGAAGAAGTGCTGCAGCGTGAGGAAGTGCAGCAGCAGCTGTCGACGATTAGCAGATGGAGCGTACCTAAACAACAGCCGAAAGTAGTTGCGGCTAAGAACTTGACGGATGAGCTGCAGAAAAGAAAGAAGAAAAACAGGAAAACAAAAAAAATGAACAGAAGAATAAAGAAAATGACCAATCCTCTAGGCACAGTGAAAAGGGTGATGCACTGATCGTCGAGGCAAACAACAAGACGACGTACGCAGCGCTCCTCAGGAAAGTGAAGGAGGACCCGAAGCTAAAAGAGTTGGGTGAAAACGTGGTAAAGATCAGCCGCACCCAAAAAGGAGAGATGCTGTTCGAGCTGAGGAAGGATGCTTCGGATAAGAGCTCAGAGTATCGAGAGCTCATTGCGAAATCCTTGGGCAGCGAGGCCATCGTGAGAGCTCTTTCACAGGAGGCAGTGGTAGAAGTCAAGGATTTGGATGAGGTCACCGCTGAGGAAGTGTTGAGGGTCGCATTGACCGAGCAGTACATCTTGAAAGTAACGGTGACAATCCGAATCAGGAGATCGTTTGCGGATACCCAGATGACGGCAATCCGACTACCAGTAGATGCGGCCAACAAGCTGGCGGTAACCGGAAATATCTAGGTTGGATGGGCGGTGCGCTTGCTGTGACTGTGACTGGCTCTCGAGTCACCAGAAAATGGAGAGGTGTTTCAGGTGCAGGGAGTTTGGTCACCAGACCAGGCACTGCAAAGGGCTAGACAGGTCCTAACGGTACTGGAATTGCGACGAAAATGGACACGATGCATATATGTTCTTCCAGAAATAATTCCTGTTCATCTGCGAAAGTAAGAATTCGCCTTTGTATTGACTTTGCAAACAGCTTGGATAGGGCAGAGAGTAAGCTGATGGGCCGATAGCTCTTGGAAAAGGAAGGATCTTTCCCCGGTTTCAAAACTGGGATAACTTTAGCTAAGCAAATGAGCGAATACTCAAATGTTTCAGCTTAATGTTGAATGTGTTGTCGAAACCGGGGGCCTTCATATTTTTGGATTTTTTCACAATAGCCATCAGCTCATTCGCAGTGACTCTACGTTCCTCAGGAACCAAGCTGTCTGATTGGTCAACCTCAGCTACGCTATCTGCAACGGCTCTTTCATGTGGACTAACAATGTTGAGTCCTAAATTGTGAGAACACACAAACTGCTGGCCTAGCGCATTTGCCTTCTCTACTGGTGTGATTAAAGGTATTCCTTCAGCTGCGTCCTGGGGTGACATCAGAGGAGGAATAGGCTTCGGTTTTTTCTTAAGCACCTTCGTTAAGGACCAGCAGGGCTTTGAATGTGGGAGAACTTCCCGAAGCTTTTGCTGGAAGTTCCTGTTGCGAAACTCAGATATCCTTTCCTGGATTATCCTAGTTAAGTTGTTATAAGAAGTCTTCTTATCTAGGATGCCAGTTCGTTGATACTGCCTCCGGTAGATATTTCGCAGTCGGATGAGTTTCTTGGTGACACTGTCGATTTGAAGAGAGGAACTCGGCATATGTTGTACTGGAACCGTCCTATCACGACCGGAGAGCTGTCTATGGCGATGTTGCTGATGAATATATCCAAAATGGAATGAACTCCCGATCTGGAAAGTCGCGTTGGTTGATCCGGAGCGAGGATGTTGTTTTGTCCAGCTTCGTAATCTTCGGAAAGTACGAATCCGTTTCGATTCTGTCTTTTGTTTCCCCACAGCTCATGCCGTGCGTTCAGGTCCCCAGCAATGATGAATTTGTTCTGTCGTCGAGTGAGCATAGCCAGATCTCGCTTCAATCATGCACACGTACCATCTCGAAGGTTGGTTTGTTTGGGACAGTACGCTGCAATGATGATTATGGGTCCCATCGTCGTTGTAATCTCAATTCCAATGGCTTCTATGAGTTGCAATTTATAGACTGGCAGAAGCCTATGATGAATGGAAAGTTTAATGGCAATGGCAACTCCCCCTCCTCTGGGAGTTGTTCTGTCGAGCCTGTTAATCCTGTAATTGGAAATAAAAATAGAAATTTCAGGTTTAAGATGAGTTTCAGTTAAAATAGCAATATCGGCATCATTCTCTTGAAGAAAGTCGGACAATTCAGCAGTTTTGCTCCTGAGTGAGCAAGCATTCCAATTTACTATAACCAACTCATTATATTGCATATTCGATGATGAATTTGCCTAAGGCGTTAAACTGTTTGCTAAGGCGTTAACAATTTGATCTAACCGCGTTCTGCAGTTTTGTAGTTTTGTTGTCATTGTTTCAAAAATGAAGTGATGGCAAATTCGGAACATCCCTCTTCGGTGGGAGCCGTGGGAAATTAATTTCATCCTTCTGTGAAATACGTAAGTAGATAAACCACAAAAGAAACAAAAATTGAAAAGGAAAAGACAAGTAACCGAAACTGGAAGAGGTTAAGTGATTTCTGTGTTTGTTTTTATTTTGGATAACTGGAAAAGCTAAGAAGATCTATTCCCTTGGTCTCGGTTTAATTAAGAGGTGGAGTTATTTTCGAATATTTCTAAACTGAATCTAATTTCCATGGTTTGGAAATTTGTTTTATGATTTTTATGAATTTGGTCTTCAAAAAAGGCATGCTCTGCTATTTTTGACTTGAAGTGATGTGGTAGTTCCTTTTCCAATCCCTTGGGTGCTTTCGCTATTTCTGAGAAATGTTCCTTGAAACAAATGTCTAGTATTCTCTAGTTTGCCCGATGTATATTTTATCACAATGAAGACACGAGATTTTGTATACCCCAGACTTTTTCTAATTTTTCGTAGGATCTTTTGTAGAACCTAGTAATGTTTTCAACTTTAGTTCATACTCCTGAATATTAAATCTGAACCAATATTTTTTAGTTTTGATTTTAATGGGTGTAACATATTTAGATTAAAGTCCACAGATATTCTTTCAAAATTTGCAGAAGGGGAAGTCAAAGTTGTAAGTGATTGTTTTTTCAACAGTCTTAATTTTTTATCGAAGATGGGATGGATTGTGTGCTCGGGAACTCTTGAACTTTCCAATTTCGAAAATAAAGTTTTTCTTTTTTATCGCAGCATCTTTTCTAAGGGGCAAGGATAGCATTCTGTGAATCATATGGTGAAAAGCTGCCATTTTGTGTTGATGGGAATGATTAGAAGTATTTGGTATGACACGGTCCATATTGGTTGGCTTCCTATATATTTCGAAAGTTAAGGATTTTGCCTCCCGGACAATAAGAATATTCAAGAAAGGTAAACTGTTGTCTTTCTCTTCCTCATAGGTAAATTTAATATTTTTATGTAATTCATTAATTATTTCTAAAAAGTTTGATGAATCGTTGCGTTTGATGATGCAGAATATATCATCTACATATCTCCACCAGCGATAAGGTAATATTCCCTGCTTATTAAAAAGTTCTTCGAGGTATGCCATAAATAATTCACATAAAAACGAGGAGAGTTGATTACCCATTGGTGCCCCTTGTAATTGTTTATAAAATTCCCCTCTGAATTTGAAATAATTTACTTCCAGGCAACGTCGAGTTAGGGTACTTTGCATTTCCGTAAACTACCACAATTTTGTTGAATTTTGTTGATTGAGTCCTTCACCGGGACTCTTGGGAATAAGGCGGTTACATCGAAAGATACCATCATTTCGTTATCTTCAATTCAGCCTAAGTTCTGAAGTTGAGTAGCGAATACCTGTGTGGTAGGAACTAATTTAGTGGAGAGTTTTTTTGGCATAGATTGGAATTCTTTTACTAGCCATTTGGAGATTTTTTGAGTTGAGGAACCCACTGAAGAAATTATTTCCCATATTTCTTTTCCAGGTTTACGAACATTTGGTAGTCCTTTGATCAAAGCAGCATAATTAGAGTAGAAGTTTTTCCAGACCTCAACGTTTTTGTTTGATTTATTTTAATTTTTTGAACTTTTGGTGGTTGTTTAAAGTGAAAACCATGATTTTTCACGATAAAATCTGCCATTTTGTAGCTGCGAAAGCTCCCCAAAGTAACAATCATCGGAAAGGAAAACGTTGGGGTCTGGTTTTTTATATGTAGAAAGTGTGTGCAAAGTTTGAACAAAATTTCCGCAGTAGTTACGATGGACACGGACTTTCAAAACTTGCTTTCGAGAAAAACGCGTTTGAAGTTTTTTGTCTGGGAAATCAATGGAAACAATTTATTACTCTAGGGAGCCCGTAGGATCTAATATTTTGTTTTGCATTTTGCTATAATGAAACATTTCAATAATGTTTTGTCAAGTTTATAAGTCAAATGAAGCAGAAATCTTGGGCCTGTGTGCCAAGCTCTTACTTCTTCGCAGTATGAGATAAGCAGAAGTAAAGGCCCATAATTTTCAGAGATGTTTTTCCGATAAACTTAAAAAATTCACAGAATATTCTTGAAATGTTTTACTATAAGAAAATGCAAACAAAATAATAAATGATTTTTCAAAAGTGTTAGACCCTACCCGCCCCTTAATGAACCTATTAGACTCATTTGGCTTGGTAGCCATTGTCCCTAGATTTCCGGTTGAGCAGATGGTAGAATATTGTCACTAATAGTACTGTTGTTGTACCGTTTAATTCTACTATGTCACGTCATTACACTCTCACAATGTCACTATTTTCAAAGTCACTATTTTCACAAAAGTATATCAAACGTTATAATACAGATACGTCTTTCGGAAAGTTATTTATATCCTTCTTCGGTGTATCAGTTTATTGAAAGAAGTAATATGAGAGAGGCGTCATTACACCACTAGGTGGATTAAAAACGGTTTACCACAAGCGATGGCGAAACGAAGTGCAAATTTTCATAAAACTTACTGCTATTATCTTGTTATTTAGTGTATATATAAAAATACTTTGGGACTACTAGTCCCCAGTTTCCGCTTCCGAAAGCACCGATAATAGTAAAGAAAAGATTTAAAAATGGAACTTACTTGGATTTCTCAGCAACGTTTAAACTGATTTTCACAAATCATGATTCAAATTAAAGCTCTCATTGTCTTAAAACATACTGTGCAATTTCATACACATCCGACCTTAAGTTCCGAAATTATAGGGCGATGAGTGTCAAAACATTCAAATCAGGGAAAAATAAGTAAATTTATAAATCTTTTATTCAATTTGTACCTAGATGTTAGTGTGATCACAAAATCATAATAACGAGGCTTTTCTATAAAAGTATACCTATTGCCTTTCTCATATAAAAAGTTTCTGCAATCACTTAAAAAAACTAGTGAAAATTGGCCCGGAAGACTAAGCGTGTATGTGTTTGAGTGTGTGTCAAATGATGTCATTTATAAAATAAAAAATCTCATAGTCCTATAGGTTACTATTGAATTTCATCATGCTTTCATAAGATAAAGTGTATTCAAAATTTCACACCGTCATTTAGAGCGGCGATGCAAAAAAGCGTAACATTCCTCTAGATTTGGCTCAAAACTGATTCAATTTATAGGCTATATTAGTTACTTACTAAACGAACCGTTTCTATATTCTCATAGCTCGCTGTTTAGTTTAATCCAGGTTCAACTTCCGGTTGCAAATCTATTGGGTAAAGGTGGTTTAATCATTTAGTGCGACGATGCAAAATATAAAAAAAATCTTATTAACTTGACATAACTGTTCACAAATTGAAAAGGTAATGTTAGTTCATACCCAAAGAAAGTTTCTTATGTTATGCAAGATTGAAAAAAAAATTCTTGACAGAATCTTCTAGTGATATTTTTGGAAATACATATAAGTAATATGAGAAAGGCATCATTACACCACTAGGTGGATTAAAAAGGTTTTTGCTTTCTCATATAGAAAGGCTATACAATCACAGTGAAAACTGACTTTAGAAGCGAGGCCGAAGCCGGAGGGCCGAATGTCATATACCATTCGGCTCAGCTCGACGAACTAAGTAAATGTGTGTGTGTGTGTGTGTATGTGTGTGTATGTGTGTATGTGTGTGTATGTGTGTGTGTTTGTGTGTGTGTGTGTGTGTGTGTGTGTGTGTGTGTGTGTGTGTGTGTGTGTGTGTGTGTGTGTGTGTGTGTGTGTGTGTGACAAATAATGTCACTCGATTTTCTCACTGGCTGAAACTTGCTCGGATTCAAATGTAAGGTCTTACGCTCCCATAGATCGCTATTGAGTTTTATCCCGATCCGACTTTCGGTTTCGGAATTACAGGGTGATATGCACAAAAAATGAAAATATTACAGTGAGATTAGTAAAAATTTTCAATTTCATGAGGATTTTTTCACAAGCGATGGCGAAACGAGGTGCACATTTTCATAAAATTTACTGGCAAATTCATCTAGTTGACAGACCTTGTTAGTTGGTTGATATAAAAATCTACTTTGGGACTACTAGTGCCCATTTTCCATTTCCAAACACATCGATAATAGTGAAGAAATGCCTCAAAAACGAAACTCACTTCGATTCCTTAGCAACGGTTAGACCGGTTTTCACAAATCACGAATCAAATTAAGGCTCTCAATGCCTTAAAAGATACTATGGAATGCTATATAGATCCGACTTCTAATTCCGAAATTATAGGCTAATGAGTATCAAAACTTTCAAACTGCCATACAAAATGTTGCAACATTGTTAGGCATCGGTACGCTAGTATGGAAGAAGAAGAAAACGCGTCCGCCTAGCACACAACGTGCTTTGTGCAATTTTGTATACCGTGCAGGGTTGCCACATTTTAATATTTATTAATTTTACATAACTGTTTACAAATTGAAAAGGTGATGGTAGTTTGTACCGAAGAAAGTTTTTGATTTTTTTTTCAAGTTTCAAAAAAGAAGCTTGACAGAATCTGCTAGTGATGTATTGGAAATATAAGTAATATGAGAAAGGCATCATTACACCACTAGGTGGATTGAAAAAGGTTTATAAATTAGTAACATTCTTATCATACAAATAGCCAACGCAAAGGCCAAACACTTGGTTGGAAAAATGATGCCGATTATGTGACATAAACACTGTTTTGTGGACTACTCGAATAAATTTTGATCAATTTTTGTCAAAAATGAGCCCAAATTAGTGTAAGAAATTATTTAATGAAAACGTCAAAAATATTTTCATGAGAATGTTTTGAAGAGAGGGAAAGGCATTAGTACACAACTAGGTGGATTAAGAAGGGTTTTTTTTTATATTTGCTTTGGTGGTTTATTTGTTTGCAATTCTTCAGTTAGAGCTTTAGACTGAGTGTTTTCCACGTCTTTAGCGACGATATTCGAGATTGATTTGACTTCATATCTCAATTCTTTCAAAATAAGATTAAATGTAGCGTTGGGGAATCCCACAAATTTTGAAGGAATCATAAATTCATTTTCGAGGTGAGAAAATTATCACTCATTTCATTCATATTTTTGTTGTAGGATTTGTTTGATTTGCAGACGTCGCTTATGGTTGTATGCAAAGAGGCCTCGCATGACTGCATACGCTGACCTAGATTGCAGCAATCGATATGGTCATTTTGCTGATATTAAGTAATGACTGCTTCTCGTCAATAACTAAGCGCTCGACACTATCGAAAATTTCCAAGTAATTACTTTTGACGTCAGATGTAGCTCGGTGGAGCATTTGTGATTTTGTATTCTTTAAAAGCTGCTCCTGTTGGTGTCACAGCTTCAGAGTATCTGCTCCTGTCCTTATTAAATGCTAGCAGTCAGCACACACACTAAACGCCAAGATTAAATGTTCTTGATGTTGTTGTACTCCAATGCAAGCGGCATGATAAGCCTTGTCACAATATTAGTATTTCCATAAAAAGCGGTCGTCAATATTAGAACACGATTTCACTCCATATTTAATTTTTCTTAAATTTTACTAAACTCAAAAAAAAAAGAATTTTTTCTAAATAAATATTTATTGGAATGTAAGTTAAAATAAAATTATTAGGATTTAAATTGGGTGCTCAGCCACAAGTGGTGACTTTTCAGCCCTATTATATACATGATTTGGTTTTTTTTTTTCATAAATACGTTTATTTCATAGGCAATATATATATATATATATATATATATATATATATATATATATATATATATATATATATATATATATATATATATATATATATATATATATATATATATATATATATATATATATATATATATATATATATATATATATATATATATATATATATATATATATATATATATATATATATATATATATATATATATATATATATATAAGTTTTTCTTCGCCGTAGCATCCACAATACATAGTACTTTAAACCAAATACATTTCGAATATCATATTAGTATGTTGGTATTCATCAGTCAATCTACACACTGTTTTTATCAAGCGAGTTGCTATTATAAATTACATCAATTGAAATACATTTATTTTGAACATGATCTTATAACTATTTCAGATTTGTTTTTATTAGTTCATCACTTTTATTCAATATAAGATAGCTGGCTATTGGTTGAACTCATGGAAGAGAAAACAGTCACATAAAATGAAATATAAATTGGAACTCCAATGGACTTAATGAAATGATAAAGAAAAATAATATGATACGCAAGGAATTTATTAGTTGAGATCTGACATCACGATACTCCACGCATGTCCAAACAACATGGTCAATATCGGGGTAACCTTCGCCACAAGCACAATGATTAGTCTCGGAAAGTCCAATTCAAAGGAGATGTGCATCTAACGTGTAGTGAATGGATATAAGTCTGGACATCACACGAATGAAATCTCTACTCACATCCAGTCCCCTGAACCATGTCTTTGTCGATATTTTAGGAATAATTGAGTGGATCCATAGACCAAGATCATCTTTATCCCAAGAAGCTTGCCAGCTGGCAAGTGTTCTTTAGCGAGACGCGCTATAGAATTCGTTGAAAGCAATCGGTCTCTCATAAATTTCACCCTCAATAGCATCGCGTTTGGCTGAATTATCGGCTCTTTCATTGCCTGGAATGGAGCAATGAGCCGGGACCCAAACTATTGTGATTTGATAATTATTATTCAATATGACGTTCAGGCACTGTTTTATTTTGCCCAAGAAAAAAGGTTCATTTTTGCCAGCAGCGTTTGAGTGAATGGCTTCAATTGCACTCAGACTATCCGTGAAGAGAAAATAATGGTTTAGAGATAATGTGACGATTATACTCAAACTATTATGAACTGCTGCTAACTCTGCTATATAAACAGATGCAGGTTCTTGAAGAATAAATGAGACCGAAACATTATTTTTGAATATACCAAACCCAGTAGCCTCTTCAATTCGTGATCCGTCCGTGTAAAATATTTTCTCAGAGTCAATATGCCTGAACTTACTTGTAAATATTTTTGGGATTTCCAACGAGCGCAGGAGTTCCGGGACTCCACGCACAACGCGCTGCATGGATGTGTCGAAAAATAAAGTTGAGTCAGGGACATTTAGAAGGCTTAAAGGGTTGATTTCTTGTGACATATGGTTAAAATATACTGTCAAGAATCTTGTTTGAGATTGAAGCTCAACTAGCCTTTCGAAGTTATTAATAACTAGGGGATTCAGTACCTCACAGTAGCCTAAAGCAATTCGCAAACAATGATATTGAATTCGCTCCAATTTGATAATATGAGAGTATGCAGCGGAACGAAAGCAAACGCATCCAAACTATTGTGATTTGATAATTATTATTCAATATGACGTTCAGGCACTGTTTTATTTTGCCCAAGAAAAAAGGTTCATTTTTGCCAGCAGCGTTTGAGTGAATGGCTTCAATTGCACTCAGACTATCCGTGAAGAGAAAATAATGGTTTAGAGATAATGTGACGATTATACTCAAACTATTATGAACTGCTGCTAACTCTGCTATATAAACAGATGCAGGTTCTTGAAGAATAAATGAGACCGAAACATTATTTTTGAATATACCAAACCCAGTAGCCTCTTCAATTCGTGATCCGTCCGTGTAAAATATTTTCTCAGAGTCAATATGCCTGAACTTACTTGTAAATATTTTTGGGATTTCCAACGAGCGCAGGAGTTCCGGGACTCCACGCACAACGCGCTGCATGGATGTGTCGAAAAATAAAGTTGAGTCAGGGACATTTAGAAGGCTTAAAGGGTTGATTTCTTGTGACATATGGTTAAAATATACTGTCAAGAATCTTGTTTGAGATTGAAGCTCAACTAGCCTTTCGAAGTTATTAATAACTAGGGGATTCAGTACCTCACAGTAGCCTAAAGCAATTCGCAAACAATGATATTGAATTCGCTCCAATTTGATAATATGAGAGTTTGCAGCGGAACGAAAGCAAACGCATCCATATTCCATCACTGAAAGTATCGTTGTCTGATACAATTTTATTAGATCTTCCGGATGAGCACACTACCAAGATCTTGTTATTGTTCGAAGAAAATTTACTCTTTGTTGGCATTTTGTTATCAGAAACCTAATGTGTCCTCCCCACGTGCATTTGGAATCAAACCACACCCCGAGGTATTTGAAAGTCAAAACCTGTTGGATCATTCTTCCCATCATATGAAGTTGAAGTTGCGCGGGATTAAGCTTTCTTGAAAAGACGACCAGCTCTGTTTTCTCCGCAGAGAATTCGATACCCAGATGAACAGCCCAAACGGACAAGTTATCTAAAGTATCTTGCAATGGTTTTTGCAGATCAATAGCTTTGGGTCCAGTAACTGAAACTACGCCATCATCTGCCAATTGTCTTAGTGTACATGAGGTTACTAGACAGCTGTCAATGTCATTCACGTAAAAATTATAAAGGAGCGGACTAAGGCATGAGCCTTGCGGGAGACCCATGTAGCTAATTATGAATGTTGCCAAATCGCCATGTGAAAAATGCATGCGTTTCTCTGACAAAAGGTTGTGCAAATAATGATTTATAACCGCTGGGAGTCCATGTTGGTGGAGCTTGTCTGAAAGAACATCAATGGAAACTGGATCAAATGTTCCTTTAATGTATATAAATACAGATTTTTTTTTTCATAAATACGTTTATTTCTTAAGGCAATTTACATAAGTTTTTCTTCGCCGTATCATCACTTTTACATAGAATTCTTAACCTAATATAATACTAATATAGTAACAGCGATTTGAGTTTAATAAAACATATTCCTCTTATTTTTTAAATATCATATTAGCTATTTCGTTATTTATTATTAAATCTACTTAAGAACATTATTTGAACCAAGCGATTTACTACTATAAATTATAAGATAAGCTTAAATTTTTATACATTTTGTTGTTGATTTCGTAACCTATTTTGAGTTTGTTTGTATCAGCACATCATTTTTATTAAAATTTTGCTATTAGATGAACTAATGGACGCAGTAGGAGTCAGAACTAACCCTCAAAAGGGTCAATTATTAAATTGAAACTTCAATTTTCTTTATGAAATGATAAAGAAGTTTCACGTAAGAAAGGTCACGACAAGCAAGAATGTCTCGAACTGGGACATTGGATAGTCTACCTTGGGTACGCAAGGAATTTTTTAGTTGAGATCTGACATCACGATACTCCACGCATGTCCAAACGACATGATCAATATCGCGATAGCCTTTGCCACAAGCACAATGATTAGTTTCGGAAAGTCCAATTCGAAGGAGATGTGCATCTAACGTGTAGTGATTGGACATGAGTCTGGACATCAAACGAATGAAGTCCCTACTCACATCCAGCCCCTTGAACCATGCCTTTGTCGAAATTTTAGGAATAATTGAGTGCATCCACCGACCCAGATCATCTTTATCCCAAGAAGCTTGCCAGCTGGCAAGTGTTCTTTGGCGAGTCGCGCTATAAAATTCGTTGAAAGCAATGGGTCTCTCATAAATTTCACCCTCAATAGCACCACGTTTGGCTAAATTATCGGCTCTTTCATTGCCTGGAATGGAGCAATGAGCCGGGACCCAGACTATAGTGATTAGATAATTATTATTCAATATGTCGTTCAGACACTGTTTTATTTTGCCCAAAAAAAACGGTTCATTTTTGCCAGCAGCGTTTGAGCGAATGGCTTCAATTGCACTCAAACTATCTGTGAAGAGGAAATAATGGTTTGGAGATAATGTGACGATTACATTCAAGCTATAATGAACTGCTGCTAACTCTGCTATATAAACAGATGCAGGTTCTTGAAGCTTGAATGAGGCCGAAACATTATTGTTGAACATACCAAACCCTGTCGCTTCTTCAATTCGCGATCCGTCCGTGTAAAACATTTTCTCAGAGTCAATATGCCTGAACTTACTTGAAAATATTTTTGGGATTTCCATAGAGCGTAGGTGATCCGGGATTCCACGCACTTCGCGCTGCATGGATGTGTCGAAAAATAAAGTTGAGTCAGGGACATTTAGGAGGCTGACACGGATAGGAATATATCTTGAAGGGTTGATTTCCTGTGACATATGGTTAAAATATACTGTCATGAATTTTGATTGAGATCGAAGCTCGACTAGTCGTTCGAAATTATTAATTACCATGGGATTCAGCACCTCACATTTTATTAGCAGGCGTGATGAAAGCTCCCAAAATCGATCTTTTAATGGAAGAACTCCCGCCAGAACTGCAAGACTCATTGTATGTGTCGAATGCATGCAGCCTAAAGCAATTCGCAAACAACGGTACTGAATTCGCTCAAGCTCAACGAAAACAAACGCATCCATATTCCATCACTGAAAGTATCGTTGTCTGATACAATTTCATTAGATCTTGCGGATGAGCACCCTACCAAGACCCTGTTATTGTTCGAAGAAAATTTACTCTTTGTTGGCATTTCGTTATCAGATACCTAATGTGTCCTCCCCACGTGCATTTGGAATCAAACCACACCCCGAGGTATTTGAAAGTCAAAACCTGTTCGATTATTCTTCCCATCATATGAAGTTGAAGTTGCGCGGGATCATGCTTTCTTGAAAAGACGACCAGCTCTGTTTTCTCCGCAGAGAATTCGATACCAAGATGAACAGCCCAAACGGACAATTTATCAAAGGTATCTTGCAATGGTTTTTGCAGATCAATAGCTTTGGATCCAGTAACTGAAACCACGCCATCATCTGCCAATTGTCTTAGTGTACATGGGGTTACTAGACAGCTGTCAATGTCATTCACGTAAAAATTATAGAGGAGCGGACTGAGGCATGAGTCTTGCGGGAGACCCATGTAACTAATTCTGAGTGTTGCCAAATCGCCATGTGAAAAATGCATGCGTTTCTCTGACAAAAGGTTGTGCAAATAATTATTTATAACCGGTGGAAGTCCATGTTGGTGGAGCTTGTCTGAAAGAACATCAATGGAAACTGAATCAAATGCTCCTTTAATGTCTAAAAATACAGATGCCATTTGTTGCTTTTGAGCGAAGGCAATTTGGATGTCAGACGAAAGTAATGCAAGGCAATCATTCGTCCCTTTATTTCTACGGAAGCCAAACTGAGTATCTGACAACAAACCTTTCGTCTCGACCCAAGTGTCGAGACGTCGTAGAATAATTTTTTCGAACAATTTTCTGATGCAGGACAACATCGCAATGGGTCTATATGAGTTGTGATTGGAAGCTGGTTTCCTCGGCTTTTGAATGGCGATAACTTTCACTTGTCTCCAGTCAGGTGGAACAATATTTTGCTCAAGAAATTTGTTGAACAATTCCAACAAACGTCTTTTTGCGAGGTCGGGCAGATTCTTCACCAAATTGAATTTAATTCTGTTCAACCCAGGAGCGTTATTGTTACAAGACATGAGTGCTATGGAAAATTCCCTCATTGAAAAGGGGCTATCAATGGAATCATCATTTGAAGAAGACTCCCTAATAATGCTATGCGTAGGAACGAAATCTGGACAAACTTTCCTCGCAAAATCAAATATCCATCGATTCGAGTACTCCTCACTCTCATTTCCTACGTTACGATTCCTCATTCGTCTGGCCGTATTCCAAAGAGTGCTCATTGAGGTTTCTCTTGACAAACCTTCCACAAAATGTCTCCAATAGCTGCATTTCTTAACCCTAAGTATGTTCTTGTACTTGGTTTCTAAAATCAAGAATTTTTCAAAATTCTGAGGAGTTCCTCCTCCTCGTTTTAAAAACGTCTTGAAAGCATTTTGTTTCGCGTGTTTAGCATCTGAGCACTCTTTGTCCCACCAAGGATTTGGAGGTCTTCTGTTAGACGATGGACCAAGAAATCGTTTGGTTTGGGCTTGTTCTGCGGCCTCCAGAATCGAACAAACGAGGAAGTCATATTCTTCAAGTGGGGGGAGCTCTTCCATTGAATTTAAGACACTTGAGATATTACTTTGGAATTCAATCCAGTCAATATTTTTTGTCAAATCATATGGAATATTACCTGAATTAGCAATACATTTGTTACTGCTAATTGAGATGATGATTGGTAAATGATCGCTACCGTGTAAATCAGGAAATACTTTCCAGATGCAATCTAGTCGAATTGAAGTCGAGCAAAGAGATATATCTAATGCACTTGGACGTGCCGGAGGTCTTGGAATCCGAGTCATGCTACCCATATTCAATACTGTCATGTTGAAATTGTCGCAAATATTATATATTAAAGATGATCTGCTATCATTGTAAACGGAACCCCACATCATTCCGTGCGAATTGAAATCTCCTAAAATCAAACGTGGAGCAGGAAGGGCTTCAACCATTTCATTAAGCTGTCGTTGTCCAACTTGAGCTCTTGGAGGAATATATACCGAAGCAATGCAAATGTCCTTTCCTTTCATGTTTATTTGACAAGCAACAACTTCTATACTAGAAGTCGAAGGAATGTTTAATCTATAAAAGGAATAACATTTCTTAATTCCTAAAAGCACTCCACCATACGGGGAGTCTCTATCGAGACGTATAATGCTAAAGTCATTAAAATTTAAGGTTATGTTTGATGTAAGCCATGTTTCGCACAAACCAAATACATCACATTTTTGACTATGCAACAAAACTTTAAATGAATCAAGTTTTGGCATGATGATTCGACAATTCCACTGCAGGACAGTGATTGTATCATTTGCGGCGGGTGATAAATTATCCATCAAAAGATACAAAACCTGAGACAATTGGCCATTGAGCTGATAACTGCTTCAAAAAGGTTCTTGCTTTTGGAAGGAATGCCATTATGAGGGTCTTTAAGGGTTCAGTTATATTGAATGCTGAGAAAATCCATTCAACAATTTCCGAAAACTTCAGTAATCCTGTTGGTGGCTGTGAAATGGAGCCCACTGGATTATTGTCTTTTCTTGTGCTAGTTCCTGGATTGGTTTGTGAATTTGACAAACCAGGAGGCACAGTTTTTGGTTTTAAATTTGGCTTTTTAGATTTAACACGGGGATCTTTTTTTGAAGGTGTAATTTTAGGAGTCTGTTTTGGTATTTTGTGGTTTGTTAATCTCCTCTTAACAGACCCTTGAGGAGTGACAAACGAGGTATCTTCACTATTTCCGTCAGAGTCAGATTCCTCTGGTTCCGCCAGATTTGAAAAACCGTTTTCGGATTGCAAAGGTGGGACATAAATGATAGTTTTGAGCATTTCCGCATATGTGCGCTTAGACCGTGCTTTTAAAGAAAGCTTCATTTTGTCCTTACGCAGCGCATACTGAAAGATCATCATGAGGATTTTCCCCACAATAAACACATTTTTCAATATCTTTATCGCAAAGATTATCCTTATGAGGCCCTTGACATTTTGTACATTTCGACTTATTACTAAAGTAAGTAGTATTCGCGGGTAAATAATTCACAAACAACAATCTCATTAGCCTGCTTCAAGGAATCGACTACAACGCGGATCTTGTCTTTATGGACTCTTACGATCTCTTTGGTAGCGGGAAATCGTGATGACAATTCTTTAGATATATTAAATAAATTTAATGCCTTCATTTTACGCCGAAAATATACTATCCATGGGCCCGCAGAAGTTTCATTGTAAAAATTCGTTCTCTGCGAGTTAGGAACCGTTAAATTTTCCCCTGGTGGCAGAGATGGATCTCCTGGATTCTCATCCATTAGATCATCCATTACATATATATGTTTAAATTGATCTCAACTGAATTATATAAACGAGAATATACTTTGAAGTGAAATAAAATAAAATTATAGATCTACCTGTTAGTCGCTTTCTGCTTTCCTCAATTACTCGGTGTGAAGCTCGCTCCAACTATTTTAAATTTGCTGTCTTCTATCTCCGTTGCTCTGCCGTCGTGGTCTTCGCTGAGCTTGGTCTGTACGCTGCCTGTACCTGGCCTTAGATACAGCGTTGTAGCTCTTGTTGACGATGAGTTGTGATGCTTCTTGTGTAGCACCACACGATAATGCTTCTTTCTGTCCACCGCAACCGGTACCGTACACCATACGAACTGATACCTGGTGGTTGTCTCTGTGGCTTTGCGCTGATGCGCCCTAGCACCTCTGTGCCTTAGCACCTCTGTGCCTTTACACCCCTTCGTCTCCGCACCTCTGTGTCTGAACACTTCTATGCGTTCGCACCTCTGTGTCTCTTCACCTCTGTGCGTATGAATGGGATGGCCTTCTTCGATTGCTTCCAAGTCGGGAACGCCCCGAATATTGGCTGTACACCAGCTTTTGCTGCGTTTGCAATAGGCGCAGGCGGGTTTAGTTTACCTGCAGCTAAAGTTGCCTTGACTCGGTGATAGCCGTTAACTCACAAGCCAGTAGCACAACCTGTCTGCTTGAACGCTTTTTACTGAATGATATAAATACAGATGTCATTTGTTGCTTTTGAGCGAAGGCAATTTGGATGTCAGACGAAAGTAATGCAAGGCAATCATTCGTCCCTTTATTTCTACAGAAGCCAAACTGAGTATCTGACAACAAGCCGTTCGTCTTGACCCAAGTGTCGAGACGTCGTAGAATAATTTTTTCGAACAATTTTCTGATGCAGGACAACATCGCAATGGGTCTATATGAGTTGTGGTTGGAAGCTGGTTTCCCCGGCTTTTGAATGGCGATAACTTTCACTTGCCTCCAGTCAGGTGAAAAAATATTTTGCTCAAGAAATTTGTTGAACAATTCCAACAAACGTCTTTTTGCGAGGTCGGGCAGATTCTTCACCAAGTTGAATTTAATTCTGTCCAACCCAGGAGCGTTATTGTTACAAGACATGAGTGCTATAGAAAATTCCATCATTGAAAAGGGACTATCAATGGAACCATTATTTGGAAAAGTTTCCCTAATAATGCTACGCGTAGGATCAGAATCTGGACAAACTTTCCTCGCAAAATCGAATATCCATCGGTTCTAGTATTCATCACTCTCATTTCCTACGTTACGATTCCTCATTCGTCTGGCCGTATTCCAAAGAGTGCTTATTGAGGTTTCTCTTGACAAACCTTCGACAAGATGTCTCCAATAGCTATATTTCTTGGCCCGAAGTATGCTCTTGTACTTGGTTTCTAAAGTCAAGAATTTTTCATAATTTTGAGGAGTTCCTCCTCCTCGTTTTAAAAATGTCTTGAAATCATTTTGTTTCGCGTGCTTAGCATCTGGGCACTCTTTGTCCCATCAAGGGTTTGGAGGCCTTATGTTAGACGATGGACGATCGTTTGGTTTGGGCTTGTTCTGCGGCCTCCTGAATCGAACAAACGAGGAATATATTCTTCATGTGAAGGAGCTCTTCCATTGAAGTTAAGACACTTGAAATATTACTTTGGTATTTAATCCAGTCAATATTTTTTGTCAATTCATATGGAATATTAACTGAATTAGCAATGCCTTTGTTACTACTAATTGAGATGATGATTGGTAAATGATCGCTACCGTGTAAATCAGGAAATACTTTCCTCTTTGTCGTTGTCCAACTTGAGCTCTTGGAGGAATATATACCGAAGCAATGCAAATGTCCTTTCCCTTAATGTTTATTTGACAAGCAACAACTTCTATACTAGAAGTCGAAGGAATGTTTAATCTATAAAAGGAATAACATTTCTTAATTCCTAAAAGCACTCCACCATACGGGGAGTCTCTATCGAGACGTATAATGCTAAAGTCATTAAAATTTAAGGTTATGTTTGATGTAAGCCATGTTTCGCACAAAGCAAATACATCACATTTTTGACTATGCAACAAAACTTTAAATGAATCAAGTTTTGTCATGATGCTTCGACAATTCCACTGCAGGACAGTGATTGAATCATTTGCGGCGGATGATAAATTATCCATCATATGATACAAAACCTGAAAGAGCTGGCCATTGAGCTGATAACTGTTTCAAAAACGTTCTAGCTATTGGAAGGAATGCTGTTATGATGGTCTTTAGAGGTTCAGAAATATTGAATGCAGCGAAAATTCATTCTACAATTTCCGAAAATTTCAGTAATCCTGTTGGTGAATGTGAAATGGAGCCCACTGTATTATTGTCTTTTCTTGAGCTAGTTCCTGGATTGGTTTGTGAATTTGACAAATAAGGAGGCACAGTTTTTGGTTTTAAATTTGGCTTTTTAGCTTTAACACGGGTATCTTTTTTTGAAGGTGTAATTTTAGGTGACTTTTTTGGTATTTTGTGGTTTGGTAATCTCCTCTTAACAGACCCTTGAGGAGTGACAAACGAGGTATCTTCACTATTTCCAACAGAGTCAGATTCCTCGGCTCCGCAAGATTTGAAAAACCGTTTTCGGTTTCCAAAGGTTGGACATCAATGACCGTTTTAAGCATTTCTGCATATGTGCGCTTAGACCGTGCTTTTAAAGAAAGCTTCATTTTGTCTTTACGCAACTCAAATGCAGCGCATACTGAAAGTTCATCATGAGGGTTCTCCCCACAATAAACACATTTTTCAACATCTTTATCGCAAAGATTATCCTTATGAGGCCCTTGACATTTGATACATTTGGACTTATTACTACAGTAAGTAGCTGTATGTCCGAATTTTTTACAGTTCGTGCAATTCATAACATGCGGAACGAAAAGCTGAACAGGAAGACGAATTTTATCGATATAGACATGGCTAGGCAACGCAGATCGGGCAAATGTTACGCGAAACGTATCTGAGGGACGATGAGACTTTTTTCCATCGACAATAGATGCTGAGTACAATTGCTTGCACTCGAGTATCTTAACTCCCTCAAGCATGAAGTTTTCAAAACGGCCAACTCCATTTTTAAGTAAATCATCGGCTGTTAGACTTGCTTTAGTAACAACACCGTCAACTTCCACCTCCTTCGATGGAATGTAAACTCTATATTCAACAGCAAATAATTTACAGGTTACAATATTGTTTGCCTGTTTCAAGTCGTTGACAACAACTCGAATTTTATCTCTATTAACTTTACATATTTCTTTAACTACAGAGAAATGTGATGTCAAATCCTTTGTAATTTGCATCAAATTTAAAATCTTTTCTTTTTTTTTGAATATAGACTATCCATGGCCCAGTGCTACCCTGTGGATAATGTTTAGCCCTCGGAGTATTTAAGCTCTTACTAGTATCCGGAATCGGATTCGGATGATTTTCCATGAGATCCAGGCGCGTATACAGGGGGGGGGGGTTTTAGGGGTTCAAACCCCCCCCGAAACAAAAAATTATAACCCATGGGAAACATTGTGATATAAATTGTACATGTGTTGATTTATCACCATGTTCTAAAACCCCCCCCCGAAAATTTTTTCTGGCTACGCGCCTGATGAGATCCATTACATTAATTTTTTTTTGTAAATTAATAATACCAAAATGAAAACTTATGTTTAGCAAAATTTCAGATATAAGAGAAATAAAAAAATTAATTCAATTAAATCTACCTTGTCTGGTGTCTCTGTTCCTTTATCGTAAAGAACGACGTGAAGCGAATTCCAATTGGCAGTCTTCTGTCGTTTTCTGCTATCTCAGTTTCTCAGCCGTCGTTGATGTGCTGCTTGTACCTGACCCAGGTACAGTGCTTTTGCTCTTGGTGGCGATCAAATGTGATGCTGCAGTGTAGCACCTCGCGATATATGTCGTCTCTTTCGATCCTAGGCAGCGTACAAATTCTGGTACCTGGTAGATCAGCACTGGGTTGCTTCAGCACCCCTTCGTCTTCGCACCTTTATGCGATGGCACCTCTGTGACTCGTCCCTTCTATGCTCTCGCACCTCTGTGTCTCTACACCTCTGTGCGTATGAACGGGATGGCCTTCGTTGGTAGCTTTCCAGTCGGGAAACGCCCCGAATATTGCGTTTGCTATGGGCAGTTTAACTACCTGAAGCTTAGAATTGTCTCGGTAGCAGCCGTTAACTCACGAGCTAGTACAATCGGAACACAACCTCTTCGCTTGAATGGTTTTTACTGAATGTACATGATTTGGTTATTACCATGAAGACATCATTTGCTTCTGTAATTCTGTGATTTTTGTTAGGGAAAATTGTAAACCTACTTGTATTGTGTAATGGGGAAAACGGACTTATATACTAACTTACCAACTAATACAGAGAGCGAATCGATTCAATTTAAGATTGCATCGATTTTTGTCGGAATTTGCTTATAATATTATGTGACATTGCATCTAATGGTGATATATTTGTGAGTCTGTGTAACTTATTTGTACTAAACCAGGGAGGACGCTTCAAAATCATTTTCAGAATTTTTTTCAGAATCCTTTGAAGCTTTCTTTTTCTTATGGAACTACAACTTGACCAAATTGGTACTGCATAAAACATGACTGGTCTGAAAATTGGTTTATAGATAATAATTTGTTCTTTAGACAGAGCTTAGAGTTTCTGTTTATAAGAGGGTATAAACATTTATTGTATTTATTACACATTGACTGGATTCCTTCAATATGACCCTTGAAAGTGAGTTAAACCTAAGTATTTTGCTTGATCAAACCATGTCGATTCCAAGCTATTCAATTTGATTATTTGATTATTGTTTGGTTTATGAGAAGAAGCTCTTGGCTTATGAAGAAAGATAATTAATTGTGTGTTTGCTGCATTTGGTTTAATTTACCATTTTGACAGATAATCACTGAAAATATTTAAGCTTCTTTGTAGGCGATCATTCTTAGATTTGTACCTGTGGCTAACAGACTTGTGTCGTCACAGAATAGCGATTTCTGATACCCAATGAGTAGATTTAGAAGATCAGAAGTGAAAATATCATACAAGATTGGAGCTACGCTCGAACCCTGCGGAACACCTGCTCGTATGGCTAACGATTCCGATTTTCAATTCTGAAGAGTGAGATCAGGTAAATAATTTTGAATCATTTTGATCAAATAAATAGGAAACTGGAAATCAGATATTTTTGCTATTAAACCTTTGTGCCAAACACTGTCGAATGCTTTTTCTATGTCTAGAAGAGTAACTCCAGAGGATAATCATGAAGATTTATTTGCTTTTATCATGTTCGTTACTCTTACAAGTTGATGAGTAGTTGAATGTTCATAACGAAACCCAAACTGCTCTGGTAAAAAAATTGAATCCTCATTTATATGATACATCATTCTCAACAAGATATTTTTTTCAAAAAGTTTACTGATAGAAGAAAGTCAACTAATTGGTCGGTAACTTTATGCTTTTGTTGGATTTTTATCTGGTTTGAGGATATTAATAACGTTTTTACATGTTTTTCGGAAGTAAGCTAATGAAAAACACTTATTGAAAATTATAACCAAGAGTCTCAAGTCAACATCGGGAACATTTAGGGGTTTTTTGTTTTGTGCAAAAAAGCACATATTTTGTTTCAACTTTCTTTGCGTTTCGCCTTCGGCTCGTCAGTGCTTAAAGCAGTTCAAATTGAACTGCCATCTCGTGCCTAGCAGTTCAACTTAAACCGCTAAGCAGACGCAAAGTTTGCACTATTTATGCAACCCTTAAATAATATAACACAGGTGTTATATTATTTCTGACGTCTCAGGCGTAAACGAATGACGACTGGCTACTGGTCGCCGCAGAGTTTGAACATTTAGGGGTTTTTTGTTTTGTGCAAAAAAGCACATATTTTGTTTCAACTTTCTTTGCGTTTCGCCTTCGGCTCGTCAGCGCTTAAAGCAGTTCAAATTGAGCTGCCCTCTCGTGCCTAGCAGTTCAACTTAAACCGCTAAGCAGACACAAAGTTTGCACTATTTATGCAACCCTTAAATAATATAACACAGGTGTTATATTATTTCTGACGTCTCAGGCGTAAACGAATGACGACTGGCTACTGGTCGCCGCAGAGTTTGAACATTTAGGGGTTTTTTGTTTTGTGCAAAAAAGCACATATTTTGTTTCAACTTTTTTTGAGTTTCGCCTTCGGCGTTTGCGTTACGCCTGAGACGTCAGAAATAATATAACACCTGTGTTATATTATTTAAGGGTTGCATAAATAGTGCAAACTTTGCGTCTGCTTAGCGGTTTAAGTTGAACTGCTAGGCACGAGATGGCAGTTCAATTTGAACTGCTTTAAGCACTGGCGAGCCGAAGGCGAAACGCAAAGAAAGTTGAAACATCGGGAAGATTTCCAATAAGTATTTTCAAAAATTCCATCATTACCAGGAGCCTTCATGTTTTTAAATTTCCTAATAATTGACCTAATTTCATCAAAATTCGTCTCAATAATGTCATCTTGTAATAACACTTGAGTTGAAATATGATCATATTTCAGTGAGACTTCATTTTCAATAGGACTCACAACGTTCAAATTAAAATTGTGGACACTCTCGAACTACTGAGCAAGTTTTTGAGCTTTTTCGCCATTTGTAAGAAGTATTTGATTTCCTTCCTTGAGAGCAGGAATTGGTTTCTGAGGTTTCTGAAGAACCTTAGAAAGTTTCCAGAAAGGTTTAAAATGCGGTTTAATTTGTTTAACTTCTTCAGCGAAAATTTCATTTCGCAAAAGAGTAAATCCATGTTTAGTTCCTTGTTGTAAATCCTTAACTATATTTTTCACGAAAACGTTGATATTGTCGTCGACGAACATTCTTCAACCAAATGAGAAGTTGAGGATTGTCATCGATGATAGGAGAATTTAATTTAGTTCGAGCTTTGGGAACTGAAAGATTTCTATCCTCGATAATGTAATAATTCAAATTATCTATTGCTGTGTTGATGTCTGCAATATTTTCTAGAATAATTTCATGATCCACATGATTTTCAATGTGAGATCTGTATTTTAACCAATTAGCTTTATGATAGTTGAATATAGAACTAATTGGATTAATAATAGATTGTTTGGAAAGTTTGAATGTTACAGGAAAATGATCTGAGTCAAAGTTGGCATGTGTAATCGGTTCACTACAAATGTGACTGGGTTCACTACAAATGTGATTGTTAGAACCAGATGAATTGTAGAGGGATTTTTCACGGAAGGGAAGCAAGTCGGATTACTGGGATAAAGAACTGTGAAGTAACCAGCAGAGGGTTGATTATGAAGCATTTATCATCAGGAATCAGAACAAATTGGCTCAAATGGCACGTTCCCCTTGATATTTGGAGATTTGTGCCTTGCCATCAATTTGTTTTTAGCATCATTTTCCCGATATATAAGAGGGAAGGATTGAAAGGAAATGGTAAGGGTTGGACTAGGAGGATGGGAAAAATTGACGACACAAAAACACATAAAAGCAGAAGTAAATTCTGCACCCCTAAGGGATGCCGAACAATCTGCTGAGGATTACATTCAGTGGAAGCAGAAGTAAATTCTGAACCTCTTCGAGGTCCCGAACAGTCCGCTGTTAATAAAACCTCCAACCCCCGAGAGGATTTGAAGATCTTACAAAAGCGACACCATTCTGCACTCCCGGAAGAATGCAGAACGATTCGCAGTATGTACGAGCAGAAGTAAATTCGGCACCCCCTAAAAAATGCCAAACAATCTGCTAAACCCTATTTAAGGTAAATACAGAAGGGATTCATTCACTTCAGGAAGAACGATGAACCCTTCTGACTATAGCTCCTTACCACATTGGGTAAGAAACGAGAGAATATCCTTCAATTTTAGCTCCGCATACACAGACTCAACCATGTATGGAGAACCAAAAACCCGGATACGTAGCTGCGTCAATGCGGGACAGTTACATATCAGATGATATGAAGTACCATAATCGCATTCACACAAATCACACGAATAATACTCAGCACGTTGAATAGTAGCCATGTGATAATTGAGTTTGCAATGTCCAGTCAGAGCTCTGACCAGAATACTGCAATGATGCTTGGAGAAATGCAGTAGACACTTTGACATTTTCAGATTTAAATCTGGTAGAAATGCTTTTGTCTGAGCGCAAGTTTGCAAGCTGCGCCAGTAGCTGGCATGTTTGGATACAGCCCAAGAACGAATCTTGTGCTTTATCCAACTAGTTGAAAGTGGTAAAGCTGGTTCAGGACCAACGAAATCATTCGTTGCACCAGCTCTAGCCAACTCATCAGCCCATTCATTTCCAGTAATACCAGAATGGCCGGGTACCCATAAGAAGTAAACAGCATTTGAAATGCTGAGGTCTTCAATTTGAGTTCGACATGCGATCACTAGATTCGACCGTGAGTCATTCGAACTGAGTGCCTTCAAGGCTGCCTGACTGTCGGAACAAAAATAAATTCGCTTACCACAGATCCTCTGCTTAAGTGCCGATTGTACTCCACACAGAATCGCGTAGATTTCTGCTTGAAACACAGTACAGTATCTACCAAGTGAATGAGACTGCTCCAGCCTCATTTCACGACAGTAGACACCAGCACCAGCACGACCATTCAACAGAGAACCGTCCGTATAACAAACTATGTGTTCATCAAGTTGTCGTTCCAGACAACCAGACAACCATTCCTCACGAAAAGGATAGCTCACATTGAATGTTTTGAAAGGAAAACTGCATGTGAGAGTTAGGTCACTAGGAGCGAGTAAATACTCATCCCACGTAACCATTTGAGACCACAAGCGAGTGTGGCTGGTAGCATAATCTAATGGGTTACTGTTCCAAAGCCCTGTAACCTTAAGACGATATGCACAAGATAATGCTTCTTGTTTTAGGAACACATGCAGTGGTTTAATGCACAGTAGCGCCTCTAGAGCAGCAGTAGGAGTTGTCGTGAATGCTCCTGTCATCGCCATTAAGACCATCCTTTGGAGATGATTTAGCTTTGACTGAACTGTCGCGACTTCTCCTTTCTGCCACCATACAAGACATCCATATGCTAAAATTGGTCTAACAATAGTTGTGTAGATCCAATGAATATATCTGGGTTTGAGTCCCCATGATTTTCCAAAAGCTCGTCTACATTGGCCGAAAGCCATGCAAGCTCTTTTAATTCTGAAGTCAATGTGAGCAGACCAATTCAGTTTTGAGTCAAGAATAACCCCGACGTATTTAACTTGTTCGACCACAGTGACCTCTGAACCAAAGAACTGCAACGGACGAGCTCCTGTGATTATCCTACGATGAGTGAAAAGCACCATTGATGTTTTGCCCGGATTTACAGATAATCCAACCTGACAACACCATTGTTCAACAGATCGCAGGGCTTGCTGCATTAAATCAAAGAGAGTGTTAATGCTTATACCGGTCATCAATATATGATAATCGTCGGCAAAACCATAAGTCGGAAATCCAAGGTTATTAAGTTTCCTTAACAAACCATCAGCGACTAGGTTCCATAAAAGTGGGGATAGTACACCACCTTGAGGACACCCACAGACACTTAGCTTTCTAATCTCTGCTTGCCGAAGCGATGAACAAAGAAGTCGATTGCTAAGCATTGCGTGTATCCAATTTGTGATACTTGAAGGTATGCCATGACCACGGGCTGCTTCCAGAATTGAATTGAAAGACACGTTATCAAAGGCACCTTCAATATCTAGGAAAACTCCCAAGCAAGATTGCTTTTGTGAGAAAGCTTTTTCAATGTTGTACACAACATCATGTAACAGGGTTGTAGTGGACTTTCCACGCTGGTAAGCATGTTGCATTCCATGTAGCGGATGCAGGCCCAAACTAACATTTCTGATATAGTGATCGACTATGCGTTCCACTGTTTTAAGAAGAAATGAGCTTAGACTGATAGGCCTGAAACTCTTCGCTTCCTCATAAGTGTCGCGACCGCCTTTGGGAATAAATTTGACAATTATTTCCTGCCAGGCTCTTGGAATATATCCTGTCGCAAGACTAAAAGTAAGTATTTTCTTCAAAACATGTTTGAAATGTTCATACCCTTTCTGCAGTAACACTGGGAAAACTCCATCCTTTCCAGGAGACTTGTACGGAGCAAAACTCTCAACTGCCCATTTGACCGATTCAATCGTCATTACGCTTCGAGCAAGGGCCCAAGAATCGTAACTACCTGAAAAAGTCTCGGGAAGAGCTGTCGGTGATGGATCCATACATCCTGGAAAGTGAGTGTTAAAAAGATAGTGAAGTACATCACCTTCATCAGACAAGTGTTCACCATCTGAAGTTCTTAAGAAACTGACATTAAAGTCCTTAGACTTCGAAAGTAACTTATTTAATCTGCTAGCCTCGTTGAGACTAGAGACATTTGTGCAGAGGCTTTTCCAACCACTTCGCTCAAACGATCGAAGAGCATTTTTGTAAGCCCTTCGAGCCAACACGAATGCCTCCGACCCATTTCTGCGACGGTGGTTCCAAGCTCTTCTGCATAGTTTCCTTAGTCTAGCAAGTTCAGAATTCCACCAAGGAGTTCCTCTAGTAGCTCGCACAATCCGAAGTGGACAAGCCTCTTCATATGCTGCAACTATGAGTGAGTTTGTCTCAATAATGTCATCTTGTAATAACACTTGAGTTGAAATATGATCATATTTCAGTGAGACTTCATTTTCAATAGGACTCACAACGTTCAAATTAAAATTGTGGACACTCTCGAACTACTGAGCAAGTTTTTGAGCTTTTTCGCCATTTGTAAGAAGTATTTGATTTCCTTCCTTGAGAGCAGGAATTGGTTTCTGAGGTTTCTGAAGAACCTTAGAAAGTTTCCAGAAAGGTTTAAAATGCGGTTTAATTTGTTTAACTTCTTCAGCGAAAATTTCATTTCGCAAAAGAGTAAATCTATGTTTAGTTCCTTGTTGTAAATCCTTAACTATATTTTTCACGAAAACGTTGATATTGTCGTCGACGAACATTCTTCAACCAAATGAGAAGTTGAGGATTGTCATCGATGATAGGAGAATTTAATTTAGTTCGAGCTTTGGGAACTGAAAGATTTCTATCCTCGATAATGTAATAATTCAAATTATCTATTGCTGTGTTGATGTCTGCAATATTTTCTAGAATAATTTCATGATCCACATGATTTTCAATGTGAGATCTGTATTTTAACCAATTAGCTTTATGATAGTTGAATATAGAACTAATTGGATTAATAATAGATTGTTTGGAAAGTTTGAATGTTACAGGAAAATGATCTGAGTCAAAGTTGGCATGTGTAATCGGTTCACTACAAATGTGACTGGGTTCACTACAAATGTGATTGTTAGAACCAGATGAATTGTAGAGGGATTTTTCACGGAAGGGAAGCAAGTCGGATTACTGGGATAAAGAACTGTGAAGTAACCAGCAGAGGGTTGATTATGAAGCATTTAACCATTAGTGTTATTCCGCCTACAATTCCACTGGACATGATTAGAATTTAAGTCCCCTGTTACGAAAAATATCGGTCCATATCTTGTGAGTTTTTGCAAATCACCTTTGAAGAATTTTTTTTTGTTTCGATTATAGAGGTTTTAACCTTAAGGTCATTCGCCTCTTCGGGTCAGAAAAATTTTCTGACCCTATGTGCGGGGATGGGAATCGAACCCAAGTGGCTGCGTGAAAGGGCATCGACTTACCCATCACGCTATACCCGTCCCCGGGTTTAAAGAAATTTAATTGTTCACCGGTGCATTGGAATGGCAAATATGCTCCAGCGATAAAAAAAATCCATGAATGGTTTCAACTTCGATTACCAAGCTTTGATCTTTGAACTTGATCAATGGCCCGATAGTAGTTTTCAAATGAGCATAAGTTTGTTAGAATCGGTTTAGCCATCTCTGGGAAAATTGAGCGCGTAAAAATACAACGCGTTTTGTCGTTACGTCATTTATACAATCATATCTCCGGATCCAGTCGGTGTTGAACAGTCGTTCGCACCGCACACGTATAGCTCTTGACTCCTGGAAATTTTTTCTGGCTACATAGAGTTTCATTGATTCAAGGCTTCAGTCTTTTTCAAGGCTACCTGAATCACTAACAGTCTTTTTAAAGACTAACAATTAGTCAGCCTTTCTCAAGGCTATACAAAGAGTGATATTAGAGTGACTAAGAAATTTATCAGCCTTTTTTAAGGCTAGCTATTCAAAGAACTTTTCTTCGAAATAATCAGTCTTTATTAAGACTACCACAAAATCAGTCTTTATCAAGACTATTCCAAACTAGGAGTCTAATCGAAGACTAATTTAGCCTAGTTAATTTAATTTAAAATTTCATTCATTTAAAAAATGCCTGCGTCCAACCGGAAAGGCAACAAGCCTAAGGCTAAAAATAAATTAAAACGGAATAAATCACAATCCGTTATTCAACATTTTTCTAATAACATTCACGATCTTATAGAATCTGAATGTAAAAATAAAAGACAACGGACGGATTTCCCTTCCGTTGATTCTATGCCGTCTAACAATATTTACGAGATTCTTCCTGAATCCTATTGTACAATTCCCAAAATGGACGCTTGTCGTTCTGGGAAGAAACATCAATCTATGCCACCAGTGACGGTGATGATTTCCGACTTCAAAGCATTCCGCACTGAGCTTTCTTCTTTTCTCCCGGAAGTAAAAGTCTCATTTCAAATCGGACGAAGAGGAGAATGTCGAGTCTTGGTTGATAGATTGGAAGATTACGAACGTCTTATTCGATATTTGTCCGAGAAACTTCATAAATTTTATTCATATGATATAAAATCAGACAGACCCTTCAAGGCTGTCTTGCAAGGTTTATCAAATGATCAAAGTGCTGATGAAATTAAAAATGAACTAAAAGAATTGCTTGGTTTTGCCCCTTCCCAAGTAATACTTATGAAAAAAGAGCAAATGGTACTTCTTAGCCACGCTCTGGAATTTCCCATGAACTTTACCTAATACACTTCAATCGAAGTGATGTAAACAATTTGAAAACTTTAGAAAAAGTACGTGTCATTTCCCACATTAAAATTCATTGGGAACATTATGAACGGCATAATCGTATTGCAAACTTAACGCAATGTCGTCGTTGCCAAGGCTTCGGCCATGGAACCAAAAATTGTCATATTGAATTGTGGTAAATCGCATTCGAAAGACGTTTGTCCAATGAATGAAACCACTGATAAATTTTCATGTTCAAATTGCGATGGAAATCATAAATTCAATTATTTGACAATTGCGATGGAAATCATAAATCCAATCAGATCGACTTCGTCATCATCTTCTTCTAATATCAGTTATGCTAGTATAACAGGTAGAAATCTACCAGTTAATTCTTCTAATGTAAATAATCAAAACACAGGACCGCCTTGCAGTTCATCTTTTAACGAAAACAATTTATTAATAGACAGATCGGCCAATTCATCTTCTTCTAATGGCAGTCTACCTACAAATATTTCTTCTACGCCATTCGCTTCTTTAAATGAAGTTGATTTAGGTAATAAACTGAAAATAAAATGATCTACCTGCAAGATCAACTATTTCAAATGATCATCCGAATGAATTCGACTTCATTACTTTTTTAAGCATTTCAAATCGGATGACAATTTACAAATAATATTATAATGAATTTAAAATTCAACAGTTATGTTAAATAACTATTTGAATTTTTTTAATTGGAATGCTCGATCTTTGAAATCGAGTGAAGATGAATTTTATAATTTTCTCAAAGTTCACAAAATTCATATTGTATTGTGACAGAAACTTTTCTTAAACCAAATGTCAAATTGAAAAGTAATCCACATTATGTGATTCATCGATTTGACAGGTTTACTGGAATGGGTGGTGGGGTAGCCATTTTAGTCCAACGGCGAATTAAACATCGAATTTTACCTTCTTTCAATACTAAAGTTATTGAAAGCTTGGGAATGGAAGTTGAAAATATTCATGGAATTTATTTCATCTCTGGAGCATATTTTCCATTCCAATGCACCGGCGAATAATTAAATTTCTTTAAAGGCGATTTGCAAAAACTCACAAGATATCGACCGAAATTTTTCGCAAAAGGGGACTTAAATGCTAAGCATGTCCAGTGGAATTGTAGGCAAAATAACACTAATGGTGAAATACTTCATAATCAACTCTCAGCTAGTTACTTCACAGTTCTTCATCCCAGTAATCCGAATTGTTTCTCTTCCGTGAAAACCCCATCTACTATTGATCTGATTCTAACAGATCAAAGTCACATTTGTAGTGAACCGATTACACATGCTGACTTTGACTCAGATCATCTTCCTGTAACATTCAGACTTTCCAACGAAGCTTTAATTAATCCAATTAGTTCTATATTAAACTATCATAGAGCTAATTGGTTGGATTACAGATCTCACATTGAAAATCATGTGGATCATGAAACTATTTTAGAAAATTCTGCGGACATCGACACAGCAATTGATAATTTGAATCATTACATTATCGAAGCCAGAAATCTTTCAGTTCCCAAAGCTCAAACTAAATTAAATTCTCCTATCATCGATGATAATCTTCAACTGCTCATTCGGTTGAAGAATGTTCGTCGACGACAATATCAACGTTCTCGTGATCCTGCTATGAAAAACATGGTTAAGGATTTACAAAAAGAAATTAAACATAGATTTACTCTTTTGCGAAATGAAAATTTCACAAAAGAAGTTGAACAAATTAAACCATATTCTGAACCTTTCTGGAAACTTTCTAAGGTTCTTAAGAAACCTCAGAAACCAATTCCTGCTCTCAAGGAAGGAAATCAAATACTTCTTCCGAGTGGCGAAAAGGCTCAAAAACTTGCTCAGCAGCTAGAGAGTGTCCACTATTTTAATTTGAACGTTGTGAGTCCTATTGAAAATGAAGTTTCACTGAAATATGATCATATTTCAACCCAAGTTTTATCACAAGATGACATTATTAAGACGAATTTTGATGAAATTAAATCAATTATTAGGAAACTCAAAAACATGAAGGCTCCTGGTAATGATTGAATTTTTAATATTCTTATTAAAAATCTTCCCGATGTTGCCTTGAGACTCCTAGTTAAAATTTTCAATAAGTGTTTTTCATTAGCTTACTTCCGAAAAAGATGTAAAAACGCTAAAGTAATTCCTATCCTCAAACCTGATAAAAACGCTGCAGAAACATCAAGTTATCGACCATTTAGCTTACTTTCTTCTATCAGTAAACTTTTTGAAAAAATTATCTTGTTGAGAATGATGTCTCATATAAATGACAATTAAATTTTTTTACCAGAGCAGTTTGGATTTCGTCATGAACATTCAACTACTCATCAATTTGCCAGAGTAACGAACATGATAAAAGCAAATATATCTTCTGGGTTATCCACTGGAGTTGCTCTTCTAGACATAAAAAAAGCAATTGACAGTGTTTGGCACAATGGTTTAATAGCAAAAATGTCTGATTTCCAGTTTCCTATTTATTTGATCAAAATGATTCAAAATTATTTAATTGATCGTACTCTTCAGGTTAGCTATCAGAATTGTAAATCTGAATTGCTACCCGTACGAGCAGGTGTTCCGCAGGGTTCGAGCGTAGCTCCAATCTTGTATAATATTTTCACTTCTGATCTTCCAAATCTACCCGTTGGGTGTTAGAAATCGCTATTTTGTGACCACAGAAGTCTGTTAGCCACAGGGAGAAATCTAAGAGTGATCTACTGTCGCCTACAAAGAAGTTTAAATATTTTCAGTGATTATCTGTCAAAATGGGAAATTAAACCAAATGCAGCAAACACGCAATTAATTATCTTTCCTCATAAGCCAAGAGCTTCTTTTCTTAAACCAAACAATAATCACATTCTCAAATTGAATGGCTTGGAATTGACATGGTCTGATCAAGCTAAACACTTAGGTTTAACGTATGACAAAAAACTCACTTTAAAGGACCACATTGAAGAAATACATGCAAAGTGTAATAAATATATCAAATGTTTATATCCTCTTATAAACAGAAATTCTAAGCTCTGTCTAGAAAACCAAATTGTTAATTTATAAATTTTCAGACCAGCCATGTTTTATGCGGTACCAAGTCAAGTTGTTGTTCCACCAAAAAGAAAACGCTTCAAAGGATTCAGAATAAAATTCTGAAAATGATTTTGAAGCGTCCTCCCTGGTTTAGTACAAATCAGTTACACAGACTCACAAATATATCACCATTAGATGTAATGTCACATAATATTATAAGCGAATTCCGACAAAAATCGATGCAATCTTCAATTGAATCGATTCGCTTTCTGTATTAGTTAGTAAGTTAGTATATAAGTTCCTTTCCCCATTACACAATACAAGCAGGCTTAGAATTTTCCCTACACAAAAATCTCAGAATTGCGGAAGCAAATGGTGTCCTCATGGTAACAACCAAATCATATATATATATATATATATATATATATATATATATATATATATATATATATATATATATATATATATATATATATATATATATATATATATATATATATATATATATATATATATATATATATATATATATATATATATATATATATATATATATATATATATATATATATATATATATATATATATAATAGGGCTGAAAAGTCACCACTTGTGGCTGAAAACCCAATTTAAATTTTAATAATTTAATTTTAACTCATATTAAAATAAGTACTTATGCAAAAAAAAAATCTCCATAACCAAAAGTTACAGCCATTTGATCTTTGAACTTGATCAATGGTCCGATAGTAGCTTTCAGACGAGCATAAGTTTATTAAAATCGGGTTAGACATCTCTGAGAAAATTGAGCGCGTAAAATATCTTCGAAAAGTGCACACACTTTCCGATCTCGTCGAACTGAGTTAATGGTATATAACACTACGGGTCTTCGAGGCTCCGTTCGAAAGTCGTTTTTTCCAGCATTTCTGATGGCAAAAACGAAATAACCTCAGATACAATTCTGTTCTATCTTGTTGATCGGATAACCACAAAGATACAAAGATTTATTATAACATATTCGAGGAGGTTCAAGTGATATTTCAATTATATTCATCAAAAAGTTTTAAATATTTCCCACATGTCATATATATCATTTTGAGCTAACGTATTTCATATTGATAGATTTTATATTGAGAATACTGAAACCGGCGATAGAGATGGAGATGTGTATCAACGTGATAAAACATGCGTGCCTGTAATGTGTCCTCTTCTGAAGAGTCCGAAAAATGGAAAACTACTTACCAACGAGGTTAATTATCATTTTGGAGATGTCGCACAGTTCCAGTGCAACTTTGGATACATAATATCTGGAAGCACCACTTTACTATGCATGTCTACGGGAGAATGGAATGCTTCTATTCCGGAATGCATCTGTGAGTAGCCAATACATTACTGATGCATGTATCTCAAAGTTGTTTCATGTACTAATATAATTTCAGATGCCAAATGTGTTTCCCTACCCGACGATAATAACGAAGGTTTATTAGTGATACGGCAGGAAAAAGATAGCATTTTGATACCATTCCGAGAGAATGTTACGTTAACTTGTAATTCTGTTGGTCGTAGACTAAGAAAATCTGTTTCAGCTGGTTTCAGACAATGTGTGTATGATCCTAAACCTGGGTACCCTGATTATTGGTTGTCTGGAACTACTCCAAGTTGCCCTCGTGTTGACTGCGGTGAACCACGACCTACATCTGGTGCTGAATATGGTCAATTAAGAGATACGAAATATCAGAGTTCATTTTTCTTCGGTTGTCAGAATACGTTTAAGCTTGCAGGACAGAGCTCTAAAAACGATAACATTGTTAGATGCATGGAGGACGCTGTTTGGGACTTTGGTGATCTGCGTTGCGAAGGGCCAGTTTGTGAGGATCCTGGAAGGCCCAATGATGGATATCAAATATCTAAAAGCTATGAGCAAGGATCAGAGATTTTATTTGGCTGTTCTCGACCAGGATATATACTGATTAACCCCCGACCCATAACGTGCATCAGAGAACCGGAATGTAAGGTGATTAAACCTTTGGGGTTGTCGTCCGGTCAAATTCCCGATAGCGCAATAAATGCGACGTCGGAACGACCCAATTACGAAGCGAAACATATTCGTTTGAATTCCGTTACTGGATGGTGCGGAAAACAAGAAGCTTTCACCTATGTTAGTGTTGATTTAGGAAATATTTATCGTATCAAAGTGATTCTCGTGAAAGGTGTTGTGACAAACGATATCGTGGGAAGGCCTACAGAAATTCGTTTCTTTTACAAACAAACAGAGAGTGAGAATTTTGTTGTTTATTTTCCTAATTTCAATTTGACTATGCGAGATCCTGGAAACTATGGAGAGTTGGCCATGATCACTCTGCCAAAATATATCCAGGCCAGATTTGTTATCCTTGGTATTGTAAGCTATATGGACAATGCATGCTTAAAGTTCGAGCTGATGGGATGCGATGAACCAACAATTGACCCATTATTAGGTTACGATTATGGATACTCGCCTTGCGTAGACAATGAACCACCAGTATTTCAAAATTGCCCACAACAGCCAATCGTCGTAAAACGTCTACAAAACGGTGCCATCATGCCTGTAAATTTCACTGAACCTGTTGCAATCGATAATTCTGGTTCCATTGCAAGATTGGAAGTAAAACCACAAAGCTTCAAATCGCCATATTATGTATTCCATGATACAATCGTCAAATATATTGCTTATGATTATGACGGAAATGTAGCTATTTGTGAAATAAATATAACTGTCCCTGACATAACCCCACCGTCTCTTAGTTGTCCACAAAGCTTTGTCATAGAGCTGGTAGATAAACAAGATAGTTATCTAGTAAATTTCAATGATACCTCGAAGCGCATAAAAGCAACAGATAATTCAGGTGAAGTATTCATAAAATTTATTCCGACAAGCGCAGTCATTCCAATTGGTGGATTTGAGAATGTAACCGTTGTTGCTACAGATTTGTTTAATAACAAAGCCATGTGTAATTTTCAAGTTTCGGTGCAAGCTACACAGTGCGTTGATTGGGATTTGAAACCACCTCAAAATGGCGAAATAAATTGCGAATCAAAGGATAAAAAGGTCGAGTGTATTGCCGCATGTAAACCTGGATTTCGATTTACTGACGCGGACCCAATTAAAAAATTTTCATGTGAAACAAAGCGGTTATGGAAACCGACGTCGATAGTTCCTGACTGTGTCTCGGAAAATACTCAGCAGGCTGATTATCATGTGACGGCTACAACAATTTATAGGGCGAACGGAGCTGTAGTTGAGTCATGTTTACCATATTATCAGCAATTGCTTGAAAAATATTATCCAAATTTGAACAACATTTTATCACAACGTTGCTCAGCGGTCAATGTTAATATGAATGTATCATTTGTCAAGTCCGTTCCAAAACTGTTAGAGGAGAATATGCTACAGATTGATTTCATACTATCAATCATGCCTGCCATAAAACAAACACAATTATACGATCTCTGTGGATCTACATTGCATTTGATCTTTGATCTTAGTGTCCCATATGCAAGTGCCGTAATAGAACCTATTTCAAATGTTTCAGCAGTAGGCACTCAATGTCCCCCTCTTAGAGCACTAAGAAGCTTAATTAGTCGAGGATTCACTTGTTCTTCTGGTGAGGTACTTAATATGGATACAAACGATGTACCTAGATGTTTGCACTGTTCAGCTGGAACATATGCAGGTGAAAATCAGAAAACATGCACTCTCTGCCCCAAGGGATATTATCAAAATAGAGAAAGACAAGATTCTTGTTTAAAATGTCCCACTGGAACATACACTAGAGAAGATGGATCGAAGAGTATAGATGCATGTGTACCTGTGTGCGGATACGGAACATACTCACCAACGGGACTGGTGCCTTGTCTTGAGTGCCCTGTCAATTCCTTCTCTAATGAACCTCCAACGGGTGGTTTCAAAGACTGTCAAGCTTGCCCAATTAACACTTTTACCTACCAACCAGCGAGTCAATCTGTAGATCAATGTAAAAAAAAATGCTCCCCTGGTCAATACTCATTAACGGGTTTAGCACCGTGCTCTCCATGTCCTAAAAATTTTTATCAGTCCATAGAAGGAATGTCTATTTGCAGTGAATGTCCTACTGGAATGAAAACGGATGTGGTAGGTGTGATAGAGAAAGAAGAATGCAAACCAGTTACGTGCTACGAGAACTCATGTCAGCACGGTGGGTTATGTGTACCGATGGGTCATGAAGTGCAATGTTTCTGCCCAGCTGGGTTTTCGGGGCGAAGGTGTGAAATCGATATAGATGAGTGCGCATCGCAGCCTTGCTATAATGGAGGCTTGTGTCACGATTTACCCCAAGGTTACACATGTATATGTCCACAGAGCTATTACGGCCTCAACTGCCAGGAAGAAAAGAGTGATTGTGCAACCGATACTTGTCCATCAAGAGCTATGTGTAAGGATGAACCTGGTTACAATAATTACACATGCTTATGCCGCAGTGGTTATACAGGCGATGAATGCGATATGACAATAGATCCGTGCACAGCAAATAGTAACCCATGTAAAAATGATGCACTTTGCATTGCACTCCATCAAGGTCGATTTAAGTGTGAATGTCCGTCGGGTTGGGAAGGTCAACTGTGCGAAATCAATATTGACGATTGTGCTGAATCACCTTGTCTTTTAGGAGCAAAGTGTACAGATCTGATCGATGATTTCAACTGTGCCTGTCCTACTGGATTTACTGGTAAGAGGTGCCAAGAGAAGCTTGATTTATGCCTGTCAGAGCCTTGTAATCACGGGATATGCGTTGATCGTTTTTTCTACCATGAGTGTGTGTGTTCACCAGGATGGACGGGAGAATCTTGTAATATCAATATCAATAATTGTGCGAGCAACCCATGCCAATACAACAGTGATTGCTTGGATTTAACTGACGATTACCAATGCAATTGTGGACCAGGTTACACAGGCAAGAATTGTCAACATTTCATAGACGATTGCTCAAGTGACCCGTGTCAAAATGGAGCGTCATGTGTTGATCAATTGGATGGCTTTCAATGTAAATGTAGACCGGGATTTGTGGGTTTGCAATGTGAAACGGAGATTGACGAGTGCTTGAGTGATCCATGTAGTCCAACTGGAACCGAACAGTGTATAGATGAAGATAATAGTTTTACTTGCTCATGTAGAAACGGATTTACTGGAGTTTTATGTGAAACCGATATCGATGACTGCGCAGCAACGCCATGTTTGAACGGAGGAACCTGTCTAGATCGTATTGGTCTATATGAATGCGAATGTCCACCTGGATGGAGTGGTCATCAATGTGAAAAGTTAGTCACAACTTGTGAGACATCTCATCCATGTAAAAATGAGGCCCGTTGCATAGATCTGTTCGAAGATTACTTCTGCGTATGCCCAAGTGGTACCGATGGAAAGCAATGCGAAACTGCACCGGATAGGTGTATTGGTAACCCGTGCATGAATGGAGGTCAATGTAAAGATTACGGATCCGGGTTGAATTGTTCTTGTTCTATGGACTATGATGGAATCGGCTGCCAGTATGAGTATGATGCATGTGAAGCGAAGATTTGCAAAAACAATGCAAAGTGCACAGATAATGGAAGTGGATACAAATGTATATGCCCTGCTGGTTTTACTGGTGAAAACTGCGATAAAGACATTGTAGATTGTAAAGATAACTCTTGTCCACTAGGAGCAATCTGCATTGACCTTACAGAAGGATTCTACTGTCAATGTCCGTTCAATTTAACTGGAGATGACTGCCGGAAAAGTAAGTACAAACATTTTTTAAAATTTTTCATGGTTTGAAATGATAAGTAATTGATCGCGAATACTTGGAGTTTTATTAGAGATAACTACTTATATTCAGCGTTATGAGATAACCATTAATGAATAAAAAACTACTCTTCCCCATCCTTCTACTCGAGCATAGTGTGAGACCAAATAGAAAACTCATTTTGATGTTGTGATGTTTGCATTTATAGATTACTCATTTTGTCGTTGTTTTTGTCGTTTTAAGTGACAAAAAATCAAAATCGAAAACAAAAATATATTCCGATGATATCAAACGGTAAACTATTTTTTCTAACAGCAAATGCAAACTGAAATATAAATAAGATTTAGAATCTCTCATGTTGATAGTATGTTGATTGTTCTCAATTTTAAATTATTATCAAACAAAGAAATCAAAACTGGAATGCACGATTATGCGTTGATTTGCTTTAACAAGATTTTCTTCAACAAGATTTGCTTTTACAAGACATTACTTAAAACAAATAACTCGCAAGCGTAAGCTAAAAATAGGATAAGCAAACGACCCGGGATAGTATACCTTTAGGCGATATTACTTGTAACAATAAAAATGCGCTTTATTATAAAACCATCACCACCTCCACAGGGGACTGGGTTTCGAACCTAGGTGATTTGGATTCCGAACTTTGAGAATGCTGTGGACTGTGACGTTAAGCTGTAAGTGAATGGAGAATTTTCGATCATATAATAAGCAGTATTGATTCATAAAGCTGTATGAAGATAGTATTAGCCGATGTACACTCGTTTCGTCGCATCCGTCCCGCAATCATCGTGAATAGCAGTCTGGCTATCTGATAAGTATGAAACAGAGCTCTTTGTCTAAAATTTGGGATCATTTGCTAAAATGCTAAAGATGCTTGTCCCGGGTTGGTAGTTCAATGCATAGGGCGCTGGTCTTACAAACCAGTTGTCGTATGTTCGAGCCTCGACCTGGAAGGATTCGTAGTGTCAGTAGAATCGTAGCACTAGCCATGCAATGGTTCTGTACACTCTGAATCGGCTGCGAAGTCTGTTGAAACAGAAGGTCAAATTCCATTACAGGAATGTAACACCAAGGCTTTGCTTTTGATGTGGAACACATCTTTATTAGGGGTGCAAATCAGAAACTCAAGAAAAACTACACGTAGAAATGTGGTCAGGTTTTAAACACTTACAGCTCAGTCTGTTTTGTATCAATTATTAATATTTCAAATCAAATGATGAAATTTGATAGAAAATATTTCTATGTTTCGATTTGAATATATCAAGCCACGTATTTTCAATTATATATGATTGAAATTTTGATTAGTAGCGAGCAGTGTCCTATTTGGCTACTAAAAATCTATGGCATACCGGATTTCCCTGCCATAGACGACGGTTCGGAAGGAGTAAGCGTTGTATCAAAGAGAGAGCATCGCTCTGATTGGTCAATCGATGCAAAAGCGAAGCTGTTGGAAGCACGCGAATCTATAAATAGAAGCAAAATTAAAGCTAACGTTTCAGTTCTAGGAGTAGAACTAGTAGCATGCTAGAGGTAGGTTGTTGCTAGACAGCAAGACAAAAACGTGCCATAAAACGATTTGAAGCTTTAAGGGCTGATGCCAGTTGTTAGCGTAAAACTGTGTCGCTCGCTGTGCGTATTACATTTCTCTTCATGCTCTCTCGTAAACATGTAAAATGACTCTCGATGTGGCCGGGTGGCCAAGAAAGTTTTGATATTTTCGGTTACAAGCTTGACTACATCACATAAAATCCAATAAAGCTACCGCTTGTTTGGCAGCCTTGATGAGCCGATTTTATTTCTCTCTCATGTTTCGTTACGTTACCAGGATGCAAGAGCAGAAAAAATAGTGCCACCATAGAAACGTACTTACCATTACAAAAATAACATTCACTTAATTTTTATCGCGACAACATATATGTTTTTATGCACTAATCGCATTTAAACTAAATTATCCAAAGATTGTCAGGATAAATTTTTGATCCATGCTTTTGAAGGCGAGATATTCAATGAACAAGTTGAAAGTTGCCGTTTTCAGCTATGCAACTCTTCCTTCAGAAAAAAGACTTTCCCGACCGCTAAAGTCAAACAATCATTCTGAAATTTTCACAGAATAATGAAAACTAAATTTCTAAGAGATTTTCTGTTGGGTTTTTTGATATCCGTCACCGTTTCTGAGAAAATCAGATTTAAAGCGTGAAAATAACCCTTTAAAACGCCCTAAAACACACTGGCCTCAGCCCTTAATTGGTATACTCTGATCTTGTGTCATGCAAGCTCGGAATTCCATGTTATGTCGTTTCCCCATGAGAAATTGACAACTACCTCTGGATAAATTTTGAGTCATAAAACAAATGCAAATCAAGACAAATGATGTTCGGTGTTGGTTTGGATTGATTGAACTTTTTGATTGTAGATCATTAGAAATTTTGGTTGCCTTGTTCCACATCAATGGCTCGAACAACCCCATGGGGCTGCTCCTTGTAGTTTTTTGATAAAATTTTGAATCATTCGATGAAAATTAATTTTGGAACGAATATTAAGCAATTCATTTGTTTGCTCTAGATAAAATGGGTTGAACATAGATAATTAATGGAAATCTGATTATTTGGAAAATAGGGTTTTCAAAGTAGTTTTCTACGTTTTTCAAATATTAATGCAAAATTACTGTACTATATGGAGCTGGTGTGCTAAAATATGATCTAGCTTAGAACCTAAATCTTCAAAATTTGTTAGTTAAGAATTCATTCGTCAAGCGGTTCTACAGCGCTCGAAAGTTTCTGATGGTAGACAGATTATGTTATATCTCTGAAACATGATGATGTAGAACGTCGGTGATTGGAGTTAATAAAATTCATTCATTGGTGGCTCTAAAATGCAATCAAATATTCAAACTACATTCCTACTGCTATTTATGACTCAATATCATACAGATTAAGTAAGACGGTGTCTTTGGAAAAATTTATGAAAGTGCTAAGACCCATTAGTAGGGGTGTCCGATACCGAATCGATACTTTCTTTCAAAAATTGGGTATTTTGTCGTGAATACGACTTACTTTACTATGGGGTGCCTTTCCAAAATTACCCGTATGGAATAATGGGCAGAACTTAATCGTGAATATCTCGACTTGTATTAACGGTAGCAACATAATTCTTTCAACATTTTATCAAAAATATGATCAGGAATTTAGGATAATATTTTGAACAGCGTGAGATAACCACAAACAACGCAACAATTAAGTTTTCTCAAACCTTGAAAACAACGCGGAAAACTCTTTACTTTTGCTTGGCTTTTTCGCGCAAGGACGACGATTTTGAGGTAGTCAGGCACATATCTTCAACTGACTGCGTATAAAAGGGGAACCGTGGTCAAAAATCGATCATTTCTTCTTGTGCGTTGGACGGAAGCAGACGTCGTGGGACCAGCAACTTCGGAGAGTGCACCTTCTGCGTGATACCAAACCTCAAACGCTCAGGTCGTGCTCTCATTTGGACTTCAGCCATCAGGTGGAGCAGTCGTCAATGAAAGCAGACCTTTTGTGTAGTATAAAGCCTCAAACGCTTAGGTCGTGCTTTCATTTGGACTTCAATCGTCGGGAGCAGCGGTCGTCAATAATGAGAGCAGACCTTTTGCGTGGTACCAAACCTCAAACGCTCAGGTCGTGCTCTCATTTGGACTTCAGCCGTCAGGTGGAGCAGTCGGCAATGCTTTCATATGGACTTCGATCGTCAGGTGGAGCAGTTGGCAATGAAAGCAGACCTTTTGCATGGTATAAAGCCTCAAACGCTCAGGTTGTGATTTCAAGTGGACTTCTATCGTCGAGAGCAGCAGTCACTAGTAATGAAAGCCGACCTTTAGCGTTGTACAAAACCTCAAACGCTCAGGTCGCAGTGCCAGTTTCCCTTCGAAGAAGATCGATTACATCATCCTGTTGGTGGTCGTTTGCATTGGAGCAAAAAACAACGGGAAATGGACAACAATGTGGAACATTATGCAAAATCAGCCCTTCTAATGGCTCTAAATGTTACCTAAAGAACTATAAAGATTGCTTCTTTGTAAATCGAAAATTAAAATTGTTTTATCATAAAGAACTATACTCTTTATTTTGTAATATTTGTGTGTCAGAATGTTTGATATAACTAATCTGTACTGTAGTTTGTGTGTATCGTTTCAAATTCTAGTAGTGAAAAATGGGAAAGCTTGCACAATTCACACAATCGATCAACTAATTGATATTCGGAAGTATAAAGAGTGTCAGTTTTATTCGTATTCACGACATCCAGTTATGTCTCTGACATTACACACCTGTACTTTTTTTGGTATCGATATCGCATCATAGCGATATTGTTAGTATCGATGTCACTCACGGTAGCAATAAACGGAATACAAAGCGAGATCAAATCGTTATCCAAGCCAACGCCACAAGCACCTAAACCGTTCAAACGACCCTGGTCATCCTCTGAATATCGTCGTCCAGCCAAGAGGTCTGGCGGACCTGATCTCGAAGGTTTTGCGTGTCAAACCAGGTTGAAACAAATAGGGGAAAGCGTCGTTTGTGTTCCAGTGTGTGAACAACCAATTGATAAATTCTGGTTGTATTTGTCACGCATTCGCCCGGATGTCACCAACAATGACGTTTTCGCTATGGTACGTGCCAATTTGGGAATGACTCAGGATCCAGTGGTAGTTAAGTTCGTTGCCAAAGGTTCTTAGACTAGCAACATGACGTTTGTATCGTTTAAAGTTGACCTCGAACCTGTTTTGGTATCCGTTGCTTTGGATCCACCAACTTAGCCACAAGGTATACATTTTCGAGTATTCGAGGAAAAGCCTACTCGATAATTTCGGAACCTTATTCCTGCGAGTTCGTCTCCAACGCCTACATTAACGGAAGTAACGGACGTAGCCGTTCAGCAATAACTGAATGCAGAACACTGGAACGCACTGTTGATGGCAATGTGGAAGCCTACGACCCCTCCGACCCAGTCCTGCCGTCGTAGCCAGCGTTCATTAGTAGTCCAAACCCTGCGGGCTGATGAAAGGGGCTTCCAAACTTTCTACCTTAGCAACCTCGCTACAGTCGAGCCATTGCAGCCAGCGCTCATCAGACGTCCCGGTCCTGTGTGAGAGAGCGGCGATGAGGTCTTCCAACCCGCCTCCGCCGCAAGTATACAAAACGTTTCGACAATACCGGCATTGACTTCCCTGCTTCCAGCCCGCAATCGGTTCTATTGTACTGCCAAAACGTCGGCGGTATGAATACATGCCTGAACGACTACTTATTGGCTTGTTCGGATGAATGCTTTGATATTATTGCGTTAACGGAAACTTGGCTGAGTGATAGTACCCTATCTACGCAAGCATTTGGTACCAATTATGAAGTTTTTCGTGGTGCATGTAATCCATGTAACAGTTCGAAGAGTATCGGTGGTAGCGTGCTCGTTGCTATTCACCGCCGCTTAAAAGGACGGCTAATTATTAGCGCATCTGGGAGTTGTGTCGAACAGGTATGGGTGCAAATTAATCTGAGCGACTGTTCGTTGTTTCTCTGTGTGGTTTATATTCCACCGAATCGGACTCGTGATGTCGTTAGAAGATGTCATTGCTGCCATATGCATCCGGCAGATGAAATACTTATCGTCAGTGATTTCAACTTCCCAAGCCTCAAATGGCTCACAGCTTTCGATGGTTTTATGTTTGCAGATCCAATGCATTCTTCGTTTCACGCTGGTATTATCAACTTGCTTGACCGGTACAGTTTTAATGTACTGCTTCAAGTAAATCACGTTAAAAATGAGCACAATAGAATCCTCGATCTCTCTTGGAAAACTCAAGCAAATCGGATTGTGCACCTAAAATCAGCGCAGCACCCCCTTCTCTGGTGAAGTCCGTTAGGCATTATCCTCCTCTGCACATTGAGCTTGAATGGATTCGATCGTTGAATAATTGCAAGATATCTCACATCGTCAGATATAATTTTAAAAGAGCTGACACAATAGTATTATTGCTTTTCTTACTTCTTCTTGTTATTGCATTGACTGGAGTGAAATTTTTGACAATGGCGATGTTAATCTTGCAGCTCAAACATTTTCCAACGTTCTGATGTATATTATAGACCAATATGTTCCTAAACAAATTAATAAACCACCCGAACAAGTACCGTGGCAAACCGTAGAACTACAACGACTGAAAAGTTTAAATATGACAGCATTAAAGAAATATTCTAAGAACGGAGGTTTGTAGCTCCGGCAAAACTACGTAGAAATCAACAAAGTTTACAAAAAGACAGCTGAACGTTGCTATGCCAACTATTTACGCAGTGTGCAGAGGAGATTAAAGTCCAATCCAAAATCATTCTGGAAGCACGTTAACAAGCAAAGGAAGAAGTTATATCTTCCTTCATCTATGTTTTACAATGAACAGACAAGTTCTAGCATGCATGCGATAATTCTTTGAGATATTTTCTAGAGAAATCTTAGCACCTTCCCAAATCACCCAGGCGGCACTTAACGTTCCCGTTTTGGGACAGTCAATGAATTCAATCAACATAAGCACAAGTTTCGTAAAAACAGCAGTCGCAAAAATGAAGTCTTCACACTCATGACTGGATTATTTCCGGATATCTGGAAATCTGCTTATATGTTTCTTATGCACAAAAAAGGAGACAAGAAGAACATCGACAATTACCGTGGTATAACCGCTCTAAGCGCCATTCCTAAATTGTTTGAGCTGGTCGTTCTGGAGCCTATTTTAAATCACTGCAAGCAGTACATTGTAGATACTCAACACGGGTTCATGCCGAAACGCTCAACTGCCACTAATCTACTAACTTTCACGACGTTTATAACGGATGCTATGTCTAAAGGTCATCAAAAGGACGTTGTCTATGTTACACGGAGAGATGCTTTTGATAAAATTAATCACGCTATCACAATTGCCAAATTGAACAGACTGGGCTTCGGTTCCAACATTCTTCGGTGGATTCAATCGTATCTTTGCAATCGACGGCTGGCGGTTAATATTAATGAAAATGTTTCCAAGGAGTTTTTTGCTTTTTCTGGTATTACACATGGCAGTCACCTCGGACCACTTATATTTCTACTGTATTTCAACGACGTGAACTATTCATAGAAAGGTTCACGATTATCTTTCGCGGACGACCTGAAGTTATTCCAAATTATCAAGACTCTTGATGATGCATATTTCATTCAGAGTAAGCTTGAAATTTTCTCCGAGTCAAAGTCTTGTGTCTAGGATTTGTCATGAGAACCGCTAAGCACTTCACAGATATATACTGTTTGAAATCTCTCTACTGTTCGCTTGTACGGTCAACACTCGAATATTGTTCGGCAGTATGGAACCATCACTTTTATAATGGAGCTTTAAGACTTGAATCAATACAGCGCAGATTCGCTAGTTTCGCCCTTCGTCGTTTGCCCTGGAATAACTCCCACCAACTGTCTAGTTATTAAAGCCGTGGGATGCTTATCGGACTCGATACTCTGCAAGTACGCCGAGATCTGTTCCGTGCAATGCTAATGGCCGATATTTTGACGAACAATATTGATTGCCCTTTACTTCTTAGTCAAATCAACATCAATGTTCAACAACCTCCTCAGAATGCCTCTACGTCGTACTAACTACAGAATCAACGGTGCCGTTATTGGATTGCAGCGAACCTTCAATGGCGTATCGATGGGATTCGATTTCCATTTTCCTCGTAGCAGAATAAAAGCGATTTTTTTTCATATTCATAGAAATAATCATTAGGACTTAGTTTGTCTGTTGATTAAAATATATATAAATAAATAAATAAATAGATATGAAAAAGGCATCGATACTTTTGGTCTCGATACTTACAGTATCGCAACAGATTGCAGTCAATTCCCATTACGACTAGGCTAAGGGCCAGAAAAATTTCCTAACCTATGTGCGGAGTAGGGAATCGAACCCAGGTGGGCTGCGTGAAAGCATAAATAAAGTAAACCTAGATTTTCCACTGTGCGGTGACCAAAAAATGGAGTAATCCGAATTTTGAATAAAGCACTTTTTGATATGTATATTTAAGTACAAAAAAAAGATCAGTTTTAAAAATTTAAAAACAAAATGTCGGCTTGGCGGCATTTTCGCGAAAGTGCTGCATTTTGACGGCCGGAAACATAAGTCAAGTAAATCTTGATCAATCGATTCAAAAATTTTACAGAATATTCTCGTTAGTTATCTCCACAGAGGTACGTAGGGGTTTTTGAAAATTGTGAATATTTTTTTATGAACAATTTTGTGATGAACAAATGAACTATCACAGGATTCAATCATTTCAATTTTTCACACTCATTTCACTCTCTTTCAGTGCGCTTAATAGCGATGGAATAATAGCAATAGGAATTGGCTTCTAGTGTAGTATGCGTTTATCGACATAAAGGTAATGACATGAAAATTGTTGAGAAAATAAGTGAAATGTGAAATCAACACTAAGCGGCACGCGGAAATTCTTTGACGTGGACTGGAAGTCGAGAAAGGCGAAGTGCAATCTATGTGGCAAAGAATATGCGTTTACTGTATATGATTATGATATGAAATTATGCATCTCTTCGTGTAATATTATAACCTTTAGAACAGTCATTCCCAAAGGGGTCGATATCGCTCCCCAGTACGTGACAACACACGGTAGCGCTTAAGACATTTCGATTCGCTGCTGCAATGGCTATGGTGAGTTTGGAAATCATTACTTTATAACGACTAAGATTGTTTTGATATTATAGCGTAATCGCCGCACATCGTTAGTGAGTGTGCAACAGTTTTGATGTAATGTCACAAATGTGTTGGTGTCGTTCTTTTTATATTGTCGTGAATACGACTTACTTTACTATGGGGTGCCTTTTCAAAATTAGCCATAAGGAAGAATGGGCAGAACTTAATCGTGAATATCTCGACTTGTATTAAGGGCAGCAACATAATTCTTTCACCATTTCATCAAAAACATGATCAGGAATTTAGGATAATAATTTGAACAGTGTGAGATAACCACAAACAACTCAAAAATTAAGTTTTCTCAAAATTTTAGAATAAAGCGTAAAACTCTTTACGTCCGCTTAGGTTTTTCGCGCAAGGACGACGTTTTTGGGGTAGTCAGGCACATATCTTCAACTGAATGCGTATAAAAGGGGAACCGTGGTGAAAATCGATCATTTCTTTTCGTGCGTTCGATGGTAGCAGACGTCGTGGGAGTTAAACCTTCAACCAGCAGCGACGGAGAGAGCACTTTCTGCGTGGTTAAAACCTCAACCGCTCAGGTGGCAACTCTCATTTGCTTTTCGGTAGTCGTAACGAGGTTTAGAATTCAGAGCCTGCGTGCTGAAACTGGATTCTGGAACTGTATTCCGGAACTAATTTGAGTTTCGAAATTGCAGTTATTGAAACTGAATTCTGAGTCTGTTATTGGTTCTAAATTTAGTTCTTGAACTCAGGATCCAGTTCTTTATTCCAGACTTCTTCTATTCGGTTCTTTTTAGAACCATAATAATACTCCTAAAGAATTATGCGGAAATTTACTTTACTGTACTCTATGCAACCCATTCTGGTAGTCATGGCGAAACATCATCTTCAAGTTTCGGAGCTTGGTTCTGGAATGTGGGTTTAGAATTCAGAGTCTGCGTGCTGAACTAACTTAACTCGTCACTCTTCATCACGAACGCTTTCATAAAAAGTTCTTTTCAGAGCCACCATTTTTTATTATAAACAACTATACTGCTTATTTCATAATATTTAATTGCGTTTCAGAATGTTTAATGTAACTAATTTGTAATTTAGTCTAGGCGCATCGTTTAAATTTCTAGTAATGAAAGAGAGGAAAGTTGCACAATTCAAACAATCGATCAACTACCAATTCGAATTCGGAAGCATAAATAAAGCGTGTCATATTCGCATTCACGACATCCAGTTATGTCTCTGACATTGCACACCCGTACTTTTTTATTATTTATTTTACCCCGGCTTTGGCGGTGTCGTTCTGAAGGTTTTAATATTGCACAAAAAAACGTATAATTACCTATCAGAATCGTCTAAGTATTCAGTCAAGCTGTTCAAGACGTCTAATTTTGTTCACATCGATTAATAATCACATTGAGATTGTTTCATTTTTTTGCTGTGTGGAAACACCTTTCTGTACATCATAAATTAACGTCACAGTCGACCATTTTATTTTATTTTGAAATGATTGCTGTGCAAGTATCAATTGATACTTACAGGTATCGATACTTTATTGCCTTTTGATACCTTGTATCGATACCCAAAATTACGGTATTCCGATACCCTAGGTATTGATACTTTGCCTAGGTTCATTCAATGATATTCAATGTAGTAATAGTTCGAATTTATAAACAATGATTTTTTTTCCAAAATGTGGAATATAAAGACTGTCTCAGAAAGTATGGACGCACTTTGATTTTGCTGTAAATAATTCACAAGTGTAAGATATTCAAATTTCACTCGATATACTGATAATATTAGACTACAACAACAGAATATTATTCTCAACATTTGCTACTTAGCCATTGTAGACTAGCTGACCTTATTGCGAACGATCCTCATTAAATTCCGTACAGACTTCTTGGCGACAAGTTTTGACACTTTTCTCCAATCTTTTTCGAACTGTTGAATGGTTTCGGCTGCCGAGACATGTTTCCTAAGATGTCCCAAAATTCCTTCCTGTCCTAAGAATGCCCAAAATTCCTCAATTGTTCGAAGCTGTGGGCAATTTGGTGGATTCATGTCTTTTGGGACGAAAGTGACATTTTTGGTAGTATACCATTCTACCGTTGATTTCGAGTAGTGGCAAGAAGCAAGATCTGGCCAGAATACAACAGGATCCTTGTGGCTTCGAATCAAGGGTAGAAGTCGTTTTTGTAAACATTCCTTGATGTATATTTCGCTGTTCATTGAAGCAGTAGTGATGAAGGGTTTCGAAATCTTACCGCAGCTACAAATTGCTTGCCAGACCATAACTTTCTAACTAAATTTTTCGACTTCAATCGATGTCTCGGACTGGTTTAACACTTGCCCTTCTCGCACCGTATAATATTGTGGTCCCGGCAAGGATTTGTACTTGAGTTTCACGTAGGTTTCGTCGTCCATGATTATGCAGTTCAAATTTCCAGCAAGAATCGTATTGTACAGCTTTCGAACCCTCGGGCTGATCGATGCTTCTTGTTTCGGACTACGTTTTGGTTGTTTCTGCTTCTTATAGGTTCGAAGATTCAAACGTTCTATAGCACGAAGAACATTTGACTTCGAAATGCCCACTTTTTTGGCAACATCCCGAACTCAAACCTTCTTTATTTGCTCGAACGACTCCAGTATAGGTTTATCCAACTGAGGGTTAGCAGGACTTTTTTTTCGACCCGTTTTCGGTTTATCCTCAAAGGGGTCTTCCTCACCGAACTTCCTGATTGCATTTCGCACGGCTTTTTCACTTACTCCTTCCATTTTTGCTATCTTTCTCAGTGACAGTCCGCGTTCTGTGCACCATTTGTACACAATTTTTCGACGTTGTTCTACTGAAAGTCCACGCATTTCGAAACAAACTAATGAAAACGAATAAACAACTGCACAAGTGGTTAGAGAAAAGTGTGGATAACAGGACGCAGCCATAAAAATTGACAGATTCTGAACAATTGAGAAATGGCAGCGGTTGTTGGGTGCGTCCATACTTTCTGGGACAGTCTTTAATGTTATGAGTATTTTTAGAACGGGTTTGGAGAGAAGATGTCTCGTATTTTTAATCTCCTTATGTTGAAATAATAAGCAATTACTATAGGAATTGAATTGTGTATGATTTAGGGGCGGAGGAATAGATTTAACGCAGGTGTGGAGTGAACAAGTTTTTGTAGGTAAGTTAGTAGTGAAAGGGAAGGTCTTGAAAGATTTTTTAATTCCATGAGCAAAAATTTGATTTTAAAAATATGATATAAAGAAGTGTGTTATATAAATGTGAATGGACATAGCTTGCAGTCCGTGTCACATGCGATATAAAGATAGTGTGTGTTATTTAAAAGTATAAAGAATACTGATCTTTCTTCATATGAGCAACATGTCTTCTGTGTGAATGAGTTTTACAATAAATTTGGAGACCGTGAATAGGTTGTAGTCTTAGGCGACTATAATTTACCGTTGTTACTCTGGAGTTTGGATGAGGAAGTTGGGTGTCTACTGCCGAACAACGCGTTTTCAGAGCATGAACATTTATTAGTTGAAACTATGATTGCCTCCGGCATACAACAAATTAACTTTTTAACGAACTTGACCATCGCCACTAATGAAACTGGATCACTATCATCTTCTTTTCAATTTAAACATTGAAGTTCCTCAATGCATGCACATGATTGACGATGCAGAAATATTCTACCATTTCAATAGGTGTAATTTTCGTGAATTAAATGCTGAAATTATACGAATTAACTAGGAGAAGATACTGGCGCATGACACTTTAGATGAAGCAATAGAGAGGTTTTATTATGAATTAGGTGCAATCTTTCGACATCTCATGCCTACAAGAAAACGCAGGTTTCAATCTAATAACAAACAACCTTGGTGGAATGGGAAGTTGCGTAACCTAAGAAATCGCCTAAGGAAGGTTCGCAAACGATTTTCCGGTCAAAAAATGTAGATGATAAATGGCTCATTCGTGATTTGGAACACCAATTTGAATCATTGAACGCATCGTGTTTTCGGCTGTACGTTGCACGGATGGAGATCAATTTGAAGGGTGACCCGAAACAAATTTAGATATTACCTGCGGAATAAAACTTCTTCCAGTGGAATTCCTGTCAGTGTCCACTATCGTCACCAATCTTCGACGACAATTTTGGATTCAGCCAACCTCGTCTTTCTTTCAAAGCGTGCTAAGTAATAACTCACCGCCTTTGTCAGAATCGAGCCTCAGTAGTTTAGCGACGTGTTCTTTGAGTATACCTGCTACTGCTTTTACTGAACGCGAGGTGTACAACAGTCTACGACAAGTCGATGGATCGAAAGGGCCAGGATCTGACGGGTTACTTCCGTCGTTCGTGGCGGAATGTTCTTCTTCTTTGGCTTTACCTGCATATCTGCTTTTCAACCGCTTGCTTGCTGAGCACTATTTTCTAGCAGAGTGGAAAGAAGCTTTAATAGTTCCTGTTCACAAAACTGGAAACGTGCACGACGTCACCAATTATAGAGGAATTTCTATTCTAAGCTGTTTACCAAAAGTATTCGAACGCGTGGTGTTGGATGTTCTTTACCCATCAGTAAAGCCACTGACCAGTATGAGTTTGTCAAAAAGCGGTCTACTACCACTTTAATGAGTTACGTTTCTTTATTGATTGACAAACTTGAAAAACGACAACAAATCGATGCGGTGTACTTTGATTTTTCAAAAGCATTCGATCGTGTTCCTCATCAGTTCGCTGTGGAAAAATTGAGGCGTAGTGGATTCCCTGATTGGTTAACCAATTGGATTCTGTTATATCTCACGGATCATCTGCCTTCTCGGATTTATTTCACGTTACTTAGGTTGTACCGCAAGGGAATCATCTCGGACTACTTCTTTTCGTGTTATTCGATCTTTACAGTAAATTGTTTTCATTTCGCGAACAGTTTTTATTTGTTATTGCGAAGGCCTATGCAGTTTTGGAACTAATCAAACGAATCGTTCAAAACTTCAACGACGTGTATTGCCTCAAGACAGTTTACATCTCACTAGTATGCAGTTTTCTGGAGTATGTAGTTACAAGTTGGGCACGTTACAATAATCTCTGTGCTCAACCTAAGTACTTTACAAAACAGACGAGTACTCCTTCAACAGCTCTTCGTGTTCGACCTACTAAATGATAACATCGATTGCCCCATACTACGGGAAAGAATTAATTTTAACGTTCCGGGAAGATCATTGCGGAGAACGGAATTTCTTTGTCGCTCACTTCATCACACATAGTATGGCCAGAACAACCAAATGGATGTTTGTTATCATCGTTTCAATAGCATGTAGCATTTATTTGGTTTTAATATGAGCAAAGACGCATGCAAATCGAAAATAATAATTTTTATGTTAGCATAAGTGTGTAGTTTATAAAATAAAAGTCTGAGCGATAGGTCACATCTAGTCGAAAAGAATAAAGAATAGAGAAGTAAAGAAATAAAGATATATTTTAAAGGACTTGTTAGTTGATGCACGAAAAAACAATCACTTTGATCATACTGGTCGTCGATTTCTGAACCACAAACAATAATGTTCAAAACAACAACCAAAAATTATAATCAAAACATTTAACATTACTAAACTAACTTTAAACTATTAGAGAATCTGATACATAACGTACCCCACCAGAAGGAAATCGTTGACGTCAAATGTATCATTTTTCATACAAAGTTCCTGAAGAAGGTCTTTCTGTAACTGACGATCAACGAGATGAGAATGCCCAAGCCGCTATTCGTCCTGGGAAGAGAATGAGGGCTTTTGGCCGGATCTGATGAAGGATCAGTATGGCAAAAGATCGCTAAAGGAGATGAACTAGCTTCAGATAGACGTGGCATCAATGATCGCCAACCTATTGAATGTCCTCCAGATGTGTGGTTCTACAACAATAATCTCGTAAGCAAAAGTAAGGAACATTATTGATGTAAAAGCTGCAAAAGTGTTGACAAAAATCTTTTTATTGATCACGGTTATGGTTCCGGACAACTGCCACAGGATGTAAAAGCAGAGCAATTCCAAAAATGCTTACCATATCATCAGACTCGACCTTCTCCGATTTGGATGAAACTTTGCACATGGCTTCATTATGGCAAACCATAAGTTTTGAACCGATGGAGAGGTCAATCCGACTCACGACTGATTTTTCAAAAGGGCGTATGTATTTTTGCATTTCACAAAAATTGCCTTTTTCAAATCGTTGTTACTCGGAAACCGTTAATTGTACAAAAATGGCGTTCAGGAAGAAGTTGTAGGGATTCGATTGGGCACTCTGAAAAAAATGTACATTGCAAAAAAAGTTTGACTTTTTTTCTCAATCATTACCAAACAATCCGAAAAAGTTAAATAAAAAAATTTTAAAGTTGTTATTAAAACCTACAGATTGATGGCTATCCCATTCGTGGCCTTTTGAAAAATGAAGAAGTTACAGCTAAAATAGTTTACGGGTGCACGCAAATGATCAAGTTCTTCTCGTTGTAATTCGGAAACCGGTAATCGTATGATGCAAAAATGACGTCCAGGAAGAAGTTGTAGGGAATCAACAGGGCACTTAAAAAAATATACACTGAAAAAAAATTTGATTTTTTTCTCATTAATTTCAAAATGAAACCAAAAAAATTAAATTAAATAAAATCAGGGTTTCGATTTCTTTTGATAATTTTTATTTTAAAGCTCTTTTTAAAACCTACAGATTGATGGCTATCCCATCCGTGCCTTTTGAAAAATGAAGAAGTTACAGCTAAAACAATTTACAGATATATTCGAAATTTCTCGTTGAATGATAATCATTTAAACAGTAGAACTAACGTAACTAAGCCCAAAACGAATAAACACATGTAGAAAGTGAAAGAAGGGTGCCAGTTGACTGCTTACTGTTTACAACCAACGTACGTACCGGCGAATTGCTTACCTAAACAGATATCAGTTTATAACAAATCTCTTTCAAAACAGTTACAATACTACAATATGGTTTATCCAAAGTGTTGTAAATCTTTTCCTGGTTTTGTGTGTTCCAGAAATTTTTTTCAATTAGCCATAATCGGAAAATTAGAAGCTCAAAAGTTCATGGAAATATCTGTTCATCATCATCAATCTGTAGGTTTTAATAAGAAGTTTAAAATAAAAGATGGTTTTAGTTTAATTTTTTTGGTTCATTTTGAAATTATTGAGAATTTTTTTTTTCAGTGTATATTTTCTTAGAGTACCGTTTTTATTCCCTACAAATTCTTCCAGGACGTCATTTTTGTACGATGAACGGTTCCCGTAAACTATTTTAGCTGTAACTTCTTCATTTTTTAAAAGGCACGGATGGGATGGCCATCAATCTGAAGGGTTTTAATAACAGCTTTAAAATACAAATTATCAAAAAATTTAAAACCAAGATATTTTTTATTTAACTTTTCCGGATTATTAGGAAAACAAATCAAAAATTTTTTTCGGTGCTAATTTTTTTAGAGTGCCCAATCGATTCCCTACAACTTCTTCCTGGACGCCATTTTTGTACAATTAACGGTTTCCGAGTTACAACGGTTTTAAGAAGGCATGTGAAATGTGAAAATACATACGCCCTTTCTAAAAATTAGTCGTGAGTCGGATTGACCTCTCTATCGGTTCGAAACTGATGGTTTGCCATACTGAAACCATGTGCAAAGTTTCATCCAAATCGGAGAAGATCGATTCTGATTTTGTCACTTTTTCGTCTACTCATTCTTGTAATTGCTCAGCATTATTGTAAAACGCAACAATTAAAGGAATTGTAAAACGCAACATAGGATTGAAGGAAATTTACTTTTTCATTTTTGTATCACCTTATGAAATTAGTCCTATTTAGATGCATTTATTAAGTTGTTGCATTTGAATAATCATTTCTGGAGTTTCACAAAATTTTTGCTTCGCAATTTTTTTGTCTAAAAGTAATAGCAAAAAAATAACATAATGTGATATCAATTGAAAAATTGATGAGTTGAAATCAAATTAAGATTTCAATGTATCGGGTAGTGCACAGTGGTCCCAATTATATTTATACAAACATTTTTCCTACCCTATATAAAGGTAATAGAATTGCTGGAAAATGTTAGAAATCCGACCCCTCTTGTGTTATATACCATTCGACTCAGCTCGACGAGACCGAAAATGCCTCTGAGTTCATATGTGTGTATGTATGTGTGTACACATATCTTATAGCTCAATTTTTTCGGAGATGACTGAACAGATTTCAACATGCTTAGGCTCTTTCTAAAGCTACTAATGAGTCATGGATCAAGTTAGAAGATTAAACCGCTAAATTTTCTCGGAGATAGCAGAGGCGATTTTAACTAGCTTAGGCTCGCTTAAAGGTTATATTAAGTTATTGATCGAGTCGAAGATCAAGTGACCAACCTTATTGATTTTCTAGATATAGTTGTATAAGTGGGCTAATCGACAAACCGTTGGTTTTATTAACGCTGTATTTTCTCGGAGATGGCGGTACCGATTTCAGTAAGCTTAAAATCGGTCGAAGGCTTAACGAAGGTAAGTGACTTAACCTACAAAACCCTCGTTTTTTCCCGATCTATTTTATTGGAGATGGCTGAACCGTTTTCAATATGCGCAGTCTCGCTTGAAAGTTACTGTTGGGTCATTGATCAAGTTGGAAGTGGTTATTGTTTCTGGCTTCAGGGATTCAAGGATGTATCCAATAAAATGTCTGTTTTTTACCGCTCTATTTTCGCCAAAATTGCCGGCTCATTTATGTGTTCAAAAGGCTATCATTAGGTCATTGATGTGTTCAAAGATCAAATAGCTTCGATTCCATTTCCGGAGATATGATGGTATGAGTGATGTAATCGACAAAATGCCCGTTGTATTACCGCACGATTTTATCGGAGATGGCTGAGCCTTAATGCTAGCATAGATACGTTTAAAAGTTACTGTTAAGTAGTTGATCAAGTTTGAAGTTCAAATGGATGACACTTCTTGCTCTGGAGATATAGTGGTATAAGTGACATAATCGACCAAAAGCCCGTTTTCTTACCGGTCTCGGAGATGGCTTAACCGATTTCAACACTTAGCCTCGTTTGTAAGCTTCTATTGGTTCATTGGTCAAGATCGAAGATCAAATGGCTATGATGACGATGGTTAACGAGTTACCTAGATGATAGTTAAGTTAATATTTTAGCATATATCTCAACCAGTAAACTAAACCAAAAACCCTTCTTAATCCACATAGTTGTGTGATAATGCTATTCTCTTCTTTAATAACAGTCTCATGAAAATATATTTCATAATTTTATTATATAATTTCAGATACTAATTTTGACACCAATTGATTCAGATTGATTCAAGTAGTTCACAAAAGCGTGCTTCAGTGTTTAGGTCACACAGTCAGCATCATTGCTTCAGTGTTTATGTCACACAGTCAGCATCATTTTTCCAAACTAGTGCTTGACATTCGCGTTGCCTATTTGTATGAGAAGAGTTATGATAATCTAAAAAAACTCTTCTTAGTACACTTAGTGGAATTTTCATATATCTTGAAAAATCACCATGAATCCCCCCATACCCCCCATACAAGAAATTTTCGAAATCGAAAAAAAATGTTGATTCCAAAAGTCTTAGAATTGCATTAAACGTCCAGATTTAGTGTCATCTCGAAAAAAAATTTTTTGAAATTATCGACTTTCTGGGACTTAGTAAAAATATCAAAAGTCCCAGAAAAACGATTTTTTCAAAAAACTTTTTATTGAGATAACACTAAATCTCGACGTTTCATGATTTTAAGATTTTTGTCATCAAAAAAAATTTTCGATTTCGGAAATTTCATGTGGTGCTTTTTGAAGATCGAAAATTTTCAAACCTTAACCGCCGGGCAGCACCCCTTACGCATGTCCGATTTAGCTCAAATTCTGCATGAGGACAGTTTTCGATGTGCTTAAACTTTTGAGCACTAGCGCTTTACGAAATTAGAGGTGATCCCAAAATATTGGCACCCTTATATGTATAAGAGCGTTAGAAACCACGTGTTTTGTCGGTTACGTCACTTATACCATCATATCTCTGGAACCAAAAGTCACAACCACTTTATCTTCGAGCTTGATCAATGGCCGGACAGTAGCTTTCAAACGAGCCTAAGTTAAAATCGGTTCAGCCATCTCTGAGAAAATTGAGCGCGTATAAATACAACGCGTTTTGTCGGTTACGTCACTTATACCATCATATCTCCAGAACAAAAAGTCACAGTCGTTTGATCTTTGAACTTGATTAATGACCCAACAGTAGCTGTCAAACAAACCTAATTTTGTTAATATCGGTTCAGCCATCTCTGAGAAAATTGAGCGCGTATAAATACAACGTATACAACGCGTTTTGTCGGGTACGTCACTTATATCATCATTTATACAGAACAAAAAGTCACAGCCGTTTGATCTTTGAACTTAATCAATGTCCCAACAGTAGCTTTCAAATGAGCATAAGTTTGTTAAAATCGGTTCAGCCATCTCTGAGAAAATGGAGCGCGTTCAAATATCTTCTAAAAGTGCACACACACATACACACATACATTTTCCGATCTCGTCGAACTGAGTCGAATGGTATATAACACTATGGGTATCCGATGCCCCATTCGAAAGTCGGTTTTCCAGCAATTCTAATACCTTTCTATAGAGAAAGGCAAAACCCTTCTTAACACTCCAAATACCAAGCCTGAAAAAAGTTTAAACGGTAATTTCGAGCTGTCATAGCTCAGCTGTTTTTCAATGAATCTCAATAAATTTTACATCAAATTTTGTGAGGTATGTAGATTGATTCAAAAACTTTGTAGCAGACGGTTTGGTAAAGGAAAACCAATGAAAATTTGATTTTTCCCGTTCCAGGTTTTTTTTTCACGCTCCCAATATGCCCTATCTGCTTTCCAATTTTCATTCCTTCAGCATATTGGTTGTTACTCAACAAACGGTCGTTTACCTGTACATCGCTTGGCTTCAGGCACTAAGCACCCTTTGGATCCTTCTCGGATCTATGGCGCGTTTTACCCATAGCGCGGGTAGGTAGGCAGCTGCGAATAAAAGATAAAACAAAATCGAAATTAGTCGTAACAGGTTATTCGTCTATACACATTGTTATTTGTGGTTATCTCACACTTTTGAAAATATTATCCTAAAATCCTGATTATATATTTTAGAGATATTCACGATTAAGTTCAGCCCATTCTTCTATATGAATAATTTTGAAACGGCGCTCCATAGTAAAGTAAGTCGTATTTACAAAACAAAAAAAAAATTAAAAAAATACCGCTGTCACCATATGCAACAAACAGAGCGGCGAGAGGGGTATTTCTGTAAGCGATAACGTCACGAAATGTCATCTATAGAATAGCTCGACGTTTTTAAATTGTTCAATTGGCTTATATTCACTTTCTATTGGATAAATATTCACTGCAATACGATAACTTTCCTGAAGCACATAAACTTTGTGCCTGACCTAGCAACTATCTGATCTTATCTTAGTCGTTTTTACAGAACTATGCTTTATGTCTTAATTTCTGCCTTTACACGAACGCTGGTGTCCAAGTTTGATTACGGTGTTACCCGGTCGCGCAAGGATCAGCACTCTCAACAGTTTAACTGAGAAGCTCCGATAAATTGAAAAATACCCCTTTCTATACTCTCTTTATCACTCACTTTATATTATGCTACGCAACCAAAATTTGTATATACTTCAGCTTCACATATATCAGGTATTCACTGCTAACACTTAAATGCAAAAAGTTCATTTTTGTCGTTTCACGTAAAGTAGTTCTAAACTACCAATACTGGGCATTCTTGGGTCAACATATACTCAATGTACATGTTTTCATTGCAATCGATATATGCGCTTGCTTCGTGCTCGTGTCGCTTGGGTACATTATGAATTAACTTGTCTGAACATGTTTTCCTCACTCCGTGGTACTGTTTTATACTGACTGATGCAATATGTTGAAATAGGCTATCGTGTGCAACTTAAAAACTCCACTGATATACTAAAGCGAATGATGATTCTTGAAGATCTTTTGATATGGTTACGAACTAATCCTGATCTGCGATAAAATTAGGGATGTTGCACCGGTAATCAGTATATGATAATCGTCGGCAAAATCGTAAGTCGAAAATCTAAGGTTATTAAGTTTCCTTAACAAACTATTAGCGACTAGGTTCCATAAAAGTGGGGATAGCACGCCACCTTGAGTACAGTCACAGACACTCAGTTTCCTAATCTCTGCTTGCCGAAGCGATGAACAAAGTATTGCGCTGTATCCAAATTGCGATACTTGAAGGTATGCAATGACCATGGGCTGCATCCAGAATTGAATTGAAAGATGCTTTATCAAAGACACCTTCTATATATAGGAAAACTCTAAAGCAAGATTGATTTTGTTAGAAAGCTTTGTCAATGTTGTACACAACATCATGTTACAGGGTTGTTGTGCACTTTTCACGCTGGTAAGCATGTTGCATTTCATGTAGCGGATGCACGCCCAAACTAACATTCCTGATATAGTGATCGACTATGCGTTCCACTGTTTTAAGAAGAAATGAGCTATGACTGGTAGGCCTGAAACTCTTCGATTCCTCGTAAGTGTCGCAACCGTTTTTAAGAATAAATTTGACAATTATTCCCTGCCAAGCTCTTGGAATATATTCTGTCGCAAGACTAAAAGTAATTATTTTCTTCAAAACATGCTTGAAATGTCCATACCCTTTCTGCAATAAAACTGGGAGAACCTAATTCTTTCCGGGAGACTTATACAAACTCTCAACTGCCCATTTGACCGATTCAATCGTCACAATTCTTCGATCAAGGGCCCAAGAATCGTAACTACCCGAAAAAGTTCCAGGGACAGCTGTCGGTGATGGCTAGTGAGCGAAAGTGAAGTTCATCATCTTCATCAGACAAGTACTCGCCATCTAAAGTTCTTAAGAAGCCGACATTAAAGTCTTTAGATTTCGAAAGTAACTTATTTAATCTGCTAATCTCGTTGAGACTAGAGACAGTTGTGAAAAGGCTTTTCCAACCCCTTCGCACAGACGATCGAAGAGCATTTTTGTAAGCCCTTTGAGCCGACACGAATGCCTCCTACCCATATCTGCGTCGGTGGTTCCAAGCTTTTCTTCATAGTTCCTTAGTCTAGCAAGTTCAGCATTCCACCAAGGATTCTCTAGTAGCTCGCACGATGCGAAGTGGATAAACCTCTTCACATTTTCCAAATCAATTAGGGTCTCAATTGTTGGTTGGTACCCGTAAAATCTAGATGCCAAGCCCTCTTCATAGAGGTCCCACTTTGTAGATTTGGGATTACAATATATGACAATATCAAATTTAACATCTAAATGATAAGAAAAGATGCACTTATGATCAGATAATGAAGGTTCGACCTCATCGGAGACGAGCCAATTTACCAACTCATGCGCAATTCTATCAGAGCAGAGAGTTACGCCCAAAACCTCCTTTCTTTAATATCCCGATAAAGTTGGACGATTTCTTGCATTGTCTTTTTGCAGGTTTGTACTGCCTCTCTAATTTACATCTGTGCTACCCCAAAGATATAGTGAGCATTGATGTAACTGTCGATTATAAGCCAAGATATTCCGTTCATGACTGCATTGTTTAACCTTTTGTAGGCATTCAGTCATCGATACGGAAATATACCTTGGCTTGGGAGTTCCTATTCGCCGGATGCCACACGGCTTAGCTGGGACTTATACCATCGGTACAGGTGGACCGTAGCGTTATTCTTAGCCAGTTGGGAAATCGCTTGCAACACTACACGGCTATCTAGGTTGTTCAGAAAGGGAAGTTGAAATTGATGGTCAACTTCCATGGAAATGACGATTGATGACTTCCACTGACTCCCCTGAAGACTGACGACTTCCACTGGTAGGCTTTTGGTGTGTGCGAGGCTATGACTGTTCTTCGGTACAATTATGCTGTTCGGCGATCGCACCGATCGGTACAATTATGCTGTTCTTTTCCACCGATGCAGTTATACAGCAGCAGATATTTTGTTCTCTTCCTCAGAATGCGTTCTGATTGGCTAGTGCTGACATGGGTCAAATCAGACTAGTTTTTTTAAACAGTGTACTATTGAAACACTTCAATGTTGTTGCAATACTCGTTAGGGTTGGAAAAATTTCGAATCTATGTAGTAAGATTTTATAAATCCTTCAACAGATCACTGAGCTATGTGCCTACAAAATGCCTACAAAATACCCTTTCACCCTCAATTACACTACGTTTGGCTAAACTATCGGCTCTTTCATTACCTGGAATGGAGCAATGAGCCGGGACCCAAACTATTGTGATTTGATAATTATCACTCAATATGTCGTTAAGACACTGTTTTATTTTACCCAAGAAAAACAGTTCATTTTTGCCAGCAGCGTTTGAGCGAATGGCTTCAATTGCACTCAGACTATCTGTGACGAGAAAATAACTCAAACGATAATGAACTGTTACTAACTCTGCTATATAAACAGATGCAGGTACTTGAAGCTTAAATGAAACCGAAACATTATTGTTTAATATACCAAACCCAGTAGCCTCTTCACTTCGTGATCCGTCCGTGAAAAACATGTTCTCAGAGTCAATATGCCTGAACTTACTTGAAAATATTTTCGGGATTTTCATCGAGCGTAGGTGTTCCGGGATTCCACGCACTTCGCGCTGCATGGATGTCTCGAAAAATAAAGTTGGGTCAGAGACACTTAGGAGACTGTCACGGATAGGAATATATCTTGAAGGGTTGATTTCCTGTGACATATGGTTAAAATATACTGTCATAAATCTTGTTTGAAAGCTCGACTAATTTTTCGAAGTTACTAATAACCAGGGGATTCAGTACCTCACATCTTATTAGCAGTCGCGATGAAATCTCCCAAAAAAGATCTTTCAATGGAAGAACTTCCGCCAGAACTTCAAGACTCATTGTATGTGTCGAATGCATGCAGCCTACAGCAATTCGCAAACAACGATACTGAATTCGCTCAAGTTTGATAATATGAGAGTTTGCAGCGGAATGAAAGCAAACGCATCCATATTCCATCACTGAAAGTATCGTTGTCTAATACAATTTTATTAGATCTTCCGGATGAGCACCGTACCAAGATCCTGTTATTGTTCGAAAAAAATTTACTCTTTGTTGGCATTTTGTTATCAGAAACCTAATGTGTCCTCCCCACGTGCATTTGGAATCAAACCACACCCCGAGGTATTTGAAAGTTAAAACCTGTTGGATCATTCTTCCCATCATATGAAGCTGAAGTTGCGCGGGATCATGCTTTCTTGAGAAGACGACCAGCTCTGTTTTCTCCGCAGAGAATTCGATACCCAGATGAACAGCCCAAACGGATAATTTATCGAAGGTATCTTGCAAAGATTTTTGCAGATCAATAGCTTTGGGTCCAGTAACTGAAACCACGCCATCATCTGCCAATTGTCTTAGTGTACATGGGATTACAAGACAGCTGTCAATGTTATTTACATAGAAATTATACAGGAGCGGACTGAGGCATGAGCCTTGCCGGAGACCCATTTAGCTAATTCTGATTGTTGCCAAATCGCCATGTGAAAAATACGTGCACTTCTCTGACCAAAGGTTGTATAAATAATTGTTTATAACCGCTGGATGTCCATGTTGGTGGCGCTTGTCTGAAAGAACATCAATGGAAACTGAATCAAATGCTCCTTTAATGTATAAAAATACTGAGGCTATTTGTTGTTTTTGAGCGAAGGCAATTTGGATGTCAGACGAACGTAATGCAAGGCAATCATTCGTCCCTTTATTTCTTCGGAAGCCAAAATGAGTATCTGACAACAAACCTTTCGTCTCGACCCAAGTGTCGAGACGTCGAATAATAATTTTTTCGAACAATTTTCTGATGCAGGACAACATTGCAATGGGTCTATATGAGTTGTGATTGGAAGCTGGTTTCCCCGGATTTTGAATGGCAAAACTTTCACTTGCCTCCAGTCAGGTGGAACAATATAGAAAATATTTACGATTTGTTCATTTTTTGTAGCGCAATCTAATACAAAAGCATTGAAGCAGTGTTGCTAACTTTTTAGTAAAGAATTAAAATCTACATTCATGAAATGTAAGCAATTTTCCATCAAACGTTGGTGAAAAATTGATCAAAACTGTTATTTCATCCCCAAAGTCAGGTTTAACATTCATTTGAGAATAAATTATTGTTAAAAAAGATTTTTTGAAACTCAATCGTGCAAGCCTCTTTGATAAACTCGTTGCACTGCATATATAAATACATAAATCTATGACATACGTACCAAATAAAATGTACATAATACACAAATTACAAACACAAGTTAACTTGATTTACTTTTGATCCTTAATAGATACAGCAAGAAATATTTTCGATCAAAATCTTATCCCTCTCGGGGTAAATTTTGAAAACACGCCCCATAATAAAGTAAGTCGTATTTACGACAAAAGTGGGTGGGTAATGTCAAATACATAATTGGGTAACGTGAGTACAAATAAAACTAACACGCTTTTTCGCACTTCTGAATATCCGAAATCGTTCTCATAAGTTGCAATAATTTGTGAATTGTGAATGTTTCAAGGTCTTTACTTCCAAAATTTAACCTTTACTTCCAGCAGAACTTTATCGCGAATATCACTTGATGTACTTAATCCAACAACATATTTTTTTCTACAAGCTATCGGAAATATGATCAGGAATTTGTGATTAAATTTTCTACAACTTGAGATAACAATAAAAACTTTTCTAAAACTTTTGGAAATAATGAGGAAAATTCATCCCGCTTTCTTGCTTTTTTCGCACCCGAACGACTGTTTTAAGGTAGTCAGGCCCATATCAGTTCAGATTATCTACTGGACGAGTATAAAAGGTACACTTTGGTCGAAAATCGAAAATATTTCTTATATTGCTACAGACGGAACTAGATGTCGAGTTGAGGTACTCCCACCAACATTAGTAAGAACAAAACGAGTACAAAGCGTGAAACGCTCAGGACGTCCTCTCACTTGGACTTCGGTCGTCGGAGGCAGCAGTCGCCGCTAGTAATGAGAGCAGACTTTTTGCGAGGTACAAAACCGCAACTACTCAGGTCGTTTGAACTTCGTTCGTTAGGAGAAGCAGTCCTCAATGAAAGCAGACCTTCTGCGTGGTATAAGCCCTCAAACGCTCAGGTCATCTTGATAATTTTCGTTCATAAATGATTGATCGCATCATCTTGCTGCTGGTCGTTCACATTGGAGAAAAATACAACGAAAATGGACAATATGGAACATTGAAAATCAGCATTTCTTATTGTTATAAAGTTATCTAAAGAGCTATAAAGATTGCTTTTTTGCATATCGGAAATTAAAACTTACAGCGTAGTGCAAATCTAGAATAATATGATTTACTTTGTGCAATCTTGGCAATACAAAATTCGCAACAATGTTTAATATCGTTTATATCCAAACAGTGTTTGATATCGTAGAATTACAGAATTTGGTGCCAGAAATTATTTTCGTACAGAATTTTGACAGTTTCTTTCACTAAAAAATTCAAATTCGAAATGATATAATTGACATCAAAATTTTGTATGTTAGTTCCATTTCACCAACTACTCAAACCCCAAACATTGATTTTCAAATTCAAACCCGGTGAAAACGCTTTTGATTGAGCGTAAACTTATAAGCTTTGCCAAAAGAATGATTAGATACAGTCCGTGAACATATTTTGTTCTTTATCAGACCGTGTCAGCTTGAAGCGTAAACAATCTTCAGTTCAGCAGCGCCATCGCACGGCATCACATTTAACATATCATGTCAATTGTATGGGTGCGCAGTGCTGCTATTTTGGCGCACACGAATTTTACATTTCTATCCTCGACGTCTATGTACGAGATACGATACGGACTCGCCTGAGGACGTGATGCATGCTGTTATCGGTTCATAGAATCCAAACGTCGTTCTGTGGAATCTCGGTTGAAGTAAACTAGTAGAACGTTGCGACCGTTGTGCTGCACGGAAATCAAGACTAGATAAAAGCTTTGAAGAATCAATATCGCCGTTTAATATTTTTGCAACAATAATTGCTTGCTGAATTTTACTGCGTCGTTCCAATGTATCCGAACCAATCAGACGGCAGCGATCGGGATACGGTGGAAGATCTAGCGGATTTTGCCAGAGAATATTCCTTAGAGCGAATCGAACAAATCTTTTCTGCACACGTTCAATTCGTAAACTCCAAGTTAGTTGATACAGACTCCAAATTCTGCTAGAATTTTCTAGAATAGGCCGAACTAGCGAGCAGCATAATGCCTTCAAACAATGTGGATCCTTAAAATCACGTCCGTTTCAAGCTTGACTCGTATGAGTCTACCACTTAAATAAGAACAAAGCCAGTCAATGAACTTTTGTGACCTAGACGCGATAACTTCCACAAAAGAAATCGGTCGAACACCGCTTTCATATCAGTATATACGGATTAAATTTGTACTTTTTCCTCCAAACGCGAAATACAGGTCGAGGTAAAATCCAAAAGATTAATGCTGACCGAACTCCCGGGCATAAATCCGTGTTGATCAACTGAGATGTAATGTTTTGTGCGAGAGAGCATCTTACTGCTCACTATTGTTTCGAAGAGTTTTGAAGCAGCAGACAAATTCGTTATACCACGGTAGTTCCTTACATTGTTACGATCGCCGGTTTTGAACACGGGAAACATATAAGACTGCTTCCAAATAATCGGAAAGATTCCTTCCTCAAATGATCTGTTGAATATTGTGCAGAGAGGAATGGCTAAAACAGTTGCACAATGGCTGTAGACTGCTGCTGGTATACCATCTGGCCCGATCGAGAATGAACGTTTCAATTTCTTTGCGCTGCAACAACCATTTCAGGAGTAATTTCGAAGGTATGTAGTAAACAACCATTTCAGGAGTAATATCCAGATCTCCTCACATTCATTTACTAACTCTAGGGGAGTATGCCGCCCCCTTAATACGGCGTCCCTTCGTCTCCTATAACAACAAGACAATCGGCCACGTTAAGCTAAAGTAAATTAGCCAAATAAATATTTTATTATAAAAAACGACCTTAAATTTACAGTACATACCTGAAAATCAAAAAACCGTTACAAATGTCACACCGATCTCTTCTAAGGCACTTATTTCTTCGAATTTAAAACAAAAAACAGTCACGCCTTAAAAATTCGTCTTCTAACGAAAACAATTTATTGACAGTTAGATCGACCTCGTCATGATCCTCTTCTAATGAAAGTTATGCTTTGGTAACAGGTAGAAAACTACCACTTAATTCTTCTAATGTAAATAATCAAAACATAGGAACGCCTTCCAATTCATCTTCTAACAAACACATTTTATTAAAAGGTAGCTCGGCAAAATCATCTTCTTCTAATGGCAGTTACACTAGTGTAACAGGTAGAAATCTACCTTCAATGCCATTCGCTTCTTTAAACGGAGTCGATGTAAGCGATATAACTGAAAATAAAATGATCTACCTACAAGATCAACTTTTTCAAATGATCATCCGAATAAATCACTTTTTGAAGCATTTCAAATCGGATGGCAATTTGCAAATAATATTATAATGAATTTAAAATTTAACAGTTATGTTAAAAAATTATTTCAATATTTTTAATTCGAATGCTCGATCGTTAAAATCGAGTGAAGATGAATTGTATAATTTTCTCAAAGTTCACAAAATTCATATTGCCATTGTGACAGAAACTTTTCTTAAACCAAATGTCAAATTGAAAAGCAATCCATATTATTTGGTTTATCGATTTGACAGCTTTATTGGAATGGGTGGTGGAAGTGCCATTTTTGTCCAACGGCAAATTGAACATCGAATTTTACCTTCTTTCAATACTAAAGTTATTGAAAGCTTGGGAATCGAAGTTGAACCCATTCATGGAATTTAATTCATCGCTTTACCATATTTGCCATTCCAATGCACCGGCGAACAATTAAATTTCTTTAAAGGCGATTTGCAAAAACTCACAAGATATCGACCGAAATTTGTCGTAATAGGGGACTTAAATACTAAGCCTGTCCAGTGGAATTATAGGCCATGAACCGATTACACATGCTGACATTGACTCAGATCATCTTCCTGTAAGATTAAAACTTTCCAACGAAGCTATAATTATTCCAATTAGTTCTATATTCAACTATCATAGAGCTGATTGGTTGGATTACAGATCTCACATTGAAAATCATGTGGATCATGAAACTATTTTAGAAAATTCTGCGGACATCGACACAGCAATTGATAATTTGAATCATTACATTATCGAAGCTAGAAATCATTCAGTTCCCAAAGCTCAAGCTAAATTAAATTCTCCTATCATCGATGACAATCTTCAGCTGCTCATTCGGTTGAAGAGTGTTCGTCGACGACAATATCAACGTTCTCGTGATCCTGATATGAAAAACATAGTTAAGGATTTACAAAAAGAAATTAAACATAGATTTACTCTTTTGCGAAATGAAAATTTCGCTAAAGAAGTTGAACAAATGAATCATATTCTAAATCTTTCTGGAAACTTTCTGAGGTTCTTAAGAAACCTCAGAAACCAATTCCTGCTCTCAAGGAAGGAAAACAAATACTTCTCACAAATGTCGAAAAGGCTCATAAACTTGCTCAGCAGTTCGAGAGCGTCCACAATTTTAACTTGAACGTTGTGAGTCCTATTGAAAATGAAGTTTCACTGAAATATGATCATATTTCAACTCAAGTGTTATTACAAGTTTACATTATTGAGACGAATTTTGATGAAATTAATTCAATCATTAATAAACTTAAAAACATGAAGGCTCCTGGTAATGATGGAATTTTTAATATTCTTATTAAAATTCTTCCCGATGTTGCCTCGAGATACTTGGGTAAAATTTTCAACAAATGTTTTTCATTAGCTTACTTCCCAAAAAGATGGAAAAACGTTAAAGTAATTCCTATCCTCAAACCTGATAAAAACCCAGCAGAAACATCAAGTTATCGACCAATTAGCTTACTTTCTTCTATCTTTGAAAAAATTATGTTGTTTTGAATGATGTCTCATATAAATGAGAATTGCTTATTTTTACCAGAGCAGTTTGGATTTCGTCGTGAACATTCAACTACTCATCAACTTGTTAGAGTAACGAACATGATAAAAGCAAATAAATCTTCTGGGTTATCCACTGGAGTTTCTCTTCTAGACATAGAAAAAGCATTCGACAGTGTTTGCTACAAAGGTTTAATAGCAAAAATGTCTGATTTCCAGTTTCCTATTTATTTGATCAAAATGATTCAAAATTAATCAACTGATCGTACTCTTCAGGTTAGCTATCAGAATTGTAAATCTGAATTGCTACCCGTACGAGCAGGTGTTCCGCAGGGTTCAAGCGTAGCTTCAATCTTGTATAATATTTTCACTTCTGATCTTCTAAATCTACACGTTGGTTGTCAGAAATCGCTATTCTGTGACGACACAAAGTCTGTTAGCCACAGGTAGAAATCTAAGAGTAATCTGCAGTCGCCTACAAAGAAGTTTGAATATTTCCAGTTATTATCTGTCAAAATGGAAAATTTAACCAAATGCAGCAAAAACGCAATTAATTATCTCTCCTCATAGGCCAAGAGCTTCTTTTCTTATATCAAACAATAATCACATTCTCAAATTGAATGGCTTGGAATTGACATGGTCTGATCAAGCAAAATACTTGGGTTTAACGTATGACAACTCACTTTCAAGGATCACATTGAAGGAATCCAGGCAAAGTGTTATAAATATATTAAATGTTTATATCCTCTTATAAACAGAAATTCTAAGCTCTGTCTGAAAAACAAATTGTTAATTTATGAACCAATTTCTAGACCAGCCATGCTTTATGCAGTACCAAGTTTTTGTTCCACCAGGAAGAAAACGCTTCAAAAAATTCAGAATAAAATTCTGAAAATGATTTTGAAGCGTCCTCCCTGGTTTAGTACAAATGAGTTACACAGATTCACAAATATAGAACCATTAGATGTAATGTCATATAATATTATAAGCAAATTCCGACAAAAATCGATGCAATCTTCAATTGAATCGATTCGCTCTCTGTACTAGTTAGTAAGTTAGTAAATAAGTTCCTTTTCCCCATCACGCTATACAAGTAGGTTTAGAATTTTCCCTACACAAAAATCTCAGAATTGCGGAAGCAAATGATGTCTTCATGGTAATAACCAAATCATGTATATAATAGGACTGAAAAGTCACCACTTGTGGCTGAACACCCAATTTAAATCTTAATAATTTAATTTTAACTCATATTCCAATAGTTATTAAAAAAAATTTGTGCTTGACTACCTCTAAAACATCGTTCGGGTGCGAAAAAGGCAAGCAAGTGTGATGAATTTTTCTCATTATTTCCAAAAATTTTAAAAACTTTGTTTTTCAATTATTTATTGTTGGATTAAGTACATCAAGAGATATTCGCAATAAAGTTCTGCTCATTCTTGTACAGGGTAAATTTTGAAAAGGCACCCCACCCCACCCTATAGGAGGCGAACTTGGTCCAGCAAGACGTAATTCGGAAAAGCTGAGCCAGTGAAAGTCACGAGTCCGATTGAGGGTATGACTTGGTACCATTCCCAGCGATCGACACTGAATGCAATCGCTTGAAGTCCAGTATCTTCACTTCCTAAGTAAAGGGTTTTAAAACAACCCATCCCGTACTTAAGAACGTCTTCGCAAGTCTAACTGGAATCGGTGACAACGCCGTCAATCTCGACTTCACGAGCTGGGATGCACACACGATCTTCCCACGCAAAGAGTTCACATTGAACAATCTTGTTAGTCTGTTTTGAACTGATTATCGAGACCCTAAACTTGTCTGGGCGCACGTTGTCAATATTCTTAACAGTAGTGTATCGCTTGGTTAGGTCTCTTGATAATTGGAGAATGCTCAATTTTCCATTTAATTTTGGCCGGAAATAAACCGTATACGGCCGGGAGTGCAAGTCCGTCGGGATAATTTTAACGCGGGTGATGATGCTATTAACAGTTGTATCCATTTAATTATCTGGTGGGTCAGGATTAGGTTTCACAGGGCTTGTCATGGTACGGAATTGTATCCGCACGGATAAAAGTTATGGGATACCACCAGATGAAAAAGGGAAAGAGAATTATTTAGTATGTTACATAAGAGCGTGGTCACGATTACGATCGGTTAAGTGGAATAGTGTGATATATTTTTTTTAACACAGATGACAGTAGTGTCCTTGATGCAATGCGAGAATAAATCAACTGACTGTTGTTTACAATTCGATTTCAGTATCTTACCAAAATGAGTACCGCGTACGCAACGCACCCTGAAGCTCTCAAAATGACCCAAGCTGCCTCGGCAGAATATATGAAAAAGTCTAAGCAGTTTGTAAGTAAGCAGGTGAATCGTTTTAAAGATGTGAAAAATGTCGACGACTTTCCGAATCGCGGCTCTGTCAGTGTATTGTCGGAAAAAGACGAAAGAGTGTTTGAAGAATCCGACATTAACTTTACGCGAAGGTGCTTAAAAATTGACCAAAAAATATATCGTGCGGAACTGTTCGCAAAAATTTAAAATTTCAAAGTACTTTGCAAAAACCGATGTTGAGTGAAAAACATGTGCAAAAACGTCTTGAATGGACAAAGGAGCAAATGGTGTCGTGACTTTTGATTGGCCCTTTCAGTCACCCGATTCCAATCCAATTGAGATCGTTTGGGTTCAAAGGAAGATGAAGCTTGGGAAAAACCGATCACACAATTTGAAACAGCTTGTTCGCCGAATTCACAAATTTGGATTTTTAGAAGAATACGCCCAAACTCTCTTTTAAAATATGCCTCGAAGGTGTCAAGCCATTATTAACGGTGAAGGGGATTGGACTTGCTATTAATGTATTTGCATGCATGTTTTTGATCTAATAAAACAATATTCAAAAGTATTTTCATGTAGAGTCTTTTCGTTTTCTCAGAACAGTGACCACGCTCTTATGTAACAGACAGTACTTATCTTAAATAATCAATAGCCACCAATGCCTGGTCTTGGATAATCGGTGTGTTACGTAGTAAAACTCGGCCGCTGAGGCCACGCGTTGGTTGAACTATAGTTGTGTCTGTGTGCAAAAATACCTCTAAGAAAAAAAAGCACACATACCTGTTCATGGCACCACTCCAAGCGATCGAGTACTATTTAAATTTCAATAACACTTGAAACTGCCTAACGGTATTGTTTCTACTGTTTTGTTTTGGTCTGGTACACTAGCTCACAGTAATAAAAGTTTAATTTTTAATTGACTTTGAAACTTCAATTGTCTTTATGAAATGATAAAGAAATTTCATGTAAGAAAGGTCATGACAAGCAAGAATGTCTCGAACTGGGACATTGGATAGTCTACCTTGAGTACGCAAGGATTTTAATAGTTGAGATCTGACATCACGATAATCCACGCATGCCCAAACGACACGATCAATATCGCGATAGCCTTCGCCACAGGCACAATAATTAGTTTCGGAAAGTCCAATTCGAAGAAGGTGTTCATCTAACGTGTAGTGATTGTACATGAGTCTGTACATCACACGAATGAAGTCCCTACTCACACCCTGTCCCTTGAACCATGCTTTTTTCGATATTTTAGGAATAATTGAGTGCATCCACGGACCCAGATCATCTTTATCCCAAGAAGCTTGTATGCTGGCAAGTGTTCTTTGGCAAGTCGCGCTATAGAATTCGTTGAAAGCAATCGGTCGCTCATAAATTTCACCCTCAATTACACTACGTTTGGCTAAACTATCGGCTCTTTCATTGCCTGGAATGGAGCAATGAGCCGGGACCCAAACTATTGTGATTTGATAAATATTACACAATATGTCGTTAAGACACTCTTTTATTTTACCCAAGAAAAACGGTTCATTTTTGCCAGCAGCGTTTGAGCGAATGGCTTCAATTGCACTCAGACTATCTGTGAAGAGAAAATAATGGTTCAGAGATAATGTGACGATTACACTCAAACTATAATGAACTGTTGCTAACTCTGCTGTATAAACACATGCAGGTTCTTGAAGCTTAAATGAAACCGAAACATTGTTGTTGAATATACCAAACCCAGTAGCCTCTTCACTTCGTGATCCGTCCGTGAAAAACATATTCTGAGTCGAAACTCGTTTACGTTCGGCACGACAGTAAAGACGTTACACTTCGGTGCAAATAAAAAAAAGTATTCTGTAAGTAGCAGAAACTTTATGTCTGCCTAGCGGTTTATGTTGAGCTGCTAGGTTACATACCAGTTCAACATAAACTGTTATGTACTGACGAGTCGAAGACGAAACATAAAGTAAAGATATTCTCAGAGTCAATATGCCTGAACTTACATGAAAATATTTTCGGGATTTCCATCGAGCGTAGGTGTTCCGGGATTCCACGCACTTCGCGCTGCATGGATGTCTCGAAAAATAAAGTTGGGTCAGGGACACTTAGGAGACTGTCACGGATAGGAATATATCTTGAAGGGTTGATTTCCTGTGACATATGGTTAAAATATACTGTCATAAATCTTGTTTGAAAGCTCGACTAATTTTTCGAAGTTACTAATAACCAGGGGATTCAGTACCTCACATCTTATTAGCAGTCGCGATGAAAGCTTCCAAAAAAGATCTTTCAATGGAAGAACTCCCGCCAGAATTTCAAGACTCATTGTATGTGTCGAATGCATGCAGCCTAAAGCAATTCGCAAACAACGATACTGAATTCGCTCAAGTTTGATAATATGAGAGTTTGCAGCAGAACGAAAGCAAACGCATTCATATTCCATCACTGAAAGTATCGTTGTCTGATACAATTTTATTAGATCTTCCGGATGAGCACCCCACCAAGATCCTGTTATTGTTTGAAGAAAATTTACTTTTTGTTGGCATTTTGTTAACAGATACCTAATATGTCCTCCCCACGTGCATTTGGAATCAAACCACACCCCGAGGTATTTGAAAGTTAAAACCTGTTGGATCATTCTTCCCATCATATGAAGCTGAAGTTGCGCGGGATCATGCTTTCTTGAAAAGACGACCAGCTCTGTTTTCTCCGCAGAGAATTCGATACCCAGATGAACAGCCCAAACGGACAATTTATCTAAGGTATCTTGCAAAGATTTTTGCAGATCAATAGCTTTGGGTCCAGTAACTGAAACCACGCCATCATCTGCCAATTGTCTTAGTGTACATGGGATTACAAGACAGCTGTCAATGTTATTTACATAGAAATTATACAGAAGCGGACTGAGGCATGAGCCTTGCTGGCAGGGCCGGTGAAACATGTTAAGCCCAGGTGGGTAATTTTTCATACCGGGGAGAAAGACCCACTATTTTGAAGTATGTATTCCTCTATTCTAATGGAAATGATATTTATCCCTAAAAAGTGCCAAGTCGTTTTTTAAATAAAATATTTTTTCTATAAAACTATTCATGGAACGCGTAAATTAGAAGTTTGAAGAGTTTTCGGCACAAAGTTTTGAAACAAAATTTTGCATCTAAGGTTTAAGCTGGTTTCAAAATCACTTCTAATATTTGTTTTCAATATTGAGGCATTTATTCTAATATTTGTTTTCAATATTTGTGATCCGTTTTAACTTATTTGTGTCTGCGAATTTTCAAAATTATTTCTTTGAGATTTTTGGTTATACTGATCGTTTAGTTTGTTGAGGTTGTTGATGGAAAGTGCTGAATTCGTTCATCCAGTACTCCATGATCATCGAGGTCATCCTGCATATCCTCGAATACGACTAAACAATCGATTTTCGATCAAAATGTGTCTCACCAAATGCATAAACAGTCTAGCCACTGATGTGCATAACACATTAATCAAAAAGTCCCGGGTCTGACTCACGTCCAAAGAACATATGTCAAAATTTTACATCAATAGCACCACGAACACTGAATCTACCGACATATAAGTGACGAATTTATGAAAAATGATAAGTGTGTTCTCCACTAGGATCCATTCAAAATAAAAGTTTGTGGTATTCTGATTTTGAACGTGGCCAAATGAGTTTTGATAATCGTGATGTATGAAGTCCCGGGGTGGCGGTTCAATGCATTAGGCACTGGTTTTACAAACCAGCTATCGTATGTTCGAGCCCCGACCTGGTAGGATTCGTAGCGCCAGCCATGCAATGGTTCTGTACACTCTGAATCGGCTGCGAAGTCTGGTGAAACAGAAAGCCAAATTCAACTACAGAAATGTAATACCAAGGCTTTGCTTTTGATGTATGAACGCAAAATCAAAATTTGTGACATTAGATGTGCTGAGGTGGTTAGCACATGCACTGGAAATTCTTTTACGATCTTGTACGACAATCTGGGCTTAAAAATATCTTTTCCAAATGGGTGCCGTGTTCGCTCATAATCAACAAAAGTCTACCGCAATAAAATGGAACGCGTTGGTATTAAACAGTGGACGAAACATGGATACACTATTTTTATCCGGGACTGGGAAAGCCATCTGAAAACGTAACAGGTAGCTGGAACAATCATGGCATCAGTTTTTAAGATGTTCAAGGTATAATTAACATCAACTATCTTGAACAGGAAAGTACCATCAAAAGTGATTATTACATTAAAGAGCGAAGTCGTAAAAAACGGCATCATACGAATAACTAAGAAATTGAACAAATTGGGCTGCGATCTGATTCCTCACCCGCGTTATTCACAATTGCCTAGCCCCCAGCGATTGCTTGTCCTTTGCTAATCAGAAAAAGGCACGCCAGGACAAAATATTTCGTTCGAATAAAAAAGTCATCGCCGCAACTGAAGCCGATGTTTAGGCCATTGACAAATCATTCCATAAGGATGGTATTGAAAAAATATTTAAGTGCTAGATCGATTGTATGTCATTTGAAAAAGATAATGTTGATAAATAAAAAATACTCCTGCACACGAAATTATGTTTTCCTAATTAGTTCCTGGACTTTTTGAACGATGTGTTAGAAACTTTTTCCTCTTTTTTGAACCACAAAGTGTACAAGTCTATTCGATACAGAATCTTGGTTTGTATGAGTGATTTTCTTAAAAGCGAACTTATGTATACAAAACTGTCGTATTTATTAAAGGAAACCATGACAAAGATTTTCGTTACTAACTGAAGTTTCGATCAACAATTATCTGAAATATGATTTTATAGATATAGATTCATCTACTCCAATCAAAGTGTAGAAATATTTCTAATGCATTTTATGTCATGATATGGAAAATCAATTAAAAATGATTGAGATATAGATGTTCAAAACCTGAGCACTGCTTGTACGGTTTTCAGTATTTCGAATTTACACACCAGTATAAAAAATCAAAATGTAGTCCTACGTCAAAAGATTTCGAGTGATTTTATTTATGTGAAGATATAGAAGATGAGACGGGACAAGGTTCATTTGATCATGTAGAACTCTTTTAGTAACTTAACTTTAACTTTCTACCAGAGGAGTTGATCATAAACATCTGCCGGAAAAAACCGATAAAGGTCTTCTACCACTTACTATTAAGTCCGCCAAGCTACCAGAAGTTACTTTCTACTTGCTACTGCATTCGTTTTTTTTCCGATTCTGAATGTAAAGAGTAAAAAGCCTTTATCGGTATTTTCCGGTATATCAGAGACTCGAATGATTCGCATTGATGAGATGCTTAAGCTCGGCCCCTCTGCTGGAAGGGAAAAGTTAAGTTACCAAAGGATTTCTGCTTGCTCAAATGACCCTTGTCACGTCTCACCTTTCTGCGGTATATCTTTACATCCTTGCTCTACCTTGAGAACTAACATTCCATAATTTTGAAATTATTCTTTTTATTATAAATAATACTAATATTACAATTGTTTTTCGCTCAAAATTTCAAGTGGGTAATTACCCAGCTTTGGAATTTTCGGGTGGGTAGTGCTACCCACCGTACCCACCTCTTTCACCGGGCCTGCTTGCTGGAGACCCATGTAGCTAATTCTGATTGTTGCCAAATGGCCATGTGAAAAATACGTGCACTTCTCTGACAAAAGGTTGTATAAATAATTATTTATAACCGCTGGATGTCCATGTTGATGGAGCTTGTCTGAAAGAACATCAATGGAAACTGAATCAAATGCTCCTTTAATGTATAAAAATACTGAGGCCATTTGTTGTTTTTGAGCGAAGGCAATTTGGATGTCAGACGAGCGTAATGCAAGGCAATTATTCGTTCCTTTATTTCTTCGGAAGCCAAACTCAGTATCTGACAACAAACCTTTCGTCTCGACCCAAGTGTCGAGACGTCGAATAATAATTTTTTCGAACAATTTTCTGATGCAGGACAACATTGCAATGGGTCTATATGAGTTGTGATTGGAAGCTGGTTTCCCCGGCTTTTGAATGGCAATAACTTTCACTTACCTCCAGTCAGGTGGAGCAATATAGAAAATATTTAGTTTTGTTCATTTTTTGTAGCGCAATCTAATACAAAAGCATTGAAGCAGTGTTGCTAACTTTTTAATAAAGAATTAAAATCTACATTCATAAAATGTGGGTGGGTAATATAAGAGACATAACTTTATGTCGTGAATACGAAAACAACTGACATGTTCCTTAACACTTCCGAATGTAAATTAGTTGATCAATTTTATGAATTATGCAAGTATTCCCCTTTTCCACATTTTTCGCAAAAACAAAGAAGGCTTCACTTGATCTAGATTACTGTGAATTTCACACAGTGAATAGTGCCAAAATCAAATCGAACTGATCTAGATTTGCACTAAACTGAGGATATTTTCTTTCGATTTGCGAGCAAGAAACCCTAATAGTTCGTTATAAAACTTTTAGGGCCATTAGAACGGCTGATTTCGTGTAATGCTCTCCATCGTTGCTTTTTCATCAATGCAAATGACTGCCAGCTGTGACGTAATCGCTCTTGGCGGAAGCGAAACTAGCTTTGCAAACGGCACAAAATACATCTGCTCGCATTGGCGATAGAATGCAAACTGATTCAATTTTTGTTAGGAGCTTTCTTGTACGTGATTTCGTTTGTAGCTTTTTCACTAATGGGCGGTCCTAACGGCTATAAAAATAGCCGCATACAGAATTTAAATGTCGATTATTTTATTTCGGATTTGGATAATTTATTGAAAGAAACTATCAATATGCTTCAGGGATTCGTTTCTAGCATTCAGAAGGGTCAAATTGTGTAGTTCTCTACGAACTCTGGAACATTTTTCGCAAAAACAAAGAAGGCTTCACTTGATCTCGATTATTGTGAATTCACACAGAGGAAAGTGCAAAAATCTAACCAAACTATTCTAGATTTGCACTAAACTGAGGATATTTCCTTTCGATTTGCGAACAACAAATCCTAATAATTCTTCAGAAATCTTTTAGAGCCATTAGAACGGCTGATTTCGTGTAATGCTCTCCACCGTTGCTTTTTCATCCACGCAAATGACTGGCAGCTGTGACGTAATCGCTCTTGTCGGAAGCGAAACTAGCTTTGCAAACGGCACAAAATACATCTGCTCGCATTGGCGACAGAATCCAAACTGATTCAATTTTTTTTGCATAAATATCTGTTTATTAATCTTATTATTGTGTATTACATCAACATTTTACAGTACAAGTGTTTTGACCCTTTGGCCTTTCATCTTTGTTGTTCATACGATTCGTTATTAGTAATAGGTGTTTTAGTTACTCTTGTTTTACATACTAATGTTTAATCATAATATTTATTTCAATTAATAATAGAATATATACCTACTTAAAACTATCCCTAACCTAATACTTACAAATTTTGAATTATTTATATTATAGAAATTGAGCACCTCCTCAAATTTCGTGCAGTATTTTTCGAATTTTTGTTCTAGTATATCCAGTGAGGCCATCTCATGTACTTCACTAGTCCTTGTTCAAGGGGATAGATTTAGAATCATCTTTAAGATCTTACTTTGAATGCGCTGAAGCCTAAGTTTGTGTGTTCGTGCACAGCCCCGCCAAACAGGGACTGCGTATTCAATTGCGGGGTAGATGATTTGTTTATAGACAGCCATCTGATTCTTCAGGCACAGTTTAGATGTTCTACAAATCAGCGGATACAGAGACCTAATGAGTATACTGCATTTTTGAACGATTTTGTCAACATGTGACCTGAATATCAGATGTCTGTCAAAGGTGAGTCCTAGATAGATAACTTCGTCGGACCATTGGATGACCTCATCACCGAATCGTATTCGACATTCATCAGATGGAACAAGTTTTGGAGATCTTGAATGTGGAAACAAGCTGACTTGAATTTTTGCTGCATTGATCACAATTTTCCAGCTTGTAAAATATTCAGTTAGAGCGTCCAGACCTGTCTGTAGTTTATTCTTCAGAGCATTAATGACACGACCTTTGTAAAGAATGGCACACGGAACGACCGAAATCAGCATTTTCGCGAAAAATTTAGTTGATTTGCTGTTTTTAGTTAGTTATTTTTTGAGACAACTAAAAAAATCTTACTTTTGCTGATTTAGATTTTTTATTCTCATTTTCTTAATAATAATAAAATATTTGTTGAAATGACTATTTTTTTTAGTTGAATTCACAAATTAAACGTACTGTCATTTCTTAGCTAAGGCACACTTCATATCCAGTCAACTAATTTTTTAGTTGAATTAAAGAAATATAATGTTGTTTTCAACCAATATGAATGGTTGAATTAGCTTCTGCAATCTGCAGCTATATGGCGCCCTGTCACCGAAACGGTAACACCTTAATGACTACTAGCCACTAGATGGCACACTACTGCCGAAAAAAATTCAGACGCGGTTGTCTTTTCTATATTGGCAGGTATAAACACGATGTTGTGTTGGAGAAAAAGACATAAACGAAACGTAAACATCTTTTTGAATTTTTTTTCTTCCAAATCACTGTTTTCTTCATTCTCACTGAAAACTTTGAGCACTCGGAAAACAAAAACCGAATACAAATAGTACACCGGACGGCGCAGCTCGGAAGGTTTGAAGATACAAAAAAACTTCATCACAATTAGAGTGAAACATTCGAAATTCACTTCACTGTTCCGCGTAAAAACATTATTACGCACAATCGCTTCAAGTGCGCACAAATTCTGAATAAATACGATTTCCACTAACAGTTTACGACATTTTTACATATCGGGTTAGAAATTTAAATAAAGATATATCGAACACATGCGAAAAACATCAAAACAATGTTCAAGCAGTTTCAATAAGACTGTCCTTTTTAGCTTTTTAATGGATTGTTTTGCTTTGACACTTCTCATGAGTTTTTGGCTAATAAACTTGTTAATAATACCCATTACAGTTTTGGTTTTTTTGTGCTGTCCTTCAGTAATGATGGTGATAGATAAATAGAAACAAATTTTCTGATTTTAATAACAAAATTAGTTGTCAATGAGAATTTCGTGTTGGATTGAAATATTGCTGGTTTGAGTCCAGGATATTCACCAACTAAACACATTCCCTAAAAATAAGAGTTTTTTCAGCAAAGTAAATTCTCAATTTTAACTAATTTTATAGTTATTTTGGAAATTTTGTTGTTAAAATCAACTAATTCAAAAACAGTAATACGAATTAGGCGCAGAGCTAATTTCGGTCGTTCCGTGCAGTATCATCAGCAAATTGTAACAGAACACCACCACCCGGAAGAGGTGGGATGTCTGATGTAAAAATGTTGTATAGGATGGGACCTAGGATACTTCCTTGGGGTAAACCAGCAGGAATAGTAAGTATTTCTGAAAGTGCATTATTCAGAGAAACCTGGAATGCTCTATCTGCAAGATAATTTTTGATAATTTTAATAAGATACATGGGGAAATTATACTGATGTAGTTTAAACACCAGGCCATCGTGCCAAACATTATCGAATGCCTTTTCAATATCCAATATTGCCATGGCAGTCGTTTTGGACACTGATTTATTTTTCTGGATGACGTTGTTAACCCTTGTGAAATGCTGGATGGTGGATCTACCTTTCCGGAACCCAAACTGTTTTTCCAGTAATATATCCTGTTCATCTTCGAAAGCAAGATTTCACTTTTGTACTGATTTTTCAAACAGCTTGGGTAGGGCAGAGAGTAAGCTGATGGGCCGATAGCTCTTGGAAAAGAAAGGATCTTTCCCCGGTTTCAAAACTGAGATAACTTTAGCTAACTTCCACATTGAAGGGAAGTAACCAAGCTCCCAGCACCTGTTAAAAATTTTAGCTAGGAAGTCAAATGAGCGAATACTCAAATGTTTCAGCTTAATGTTGAATGTGTTGTCGAAACCGGGGGCCTTCATATTTTTGGATTTTTTCACAATAGCCATCAGCTCATTCGCAGTGACTCTACTTTCCTCAGGAACCAAGCTGTCTGATTGGTCAACCTCAGCTACGCTATCTGCAACGGCTCTTTCATGTGGACTAACAATGCTGAGTCCTAAATTGTGAGAACATACAAACTGCTGGCCTAGCGCATTTGCCTTCTCTACTGGTGTGATTAAAGGTATTCCCTCAGCTGCGTCCTGGGGTGACATTAGAGGAGGAATAGGCTTCGGTTTTTTCTTAAGCACCTTCGTTAAGGACCAGAAGGGCTTTGAATGTGGGAGAATTTCTCGAAGCTTTTGCTGGAAGTTCCTGTTGCGAAACTCAGATATCCTTTCCTGGATTATCCTAGTTAAGTTGTTATAAGAAGTCTTCCTATTTATGATGCCAGTTCGTTGATACTGCCTCCGGTAGATATTTCGAAGTCGGATGAGTTTCTTGGTGACACTGTCAATTTGAAGAGATGAACTCGGCATATGTTGTACTGGAACCGTCATATCACGAGCGACTGTGATTGAATACTAGATGGAAGATAGGGCTGCATCGATTTCCATCGGGGAATCAAGCGGAAAATCGATATTAATAAGTTGGTCGGCGATTTGTTGAAACTGGACCCAGTCGGTGCGATAATAGTTCCTCCGAGGTCGAATAGGCACTGTTTCTGGTGAAGATGCCAACGTCAATATTACTGGAATGTGTTCAGAAGAGAGCTCGTTGAAGACAACCGGAGAGCTGTCTATGGCGATGTTGCTGATGAATATATCCAAAATGGAATGAACTCCCGATCTGGAAAGTCGCGTTGGTTGATCCGGAGCGAGGATGTTGTACTGTCCAGCTTCGTAATTTTCGGCAAGTACGAATCCGTTTCGATTCTGTCTTTTGTTTCCCCACAACTCATGCCGTGTATTCAGGTCCCCAGCAATGATGAATTTGTTCTGTCGTCGAGTGAGCATAGCCAGATCTCGCTTCAATGATGCACACGCACCATCTCGAAGATTGGTTTGTTTGGGGCAGTACGCTGCAATGATGATGATGGGCCCCATCGTCGTTGTAATCTCAATTCCAATGGCTTCTATGAGTTGCAATTTAATGGCTGGCAGAAGCCTGTGCTGAATGGATCGTTTAATGGCAATGGCAACTCCCCCTTCTCTGGTAGTTGTCCTGTCGAGCCTGTGAATCCTGTAATTGGAAATAAAAATAGAAATTTCAGGTTTGAGATGAGTTTCAGTTAAAATAGCAATATCGGCATTCTTCTCTTGAAGAAAGTTCAGCAGCAGTTTTGCTCGTGAGTGAGCAAGCATTCCAATTTACTATAACCAACTCATTATATTGTATATTCGATGATGAATTTGCCTAAGGCGTTGATTTGATCTAACCGCGTTCTGCAGTTTCGTAGTTTTGTTGTCATAGTTTCAAAAATGACGATCAGTTGTTCAGCAGAGAATAAGTCACCAGAGTCATCCTTTGCTTTTGGTTGATTATTGCCCCATCCAGGAAGGATTTTTGAGGAAGATTCTTTTTGTGATCCAGCGGCTGAATCTTTTGGATTGTTGCGAGGAAGTGGCGGCAAATTCGGAATATCCCTCTTCGATGGGAGCCGTGGGAAAATAATTTCATTCTTCTGTGGAACATTCTTGCGCGTTGATTGTTAACGGGACGCCTGTTGTCGAATTTTTGTGAACTCAGCACGTTTGGGACACGATTTGCTAGTAGATGGATGGTCGCCATCACAGTTCACACATTTCACAGCGATGTCATCTAGTAGGCAATCGTTGGTATTGTGTGATTCGGTACATTTCCCGCACCGACTTTTCATGTGGCAATTCCTAGCTCCATGGCCGTAGTTCAAACAGTTCGTGCACTGGGTGACATCCCGATGTACCGGTTTAAACTTTTGCCATTCGATGATTATGTGGAATAACGATTTAATCGTTTTTAGTTGACTCATGGTGATGGAGCCCTTCTCCAGATGAACCAGGTACAGTTGATCTCTAAACTTTTTGTCCGTATTATGACGTTTCATTTTAAACACCATCACAGGCTTCAGTCCAGCCTCCGACAGTGCTTGCTTTAGGCCGGCTTCCATCATGTCGGGTAGTCCTCGAAGTACAACCTTCATAGGTTTGTTGGCGGCAATATCGTGTGTGAAGTATTCCACTTTTGTCTGCTTCAGATAACATTCCACTCCTTTGTAGTGGTTCAAAGCCGGAACAGTTATTTTGTAGCCTTCAGTACATAAACGGATTGTTGTCTGTAGTCCAGCGTATTGAAATCCAAGCGTAGAGTTGGTGGGAAGCCCTTCAGGTAGAAAGGTGGCATTTTTTCCTTCTTCTGCAGTTCCTCTTCGACATCAACTGGCAGATCAGCATATTGGTTTTTATTCAGCAAACGGTCGTTTACCTGTACATCACTTGGCTTCAGCCGCTTAGCATTCTTTGGATCCTTCTCGGATCTATGGCGCCTTTTACCCATAGCTTGGGTAGGTAGACAACTGCGAATAAAAAATAAAACAAAATCGAAGTTAGTCGTAGTAGGTTATTCGTCTATCCACATCGAGTGTTAGATGACGAAATGATTCAATTTTTGTTTGGAGATTTCTTTTACGTGATTTCGTTTGTAGCTTTTTCACTAATTATTTCATTTCGGATTTGGATAATTTATTGAAAGAAACTATCAATATGCTGCAGGGATTCGTTTCTAGCATTCAGAAGGGTCGAATTGTGTAGTTCTCTACGAACTCTGGAACATTTTTCACAAAAACAAAGAAGGCTTCACTTGATCTCGATTATTGTGAATTCACACAGAGAAAAGTGCAAAAATCTAACCAAACTGTTCTAGATTTGCACTAAGCTGAGGATATTTCCTTTCGATTTGTGAACAACAAATCCTAATAGTTCTTCAGAAAACTTTTAGAGTCATTAGAACGGTTGATTTTTTGTAATGCTCTCCACCGTTGCTTTCTCATCCAAGCAAATGACTGGCAGCTGTAACGTAATCGCTCTTGGCGGAAGCAAAACTAGCTTTGCAAACGGCACAAAATGCATCTGCTCGCATTGGCGATAGAATCCAAACTGATTCAATTTTTGTTTGGAGCTTTCTTCTACGTGATTTCGTTTGTAGCTTTTTCACTAATGGGCGGTCCTAACGGCTATAAAAATAGCCGCATACAGAATTTTAATGTCGATTATTTCATTTCGGATTTGCATAATTTATTGAAAGAAACTATCAATATGCTGTGAAGGATTCTTAGTGTCAGTAGGATCCATAGTACTAGCCATGCTATGATTCCGTACACTAAGAATCGGCTGCGAAGTCTGTTGAAACAGAAAGGCCAAATTCCACCAAAGGGAATGTAACGCCAAGACTTTGCTTTGCTGTGTGAAACTCACAGTAATCGAGATCAAGTGAAGCCTTCTTTGTTTTTGCAAATCTAGAGATTTGCACTAAACTGAGGATATTTCCATTCAATTTGCGAACAACAAATCCTAATAGTTGTTCAGAAAACTTTTTGAGCCATTAGAACGGCTGATTTTTTGTAATGCTCTCCACCGTTGCTTTTTCATCCTTGCAAATGACTGGCAGCTGTGACGTAATCACTCCTGTCGGAAGCGAAACTAGCTTTGCAAACGGCACAAAATGCATCTGCTCGCATTGGCGATAGAATCCAAACTGATTCAATTTTTGTTTGGAGCTTTCTTTTACGTGATATCGTTTGTAGCTTTTTCACTAATGGGCGGTCCTAACGGCTATAAAAATAGCCGCATACAGAATTTTAATGTCGATTATTTCATTTCGGATTTGCATAATTTATTGAAAGAAACTATCAATATGCTGTAGGGATTCGTTTCTAGCATTCAGAAGGACCAAATTGAGGAGCTCACTAAGAGATTCACCACTTTTCGGAACATTTTTCTCAAACGATTTGTTGTACAGCAGCAGATATTTTGTTCTCTTCCTCAGAACGCGTTCTGATTGTGTTAGCCGCACTTGTGGGTTCTTCCGCGAAGGAAAGAAGAAACACCACGCTAACTGTCAGAATTGCGCCTTTTTAGATTTTGTGGACTTGTAGTTTGATCAAGGAGTACTACATTCAGTACCCTAGTCACAATTGCCAAGTTGCACTTCTAAATGCGCTTTCGGATAGTGCAGAGGTTAGTTTCGGATAAACACTGATTGTCAAAACTTAGACTGAGACTGAAGTTTATTAAAACAAAAATAGAATTTATATACAAATGAAATTAATCTAGTACTTCTATAATGAGACAGAAACTTGAATCAGATAGACGATTTTACATATACATTCATATTTCGGCTCTACCGAACATTGTGATCAAGTGCATTACCGTGTTCCTTTTCTAGCCTTCGATAGTACCTAGCCTTCGACCGAGCTAGTTCGGTCGGCCCTTATCTTTCTTTTTGGGTCTGAGCTGAGCAATAAAAAAGTATCAGGTACTGAGTCCAAACGGCGTGTCGGCTCATACAAAGTTTCATCCCTTGAAGAGGGATGAAACAAACAATTCATGTTTATTCAGGATAAGGCGACCTTTATAAACAAAGTTAAGTTTGGTCTGTGTTTATGACTCAAAGGTCTGCTCATTTAGTTTATGACCTTTTTTGTTCTATATCTGTGGTGCACACTTTATTTGTTGTACAGTTCTGCATTTTGAGTCAGAAACTGATTTTTCGTGTCTTGTAAACTAAAGAAATGTACCCGAATTGAATGAAATAGATTCTGATGAATTAATCGTAACGATCGTCATCGTTATATCCCGATCCTCGTAAATCTATCTGATTTACCTAATGTATGTAACTCTTTAATTTCGTGTTGGTGGACCGGAGGGTCGTATAGTTGACTGAAGATTCGACATCTCTATGTCTGGGTTTCTAATAGTGCGATATCTATTTTTGAACAATTTTTTTCTAAATCCGAATTTTTGAATAATTATTCCAATAATTGTACATGTGCTTATTACAGATACTATTAAAAGTATCTTACTATGTTCAGATTTATTGTAGTCTTCAGGTTCAGGATCATCTTAATCTTTAGAGAAATCTAGCTTTGGTAATCGAGATCCATTATTTCTTAATTTTTTATGTTCTGAATTTGTTTGATTTATAGATTCAAATAAATCTTCGAAATTTGATTTTGGTTTAAAGAACGTAAGCAATTTTTTGCTGATTCCTGTTATGCTAGCATACATTACTGATTCTTTACTCTGGATTCTACAGTCAGAATCCATCGTGACCATTGCTGCCTCGAACGGCGGAGAAAGTCAGGCACGTACCCAGAGGGGGGGCCCAAGGGGCCCGGGCCCCTCCCGAAATCGAAGTAAAGTAATTTCCATTCTGGGATTTTTAACCACTCTTTCCGAAATCAGGAACAGAAATGAGTTTTTGGCCATCAACTAACAAAATGTGCTAATTAGAAGATTGTACCAACTAGTTTTAAATAACTTCTTTTTGCAATCGAATTTATTATCGAGGCTCAAAAGTCGGGTTTCACAGTGATTACAATCAATGTCAAAATTAAAGTAACTGGATGATCAGGAAGATGATGTGCCATGAAGATTAGTACTGAGCAAACATATCAGACGTCAGATAGGATATGGCACCTAGTGTTATATCCTTATAGGGTCACATAAGTAGTGTGGACTTTGCGTCTGCTTAGCGGTTTAAGTTGAACTGCTAGGCACGAGATGGCAGTTCAATTTGAACTGCTTTAAGCACTGACGAGCCGAAGGCGAAACACAAAGAAAGTTGAAACATATCATAGTTTTAGCAAAATTTTGCGAATGAAAAAGATGTCCTACCGCTGGTTGTTGGACTTGCATACTCAGGATTAAAAAGATGAACGGGAGCATACTTCGGAAGCATGTTCGCCTGTGCTGATGATGAAGTGTCGGTTAGTTACTGGTGACGAAGACTAGATCCATTATTTTACACCAGAGAACAGAACATTACCGGATTTTCGAAAGTATAAATATGTGTGCGTGTGCATTATTGGAGCGATTTAAAATTGGTGTGAGCTCTGAGAAATTTATGTGAGTTCCGTTTTGGAGTTTATGAATGCTACTAAGAAAATTTCTCTGTTGTTACATTATCACTCCCAATGACTTTAAATTTTGATACTCATCACCCTGTAAAATTTCAAATTTGCGGGTCTGGCATCTTCCCCTTAAAATTTCAAATATATTCAAAAATTTTAACTCAAAAAAGTTTTCCAAGTTTTCTTCAAAGAATGAAACATGGAAATGGTATAGCGAACAAAAAAAAGACCGCGGCAATTTCAAAAATCGGTAAATTTTTACAAACGTGTACTAAAAACGTGATTTTTAAAAGTCCACAAAAAAGTCTGCCACTGAAACATGTCTACAGCTGATTTTATAAATCTGTCGGTCTGGCATCTCTGATCCAGACACGGAGTTTGACTAGATGAAATTAAATCGGATCATGTGGGATTATAAGACACTTCATTTGAATATAAATTTGTCAAAATCGGCTTGACCACCTGTTCGACAAATAATCCACAAATTTTGCAAACTAGAAGAGCTTACTGAATAGTTTCGAAATATCTGTTCCTTCTTACATCGTGGCTTATAAGAACACACCATTGGAATTGAAGGTTTGAATACTCATCATTCAGCTTTCCCGGAACCAGAAGTCGAATCCGAACTATAGGACTATATGATAGAAGAAATGTAAAAATCGATCCCTTCCCTTTGACCCAAAGAATTTTATTGTCGAATCCGAAATATGTGAGTACATAGTTACTTAAATTGCTAAATATTTGCAATCACTCTTCAATGAAAAAAAAAAACAAAAAATTCTGAAGGCACAAGAATCATCAATTAGATGCATTATTTCTTATTTGTGGGCCCCTCCCGAAACGAAATCCTGGGTACGGGCCTGGAGAAAGTACTGAGTTTTTACAGTGAATTATAATTTGCTTAGAATTATCGGTATAATACAAAATTGAGTTTGGCTCTGATAATCGTATTAATTGAGAATACGGAACTTTCAAATAGGATTGTTTACATTTTTTATCTGATTGCGTATGTGTAAGCATCGCCGATATACAATCCGGAGAGCTTTTTACTTCGACATGAGATGATAAGAAATAACTCTCGTTTAATTTCGAGGCCGTTGTAAAATCATAAAAGTATTCTCCTCTTTTGTTGATTGAGATAATTGGTTTTTACCTATTTTTATATATGTATATAAAAAATAGGTATAGAATTCGCTCAAACTTTCGAAAATTTTTCCGAGGCCCGGAGGGCCGAATGACATATACCAATCGATTCAGCTCGACGAACTGAGCAAATGTCTGTGTGTGTGTGTGTGTGTGTGTGTGTGTGTGTGTGTGTGTGTGTGTGTGTGTGTGTGTGTGTGTGTGTGTGTGTGTGTGTGTGTGTGTGTGTGTGTGTGTGTGTGTGTGTGTGTCCGTATGTGTGTTGTCAACTAAGAGGTCGAGATCTCAGAGATGGCTGGACCGATTTTCATCAAACTAGTCGCAAATGAAAGGTCTCCCCGTCACCCAAAACGCTATTGAATGGTTTTGAGATCGGATGTTTACTTTTTGAGTTATACAAAGTTTTATGTCAAAATTTTCAGTTTTTTGACAGTATCTGTCACAATTGACCTTGAAAACAGAATATGTTTTCAGACTTAGATTCCGCACGGTAATACCTATCCAACAAGCCATAGATTGTTAAAATCCGTCCATTTTTAACGGAGATATCGAAATTTTTCTGTAAGCGACTTTTCCCCCTATTCCAGCAGTAGGAGTTTTGAGCGCTGTATGACAAAGAAATGCTTGGGAGCAACGGAAAACACGATTTTTTATACTGTTACATACAATTGTTTCTAAGAACCAAAAGGATTGTGTACAGCATTCTTTTTCGTGACATTTAGCCTCGGACCGATTTTGGCACGGCTCGTTTTTGGCAACATAATCGTTCGAATATGACATATATAAACCAGATGATGGCAGAATTTTTTTCAATTATTTTGTTTTAAACTACTTACAGCAATAAATGCTGGAACAACATAACATCCATATACCATTCGAATCAGTTCGTCGAGATCAGCAAATGCGTGTGTGACAAATAACTTCAATTAATTTTCTCGGAAAATTTCTTTTCTACAAATTCAGATTCATACGAAAAGTCGTATGCTCCCAAACAAAGTTCCTGCATTATGTTTGGTTCTGACCTCTGGTTTCGGAACTACAGGATGATATGTGAAACGAAATCAAAATTGTGTAACTCATTTTTCTTGAAGATGGCTGAACCGATCTAAGATGCAAATGAAATCTAAGAATCATCTAAGATTCAAATGAAAAGTTTCAAAGTTCTATAAAACATCTTGCTTTTCAGTCAGATCCAACTTCCGGTTTCGGGGATTGTATAAAAATGTCTATTCCACATAATTTAATCAGGTTTATCGGGTTAGCAGATTTGGATAGTCGATAAAAAAAATAACTTTTTTCAGTTTTAGTGGTATTCAGTTGTCGATCAGAAGGCACCTAAAAATTTAATTCGTGCTATGATCTCTCAAAGATGTCTTAACTGATTTTCAAATGTTTTGAAACAAATGTAAAGTGTACAGCTACTCAGGTGAATTTATCTGACTTCGGCCATACCGCTTTTAGAATTCCGGTTCCAGTATAAAATCGTTTCTCAAAGCTCAATCGTTTTCTCAAAAAAAGCCTAATCAAATTTCAGAAACAAAAATTTTAATTAAAACAAACTTATATACAAAAATTAATTATTTTATCCAATTATGACTTCCGGTTCTCGAATTACATGATGATGAATTTTTAAAATTCAAACCGATATAGAAGATGACATTCCCGAAAAGCTTCAAAGTTGAACTCAAAACTGTTGTAATTTATTCGTCATATGGCCATACGAATCGGTTTGGGTTATGCTGGTTCCTGAATACCGGCTCTGGAAGTACCTTAAATTACCGTAAACTCTAGAGTGGAACTTACATATCATGGCATGTTTAATCGATTATCACACTTCTAGATTCAAATTCGATCCGATTTGCAGTTTCGACATTACAGAGTAATGAGTGATTAAAATCTCAAATTGTCGCTTAAAACGAGGGTCATTAAAATAATGTCATGAAAACTTAAACACCGAAGAATATTCATGCAAAAAACACATGCGGATTGATAAAAATAGGTATCATCTCACTGCTAGGTGGATTAAACACGTTTTTAATATCAATAATGCTATGATTCTGTGAGTGAGGTACTGCAATAATTTTAAATGTTTCAAACTCCTCTCGATTAATAATCAAGCTTTTCATAGATACGACAATGTGATCGTTAATTATTTTCACTTGAAATGTTATTGCATCCTTATGATTTAAAACAATTAGGTCATTTTGTAATGACTTACTAATATTTAATTGTATGTCGCTAACTTCCTTTTCTGACAAAGGACTTGTTTTCAATTTCCTATGTTTCAGTACAATATCATCAATCATTTCCCTGGCTAATATAACTGATTCTACTAATTCTAGTTGGAATTGAAGTCTATCCATTGTGTCTCCTCTGGCTTCCATCTCTGCAACAGTGAAATTCAGATTCGATAGCTTCGCCTGTAGCTGATCTTCGTGCACTTGCATTGCATGAATTTCGTCTTCTATATCGTTGCCTCCGAATACTAAATCCTTGAGAAAGCCTAAAATTCCCTTACTGCGTCTTGATCGACTTCCTCGTTGTATCTCCATTATTGCCTCGCTGCAATAGTAATCCAAAGAAGACATAAGCTGCCGATAATGTCTCGTCTTTAGATGTTTTTCAGCTTTTTTGTTTTCATAAATACGTTTATTTCTTAAGGCAATTTACATAAGTTTTTCTTCGCCGTATCATCACTTTTACATAGAATTCTTAACCTGATATAATACTAATATAGTCACATCGATTTGAGTTTAATAAAACATATTTCTCTTATATTTTAAATATCATATTAGCTATTTCGTTATTTATTATTAAATCTACTTAAGAACATTATTTGAACCAAGCGATTAACTGCTATAAATTATAAGATAAGCATAAATTTTTATACATTTTGTTGTTGATCTCGTAACCTATTTTGAGTTTGTTTGTATCAGCACATCATTTTTATTAAAATTTTGCTATTGGATGAACTAATGGACACAGTAGGAGTCAGAACTAACCCTCAAAAGGGTCAATTATTAAATTGAAACTTCAATTGTCTTTATGAAACGATAAAGAAGATTCATGTAAGAAAGGTCACGACAAGCAAGAATGTCTCGAATAGTCTACCTTGGGTACCTCGGGTACCTCGGGATAGTCTACCTTGGGTACGCAGGAAATTTATTAGTACCTTGGGTACCTCGGGATAGTCTACCTTGGGTACGCAGGGAATTTATTAGTTGAGATCTGACATCACGATACTCCACGCATGTCCAAACGACATGATCAATATCGCGATAGCCTTCGCCACAAGCACAAAGATTAGTCTCGGAAAGTCCAATTCGAAGGAGATGTGCATCTAAGGTGTAGTGATTGGACATCAGTCTGGACATCAAACGAATGAAGTCCCTACTCACATCCAGCCCCTTGAACCATGCCTTTGTCGATATTTTAGGAATAATTGAGTGCATCCACCGACCTAGATCATCTCTATCCCAAGAAGCTTGCCAGCTGGCAAGTGTTCTTTGGCGAGTCGCGCTATAAAATTCGTTGAAAGCAATCGGTCGCTCATAAATTTCACCTTCAACAGCACCACGTTTGGCAAAACTATCGGCTCTTTCATTGCCTGGAATGGAGCAATGAGCCGGGACCCAGACTATTGTGATTTGATAATTATTATTCAATATGTCGTTCAGACACTGTTTTATTTTGTCCAAGAAAAACGGTTCATTTTTGCCAGCAGCGTTTGAGCGAATGGCTTCAATTGCACTCAGACTATCTGTGAAGAGGAAATAATGTTTTGGAGATAATGTGACGATTACATTCAAGCTATAATGAACTGCTGCTAACTCTGCTATATAAACAGATGCAGGTTCTTGAAGCTTGAATGAGGCCGAAACATTATTGTTGAACATACCAAACCCTGTCGCTTCTTCAATTCGCGATCCGTCCGTGTAAAACATTTTCTCAGAGTCAATATGCCTGAATTTACGTGAAAATATTTTTGGGATTTCCATAGAGCGTAGGTGATCCGGGATTCCACGCACTTCGCGCTGCATGGATGTGTCGAAAAATAAAGTTGAGTCAGGGACATTTAGGAGGCTGACACGGATAGGAATATATCTTGAAGGGTTGATTTCCTGTGACATATGGTTAACATATACAGTCATGAATGTTGTTTTAGATTGAAGCTCAACTAACCTTTCGAAGTTATTAATAACTAGGGGATTCAGTACCTCGCATCTTATTAGCAGGCGCGACGAAAGCTCCCAAAATCGATCTTTTAATGGAAGAACTTCCCCCAGAACTTCAAGACTCATTGTATGTGTCGAATGCATGCAGCCTAAAGCAATTCGCAAACAACGATACTGAATTCGCTCAAGTTTGATAATATGAGAATTGGCAGCGGAACGAGAGCAAACGCATCCATATTCCATCACTGAAAGTATCGTTGTCTGATACAATTTCATTAGATCTTGCGGATGAGCACCCCACCAAGACCCTGTTATCGTTCGAAGAAAATTTACTCTTTGTTGGCATTTTGTTATCAGATACCTAATGTGTCCTCCCCACGTGCATTTGGAATCAAACCACATCCCGAGGTATTTGAAAGTCAAAACCTGTTGGATCATTCTTCCCATCATATGAAGCTGAAGTTGCGCGGGATCATGCTTTCTTGAAAAGACAATTAGCTCAGATTTCTCCGCAGAGAATTCGATACCCAGATGAACAGCCCAAACGGACAATTTATCTAAGGTATTTTGCAATGGTTTTTGCAGATCAATAGCTTTGGATCCAGTAACTGAAACCACGCCATCATCTGCCAATTGTCTTAGTGTACATGGGGCTACGAGACAGCTGTCAATATCGTTTACATAGAAATTATACAGGAGCGGACTGAGGCATGAGCCTTGCGGGAGACCCATGTAGCTAATTCTGAATGTTGCCAAATCGCCATGTGAAAAATACATGCACTTCCCTGATAAAAGGTTGTGCAAATAATTATTTATAACCGCTGGAAGTCCATGTTGGTGGAGCTTGTCTGAAAGAACATCAATGGAAACTGAATCAAATGCTCCTTTAATGTCTAAAAATACAGAGGCCATTTGTTGTTTTTGAGCGAAGGCAATTTGGATGTCAGACGAAAGTAATGCAAGGCAATCATTCGTCCCTTTATTTCTTCGGAAGCCAACTTGAGTATCTGATAACAAACCTTTCGAACAATTTTCTGATGCAGGACAACATTGCAATGGGTCTATATGAGTTGTGATTGGAAGCTGGTTTCCCCGGCTTTTGAATGGCGATAACTTTCACTTGTCTCCAGTCAGGTGGAACAATATTTTGCTCAAGAAACTTGTTGAACAATTCCAACAAACGTCTTTTTGCTAGGTCGGGCAGATTCTTCACCAAATTGAATTTAATTCTGTCCAACCCAGGAGCGTTATTGTTACAAGACGTGAGTGCTATGGAAAATTCCATCATTGAAAAGGGGCTATCAATGGAATCATCATTTGAAGAAGACTCCCTAATAATGCTATGCGTAGGAACAGAATCTGGACAAACTTTCCTCGCAAAATAAAATATCCATCGATTCGAGTACTCCTCACTCTCATTACCTACGTTACGATTCCTCATTCGTCTGGCCGTATTCCAAAGAGTGCTCATTGAGGTTTCTCTTGACAAACCTTCCACAAAATGTCTCCAATAGCTGCATTTCTTGACCCGAAGTATGTTCTTGTACTTGGTTTCTAAAACCAAGAATTTTTCAAAATTCTGAGGAGTTCCTCCTCTTCGTTTTAAAAATGTCTTAAAAGCATTTTGTTTCGCGTGTTTAGCATCTGAGCACTCTTTGTCCCACCAAGGATTTGGAGGTCTTCTGTTAGACGACGGACCAAGAAATCGTTTGGTTTGTGCTTGTTCAGCGGCCTCCAGTATCGAACAAACGAGGAAGTCATATTCTTCAAGTGGGGGGAGCTCTTCCATGGAATTTAAGATACTTGACATATTACTTTGGAATTTAATCCAGTTAATATTTTTTGTCAAATCATATGGAATGTTAACTGAATTAGCAATACATTTGTTACTGCTAATTGAGATGATGATTGGTAAATGATCGCTACCGTGTAAATCAGGAAATACTTTCCAGGTGCAATCTAGTCGAATTGAAGTCGAGCAAAGAGATAAATCTAATGCACTTGGACGTGCAGGAGGTCTTGGAATCCGTGTCATGCTACCCATATTCAATACTGTCATATTGAAATTGTCGCAAATATTATATATTAAAGATGATCTGCTATCATTGTAAACGGAACCCCACATCATTCCGTGCGAATTGAAATCTCCTAAAATCAAACGTGGAGCAGGAAGGGCTTCGACCATTTCATTAAGCTGTCGTTGTCCAACTTGAGCTCTTGGAGGAATATATACCGAAGCAATGCAAATGTCCTTTCCTTTAATGTTTATTTGACAAGCAACAACTTCTATACTAGAAGTCGAAGGAATGTTTAATCTATAAAAGGAATAACATTTCTTAATTCCTAAAAGCACTCCACCATACGGAGAGTCTCTATCGAGACGTATAATGTTAAAGTCATTAAAATTTAAGGCTATGTTTGATGTAAGCCATGTTTCGCATAAAGCAAATACATCACATTTTTGACTATGCAACAAAACTTTAAATGAATCAAGTTTTGGCATGATGCTTCGACAATTCCACTGCAGGACAGTGATTGAATCATTTGCGGCGGATGATAATTTATCCATCAAATGATACAAAACCTGAAAGAACTGGCCATTGAGCTGATAACTGTTTCAAAAAAGTTCTAGCTATTGGAAGGAATGCCGTTATGATGGTCTTTAGTGGTTCAGAAATATTGAATGCTGCAAAAATCCATTCTACAATTTCCGAAAACTTCAGTAATCCTGATGGTGGCTGTGAAACGGAGTCCACTGGATTATTGTCTTTTCTTGTGCTAGTTCCTGGATTGGTTTGTGAATTTGACAAACCAGGAGGCACAGTTTTTGGTTTTAAATTTGATTTTTTAGATTTTACACGGGGATCTTTTTTTGAAGGTGTAATTTTAAGTGTCTTTTTTGGTATTTTGTGGTTTGTTAATCTCCTCTTAACAGACCCTTGAGGAGTGACAAACGAGGTATCTTCACTATTTCCGTCAGAGTCAGATTCCTCTAGTTCCGCCAGATTTGAAAAACCGTTTTCGGATTCCAAAGGTGGGACATAAATAATAGTTTTGAGCATTTCCGCATATGTGCGCTTAGACCGTGCTTTTAAAGAAAGCTTCATTTTGTCCTTACGCAATTTAAATGCAGCGCATACTGAAAGATCATCATAAGGACTTTCTCCACAATAAACACATTTTTCAATATCTTTATCGCAAAGATTATCCTTATGAGGCCCTTGACATTTTGTACATTTCGACTTATTGCTACAGTAAGTAGCTGTGTGGCCAAATTTTTTGCAGTTCGTGCAATTCATAACATTTGGTATGAAAAGCCGAACAGGAAGGCGAACTCTATCGATGTGGACATGGCTAGGCAAGGCAGATCCAGCGAATGTTACTCGATACGAATCCGAAGGTCGATAAGTTTTGTTTCCTTCTGCAAAAGATGCTGAGTACAATTGCTTGCACTCGAGTATCCTTACTCCCTCAAGCATAGAGTTTTTGAAACGTCCAACTCCATGCTCAAGCAACTCTTTAACCGAAAGACCCGCTTCGGTGATAACACCGTCTATTTCAACGTCTTTCGAAGGAATATATACGCGATATTCGCGGGTAAATAATTCGCAAACAACAATCTCGTTAGCCTGCTTTAAGGAATCGACTACAACACGGATCTTGTCTTTATGGACTCTTACGATCTCTTTGGTAGCGGGAAATCGTGATGTCAATTCTTTAGATATATAAAATAAATTCAATGCCTTCATTTTACGCCGAAAATATACTATCCATGGGCCCGCTGAAGTTTCATTGTAAAACTTCGTTCTCTGCGAGTTAGGAACCGTTAAATTTTCGCTTGTTGGCAGAGATGGATCTCCTGGATTCTCATCCATTAGATCATCCATTACATAAATGTGTTTAAATAATTGATCTCAACTGAATTATATAAACGAGAATACTCTTTGAAGTGAAAGAAATTAAAATTATAGATCTACCTGTTAGTCGCTTTCTGCTTCCCACAGGTACTCGGCATGAAGCTCGCTGAAACTATTTTAAATTTTCTGTCTTCTATCTCCGTTGCTCTGCCGTCGTGGTCTTCGCTGAGCTTGGTCTGTACGCTGTCTGTACCTGACCTTATATACAGCGTTGTAGCTCTTGTTGACGATGAGTTGTGATGCTTCTTGTGTAGCACCACACAATAATGCTTCGTTTTTTCCACCGTAACCGGTACTGTACACCATACGAAATGATACCTGGTGGTTGTCTTTGTGGCTTTGCGCTGATGCGCCGTAGCACCTCTGTGCCTTAGCACCTCTGTGCCTGTACACCCCTTCGTCCCCGCACCTCTGTGTCTCAGCACTTCTATGCGTTCGCACCTCTGTGTCTCTTCACCTCTGTGCGTACGAGTGGGATGGCCTTCTTCGATTGCTTCCAAGTCGGGAACGCCCCGAATATTGGCTGTACACCAGCTTTTGCTGCGTTTGCAATAGGAGCAGGCGGGTTTTGTTTACCTGGAGCTAAAGTTGCCTTGACTCGGTGATAGCCGTTAACTCACAAGCCAGTAACACAACCTGTCTGCTTGAACGCTTTTTACTGAATGAGATGTTTTTCAGCTGCTTCAAATGATTTTCGTACCGAAGCGTGTACCAAGTTGATTGTCTCGATGTCCTCTGGTACTGATATATTTGTATATATATTCGTCGTCCACTCTCCTCTTCTTATTAGCGTTGTACCAAGATGGTCGAATATAAGTCCTTCTTGGTCAACAGGACGTATTTTGTCGTGAATACGACTTACTTTACTATGGGGTGCCTTTTCAAAATTTACCCTCTGAGAGAGTGATAAGTTTTTGATCGTCAATATCTCTTGTTGTATCTAACGAATCAACATAATTTTTGCTATATGCCATCGGAAATATGATCACAATTTTATGATAAAATTTTCAGTTGTGTGGCATAATCTCAAATAGTTCAAAATTCAACTTTTCTGAAATGTTTGGTATAAACGAGTATCAAAGAGGATAATTCATATGGCGCGTTTGCCTTTCTCGTATTTTGAAAGCTCATAGCTCAGTGATCTGTGAAAGGATTTATATAGTCTAACTACCAATAGAATCGAAATTTTTCAACTTAAACGTGTATAGCAAAAGCATTGAAGTATTTCAATAGTACACTATTGAAAAACCTATCTCATTTGACCCATGTCAACACCAGCCAATCAGAACGCGTTCTGAGGAAGAGAACAAAATAGCTGCTGCTGTACAACAAATCGTCCGAGAAAAATGTTCCGAAAAGTGGTGAATATTGCAGTGAGTTCCTCAATTTGGTCCTTCTGAATGCTAGAAACGAATCCCTACAGCATATTGATAGTTTCTTTCAATAAATTATGCAAATCCGAAATGAAATAATCGACATTAAAATTCTATATGCGGCTATTTTTATAGCCGTTAGGACGGCCCATTAGTGAAAAAGCTACAAACGAAATCACATAAAAGGAAATCTCTTAACAAAAATTCAATCAGTTTGGATTCAATCGCCACTGCGAGCATATGTGTTTTGTGTCGTCTGCAAGCTTTCGACAAGAGCGATTACGTCACAGCTGCCAGTCATTAGCATTGGGAAAAAACAACGGTGGAGAGCATTGCACAATATCAGCCGTTCTAATGGCTCTAAAAGTTTTCTAAAGAACTATTAGGATTTGTTGTTCGCAAATTGTAGGGAAATATCCTCAGTTTACTGCAAATCAAGAATAGTTTGCTTAGATTTGTGCACTTTTCGCTGTGTGAAATTCACAGCAATCGAGATCAAGTGAAGCCTTTTTTTGCAAAAAATGTTCCAGAGTTTAATGTCGTAGAGAATTACGCAATTTGACTCTTCTGAATGCTGGAAACGAATCCCTACAGCATATTGATAGTTTCTTTCAATAAAATATGCAAATCCGAAATGAAATAATCGACATTAAAATTCTGTATGCGGCTATTTTTATAGCCGTTAGGACCGCCCATTAGTGAAAAAGCTACAAACGAAATCTGGTAGAAACAAGCCTCTCAACAAAACTTGAATCAGTTTGGATTGTATCGCCACTGCGAGCAGATGTGTTTTGTGTCGTCTGCACAACTAGTTTCGCTTTCGACAAGAGTGATTACGTCACAGCTGCCAGTCATTAGCATTGGGAAAAAAACAACGGTGGAGAGCATTACACAATATCAGCCGTTCTATTGGCTCTAAAATTTTTCTAAAGAACTATTAGGATGTGTTTTTCGCATATCGCAGGTAATTATCCTCAGTTTAGTGAAAATCAAGAACAATTTGGTTAGATTTGTGCACTTTACGCTGTGTGAAATTCACAGTAATCGAGATCAAGTGAAGCCTTTTTTGCGAAAAATGTTCCAGAGTTTAATGTCGTAGAGAATTACGCAATTTGACCTTTCTGAATGCTAGAAACGAGTCCCTTCAGCATATTGATAGTTTCTTTCAATAAATTATGCAAATCCGAAATGAAATAATCAACATTAAAATTCTGAATGCGGCTATTTTTATGGCCGTTAGGACCGCCCATTAGTGAAAAAGCTACAAACGAAATCACATGAAAGGAAATCTCTTAACAAAAATTGAATCAGTTTGGATTCTATCGCCACTGCGAGCAGATGTGTTTTGTGTCTTCTGCAAGGCTAGTTTCGCTTTCGACAAGAGCGATTACGTCACAGCTGCCAGTCATTAGCATTGGGAAAAAAACAACGGTGGAGAGCATTGCACAATATCAGCCGTTCTAATGGCTCTAAAAGTTTTCTAAAGAACTATTAGGATTTGTTGTTTGCAAATCGTAGGGAAACATCTTCAGTTTACTGCAAATCAAGAACAGTTTGCTTAGATTTGTGCACTTTTCGCTGTGTGAAACTCACAGTAATCGAGATCAAGTGAAGCCTTCTTTGTTTTTGCGAAAAATGTTCCAGAGTTTAATCGACGACACGACCTGCCACTCGTCTATCGAAACTGTATCGCAAATTTAACTACCCCTCAGTAGCTGATAATGTCAAAACGAAAATGCCTGAAAAACTATTGAAACTGGCAACACAAGTTGATAGATTATTGATTTTAAATAACAGTTACCATAACCTTGGTTACTGCATATTGGAGACTTGGGAAATGTAAACAAAACAAACTGTCTCGAGTGGAATTATTATTTAGTTTAATCGGATAGAGGTCTTCGTTAAGGCTTGCTGGTGCTTGAACATATTAAAAATGACTTCCAGACAATTCAATATTCATGGATGTTTGTTAAATAGTTCAACGTAACCATACTTAGATAACTCTCTGTTATGTAAATGAGTTTATAAATGGTGTTAAGTTTTGCAGTCATTCAATCCGTCATTACCAAATTTTTTAATCAGTCCTATCATGAGAATTTGGTATTAAAAGCATATTTGTTATTTTCTAATGACTTTCTAAAGTAAAACCATTTCAATTACCCCTTTGTTCCAAATCGTTCAACCCTCGTTGCTAATCAGCATACATGTTGTGAAACAATGCGCTGTCATATTTTGGAAACTCCTCTACTTCTACTCTCAGTGATTTGAGGTCTTCACAAAGTGCGTGTATACTTTGATGAATATGAAAGGCACTTGAACAGCACGGGAATCAAATTTCTCAGTATATTAGATCTGATCGAAATTATAGGTTTTGAAGTGCACATCGGAAGCTGGAGAGTGCAAACAGGTCTCCTTCAAATAATTTGATTATTTGACAGGAGGGACATTTAGGAGGCTGACACGGATAGGAATATATCTTGAAGGGTTGATTTCCTGTGACATATGGTTAAAATATACAGTCATGAATGTTGTTTTAGATTGAAGCTCAACTAACCTTTCGAAGTTATTAATAACTAGGGGATTCAGTACCTCGCATCTTATTAGCAGGCGCGACGAAAGCTCCCAAAATCGATCTTTTAATGGAAGAACTTCCGCCAGAACTTCAAGACTCATTGTATGTGTCGAATGCATGCAGCCTAAAGCAATTCGCAAACAACGATACTGAATTCGCTCAAGTTTGATAATATGAGAATTGGCAGCGGAACGAGAGCAAACGCATCCATATTCCATCACTGAAAGTATCGTTGTCTGATACAATTTCATTAGATCTTGCGGATGAGCACCCCACCAAGACCCTGTTATCGTTCGAAGAAAATTTACTCTTTGTTGGCATTTTGTTATCAGATACCTAATGTGTCCTCCCCACGTGCATTTGGAATCAAACCACATCCCGAGGTATTTGAAAGTCAAAACCTGTTGGATCATTCTTCCCATCATATGAAGCTGAAGTTGCGCGGGATCATGCTTTCTTGAAAAGACAACCAGCTCAGATTTCTCCGCAGAGAATTCGATACCCAGATGAACAGCCCAAACGGACAATTTATCTAAGGTATTTTGCAATGGTTTTTGCAGATCAATAGCTTTGGATCCAGTAACTGAAACCACGCCATCATCTGCCAATTGTCTTAGTGTACATGGGGCTACGAGACAGCTGTCAATATCGTTTACATAGAAATTATACAGGAGCGGACTGAGGCATGAGCCTTGCGGGAGACCCATGTAGCTAATTCTGAATGTTGCCAAATCGCCATGTGAAAAATACATGCACTTCCCTGATAAAAGGTTGTGCAAATAATTATTTATAACCGCTGGAAGTCCATGTTGGTGGAGCTTGTCTGAAAGAACATCAATGGAAACTGAATCGAATGCTCCTTTAATGTCTAAAAATGCAGAGGCCATTTGTTGTTTTTGAGCGAAGGCAATTTGGATGTCAGACGAAAGTAATGCAAGGCAATCATTCGTCTCTTTATTTCTTCGGAAGCCAAATTGAGTATCTGATAACAAACCTTTCGAACAATTTTCTGATGCAGGACAACATTGCAATGGGTCTATATGAGTTGTGATTGGAAGCTGGTTTCCCCGGCTTTTGAATGGCGATAACTTTCACTTGTCTCCAGTCAGGTGGAACAATAATTTGCTCAAGAAACTTGTTGAACAATTCCAACAAACGTCTTTTTGCTAGGTCGGGCAGATTCTTCACCAAATTGAATTTAATTCTGTCCAACCCAGGAGCGTTATTGTTACAAGACGTGAGTGCTATGGAAAATTCCATCATTGAAAAGGGGCTATCAATGGAATCATCATTTGAAGAAGACTCCCTAATAATGCTATGCGTAGGAACAGAATCTGGACAAACTTTCCTCGCAAAATAAAATATCCATCGATTCGAGTACTCCTCACTCTCATTACCTACGTTACGATTCCTCATTCGTCTGGCCGTATTCCAAAGAGTGCTCATTGAGGTTTCTCTTGACAAACCTTCCACAAAATGTCTCCAATAGCTGCATTTCTTGACCCGAAGTATGTTCTTGTACTTGGTTTCTAAAACCAAGAATTTTTCAAAATTCTGAGGAGTTCCTCCTCTTCGTTTTAAAAACGTCTTAAAAGCATTTTGTTTCGCGTGTTTAGCATCTGAGCACTCTTTGTCCCACCAAGGATTTGGAGGTCTTCTGTTAGACGACGGACCAAGAAATCGTTTGGTTTGTGCTTGTTCAGCGGCCTCCAGTATCGAACAAACGAGGAAGTCATATTCTTCAAGTGGGGGGAGCTCTTCCATGGAATTTAGGATACTTGACATATTACTTTGGAATTTAATCCAGTTAATATTTTTTGTCAAATCATATGGAATGTTAACTGAATTAGCAATACATTTGTTACTGCTAATTGAGATGATGATTGGTAAATGATCGCTACCGTGTAAATCAGGAAATACTTTCCAGGTGCAATCTAGTCGAATTGAAGTCGAGCAAAGAGATAAATCTAATGCACTTGGACGTGCAGGAGGTCTTGGAATCCGTGTCATGCTACCCATATTCAATACTGTCATATTGAAATTGTCGCAAATATTATATATTAAAGATGATCTGCTATCATTGTAAACGGAACCCCACATCATTCCGTGCGAATTGAAATCTCCTAAAATCAAACGTGGAGCAGGAAGGGCTTCGACCATTTCATTAAGCTGTCGTTGTCCAACTTGAGCTCTTGGAGGAATATATACCGAAGCAATGCAAATGTCCTTTCCTTTAATGTTTATTTGACAAGCAACAACTTCTATACTAGAAGTCGAAGGAATGTTTAATCTATAAAAGGAATAACATTTCTTAATTCCTAAAAGCACTCCACCATACGGAGAGTCTCTATCGAGACGTATAATGTTAAAGTCATTAAAATTTAAGGCTATGTTCGATGTAAGTCATGTTTCGCATAAAGCAAATACATCACATTTTTGACTATGCAACAAAACTTTAAATGAATCAAGTTTTGGCATGATGCTTCGACAATTCCACTGCAGGACAGTGATTGAATCATTTGCGGCGGATGATAATTTATCCATCAAATGATACAAAACCTGAAAGAACTGGCCATTGAGCTGATAACTGTTTCAAAAAAGTTCTAGCTATTGGAAGGAATGCCGTTATGATGGTCTTTAGTGGTTCAGAAATATTGAATGCTGCAAAAATCCATTCTACAATTTCCGAAAACTTCAGTAATCCTGATGGTGGCTGTGAAACGGAGTCCACTGGATTATTGTCTTTTCTTGTGCTAGTTCCTGGATTGGTTTGTGAATTTGACAAACCAGGAGGTACAGTTTTTGGTTTTAAATTTGATTTTTCAGATTTTACACGGGGATCTTTTTTTGAAGGTGTAATTTTAAGTGTCTTTTTTGGTATTTTGTGGTTTGTTAATCTCCTCTTAACAGACCCTTGAGGAGTGACAAACGAGGTATCTTCACTATTTCCGTCAGAGTCAGATTCCTCTAGTTCCGCCAGATTTGAAAAACCGTTTTCGGATTCCAAAGGTGGGACATAAATAATAGTTTTGAGCATTTCCGCATATGTGCGCTTAGACCGTGCTTTTAAAGAAAGCTTCATTTTGTCCTTACGCAATTTAAATGCAGCGCATACTGAAAGATCATCATGAGGACTTTCTCCACAATAAACACATTTTTCAATATCTTTATCGCAAAGATTATCCTTATGAGGCCCTTGACATTTTGTACATTTCGACTTATTGCTACAGTAAGTAGCTGTGTGGCCAAATTTTTTGCAGTTCGTGCAATTCATAACATTTGGTATGAAAAGCCGAACAGGAAGGCGAACTCTATCGATGTGGACATGGCTAGGCAAGGCAGATCCAGCGAATGTTACTCGATACGAATCCGAAGGTCGATAAGTTTTGTTTCCTTCTGCAAAAGATGCTGAGTACAATTGCTTGCACTCGAGTATCCTTACTCCCTCAAGCATAGAGTTTTTGAAACGTCCAACTCCATGCTCAAGCAACTCTTTAACCGAAAGACCCGCTTCGGTGATAACACCGTCTATTTCAACGTCTTTCGAAGGAATATATACGCGATATTCGCGGGTAAATAATTCGCAAACAACAATCTCGTTAGCCTGCTTTAAGGAATCGACTACAACACGGATCTTGTCTTTATGGACTCTTACGATCTCTTTGGTAGCGGGAAATCGTGATGTCAATTCTTTAGATATATAAAATAAATTCAATGCCTTCATTTTACGCCGAAAATATACTATCCATGGGCCCGCTGAAGTTTCATTGTAAAACTTCGTTCTCTGCGAGTTAGGAACCGTTAAATTTTCGCTTGTTGGCAGAGATGGATCTCCTGGATTCTCATCCATTAGATCATCCATTACATAAATGTGTTTAAATAATTGATCTCAACTGAATTATATAAACGAGAATACTCTTTGAAGTGAAAGAAATTAAAATTATAGATCTACCTGTTAGTCGCTTTCTGCTTCCCACAGGTACTCGGCATGAAGCTCGCTGAAACTATTTTAAATTTTCTGTCTTCTATCTCCGTTGCTCTGCCGTCGTGGTCTTCGCTGAGCTTGGTCTGTACGCTGTCTGTACCTGACCTTATATACAGCGTTGTAGCTCTTGTTGACGATGAGTTGTGATGCTTCTTGTGTAGCACCACACAATAATGCTTCGTTTTGTCCACCGTAACCGGTACTGTACACCATACGAAATGATACCTGGTGGTTGTCTTTGTGGCTTTGCGCTGATGCGCCGTAGCACCTCTGTGCCTTAGCACCTCTGTGCCTGTACACCCCTTCGTCACCGCACCTCTGTGTCTCAGCACTTCTATGCGTTCGCACCTCTGTGTCTCTTCACCTCTGTGCGTACGAGTGGGATGGCCTTCTTCGATTGCTTCCAAGTCGGGAACGCCCCGAATATTGGCTGTACACCAGCTTTTGCTGCGTTTGCAATAGGAGCAGGCGGGTTTTGTTTACCTGGAGCTAAAGTTGCCTTGACTCGGTGATAGCCGTTAACTCACAAGCCAGTAACACAACCTGTCTGCTTGAACGCTTTTTACTGAATGAGATGTTTTTCAGCTGCTTCAAATGATTTTCGTACCGAAGCGTGTACCAAGTTGATTGTCTCGATGTCCTCTGGTACTGATATATTTGTATATATATTCGTCGTCCACTCTCCTCTTCTTATTAGCGTTGTACCAAGATGGTCGAATATAAGTCCTTCTTGCTCAACAGGACGTATCTTGTCGTGAATACGACTTACTTTACTATGGGGTGCCTTTTCAAAATTTACCCTCTGAGAGAGTGATAAGTTTTTGATCGTCAATATCTCTTGTTGTATCTAACGAATCAACATAATTTTTGCTACATGCCATCGGAAATATGATCACAATTTTATGATAAAATTTTCAGTTGTGTGGCATAATCTCAAATAGTTCAAAATTCAACTTTTCTGAAATGTTTGGTATAAACGAGTATCAAAGAGGATAATTCATATGGCACGTTTGCCTTTCTCGTATTTTGAAAGCTCATAGCTCAGTGATCTGTGAAAGGATTTATATAGTCTAACTACCAATAGAATCGAAATTTTTCAACTTAAACGTGTATAGCAAAAGCATTGAAGTATTTCAATAGTACACTATTGAAAAACCTATCTCATTTGACCCATGTCAACACCAGCCAATCAGAACGCGTTCTGAGGAAGAGAACAAAATAGCTGCTGCTGTACAACAAATCGTCCGAGAAAAATGTTCCGAAAAGTGGTGAATATTGCAGTGAGTTCTTCAATTTGGTCCTTCTGAATGCTAGAAACGAATCCCTACAGCATATTGATAGTTTCTTTCAATAAATTATGCAAATCCGAAATGAAATAATCGACATTAAAATTCTATATGCGGCTATTTTTATAGCCGTTAGGACGGCCCATTAGTGAAAAAGCTACAAACGAAATCACATAAAAGGAAATCTCTTAACAAAAATTCAATCAGTTTGGATTCAATCGCCACTGCGAGCATATGTGTTTTGTGTCGTCTGCAAGCTTTCGACAAGAGCGATTACGTCACAGCTGCCAGTCATTAGCATTGGGAAAAAACAACGGTGGAGAGCATTGCACAATATCAGCCGTTCTAATGGCTCTAAAAGTTTTCTAAAGAACTATTAGGATTTGTTGTTCGCAAATTGTAGGGAAATATCCTCAGTTTACTGCAAATCAAGAATAGTTTGCTTAGATTTGTGCACTTTTCGCTGTGTGAAATTCACAGCAATCGAGATCAAGTGAAGCCTTTTTTTGCAAAAAATGTTCCAGAGTTTAATGTCGTAGAGAATTACGCAATTTGACTCTTCTGAATGCTGGAAACGAATCCCTACAGCATATTGATAGTTTCTTTCAATAAAATATGCAAATCCGAAATGAAATAATCGACATTAAAATTCTGTATGCGGCTATTTTTATAGCCGTTAGGACCGCCCATTAGTGAAAAAGCTACAAACGAAATCTGGTAGAAACAAGCCTCTCAACAAAACTTGAATCAGTTTGGATTGTATCGCCACTGCGAGCAGATGTGTTTTGTGTCGTCTGCACAACTAGTTTCGCTTTCGACAAGAGTGATTACGTCACAGCTGCCAGTCATTAGCATTGGGAAAAAACAACGGTGGAGAGCATTACACAATATCAGCCGTTCTATTGGCTCTAAAATTTTTCTAAAGAACTATTAGGATGTGTTTTTCGCATATCGCAGGTAATTATCCTCAGTTTAGTGAAAATCAAGAACAATTTGGTTAGATTTGTGCACTTTACGCTGTGTGAAATTCACAGTAATCGAGATCAAGTGAAGCCTTTTTTTGCGAAAAATGTTCCAGAGTTTAATGTCGTAGAGAATTACGCAATTTGACCTTTCTGAATGCTAGAAACGAGTCCCTTCAGCATATTGATAGTTTCTTTCAATAAATTATGCAAATCCGAAATGAAATAATCAACATTAAAATTCTGAATGCGGCTATTTTTATGGCCGTTAGGACCGCCCATTAGTGAAAAAGCTACAAACGAAATCACATGAAAGGAAATCTCTTAACAAAAATTGAATCAGTTTGGATTCTATCGCCACTGCGAGCAGATGTGTTTTGTGTCTTCTGCAAGGCTAGTTTCGCTTTCGACAAGAGCGATTACGTCACAGCTGCCAGTCATTAGCATTGGGAAAAAAACAACGGTGGAGAGCATTGCACAATATCAGCCGTTCTAATGGCTCTAAAAGTTTTCTAAAGAACTATTAGGATTTGTTGTTTGCAAATCGTAGGGAAACATCTTCAGTTTACTGCAAATCAAGAACAGTTTGCTTAGATTTGTGCACTTTTCGCTGTGTGAAACTCACAGTAATCGAGATCAAGTGAAGCCTTCTTTGTTTTTGCGAAAAATGTTCCAGAGTTTAATCGACGACACGACCTGCCACTCGTCTATCGAAACTGTATCGCAAATTTAACTACCCCTCAGTAGCTGATAATGTCAAAACGAAAATGCCTGAAAAACTATTGAAACTGGCAACACAAGTTGATAGATTATTGATTTTAAATAACAGTTACCATAACCTTGGTTACTGCATATTGGAGACTTGGGAAATGTAAACAAAACAAACTGTCTCGAGTGGAATTATTATTTAGTTTAATCGGATAGAGGTCTTCGTTAAGGCTTGCTGGTGCTTGAACATATTAAAAATGACTTCCAGACAATTCAATATTCATGGATGTTTGTTAAATAGTTCAACGTAACCATACTTAGATCTATAATAACTCTCTGTTATGTAAATGAGTTTATAAATGGTGTTAAGTTTTGCAGTCATTCAATCCGTCATTACCAAATTTTTTAATCAGTCCTATCATGAGAATTTGGTATTAAAAGCATATTTGTTATTTTCTAATGACTTTCTAAAGTAAAACCATTTCAATTACCCCTTTGTTCCAAATCGTTCAACCCTCGTTGCTAATCAGCATACATGTTGTGAAACAATGCGCTGTCATATTTTGGAAACTCCTCTACTTCTACTCTCAGTGATTTGAGGTCTTCACAAAGTGCGTGTATACTTTGATGAATATGAAAGGCACTTGAACAGCACGGGAATCAAATTTCTCAGTATATTAGATCTGATCGAAATTATAGGTTTTGAAGTGCACATCGGAAGCTGGAGAGTGCAAACAGGTCTCCTTCAAATATTTTGATTATTTGTGTCTCAAACAGAAAACAGACTGTAACTAAGGTCTACCGTAAGGCTGCTGGAACTTGTTGAAGTAGTCGAATGTAAAGTGTCGGATACAATTTAACAATGAAGTCTCATTTTCATTTCGTGAAGACTGGTACTAACTTCCGGGTTGGCTGACAGTATGTTAAGCAAAAGTGACGTGTTTCGGGAACTCGACTGGTTATTTCTAAAAAGAAAGACCATAATCATGGATGAGTTAGATGACTACACTGAAGATAGAGCTAATGGGTAGCTGTGGATGATATAGGATGACGCATTTCTGTCGCAACACTACTTCTAGTACCAGATTTATTTATTGTACTATTGTGGTCGGCGTAAATCTAAAAAGAACGTTGAAACAAAATTTAAATTTATATAAAAGTTTCACAACCTTCTCGAATGATTTGTTTATTTATTATAGCGCTCCTTGGTAACTAGTTCATAGCAACTTAAACAGTGTTGCTCAAGAAGTTTATTTTCATGATTATCGAGGGGTCGCGATATTTATGGTAACTGGCGGTAAATCACTCACTGTCATTAGCATTGGGAAAAAACAACGGTGAAGAGCATTGCACAATATCAGCCGTTGTAATGGCTCTAAAAGTTTTCTAAAGAACTATTAGGATTTGTTGTTCGCAAATCGGAGGTAAATATCCTCAGTTTAGTGCAAATCTATAACAGTTTGGTTAGATTTGTGCACTTTTCGCTGTGTGAAATTCACAGTAATCGAGATCAAGTGAAGCTTTCTTTGTTTTTGCGAAAAATGTGAAAAAGGGGAATGCGTGCATAATTCATACAATTGATATTCGGAAGTGTTAAGGAACATGTCAATTGTTTTCGTATTCACGACATCCAGTTATGTCTCTGACATTACTCACCCGCCTTTTTAAACTATCGACCATCGATAGTATAGTTGTGGTTGCCAGTATCGTACTAGCCAAGATGTTTGGTTTCCACCAATTACCGGGATTAATTTTCCTTCTCTTGTTTACGGCTGCAGTTGGTTCGATTCTTCGTCGTTTTATTTCTTCCATATTGACTTTTTCATGTTTTCCCCAGTTAGGAAAACTGAGATCGACGCTACTATTTATTTTCGACGACGATGTTGATTTCTGCGTGTCTGGCGGTAGTTCTTCGATAATCATCACGTGATCCTTGTTCATTTCCTTGTTCGTATAAATTTCAGGTGTATCTTGAATATCGATGACAGCTATTTTAACCGCTGGTCGCGTATATGTTTTCCCATCCGAGGTTCTAATTTCGGCTGATCTTACTTGACCATCTTTGGCAGTATGAACCTGAATTATTCGCCCCTTTATCTAATTTGAATGTATTTTATCGTCCGCAGCTATTGCAAAAATGTCGTTCACTGCAATAGGCTCTATTTTATCGTTCCATTTGGACCTCTTACGAAGTGTGGGTAGATAACGCTTTATCCAGTATCCCCAAAACATTTCTGATCTGTGTTGAATCTTTTTCCAGATCTGTGAATCAACTATCTTAGCATTCGAGTCATATGGTGGAATGTAGTTATTCGCTCTACCGATCAGGAAATGATTTGGTGTTAAAACAACATCCGTTAAATTACATGCCTTGTCGATTAAAGGTCGAGAATTAAGGATACCTTGTGCTTGCTTAAAGGATGATCTAAGTTCTTCGGGTGATGACTTTCTAGGTCCTGAAGGGTTTATCATTATATTGAGTGCTGATTTTATGATTCTGATCAGCCTTTCCCATACTCCTCCGAAATGGGGGGCAGAAGGTGGATTAAAATGCCATGAAATATTCATTTTCGCAGCCATACTAGAACCCATTTTTTTATTGATGTCGGTTACTAATTTTTTCATTTCATTGTCGACTCCTACGAAGTTAGTATCATTATCGCTGTAGAGATCGGTGATTTGACCAACTTGTGCCTGAAAATCTCTTAGGCATTTAATAAATGAGTCAGTATCCAATCGGTCTGCCATTTCTATTTGGCATCCTCTCGTTTTCATACATGTGAAAATTACTCCCCATCGCTTCTCAATTGATCTCCTTACTACTACTTCAAATGGGCCGAAGTAGTCTACGCCGGTGTGTAGAAAGGGAAAACAATCAGGTTCGGTTCTAGCCGCTGGTAATGGTGCCATTAGTGGATTTTTTGGTTTAACTTCGAGGATTTTGCATCTCGAACAGGCCGCTTTCACTGTTTTTAAAACTCCACTTATGTTGTTTATGTGATAGTGTTGTTCTAATGCCGCTATAGTTACCCCGATATTAGTATGAAGGAATCTTTCGTGAAAATCCTTTACAATTAATCGTATAATATGATGTTTCGGTGGTAAAATAATAGGTATTTTCATATTACCGGGTATACTTGTCTCGTTATTCAACCTGCTGTTGGATCTCATTACTCCATGATCATCCAAGAAAGGCGTTAGCTTAGTTAGTGGACTCAACTTAACTAAGTGATTATATTTTACCAATTTACTCATTTCCTGTGGGTACATTTCCCACTGAGCTTTCCTATACAGGACATTTTCAATTTCCTTCCTTAATCCGTATGGTATTCCCGGTTGAATTTCCATTCTATTTTTACTAGTATACCACTGAACAAATTTTCTTAGAATAGCCAAACTTCGTACTAATTTCCACCAATCTGAAAATTTGGCTTCTTGAACGATACAAAAATCTTGCTTGTTGTGAATGAATACATATTCCTTCATTTCTTCTGTGGTTTCAAACTTGTCCTGACCATCTGTCCGAGGTATTAACTTGATTATCTTTTCCAGGTCAGGAGTGTACCATTTGGATTACCCTTATTTATTTTTGTTGCTTCATCAGCAGGATTCAATTCCGTTGGAATCCAATTCCATTGATCCATAGTCGTACTATCTAGTATTTCTCCCACTCGGTTAGCGATGAATTGTTTATACTTTCGGTGATCGCTTTTGATCCAAGCTAACACCGTTCTTGAGTCTGACCATAAGAATTTCTTTGATATTTTAAGCCGAAGTTCATTTACTACTGTTTCTAGTAGCCTCGTCCCAAGGACCGCAGCTTGTAACTATAGTCTCGGGATCGAAAGTACCTTTATAGGGGCAATATTCGCCTTTGCTGCTATTAGTTTGAATGAGTCTCCTATATTCAAGTAGATTGTAGCAGCGAATGCTTCTTCAGATGCATCGACGAACATGTGTATATTTAACGGTGATAATTGATCGTTAGTTATACACCTTGGAATTGTTATGTTTTCGATTTGCTTAATTGATTCGATCCATTCTTTCCATTGATTATACATATTTTCGGGTATCTCTGAATCCCAGTTTTCAGTAGCCTTATGTAGCTCTCGTAATAGTATTTTTCCCCGAATCGTAATGTTCGCCACTAATCCTAAGGGGTCGTATACACTCATAACGAAAGACGCGACTTCCCTTTTTGTTGGCCTTCTGTGATAATAAAGAATGTCTTTCGATAAACTGGATAGATTAAGACGATATCCGAGTTCGTCACGTTGAGGATTCCAATATACGCCGAGCACCTTCTCGTACTCATTGTTTTTTCCCTCGAGTATCTTGACACCACTGTGAAGGCGTCGTTCCTCTGGAATGGCGTTAGTGCAAATTGTAGAGTTAGAAACAAATCCTCGAATGTAGAAGCTAGTGTTGTCGTGTATTTCGATTACTTGCTTTGTTCTTTGAATAGCTTCCTCGTCATTATCAAAACTATCCAAATAGTCATCCACGTAGTGCTGTTTCACTATCGCCTTTGAAGCCTCCGGGTATTTTTCAGCGAATAGCTCGGCATTATAATTTTTTACTGCTTGAGCACACGCAGGCGAGCAAGTGGAACCGAACGTCATCACTTGCATCACATATATGTCGGGGTCTGTGTCAGAATTACAACTTCTCCATAAGAATCGTTGAGCATGTTGATCCTCTTTCCTAATTTTCACCTGGTGGAACATTTCCTTCATGTCCCCGGATATGGCGATTGAGCCTTCTCTAAATCGAATAAGTACCCCGAACAATGATGTAGTCGAATCGGGACCTGATAACAACGCAGTATTGACCGATGTATCTTTTACCTTAGCTGCAGCATCGAATACTAATCTCGGTTTTGGTTTATTTTTTCCTTGAACAATGAAATGAGGTAAATAATATGTTCTTGCTTCTGGTTGCTTCAGTTCTTCTGATGTTAATTTCCTTATATATCATTTCTCCTCGTAATCATTAAACGTCTGGATTGCCCATTTCTTCAATTCGATGTTTTTATTTAAACCCTTTTCCATTGTTCTCAATCTATTCATAGCATTGTTGTAGCTATCCGGGAACTGGAATTGATCGTCTTTCCACAACAGCCCGATTTCGAAACGTCCGTTTACATATTTCATCGTGCTTTTGATTATCTGTTTAGCACGCTCGTCTGATTTAGATTCTGGTAGCTTAGCAACTGTTTTCACGCCAAAATTTTCTGTGGGGAAGTAATCATGCATCATACGATGCAAATCGTTGTCCTCCCTATGAATCATAATCTGTCCGCATTCTACGGTTCCACTGATGTTACCGTAAATTAGCCATCCTAATTTGGTTTTAATACCTGTTGGCTCACCTTCCTTCCCGATGCGTCTATCGACGGGATTTATTAGGTGGGTGTGATTTAGCCCAATCAGTATTTTCGGCTGAACATCGCTATACCTCTTTACAGGCAAATTTCTTAAATGTTTATACCGATTTTTTATCATCTCGGTATCTAATGATTGAGTAGGAAGTTGTAAATTCTTAACTGTCCTAACTCCTTTCAGCGCGTAGGATTTTTTTCCTTCTCCATTTATCCACAAATGGACGCGCCTACTATTATGTTCGTCTCTGGACACATTTTGAGTCCATTTTAGCCTCAACGGATCGATCATGCCTTTGAGCTGAAGTTTATCTGCAACTTGCTCATCTATTAGCGTCAATGAAGATCCTGCGTCCAAAAACGCAAATGTATCCAAGCTTTGTTCGCCATTTTTCAGCGTAACTGGTATTACTTGATAATAGATATTCGATTTCGAATCCATATGATGGTTGGAGGATTCTACCTTTCTCGATTGCTCTGCTTGCTAATTCTGTCTCATATTATCGTCGTGAATCAGAGGGTGATGAGTTCTATTACACCCATTTTTACCGCATCTCTTCTGTTGTTTGCAATTCCGTAGTATATGTCCAGAAGATTTAAGACAGCTAAGACACATGTGCTGCTTATACACGAACTGGATCCTTTCCGAAACATCAAGTCTCTTGAACTTTCCACAGTTCGGCAATGAATGGGTTTCTTTGCAGAAGCTACATTCTGGGTTAATTTTCTCGTGTACATTTACCCGAGATCTTTTTTCATTCGGATGAAAAATTGCATTCATCATCCTGGTTGTTGCGGCATGTGGCTTCAGCCATTTACTTAGGTCCCTTAGCGTAGGGATCCTGGCATTAGATTGAAGTGTTTCTGTCCACTTCACCTGTACTGCATATGGCAGTTTCATGATAATATCGGCGATCAACCTATGATCTTGTAGGTACGCCTCTTTTTGTATCACCTCTATGTTCGTTACCAAAATTTCAAGAGCATCCGCCAGCTCTATGATAGCTGTTCTACTTTCCTTCTATACTCGGAATATATCCGAAAGTAGCTCTTTGTAAACAAATTCCGGCCTACCAAAGTTGTCTTCTAGACGTTCTATAATCTTTGGTACATTCTCGGAATTGAGCATCAATTGTTGTACGCATCTTGCTGCGTATCCTTCCAATACATTTTGAAGGCGAGTTAAATTCTCCAAATTCGTGAAAGCGCCAGCTTCTGTGGTGCTATCATATATTTGTTTGAATTACGGCCATTCCTTGGCCGAACCGTTAAATTTCGGTAATGTCATTAATGACTGCCTTTTTAAATAGATGATCCAATTATCATCTGACCGAAACTGGTTACTTGAACCAGATTCTTGTTTCGGTACCCTTGAGTCCAGTCGAAGTTGGTCGAGCTCCATAAGGTTCGTCTCGATTAATCTACATTTAATGCAGGCCCATCTTTCATTAGCTGCCGGAATGACTGTGACTTTCGCACATACATTGTGGAACCACCTGTCACAATCATCACATTGTATCATATTATCCTTGGAGTTCTTCTCCGTGCACAATCTCCAATCTCCATTGAGATTGGTGATGAATTGAATGCCGGTAGCCATTTTGTGATTTTCTCTTACTTCCAATAAAATGCGCTGCTGGTTCTGGGTTACTATACTCGCCGTTGATGATGCTGGGCTTCTAATTTCTTGTCCAGTTATTTACTGCGAGAGTACGCTGATGGCTGCTGCTGTTTGCGATACCGATAGTTTTCCGAATTAAAACGCGCTGCACGATCTTAAGGCGCCGTGCACACCACACTTTTAACCAAAGAAAAAAGGCGTCCAAGAGTATCTAACTCCTCTCTGGAGCCACCAAATGTTAGCCGCACTTGTGGGTTCTTCCGCGAAGGAAAGAAGAAACACCACGCTAACTGTTAGAATTGCGCCTTTTTAGATTTTGTGGACTTGTAGTTTGATCAAGGAGTACTACATTCAGTACCCTAGTCACAATTGCCAAGTTGCACTTCTAAATGCGCTTTCGGATAGAGCAGAGGTAAGTTTTGGATAAACACAGATTGTCAAAACTTAGACTGAGACTGAAGTTTATTAAAACAAAAATAGAATTTATATACAAATGAAATTAATCTAGTACTTCTATAATGAGACAGAAACTTGAATCAGATAGACGTTTTTACATATAAATCCTTCCACAGATCACTGAGCTATGAGCTTTCAAAATACGAGAAAGGCAAACGCGCCTTATGAATTATCCTCTTTGATACTCGTTTATACCAAACATTTCAGAAAAGTTTAATTTTGAACTATTTGAGATTATGTCACACAACTGAAAATTTTATCATAAATTGTGATCATATTTCCGATGGCATGTAGCAAAAATTAAGTTGATTCTTTAGATACAACAAGAGATATTCACGATCAAAAACTTTCTCAGAGGGTAAATTTTGAAAAGGCACCCCATAGTAAAGTAAGTCGTATTCACGACAAAATGTAAGCAATTTTCCATCAAACGTTGGTGAAAAATTGATCAAAACTGTTATTTCATCCCAAATGTCAGGCTTAACATTCATTTGAGAATAAATTATTGTTAAGGCCATCGTCCAAGTACCATGCGCGCGGGTGGTTTTAGGAAATTTTCGATGGAAATTTCGAAAAATTTGACAAAACCAAAAACATACAGACCTTTGAAATACTTTTATCTATCTACAGGGTGAAAATGACTGGAAAATTCGGAGGATTTTACGAGTCTTATCAAAAATAGCGCTGAAAAAATGAGCTTTTTTTGTAATTTTTCACAATTATTTGAAAAAATAATTCGATGGAATGAAATTTTTTTTTCAAATAAAACCTCATGCTGGCAACAAGGATCACATTCGGACACATTTTTGGAAAACCTTTTCACGCTTTTCATGGAAAATCAACGAATTTCATATAACCGATTTCGTGGAAATTTTTGAAATTCGTGGATTTTCTATGAAAAGCGTGAAAAGGTTTTCCAAAAATGTGTCCGAATGTAATCTGTGTATCCATAATAAAGTTTATTTGAAAAAAAAAGTTTATGTCATCGCTTTATTTTTCCAGATAATTGTGAAAGATCACAAAAACACTCATTTTTCAGAGCTATTTTTGATAAGACTCGGAAAATCCTCCGAATTTTCCAGCCATTTTCACCCTGTAGATAGATAAATGTATTTCAAAGGTCTGTATGTTTTTGGTTTTGGCAAATTTTTCGAAATTTCCATCGAAAATTTCCTAAAACCACCCGCGCGCATGGTACTTGGACGATGGCCTTAAAAAAGATTTTTTGAAACTCAATCGTGCAAGCCTCTTTGATAAACTCGTTGCACTGCATATATGAATACATAAATCTATGACATACGTACCAAATAAAATGTACGTAATACACAAATTACAAACACAAGTTAACTTGATTTACTTTTGATCCTTAATAGATACAAGAAGAAATATTTTCGATCAAGATTTTATCCCTCGACGTTCGGTCGTCGGAGGCAGCAGACGCCGCTAGTAATGAGAGCAGACTTTTTGCGAGGTACAAAACCGCAACCACTCAGGTCGTTTGAACTTCGTTCGTCAGGAGAAGCAGTCCTCAATGAAAGCAGACCTTCTGCGTGGTATAAACCCTCAAACGCTCAGGTCATCTTGCCAATTTTCGTTCATAAAAGATCGATCGCATCATCCTGCTGTTGGTCGTTTACATTGGAGAAAAATACAACGAAAATGGACAATATGGAACATTGAAAATCAGCATTTCTTATTATTATAAAGTTATCTAAAGAGCTATAAAGATTGCTTTTTTGCATATCGGAAATTAAAACCTACAGTGTAGTGCAAATCTAGAATAATTTGATTTACTTTGTGCAATCTTGGCAATACAAAATTCGCAACAGTGTTTAATATCGTTTATATCCAAACAGTGTTTGATATCGTAGAATTACAGAATTAGATGCAAGAAATTATTTTCGTACAGAATTTTGACAGTTTCTTTCACTAAAAAATTCAAATTCGAAATGATATAATTGACATCAAAATTTTGTATGTTAGTTCCATTTCACCAACTACTCAAACCCCAAACATTGATTTTCAAATTCAAACCCGGTGAAAACGCTTTTGATTGAGCGTAAACTTATAAGCTTTGCCAAAAGAATGATTAGATACAGTCCGTGAACATATTTTGTTCTTTATCAGACCGTGTCAGCTTGACGCGTAAACAATCTTCAGTTCAGCAACGCCATCGCACGGCATCACATTTAACATATCCTGTCAATTGTATGGGTGCGCAGTGCTGCTATTTTGGCGCGCACGAATTTCACATTTCTATCCTCGACGTCTATGTACGAGATACGATGCGGACTCGCCTGAGGACGTGATGCATGCTGTTATCGGTTCATAGAATCCAAACGTCGTTCGGTGGAATCTCGGTTGAAGTAAACTAGTAGAACGTAGCGACCGTTGTGATGCACGGAAATCAAGACTAGATAAAAGCTTTGAAGAATCAATATCGCCGTTTAATATTTTTGCAACAGATCATATTTCCCGATCTGTGGAAGTCCTCTTTTATGTTTCCAGTTCATAAAAAAGGAAATAAAAAACTAGTTGACAACTACCGTGGGATTGCATTTCTCAGCGCCATTCCAAAGCTTTTTGAAAAGATCGTTCTTGAGGCAATTTTCAACCATTCTAAGCAGTATATTGTACACACTCAGCATGGATTTATGCCAAAACGTTCTACTGCTACAAATCTGCTTTCGCTTACGAATTATGTTACAAATTCTATGTCCGTTGGTTATCAAACAGACGTCATTTACACGGATCTGTCGGCAGCCTTCGATAAAATAAATCACGCTATCGCCATTGCTAAACTAGACAAACTCGGTTTTGGCTCGAACGTACTTCGCTGGATTAATTCATACCTAACCGATCGACGTCTTGCCGTAAGAATCGGTGACTGTGTATCTGATGAGTTTTGCGCTTCCTCCGGAATTCCACAAGGCAGTCATCTAGGACCACTGATATTCTTGCTGTACTTTAACGATGTGAATTTTGTCCTGGAAGGTCCGCGGCTTTCATTTGCTGATGATCTAAAAATGTATAACATAATCCGGAAAATAGATGATGCTGTATTCCTGCAACGCCAACTGTTAATTTTTGCTGACTGGTGTGAGATCAATCGAATGATTCTAAATCCCCAGAAATGTTCGATCATAACATTCACACGAACGAAAAATCCAGTTCGATTTGAATACTGCATTGGTGACACTCCAATTGAAAGGACGACATGTGTGAAAGATCTTGGCATCTTCCTCGATGAGCAACTGACGTTTAAGCAACATGTTAGCTACATAGTTGCAAAAGCTTCCCGATGCTTGGGATTTGTAATACGGATAACCAAAAATTTCAATGATATTTACTGCCTGAAAACTGTTTACTGTTCGCTGGTACGCTCTATTCTTGAATATTACTCAGTGGTATGGAACCCTTACTACCTCAACGGTGTCAATCGGATCGAATCGATACAGCGCAGATTTATTCGCTTTGCACTGCGCCGGTTGCCTTGGAATAATCCTCAACAGCTCCCGAGTTATAAAAGTCGAGCGATGTTAATTGGAATTGACACACTGCATGTTCGACGTGATTTATCACGAGCAATGACAATATCTGATATTTTAACTGATAGGATCGATTGCCCCGCACTTCTTAGCGAAATCAACCTCAACGTTCGATCACGTGTTCTTCGTAACAGTTTGTTCCTTCGCTTACCATTTCGTCGCACTAATTATGGAATTAACGGTGCTATTACAGGAATGCAGCGGTTCTTCAACAGAGTTTCATCAGGATTTGATTTCCATCTGCCACGCCGTGCCATACGATCTAATTTTTTATATATACTAAGAAATAATCATTTGGACTAAATTATGTCTGTTGATTCAAATAAATAAATAAATAAATAAACTAAATAAATAAATAATTGCTTGCTGAATTTTACTGCGTCGTTCCAGTGTATCCAAACCAATCAGACGGCAGCGATCGGGATACGGTGGCAGATCTAGCGGATTTTGCCAGAGAATATTCCTTAGAGCGAATCGAACAAATCTTTTCTGCACACGTTCAATTCGTAAACTCCAAGCTAGTTGATACAGACTCCAAACTCTGCTAGCATTTTCTAGTTTAGGACGAACTAGCGAGCAGTATAATGCCTTCAAGCAATGTGGATCCTTAAAATCACGTCCGTTTCAAGCTTGACTCGTAAGACTCTACCACTTAAATAAGAACTTCCACAAAAGAATTCGGTCGAACACCGCTTTCAGATCAGTATATACGGATTAAATTTGTACTTTTTCCTCCAAACGCGAAATACAGGTCGAGGTAAAATCCAGAAGATTAGTGCTGACCGAACGCTCGGGCGTAAATCCGTGTTGATCAACTGAGATGTAATGTTTTGTACGAGAGAGCATCTTACTGCTCACTATTGTTTCGAAGAGTTTTGAAGTAGCAGACAAATTCGTTATACCACGGTAGTTCCTTACATTGTTACGATCACCGGTTTTGTACACGGGAAACATATAAGACTGCTTCCAAATAATCGGAAAGATTTCTTCCTCAAATGATCTGTTGAATATTATGCAGAGAGGAATGGCTAAAACAGCTGCACAATGGCTGTAGACTGCTGCTGCTATATCATCTGGCCCGATCGAGAATGAACGTTTCAATTTCTTTGCCGCTGCAACAACCATTTCAGGAGTAATATCGAAGGTATGTAGTAAACAACCATTTCAGGAGTAATATCCAGATCTCCTCACATTATTTCAATATTTTAAATTCGAATGCTCGATCTTTAAAATCGAGTGAAGATGAATTGTATAATTTTCTCAAAGTTCACAAAATTCATATTGCCATTGTGACAGAAACTTTTCTTAAACCAAATGTCAAATTGAAAAACAATCCATATTATGTGGTTTATCGATTTGACAGCCTTACGGGAATGGGTGGTGGAGTTGCCATTTTTGTCCAACGGCAAATTAAACATCGAATTTTACCTTCTTTCAATACTAAAGTTATTGAAAGCTTGGGAATCGAAGTTGAACCCATTCATGGAATTTAATTCGTCGCTTTACCATATTTGCCATTCCAATGCACCGGCGAACAATTAAATTTCTTTAAAGGCGATTTGCAAAAACTCACAAGATGTCGACCGAAATTTGTCGTAATAGGGGGCTTAAATACTAAGCATGTCCAGTGGAATTATAGGCCATGAACCGATTACACATGCTGACTTTGACTCAAATCATCTTCCTGTAAGATTAAGACTTTCCAACGAAGCTATAATTATTCCAATTAGTTCTATGTTCAACTATCATAGAGCTAATTGGTTGGATTACAGATCTCACATTGAAAATCATGTGGATTATAAAACTATGCGGACATTGACACAGCAATTGATAATTTGAATCATTACATTATCGAAGCTAGAAATCTTTCAGTTCCCAAAGCTCAAGCTAAATTAAATTCTCCTATCATCGATGACAATCTTCAGCTGCTCATTCGGTTGAAGAATGTTCGTCGACGACAATATCAACGTTCTCGTGATCCTGCTATGAAAAACATAGTTAAGGATTTACAAAAAAAATTTAAACATAGATTTACTCTTTTGCGAAATGAAAATTTTCTCTTCTAGACATAGAAAAAGCATTCGACAGTGTTTGCTACAAAGGTTTAATAGCAAAAATGTCTGATTTCCAGTTTCCTATTTTTTTTTATTTCGATTATAGAGCTTTTAACCTTAAGGTCATTCGCTTCTTCGGGCCAGAAAATTTTTCTGACCCTATGTGCGGGGTTGGGAATCGAACCCAGGCAGGCTGCGTGAAAGGCATCGACTTATCCATCACGCTGTACCCGTCCCCAGTTTCCTATTTATTTGATTTGATCAAAATGATTCAAAATTATTCAACTGATCGTACTCTTCAGGTTAGCTATCAGAATTGTAAATCTGAATTGCTACCCGTACGAGCAGGTGTTCCGCAGGGTTCAAGCGTAGCTTCTATCTTGTATAATATTTTCACTTCTGATCTTCTAAATCTACTCGTTGGTTGTCGGAAATCGCTATTCTGTGACGACACAAAGTCTGTTAGCCACAGGTAGAAATCTAAGAGTGATCTGCAGTCGCCTACAAAGAAGTTTGAATATTTTCAGTGATTATCTGTCAAAATGGAAAATTTAACCAAATGCAGCAAAACGCAATTAATCATCTTTCCTCATAGGCCAAGCGCTTCTTTTCTTAAACCAAACAATAATCACATTCTCAAATTGAATGGCTTGGAATTGACATGGTCTGATCAAGCAAAATACTTAGGTTTAACGTATGACAACTCACTTTCAAGGATCACATTGAAGGAATCCAGTCAAAGTGTTATAAATATATTATATGTTTATATCCTCTTATAAACAGAAATTCTAAGCTCTGTCTAAAAACCAAATTGTTAATTTATGAACCAATTTCTAGACCAGCCATGCTTTATGCAGTACCAAGTTTTTGTTCCACCAGGAAGAAAACGCTTCAAAAAATTCAGAATAAAATTCTGAAAATGATTTTGAAGCGTCCTCCCTGGTTTAGTACAAATGAGTTACACAGATTCACAAATATAGAACCATTAGATGTAAAGTCACATAATATTATAAGTAAATTCCGACAAAAATCGATGCAATCTTCAATTGAATCGATTCGCTCTCTGTACTAGTTAGTAAGTTAGTATATAAGTTCCTTTTCCCCATCACGCTATACAAGTAGGTTTAGAATTTTCCCTACACAAAAATCTCAGAATTGCGGAAGCAAACGATGTCTTCATGGTAATAACCAAATCATGTATATAATAGGGCTGAAAAGTCACCACTTGTGGCTGAACACCCAATTTAAATCCTAATAATTTAATTTTAACTCATATTCCAATAGTTATTAAAAAAAAATATGTGCTTGACTACCTCAAAAACATCGTTCGGGTGCGAAAAAGGAAAGCAAGTGTGATGAATTTTTCTCATTATTTCCAAAAATTTTAAAAACTTTGTTTTTCAATTATTTATTGTTGGATTAAGTACATCAAGAGATATTCGCAATAAAGTTCTGCTCATTCTTGTACAGGGTAAATTTTGAAAAGGCACCCCACCCCATCCCATAGGAGTTGAACTTGGTCCAGCAAGACGTAATTCGGAAAAGCTGAGCCAGCGAAAGTCACGAGTCCGATTGAGGGTATGATTTGCTACCATCCCCAGCGATCGACACTGAATGCAATCGCTTGAAGTCCAGTAACTTCACTTCTCAAGTAAGGGGTTTTAAAACAACCCATCCCGTACTTAAGAACGTCTTCGCAAGTCTAACTGGAATCGGTGACAACGCCATCAATCTCGACTCCACGAGCTGGGATGCACACACGATCTTTCCGCGCAAAGAGTTCACATTGAACAATCTTGTTAGTCTGTTTTGAACTGATTATCGAGACCCTAAACTTGTCTGGGCGCACGTTGTCAATATTCTTAACAGTAGTGTATCGCTTGGTCAGGTCTCTTGATAATTGGAGAATGCTCAATTTTCCATTTAATTTTGGCCGGAAATAAACCGTATACGGCCGGGAGTGCAAGTCCGTCGGGATAATTTTTAACGCGGGTGATGATGCTATTAACAGTTGTATCCATTTCATTATCTGGTGGGTCAGGATTAGGTTTCACAGGGCTTGTCATGGCACGGAATTGTATCCGCACGGATAAAAGATATGGGATACCACCAGATGAAAAAGAGAAAGAGAATTATTTAGTATGTTACATAAGAGCGTGGTCACGATTACGATCGGTAAAGTGGAATAGTGTGATATCTTTTTTTAACACAGAGGACAGTAGTGTCCTTGATGCAATGCGAGAGTAAATCAACTGACTGTTGTTTACAATTCGATTTCAGTATCTTACCAAAATGAGTACCGCGTACGCAACGCACCCGGAAGCTCTCAAAATGACCGAAGCTGCCGCGGCGGAATACATGAAAAAGTCTAAGCAGTTTGTAAGTAAGCGGGTGAATCGTTTTAAAGATGTGAAAAATTTCGACGACTTTCCGAATCGCGGCTCTGTCAGTGTATTGTCGGAAAAAGACGAAAAAGTGTTAGAAGAATCCAACATTAACTTTACGCGAAGGTGCTTAAAAATTGACCAAAAAATATATCGTGCGGAACTGTTCGCAAAAGTTTAAAATTTCAAAGTACTTTGCAAAAACCGATGTTGAGTGAAAAACATGTGCAAAAACGTCTTGAATGGACAAAGGAGCAAAATGGTGTCGTGACTTTTGATTGGCCCTTTCAGTCACCCGATTCCAATCCAATTGAGAACGTTTGGGTTCAAAGGAAGATGAAGCTTGGGAAAAACCGATCACACAATTTGAAACAGCTTGTTCGCCGAATTCACAAATTTGGAGGCCGTTTTAAGAAGAATACGCGCAAACTCTCTCTCAAAATATGCCTCGAAAGTGTCAAGCCATTATTAACGGTGAAGGGGATTGGACTTGCTGTTAATGTATTTGCATGCAAGTTTTTGATCTAATGAAACAATATTCAAAAGTATTTTCATGTAGAGTCTTTTCGTTTTCTCAGAACAGTGACCACGCTCTTATGTAACAGACAGTACTTATCTTAGATAATGAATAGACACCTATGCCTGGTCTTGGATAATCGGTGTGTTACGTAGTAAAACTCGGCCGCTGAGGCCACGCGTTGGTTGAACTGTAGTTGTGTCTATGTGCAAAAATACCTCTAAGAAAAAAAAAGCACACAGACCTGTTCATGGCACCACTCCAAGCGTTCGATTACTATTCAAATTTCAATAGCACTTGAAACTGCCTAACGGTATTGTTTCTACTGTTTTGTTCTGGTCTGGTACACTAGCTCACAGTAACAAAAGATTAATTTTGAATTGACTTTGATGAGGATTAGCACGGGTATAACACACATGCTCTACCCAGAGCTGCTAAATGTCACTATCAACGAGCAACTTTGCATGACGATGATTGGAAAGTATATGTCACTGGACTGCTGCCAACCAGGCTCTACCAATCATCATATATTGAGTGTCTGAGAGCCGATCTGTCATAACTTAAATTCTCTTGATATTATACTCACCAGGACGCTCATTGATTGCCGATGCGATTGATATTATCTTCATTTCTCCTGTCACTGCTTGATTACGATGTGACTAAATATTATTCAAGCAGCATAAACATTGAATTGAATTCATGTACACCAATAAACTCCGAAATCCGATGACTTTTTACAAAAAAAAATTAACTTTATCAATTTTTGTTTATGTTAGTACTCTCATGAAATTTTTGTACTTCAACAGGGAATAGGAGAATGAGAGAGAGAACAAAATGCGTCACCTGTCTTTGACTGAGTATACTTCTACTTGGTCATTGAACTATCGAGTATCTCATTTGACACACGCTTTGACCGTACCGATTACAGTTGACGATGATTTTAGTCAGTCTGTCAAGGTCATTTGACATGAATGACAATTTGCAACTCTGGCTCTACCATGAATTAGCATCCGAACGGTACGGTGGTCGCGTAAGGAATGTGAAATCTATGGTTGAATGAATCGAATGTCACTATACCGATATCCGGCTGGAGCTCACTTCATTTTCTCACATATGCTTGCATAGATTTTCACTAACTTAAATTCAATTTTAGTATATCAATGTAGTAGAAGTATGCAACAGAAATCTTCAAAATTCTTTTCTAAACTTTTTTAAATAGCTGAATTTTTGATATAATATATAGGAGCAAATATGATAATATAAATATAATTAAATATAATAATATCAGGAAGTAATCATTTTTTATTTCTTTATTTTGTCAATCAAATGTAGACTACATATAAATTGTTTACAATACTCACTTACATAATACGCATTATTTCTACGACAAAGCTGAGATTTTACTTGAATTTTTGACATAGTAAGGTCAAGATTCACTGGACTGTATTTTGTATAATTTGTTCTAGCATGTTTTTCTAAAAATAATTTCCTGGATCGTAGTTGACGGCTAGGTATATAAAAATTTAATTGAGATAATAATGGAGCTGATTGAATGCGTTGAGAAGAGAATGCGTCACTGTTAAAATAAAGCATTGCATTGCATTGCACTTTGTCCTCAAAGTTTCATAGAACGATCTTGTGTTGTCATATTTAAATATTTTTGAATTTCAATTAATCTTTCTTCTGAAACATCTGGATATATAGATAGTTTATTTTCTGGATATATTGTTTTTGACAAATCTTCAATTGGTGCTGATGCTATTTATTTGTTTTCGATATTAACTTTAATCTGTGTCGTTTTCCATCGAATAATAATGCATATTTTGAATCCTATAACTGCTACAAGAATGGTTGAGAAGTTTATGGTTCCGAAAAGATGAAATTTCCATTTTAATGATTAATTTTCCAAATTTACATGTTGTATCATTGCTCGATGTTTTAAAGTGAGAATTAATTGAGTTAAATATTCTGGCGATGGAACATCGATAATATTGTTTTCATATGCGATTATTCCTGTTGTTGGTCTAAATTCATTTGTAGTTATGATGGCATTTGTGTAAAGAGTTTCGTTTATGTGTAGATTGCATTCTTCAAATTGTATTAGATATGATCCTTTTAAAAGCTGTGTATTGTTACAATGATTTGTTTGTAGTATAATATTTACGTTGTTCAGAATAATGTTTACATCATCAATTCGTTTAACAAATCCATCCGAATGCACTTTTTCATAAGAACAATTTGCATGTTGTATCTGCATCAGATTTTTAATGCATTGATTTGCAATTGTTATCAAATCGGGTTCACATATATAGTATTCCATATCTTTTATGCATTGACTTTTAGTTTCATGAACATTTAGTTTTTTTTTCATGAGAATATTATTTGCTTTAATATGAACTCGTTTTTGATCATGGATTATAACATCTATATATTCATAATTAGATGTTTCATTTGATAGTTGTGGTATTTTAAGCATATAGATCACGCAAGTGTTGTTAATGGCAGTTTGTGCCGTTGTTCTTGTTAGTGAATTTCCGAATGAAGATACTGGAATATTTTGATGTATCAAAAACGTCTTAATCCTTGAAAAGTCTTTTAGTGATAAAAGTCGACTGCTAGGAATTCCGTGTTTTGCGAGGAGAATAGCATCTTCAAGTATTTCAATTTGGTGTTGTGCTGTATATATATTCAGTATTATTTGAAGAAGATTCATTTCAATAACATGTTGTTCTTTTGATTTGAAATCCAGTTGTAGTAGTTCATTAGTAACCTTACTTAGATGTTGAATGTTAGAATTTATTGCTTCATTTATTAATACTTGCTGATTATTATTATCGATTAGGTTATTCATAATTTGGTTGATAATATGTAAATCGTCTGCGTCAGAAGTTCCAGCTATCCATTTGAAAATTTTTCTAATGCTGTCCCATCGTTTTTGGCGATTTTGCTGAGGCACCAACTTATGATATGTTTGTGACAACAATATATTTTACTTTGAAGTAATCTATATAACTGATTATTATAAATATTTTTTCGAATTAGGTTATCGAAATTATCAATCATTTATTTTAATTCGGATAAGTTAATAGGCTGCACAATTCTTACATATCCTAATCGGATTTTGGCTTTTCCTATTGGTACAATTGCCAGAGGATTTTTGTTTAATCTTTTTGCCTTATCAACATTTCCTTCTAACTTGTGCACAATTCCAGCAAGGTTAGCATTTGACTGTTTCAACGTACAAATCTCTTTCTTCAAGTTTTCGTTTTCAACTTTTATTTCGTTAAAATCAGTTAAAATATCATCAAACTTAGAAGAAAGAAATTCTTATGAAGCTTATGAAGTCGTAGTTAGTTGTTTGATTCATTTCACTAGCAACCGCACTCGAGATCGATTTTTTCAACTCAGCGGAAAGATCGGTAATCATTGACGTGTTACTGTTCTTCATATCCATTATGCGTTGGTAAGTAGCAGAGCAATCTGCCAAGCAAAAAAACGGAATTTCTCTGGCTCGTCTGATCGCATTTCCAATTATATTGCGGCACTTGAAGTGCACGTTAGAAAAACAATATAAACATGTCAACAACTTGTTTTCATCGATCTCTTTTTTTTTTGCACACGACACAAAGTACACAGATAAAAATATTTTGTGAATTTACATCTATTTTCATGCACATATTTGGAGCAGGTAATTAATCATATAATTACTTTACAATTCTGTACGTTTCAATACAATTTAATCGCAAAATAAGCGTTAATTGAAAGATACAGTTATATTCATTGAAAATTCAATGCAATTCAATTTAGTTTTGCATCGATGAAGGTTTTCAATCAAAATTTCGATTCAACCCATGTCTATTCCATATTACTATTGATTTACATCTCGTGTAAATTTCATTATTTCTTTCTGTGTAACTCACTATCTGCCATCATTGCTTGAATGAGAAATCGAAGATAATAAAGAAAATTAAGCTTAATGTTAGTGTTGTAGATGTAAACTAGCACACAAAACCAGCTGTATTGATCGACAAAAAAGTATGTATCAATAGGTAACCATTACAGGGTAGGACGCTTATTGCAGTAACATATATCGCGCAGCGCCGTCACAAAATAATATAAAAAAGTAAAAAATATATGTATATATATAAATGAACAAAAAACAATTAATTCTTCGCTATCATGTCATGCAAACAAAACACCCGTTCGCTACTCTGTCACCAAACGATCAATCGACCAAGAGTCTGTTCTCACTGATTCAGCTTACGTCGCTTCTTTTTTTTTTTTTGTTTTGTTTTATTTGTCAGTGTTTTATCAAAATTATTTACAAATCATTTTCTAGGTAAAATTTCATTTCTATCTATTTGTTGGTGGGATTTGCTAATGAAGTTTATATAATTTATGAAGTGTTTTAGTAATTCAAGTTTTCTTGCTCTGGAGACTCCATTCAGAGTAGGTCTAATTACATCCTTAAATGATATACTTCTCCAACCACCTAGTGTAGCTGTTGCCATCTGCTTTAACATCTGCCATGCGTCATCAACTCGTGGGCATTCACTGAATTTGTGTGTTATAGTTTCGGGAGCGGCATTGCAGTATGTACATTGCTCTCCATCTGTCCGCTGTAAAGTGTACATGAGTTGCCTGTGTTCAGTTTTGCCGTTAACTAGAAGGTAGTAATCGGTTCGTTGTTTTGATGATAGTCCTCGTGTTCGGAGAATGTTTGACCACACTCGGTGCCACTCAACAAGTGTATTCTCTCGCTCAACTCTAGGAGTGTCAGTGTTGTTTACATAAAATCGGTGGATGTGTTCAGCGGTAGGAGTTTGTTGTATTTCAGGAGGTAGAATATAAAAGTTTTGTCGGATCAATTTTATACAAGGACAATCTACTGGATTGTTGATTGAATTTGTATAGTTTTGAATAATGAATGACTTGTAGAATGGAATGTAGTCTATCTCCTGTATATGGCGATTTATTAGTAGCGCTTTGCACTTTAGAGCTGGTAGTTGAAGTTTAAGGCCACCTAATTCTCGATCTCTAGCCAATTGTATTATTGGCACACGGGCTGTAATCCCGCGCCAAAGGAATGTTCCCATTAACGATGTCAGCTTTGCAATATGGGCATTCAACGGAGGAAGGATAGACGCTGTGTACCAGATTTTGGATGTGACGAATGTGTTTAGTAGAGCAACTTTTTGCAATAATGTTAACGTGCGCGTCGAGTGCAGCCATAGGAGCCTGGAGAATTTATTTACTACAGATTCTCAGTTCAATCTGACCATACTTCGAACTGAGTTGGCATATATGACACCAAGAATTTTTACCGTGTCAGATGTCCGCAACCATGGTAGGCTCAACTGGTTTCCATCGGCATATCCTACGTCGATTGCAGTTGATTTTGTTAGGTTAAGTCTGGCTCCCGAAACACGAGAGAAACGTGAGAAAATGTCGTGCATGTGCTCTATTTTCTGAGTAGTTGTAGCGATCACGGTAATATCGTCGGCATAAGCGACGATTAAGTCGTTTCCACACACTTCATTGAGTTTCTTTAAGAGCGGTACTAGATAGAGAGCGAAACAGAGCGATGATAAGGGGTTTCCTTGAGCGACCGATCGCTGTATGGGGAATGGTGCTGTTAAAAGCCGGTTTACGTTCAGTCGGCTTGATGTTTTTTTTGCGAATTTTGCGAGAAGTGCTACCAGCCTGTGGTTGATACCGAGAGCACGCATGTTGTTAAAAAGGTACTCACGATTCACACGATCGAATGCGCTGTCTAGGTCGAAAGAGATAAGTTTGCCTTTTTGCTTTTGTGCGATCATCTGAGCAATCCGATCTTTGATAGAGAGAGTGGCTTGAAAGATGTTGTGATCACCGTTGGAGCATTTTTGGATGTCTTCCAGTATATGATGAGTATTTACGATCCTCTCTAATCTCGCTTTTAGGATTCGGCATAGCAGTTTATAATCGAAGTTGATTAGTGAGATCGGTCGGTAAGCGCGAGCGGAGTTATCCGAGTTTTTCTTCTTCACCAATACTATGACACTGCTCACGAATTCAGAGGAGAAGTTAGATGCGAGAGCCTCATTTAGAATAAGGTTCATTTCTCTATGTATGATATTGAGCGTCCGTATATAGAACTCTCTCGGTAATCCATCATATCCAGGAGATTTTCTAGATGCACTTGATTTTATTGCTGAGAGTATTTCTGCCGTGGTAATATCGTTCATACTGACGTCATTTGCTTCGTCATCATCGGGTATAACCCTGTCGCAAATAAAATCTTCGTCTCTCTCTCCTGTCTCGTCGGCTGAGTATAGATTTTTATAGAATTCCAGCATGTGCTGCTCGATGTCTTCGGCTTGCTCAATCGTTTCATCTCTTTCATTTTTAAGTTGTGTTATGGTCGTTCTTTTCCTTCTCCTTTCTCCTAGTTGGAAGATGGATAGACGTTCACCAGCGATGTATGATTCATTGTTGTGTACAAACAGGTGCGTGAATTTTCGCTGGTGCGTTAGCATTTCTGCCTTCAGACGATTAATGGTTGTCAATGTTCCTGGGTCTTGGTAGTAACTATCATATGCGATTCGTAATAGAGAATATAGGCGTTGATGCTCGTGGTAGAAATCATCGTAAGCTTGCTTTGATTTCCAACGAAAGAACGATTTTATTCTTGGCTTCGCGAACGTTGTCCACCATGCCATCCAAGATTAAAAGTTTCGACGTTGACGCGTCCAATACTGCCACTTGAGTCTGAATTCATCGATGTTGTCGTCCGTTAATAAATGGGAGCGTAAGGACCAGAAACCACGACCATGTTCTCTCCCTAAGTTGGGAAGACATAGACGTGTGGTAACGGCCTTGTGATCCGTGAAAGAACATACGTGTGTTGTCGCGTTTCTTAGATGCTCGCAAAGGTTCGTGCTAACATATATCCGATCTAGCCTTGACATTGAGTTGTGAGTGATGTATGTGTGATCGATCTGTCGAGGAAAAAGCTTTACCCAGACGTCGTGTAACTGTAGTTGCTGTATGGCTGCTTGAAGTGCAGGACTTTTGTTATTTCCAGTTGAGTCACACGTTCGCACCACACAGTTGAAGTCTCCTGCTAAGACAATATTATTGGATGGATGTCGAAGATAGAACGATAGTGTGCTGTTGAAAAAAGATTCTCGCTCAGTTCTCATGTTGCTGCCGGATGGGGCATATACATTAACTAACGTTGTGTTTTGTACTTGTATGGCTATCAGTCGACCGTCCAAGCTTTTCTCTACGTGTGAAAATCGTATGTGATCTTTGAGAGCAATGGCAGTTCCTCTTCTTGAGTGATCTACGTTGCAAATTACGGTGTATCCAGGCAGTGTGATTTGGTTGTTCTCTACCTCTTGGAGGAATATTATATCTAGCTCTAGTCCTCGTACGAAAGTACGGAGAGCGTTGAGTTTTGTTATATTTGTGATTGTGTTGATATTGATAGTTGCGATGTTGTAGCTGGTGTAATCCATTATAGTGTACTAACATCGTCTTGCGAGATATCGGTGTCGTTTTGTCGAGGCTTCTTGCCTGGTGGGCGGCGAGTCGATCTTCGGCTGGCTGTGGAGGATGTGGATCTATCGGTTTCATTTCCGTCATTTGCCCGTTCGCTAGATATATGCCTGCGTTGCGGGTATCCGTTATTGATCGGTAGTGGTTCCAGTTTTGGTATTGTGAATAGGTTAATTTTTATAGGTTGGGGTTCCGTATGACGTGGTTGGTTTATTGTTGTGGTAGTGTGTGCACATGTTGAGATAGTGTTCGGTGTACTTGCCGGTATCAGTTTTTTAACTGACGGTTTATTAGAGTGTGTTGTTTTTATAGTTGACGACTTCGGTTTTGCTGACTGCTGTACAATACCTGCGTAAGTAGTGTTGTCTTTATCTGCTGTGTATTTCTGTACCAGAAGCTTTTTATTCTGGATGCATGTTATTCCATTGTGAGTGAATTCGTTACAGTGCCAACAAGTTTGTTTCTGTCCATGATATGACAGAGCGGTGAACTCCCCGTCTATGGTAACAAAAGAGGGGATGTTCTGTTTTACCAACATTTTCGCTACGCGTACTCCGCTAGAGACGCCACCGAATGCATATCTCTCGTCCCACAATATTTCGTGAAGTGAAAGTACATCCATACAGTTGTAGGAACTCGTAGATTTTCTCGTCGGTAACGTCCTCGGACAGGTCGAAAAGTTTGACTTCTACAGCACCGTCCTCCATTGTTATTCTAAGTTTATACGTTTTACCGTCGATCTCCGTCTCATGCTTGTTATCGTGTTCTTGGACGATCTTTGAGCAAGCGATAGTTCACTGACCTTAATAAAAGCACAACCGAGGCTTCTGCTTGGCTGTATACGTACGACCTGTTCTTTTTTCAAATCGAGTATTGTGCTAACGAAATAGTGCAACTCTTCGTAAGATGGTTTCCGTGGAATGTTCGCATAGTCGATGCGGAACGTGTTTTCACGACGTCGCATTTTGCACAACAACGAAAAACGCGATTGTGTATTCGGACTAAACGTGACGATAACCGATAATTTTCTTCTATGGAACTAGATTGAAAACCGTAAAACAAAGCGATAGTATTAAAACTCGACTACTCGACTCAGAGGTTGAGAGTTAACTGGCTTCTTCGTGAGATTTTCCCTCGAAGACAGCTTACACCACAAATGAACACGCAGACACAATGTTTTGGTTGTGTGCCAGACGGTCACAACGAGGCACGTTAGTGTTTCTGTGCTTACCGCCTCAGCCAAATTAGTATGCTCAATCAGAGCAGATCAAATGACATGCAATCTATTGGCTGTATAGACACATGAGACTGCTGCCCTATCAAGACCACCACACCACACACTCACGCGGACTACGGTATGATCAATGTGTGCCAAACAGTTGTACTGAGGACACGTGGGATCAACACACTGACAATTTTTCACGTCTCGAGTTGAAGAGATAGGCAGACACAGTAGCGCAGTGCAACTCAATAGATACACCACCACCACAAAAACGAACCACTTTGATTCCCTGCAATAATCACAATCGAAATGTAGCTTTTATCGATACTAAACACCACCAATCACCATGCACTTGTGTGAAACCAACGAATAAGCTAATTAGAGGATGCACTTATTCCACTTTTTCCAATTTTTAACTAAAAAACACACAATATTTGTAATTTTCGGGGTACCGTTTAAAAGTGTGTATCAACCGTATAACAGTGTTGCCAAAAAATTGAACTATTTACAAAATATGTTTTGACACTTCCCAAATGGTACCCATGAATGAATTTTCATTGATACGAATATTTTGCGTTATAAATTCAAAACAGTTGGTTTCACTAGATTTTTCTTCATAGTGTCGACATAAATGTGTTATGTTTGCTTACCTTTTTATAATAAATAGGTATAGAATTCACTCAAACTATAGAAAAATTTTCTCAAGTGTTAAAAGCATGTCAGTTTTATTCGTATTCACTTCATCCAGTTATGTCTTTGACATTACCCACCCGTCTCTATTCGTATTATTTATTACAAAGTATGTGTTCATCCAGTTGTCATTCCAAGCAAGTAAACATCTTTATACCAATAAGTTTATTAAAATAGGCTTAAATAGGTTTCTTATAATTATTAATTATCTTCTTATATTCCTTACATTTGACGTCAACAGGTTTTATTTTTTAAATATGTATGTAAAAAAAAGTTTATTAGAAATTGTACCATTTTATGTTATTTTTGTTCATTTCAGCAATTCAAGTGGATTACGATTTGTACTTTAGTGATCCTTCGCGCTCTTCCGCAGCTCAAGTTGTTCCGTTCCACACCGAATCTCCAGATAGTTTTACGTTTGCGCTATGGGTACAGTTTGCTCAAAAAGATGACAACGGAGTTCTTGCTACATTATATGCGGTTAAGTATGTAAACGTTCGGAAATTTAAAAAAAATCGTGTACAGAAAAAACTACTTTTTTGATTTCTTTTCTGTCAATTTTTTTCCTCAAACTTAAGCTTGCTCTCAACATACAACTAACCACTAGTAGCTTATTGAATTTTGAGGGACAGCTCAACATAGTAAACATATTGATAATGGGTATAGTTTGATTTTGTTTGATATATATATATATATATATATATATATATATATATATATATATATATATATATATATATATATATATATATATATATATATATATATATATATATATATATATATATATATATATATATATATATATATATATATATATACAGGGTGATTTTTTAAGAGCTTGAGAACTTTTTTAAACAATAAAACGCATAAAATTTGCAAAATCTCATCGGTTCTTTATTTTAAACGTTAGATTGGTACATGACATTTACTTTTTGAAGATAATTTCATTTAAATGTTGACCGCGGCTGCGTCTTAGGTGGTCCATTCGGAAAGTCCAATTTTGGGCAACTTTTTCGAGCATTTCGGCCGGAATAGCCCGAATTTCTTCGGAAATGTTGTCTTCCAAAGCTGGAATAGTTACTGGCTTATTTCTGTAGACTTTAGACTTGACGTAGCCCCACAAAAAATTGTCTAAAGGCATCAAATCGCATGATCTTGGTGGCCAACTTACCGGTCCATTTCTTGAGATGAATTGTTCTCCGAAGTTTTCCCTCAAAATGGCCATAGAATCGCGAGCTGTGTGGCATGTAGCGCCATCTTGTTGAAACCACATGTCAACCAAGTTCAGTTCTTCCATTTTTGGCAACAAAAAGTTTGTTAGCATCGAACGATAGCGATCGCCATTCACTGTAACGTTGCGTCCAACAGCATCTTTGAAAAAATACGGTCCAATGATTCCACCAGCGTACAAACCACACCAAACAGTGCATTTTTCGGGATGCATGGGCAGTTCTTGAACGGCTTCTGGTTGCTCTTCACTCCAAATGCGGCAATTTTGCTTATTTACGTAGCCATTCAACCAGAAATGAGCCTCATCGCTGAACAAAATTTGTCGATAAAAAAGCGGACTTTCCGAATGGACCACCTAAGACGCAGCCGCGGTCAACATTTAAATGAAATTATCTTCAAAAAGTAAATGTCATGTACCAATCTAACGTTTAAAATAAAGAACCGATGAGATTTTGCAAATTTTATGCGTTTTATTGTTTAAAAAAGTTCTCAAGCTCTTAAAAAATCACCCTGTATATATATATATATATATTTATATATATATATATATATATATATATATATATATATATATATATATATATATATATATATATATATATATATATATATATATATATATATATATATATATATATATATATATATATATATATATATATATATATATATATATATATATATATATATATATATATATATATGTGTGTGTGTATATTGAATTTTGGGGCGGTAAATTCTCAGTCTCCGCCGTTTGAGCAGTGAATCAATAACAATCAACTCTCTCTACTGAACACCGACTTGCTACAGCTGTACGTATCACATAACACATTTTGAACTTTTTTTGAAGGCAGAACTCCACATACGCGGCGTCATAGAAACAACCAAAAAACTACCACTTCGTTGTTTCTGTGCTTTTTTATTCGATTTTCTGTAAAAAATTAAATGATGTAAATGATGAATATACAACTTTTGAGCCACTCGATCGATTCTGTTAATTTTTGGAAATGTTGTTTGTAGTTTTTAGGAAAAATATGAAAGTATTATTGAAATTGAAAAAGTCAATTGTGTAACTTTTTAACGGTTTTCATGGTTTCAATTTTCACACAGTCAATCGCGTTATTCAAGCTGAAAATCAAAAATTGCGACAGTCCCACGACAAAAGGGCCTAACTGCAAATGAATTTTCTTTGTTTACTTTTTCATTTACGATTTACCGGATTTGTTTTATATTTGATGACTTACTCTTCGTGAAATTTTCAAGTTTAAACTATAAGCTAAAATAAGTTAAAAATATAAATTGGAAACTTCCAAGAATTTACTGTAATGGCTCCGTAATAATCAAAAGAAAAAGTAAACAAAGAGAGGATCTCATTTGCAGTTAGGCCCTTTTGTCGTGGGACTGTCGATTGGACTGCAGAAAACCCATCCGCGAGTGTTTATTTTATTCGCGTTGTTAACAGCATTTATAACATACCCAAAAATTTGCAGAATCGTTCGAGTGGTTCGAAAGTAATGATTCAGAATAAATGTATTTCTAAAGAAAATGGAAAATAATCGAAAATTACGAATATCGACAAAATCTTTCACGAATATGCTTGTTAACATTACAACTATAAAATAGAAACATTTATGTCAAAATATACTAGGTCGCGAAAAAATGGGCAGGCTACATCTGGAATTGTCACTCATACTAATTATAGAGACTGAGTCTTTGTCTTAATTTCAGTTTATTGACCTTCCTCCTACACTATTTCGATGTAACCTATTTATTGAAAACAAACGAGTAAAGCAAAATTCTGCACTTCTGTTACTTTTGTATATGTAATATACAGATTGCTACACAGGATATTATTTTTGAATCAGCTGAATAAAACATGTTTTGTGATTGGTTTTTTTTTATCAATTTTGGTCAAAGCATGTATGCAAATATTTTTTACTGTTTTCATTTACATCACTGCACCACCGGTATGATAATTCAGCACAGTACCGATTAACTTATTTTTTTCGTTTTCTTTACCGCCTGTACGAAATCGAACACCGCACACAGCGTACTTCGTTTGTACGCGCATAGTTGAGTTTTCTTCTTCCATACCTCCGCATGTACATACACGGGTAAAATTCCGATTCAAGAAATGAGCAAAACGAGTCATGATTTGAGGATAATAGTATATTTTTATGTTATGATAATACACCATGATTAAAAGTTCTCGGATCGTGATCCATTTGGACTGATTTCGTTGAAATTTAGCATAACGCATTTGACGTTGTTGGGTATAACTTCTGGCGTGTTTCTGCTCCGATGATAATCTTGGCAACATAAATTCAGGCGTTATGTTTCAAAATATGAAGATTTTAAATATGAATTAAATGGAATGGTCAGGAAGTGTGTGGCGTATTGTTTATACGATTTCAACTAATGTCTCAAATAATGTACATTTGAATAGCAAAACAGTGAAAAGCACAACGAACTTCTTTTAATCTGAAGCATCAACAATTTATATATGTTTTTGAACAACCACGACACCTAAAATAAAGAGTTAACTTGCGTTAATTGCTCCAGATTTGATTTTTTGTTTCAGAATTTGGAAAACATACTGCATGAAAATACACGTGTGAATCGAACCTCTTAAAAAGATACTTTATATTGAATTCTTGCAAAAACCGCGAATGGATTTTTTATTTTTTGTTTTCAAAACATCCTTCAAAAATCTTCTTATTTGAAATATTTAGGTGAATCAATACAGCTTGTGTTCTTATATCTATGAAACAAATTAATCAAACTGGTTGAAAAAAAATCTAATTTTCGTTAGATGGTGCTCCTAATTCACAGTCGAAATTATTTTTCGGTTTACGTTATCTCTCGGAATATTATTTTAACAACAACAGTCACATCGAATATGTAAATACTCTGAATCTGAATACATTCAGATATATTAATACAAAATGTAAAACTTATAATGTCAATTTTCAATTTTTTACCATTAATCGATTAAACAATCCATCACATCACTTGAGGCAGAGTGTTCAAAGTGTTCTCTGCTGGTGTCATTATCGGCGGTCACCAGTGAGCCCAAATACACGAACTCGTCAATCACCTCGATATCGTCACCGTCTATCAATATTCGTGGTGGGAGGCGTAGTGTTTCTTCTCTAGAGCCTCTTCCTCTCATGTATTTTGTTTTCGACGCATTTATGGCCAGTCCGATACGCCTAGCTTCAGCTTTCAGTCCGATGTAGGTTTCCGACATCTTCTCAAGGTTACGTGTCACAATATCAATATCGTCAGCGAAGCCAAAACGTTGTACGGACTTTCGGAAGATCATGCCACTCGTGCCGATCCTCGCTCTTCGAATCACACCTTCCAAGGCAATATTGAACAAGATACAAGAAAGTCCGTCACTTTGACATAGCCCTCTCCGAGATTCGAAGGGACTCGAGAGCGTCCCAGATACTCGGACGTAGCACATCACTCTATCCATCGTTTCTTTGACCAATCGCGTCAGTTTATCCGGGAAACCGTATTCGTGCATGACCTGCCATAGCTTTTCTCGATCTATTGTGTCGTATGCCGTGTTGAAGTCAATGAATAGGTGATACGTTGTATTCACGATACTTCTGGAGTACTTGTCTTACCGCTTGGTACGGCTCTACGAATTCCTTAGCTATTGGTGATAGACGACGGCAAAGGATTTGGGAGAGTACCTTGTAGGCGGCGATCAGCAATGTGATTGCGCGGCAATTGCAACAGTCTAGCTTATCGCCCTTTTTGTAGTCGGGACATACCACTCCATCCATCCATTCTTGCGGTAGAATCTCCTCCTCCCAAATCCTAGAAATCATCCAGTGCAGCGCTCTAACCAGTGCCTCTCCTCCATGTTAGAGCAGCTCGCCTAGTAACTGGTCATTGCCCGCGGCTTTGTTGTTCCTCAGCTTGCCGATCTCCTCACTTATCTCCGACAGATCAGGGGCTGAGAATCTGTCGTCGGCTGAGCGTGCACCCTGATTGATTCCTGTACCGCTTCGCCATTCAGATGCTCGTCATAGTACTACTTCCACCTGTCGATCACCTCATGTTCGTTCGTGAGAAAGTAACCACTGGTATCTCTTCACATTTCGGCCTGTGGCGTGTAGCCTCTACGAGAGCGGTTCACCTTTTCATAGAACTTCCGTGTGTCATCTGCGCGGTACAGCTGTTCCATCGCTTCGCGATCTTGGTCTTCTTGGTGGCGCTTTTTCCTCCGGAAAACAGTGTTCTGTCTGTTCCGTGTCTGTCTGTATCGTTCCTCGTTCGCCATCGTGCGGTTTTGCAGCATCCTCGCACTTGCTGCATTCTTCTCTTCGACCAACTGCTGACATTCGCCGTCAAACCAGTCATTTCCTCGATTCGATAACCTCGTACCTAGAACGGTTGCAGCAGTGCTACTCACGGCGGACCTTATGTTTCTCCAGCCGTCTTCAAGAGTCGCCGCGCCAAGCTGCTCTTCCGTTGGTAGCACTAACTCCAGTTGTTGCGCGAATTCCTCTACAGAACGAATGCTACGTAGCTGCTCGATATTGAGTCCCGGGCGTTCCTGTGCGACGAGTATTGTGCACCGTCGATAGTTTTGAGCGCATACAAACCGCGAGAAGGTAGTGGTCAGAATCAATATTGGCACTACGGTAAGTGCGGATATTGATTACGTCGGAGAAGAATGGCCCGCCGATGTGGCAGTGCACGTTGATGATGCTGTAATTGAAGAAACGGCCCTTGATCTTCAATACGCACATTCTATCACTGATTGGATGCCACCCAATCACGCGCTGGCGCATCTTGCCCAACACTACAAATCCCGTTCCTAGAACGTTGGTTGTGCCACAGCTCTGGTAGAAGGTAGCCGCTCGATGCTCACTTTTCCACACCTTCTGTCCTGTCCAACAAAGTTCCTGCAATGCTACGACATTGAAGCCGCGGATTTGAAGCTCATCATGCAGCATTCGGTCGTATCCTGGGAAGCCAAGCGATTTGCAGTACCATGTGCCAAGCTTCCAATCGTAGTCCTTTGTTCGTTGCGTAGGTCTTTGCCGATTATTCCGTATTTCCTTCTTGATCGTACGTAACATACGTTTCCCGGGCGGCTTGTTAGGCCTGCACCAACCTCCTGTCTCGCCGGAGGGCCATCGTGTCAGCACTGTTTAGAGTTCCACACTGACACAAGGACGGTAATCAGCCGCTCCTAACATGGAGAACAGACGCTGTTTCGAGCTGCCCCAACATGGGGAACAGACGCTCGGGTAGGCTCGCTCTCTGTAAAGAGAAGGCATGCCCCCCTTCCCTGTCAGCATACGATCAAGGTCCCACCGGCGTTGGTTACCCGATCTTTCCTATGGTTACTCGTACCCCAGCCGGCACCGCGGAGAGGTAGGAATAAGAGTTTCGTCACATTTGTAGTGAACCGATTACACATGCTGACTTTGACTCAGATCATCTTCCAGTAACATTCAGACTTTCCAACGAAGCTATAATTAATCCAATAAGTTTTATATTCAACTATCATAGAGCTAATTGGTTGGATTACAGATCTCACATTGAAAATCATGTAGATCATGAAAATATTTTAGAAAATTCTGCGGACATCGACACAGCAATTGATAATTTGAATCATTATATTATCGAAGCTAGAAATCTTTCAGTTCCCAAATCTCAAACAAAATTAAATTCTGCTATCATCGATGACAATCTTCAACTGCTCATTCGGTTGAAGAATTTTCGTCGACGACAATATCAACGTTCTCGTGATCCTGCTATGAAAAACATAGTTAAGGATTTACAAAAAGAAATTTAACTTTACTAGATTTAGATTTACTCTTTCGCGAAATGAAAATTTCGCTAAAGAAGTTGAACAAATTAAACCATATTCTAAACCTTTCTGGAAACTTTCTAAGGTTCTTAAAAAACCTCAGAAACCAATTCCTGCTCTCAAGGAAGGAAATCAAATACTTCTTACAAATGGCGAAAAAGCTCAAAAACTTGCTCAGCAGTTCGATAGTGTACACAATTTTAATTTGAACGTTGTGAGTCCTATTCAAAATGAAGTCTCACTGAAATATGAGCATATTTCAACCCAAGTGTTGTCACAAGATGACATTATTGAGTCGAATTTTGATGAAATTAAATCAATTATTAGGAAACTTAAAAACATGAAGGCTCCTGGTAATGATGGAATTTTTAATATTCATATTAAAAATCTTCCCGATGTTGCCTTGAGACTCCTGATTGAAATTTTCAACGAGTGTTTTTCATTAGCTTACTTCCCAAAAAGATGGAAAAACGTTAAAGTAATTCCTATCATCAAACCTGATGAAAACCCAGCAGAAACATCAAGTTATCGACTAATTGGCTTACTTTCTTCTACCAGTAAACTTTTTGAAAAAATTATCTTGTTGGGAATGATGTCTCATATAAATGAGAATTCAATTTTTTTACCAGAGCAGTTTGGATTTCGTCATGAACATTCAGCCGCTCATCAACTAGACAGAGTAACGAACAAGTTAAAAGCAAATAAATCTTCTGGGTTATCCACTGGAGTTACTGTTCTAGACATAAAAAAAGCATTCGACAGTGTTTGGAACAAAAGTTTAAAAGCAAAAATGTCTAATTTCCAGTTTTCTATTTATTTGATCAAAATGATTCAAAATTATTTAATTGATCGTACTCTTCAGGTTAGCTATCAGAATTGTAAATCTGAATTGCTACCCGTACGAGCCGGTGTTCCGCAGGGTTCGAGCGTAGCTCCAATCTTGTATAATATTCTAACTTCTGATCTTCCAAATCTACCCGTTGGTTGTCAGAAATCGCTATTCTGTGATGACACAAGTCTGTTAGCCGCAGGTAGAAATCTAAAAGTGATCTGCAGTCGCCTACAAAGAAGTTTAAATATTTTCTGTGATTATCTGTCAAAATGGAAAATTAAACCAAATGCAGCAAAACGCAATTAAATATCTTTCCTCATAAGCCAAGAGCTTCTTTTCGAAAACCAAACAATAATCACATTCTCAAATTGAATGGTTTGGAATTGACATGGTCTGATCAAGCTTAATACTAAGGTTTAACGTATGACAAAAACTCACTTTCAAGGATCACATTGAAGGAATCCAAGCAAAGTGTAATAAATATATTAAATGTTTATATCCACATACACACACATATACACATACACATACACAAAGTCGAATTGTGTATGACACTCGGCCCTCCGGGCCTCGGTTGTAAAGTCGGTTTTCACAGCGATTGCATAGCCTTTCTATATGAAAAAGGCAAAACAATTTTGGTTACAAAATAATGCAAACATTTATTAACATTTATTGCGTTGATAGTAAAACGTTGCATAGATTTTAAACTTTAATAATCATTAAATTTTTTTTAGCAAGCAAAGGGTATTTGAAATATTCTATTTTTTGTGTATGGGCGTTACATGTAAGGAGCCCTTCTTGAGCGAAACGGCAGGGAGCGGCAGCGTTTGGAAGGGTTGCACCGAAGTGAGTTGCGACACGTCAAAGACATCATATTCACAAGATATCAAAGCAAAAAAGATTTTTTGAAAAACGTTCGCACCGCCTTTTAACGCTTCCCCCGGTGTCGTCACAAGCACGTTTTCATGTGACATCAAAAAAAAATTATTTCGCTTCAATAATTAAGTGCAAATTGATGAAATTATACTTGTTACCTTTCTCATATAGAAAGGTTATGTAATAACTGTGAAACCCGTCTTTTGAACTGAGGCCATAAGGGTTGAGTGTCATATACCATTCGACTCAGTTCGTCGAGTACACAAAATGTATGTAAAATAAGCGCCCCAATTTTTTCGGAGATGGCATCACAGCGAGTGGCTGTTCCTCTGTTTTCGTTCACTTCCGATTATTGTAGGCAAATTATAACGATTTTTTTATCTTTCCGGTTGAATTCGGGGCTAAATAAACGATATAATGATAAAAATTTTCCGGTACGAATTTTTCGAAAGCTCCAGGTATCATTAAGCGTAAACGTTAAACAGCTTGGTAATCAATACAGAAGACAAAAAACAAAAAGAAACTGTCGCTTGTTATTAAGGTTATTTACTGAAAAAATCACAAATAATTTTGAAGTAGATAGTTTGACAGATTCAGAATCGTGAACCACGTCGAACCGATGCGTCGATTTCTTTTGCCACTGACAAGAGTGTACTGGTAGTTGTGATCGTGCAGTGGTGTCATAAATAAAATAAACCTAGATTCCCCACTGTAATAGTACTTGTTGAGTTGAGTTGAGTGTAATAGTTGAGTTGAGTGTTGTAATTGAGCAACCCGTGACACCAAAAGCGCCTTCTGGTATAGAATGGGTGCGTAAATGCTCCTAAAATGCATGAACAAAGTTGCCTACGTATTTACCACAACCACAGTAACTAATGGAAAAAAGGCGGGTGGGTAATGTCAGAGACATAATTGGATGTCGTGAATGGGAAAAAACTGCCACGCTCCCATCACTTTTCCGAATATCAGTTAGTTGATTGATTGTATGAATTGTGCAAGCTTTCCCCTTTTTCACTAATAGAGTTTGAAGAGATGCGCCAGCATTAAATTACAGATTAGTTACATTAAACAGATACTATTCTACAACTATATATTCCAAACTTGAAACAATTCCTTTTTAATTTGCTGTAGTTTATTTTTATTGAAGCTATGAAGTTCGAAGATATCAGATTCTTCTCGAGATTTCAGTACGAGACAATTGCAATGGCCTGGTATGAAATGTATCGACGATCTTCGGTATGCAAGAGTAATTTTAATAATAATAATAATAATAATAATAATAATAATAATAATAATAATAATAATAATAATAATAATAATAATAATAATAATAATAATAATAATAATAATAATAATAATAATAATAATAATAATAATAATAATAATAATAATAATAATAATAATAATACAGATTAATCTGTATATATGGCAACTCTATTTCGCATGGCATATTTTCTCACGACCTCATACTAGTATGAAGATGTGTTCAACATCATAACTTTCGCTTTCGCATTGCCGTTCATAATTGAGTGTGTTAGGGACGGTACAAATTATTATAATTTCCATCGATGATTCTATTGAAAGTATAATTAACTTTTAATGATATTCCGGGGCACTAAAAAGTGCCTTGAATTGTCACATTCAACAAGATCTGACGACTGATCCCTTCTGGTGCGATATAGTTGTTGTGTACCGGCCCGGCTAAAAAGTGCTTTGAATGGGCCTTGCTGGACTTTTTGTCGTGAATACGACTTACTTTACTATGGGGCGCCTTTTCAAAATTAGCCATATGGAAGAATGGGCAGAACTTAATCGTGAATATCTCGACTTGTATTAATGGTAGCAACACAATTCTTTCACCATTTCATCAAAAATATGATCAGGAATTCAGGATAATATTTTGAACAGTGTGCGATAACCACAAACAACTCAAAAATTAAGTTTTCTTAAAATTTGAAAACAACGCGGAAAACTCTTTACTTTCGCTTGGGTTTTTCGCGCAAGGACGACGATTTTGAGGTAGTCAGGCACATATCTTCAACTGAATGCGTATAAAAGGAAAACCGTGGTCGAAAATCGATCATTTCTTTTCGTGCGTTCGATGGAAGCAGACGTCGTGGGCGTGGAATCATCAACCAGCAGCGACGGAGAATGCACCTTCTGCGTGGTTAAAACCTCAAACGCTCAGGTCGCATCTTTTATTCGCTTGCTGGCCATCAAGGCGAGAACCAGCAGCGACTGAAACTGGATTCTGAGTCTGTTAATGGATCTAAATTTAGGTCTTGAACTCAGGGTCCAGTTCTCTATTCCAGACTTCTATTCGGTTCTTCTTAAAACCATAATAATACTCCTAAAGAATTATGCGGAATTTACTTTACTGTACCTCTATACAACCCATTTTTGTCGTGAATACGACTTACTTTACTATGGGGTGCCTTTTCAAAATTTACCCTCTGAGAGAGTGATAAGTTTTTGATCGTGAATATCTATTGTTGTATCTAATGAATCAACATAATTCTTGCGACATGCCATCGGAAATATGATCACAATTTTATGATAAAATTTTCAGTTTTGTGACATAGTCTCAAATAATTCAAAATTAAACTTTTCTGAAATGTTTGGTATAAACGAGTATCAAAGAGGATAATTCATAAGGCGCGTTTGCCTTTCTCGTATTTTGAAAGTTCATAGCTCAGTGATCTGTGAAAGGATTTATATAATCTAACTACCAATAGAATCGAAATTTTCCAATTTAAACGTGTATAGCAAAAGCATTGAAGTATTTCAATAGTACACTATTGAAAAACCTGTCTCATTTGCTCCATGTCAACACCAGCCAATCAGAACGCGTTCTAAGGAAGAGAACAAAAAATCTGCTTCTGTACAACAAATCGTCCGGGAAAAATGTTCCGAAAAGTGGTGAATATCGCAGTGAGTTCCTCAATTTGGTCCTTGTGAATGCTAGAAACAAATCCCTACAGCATATTGATAGTTTCTTTCAATAAAATATGCAAATCCGAAATGAAATAATCGACAATAAAATTCTGTATGCGGCTATTTTTATAGCCGTTAGGACCGCCCATTAGTGAAAAAGCTACAAACGAAATCACATAAAAGGAAATCTCTTAACAAAAATTCAATCAGTTTGGATTCAATCGTCACTGCGAGCAGATGTGTTTTGTGTCGTCTGCACGCTTTCGACAAGAGCGATTACGTCACAGCTGCCAGTCATTAGCATTGGGAAAAAAACAACGGTGGAGAGCATTGCACAAGATCAGCCGTTCTAATGGCTCTAAAAGTTTTCTAAAGAACTATTAGGATTTGTTGTTTGCAAATCGTTGGGAAATATCCTCAGTTTACTGCAAATCAAGAACAGTTTGCTTAGATTTGTGCACTTTTCGCTGTGTGAAATTCACAGTAATCGAGATCAAGTGAACCTTTCTTTGTTTTTGCGAAAAATGTGAAAAAGGGGAGTGCGTGCATATTTCATACAATTGATATTCGGAAGTGTTAAGGAACATGTCAGTTGTTTTCGTATTCACGACATCCAGTTATGTCTCTGACATTACTCACCCGCCTTTTGGCTGTCTTTCTACCGGTTTACAGTGCCATCGTGCTGACGGTGTCTAGGTAGCTCCTTTAACTTAAATGACGCTATTTTTCAAATGACATTTCGTTTTATACCTTGCAGTGGCAGCGGTGTATGGACAGCCCCTTTGCCAAAATTCCTTTTCCTGTTCACAGAACGAGAAACAGTGAGACGACATAAAAGAGAGAGTTAGTAGAGCGGCAGCCAGTAATACTAGACTGACTGTCTAGCTGTTAACAGCATCTCGTGGAATTTTTACGCAGAAACACGCACACAGGAAGAACAGTTAAGGGCAAGGCAAAATCCCGCTCGAACCGTGTTGGTCTGTAGTTCCCAGTTGGCAGAATCCATCGTCTGCTCCGGAAGGGAAACTACGCCGAGCGTGTCGGTGCCAGTGCACCGATCTATCTGGTGGCAGTGATGGAGTACTTGGCTGCTGAAGTGTCTGAATTGGCCGGTAACGCTGCCCGTGACAACAAGAAAACGAAAATCATTCCTCGCCATCTGCAGCAGGCCATCCGTAACGACGAGGAGTTGAAAAAAAAACCACGAACTTTTCCGGACGATCACATCACTGTGATAAAGAAATATTTAAGATTGCTTTAAGTTTAGCCAGTTCTGATACGCCTGGAAAGTAGAATGCACAAATCAAGTTGTTCTAATAATTTGTTCATTTTTGTTTTCGGCCACATACTAAAGTATTCACGACAAAAATACATATTGATCTGTATACGTGGCAACTTTGTTTCGCACGGCATATTTGTATACTAGTAAAAAGATGTATTCAACATCATCACTTTCGCATTGCCGTTCGTAATTGAATGTGTTAGTGACGGTGCAAATTATTTTAAGTTTCATCTTGATGAATCTTTTGGTAGGAAATATTAAGATCTGAGATTATTCTCATGTGTGGTTTGTTTCGGCAAGATTTGCTCAGAAAATGGTAGGAAAGCGACAAAATTTAACTAGTTGTTTATGATGATCTTTAGCACTGAAAAGTGCCTTGAATTTTCTGAAAAGCACTGAAAAGTTTGCAGAACGGGATACAGTGAGACGACAAGTCCTCGATGTTGCTCTCGTGTGTCTTGTTTCGGGAACAGTAGCTCAGCAAATGGTAGGAAAAATGAGCCACTCAACTTTTATATGGGTGCTCTTGTATAGATGCAGACATTTCGCGTTCTGATTGGCTGGTGCTGTCATAGGTTAAATCAAACAGGTTTTTAATAATGTACTATTGAAAAACTTCAATGTTGTTGCAATACCCGTTCAAGTTGAAAATTGTCGAATCTATTGGTAGTTAGATTATATGAATCCTTCCACAGATCACTGAGCTATGAACTTTCAAAATACGAGAAAGGCAAAGGCGCCTTATGAAGATACTCGTTTATACCAAACATTTCAGAAAAGTTTAATTTTGAACTATTTAAGATTATGTCACACAACTGAAAATTCTATCATAAAATTGTGATCATATTTCCGATGGCATGTTTGATTCGTTATATACAACAGGAGATTTTCACGATCAAAAACTTATCACTCTTTCAGAGGGTAAATTTTGAAAAGGCGCCCCATGGTAAAGTAAGTCGTATTCACGACAAAAGTACACACGTTTCTCACTAGAAGCGCTGTTAGTGTCTCCGTACAATGGGAAATTTATGTTCATTTGATTTATGGTGGTGTATAGGAATCACACAATCTTACCAGCCGCTACCTAACTTTGGGTCAAAACCTACCCAAAATCCACCAAAGTGCATCTCCCCAATTTTAGGTAACGAGTGATGATCTCAAAATTTAGGTAAATGTGAGTTTAGTCAGTGTTATGCCATAACAAAGCACGCTACCCATTTTTTACGATCAAGTCAAAGTTTGAGTAGATAACGACATAATTTTGGGTAGCTTATAGAAGAGCTCGGCAATGAGTGATATCTCCTAAAAAATTAGTGAAAATGGGTTGACTGAGCGGAAACATATATTGGAGAAGTCAAATGAATGAAAAACTAACAGAAAAGATGATTTATTGGAAAAAGATACACAGGACTCGAACCTGCGTTCTTATGCCTTCCGTGCATAAGCGCTACCATTTCGCCACTCTGAATCTTGTTTTAGTCACTCTAAAACGCCAGTCAGACACCTTCTTTAATGGTGCCAGTCGCTTGGCTGGACATCGTCAGCGACAGATCCCTATGAAGGTAGTATTGATTGTCTGCCCTTTCCTACCAGAAGCAGATTGTTACGGAAAATCAAACCGCAATTGTTTTTAACGATCTATTAATTTTTAGTTGGTTTGACGTAAAGCCGCCATAACTAAGTTCAGTTTTGCAATGACTGAGCGGGAACATATATTTGAGAAGACAAATGAATGAAAAACTAGCAGAAAAGATGTTTGGATATAAGGTATCGGTCGGGTGACGGCCAGGATGTAGACCATGTTCGATGTACGTGCTACTGTGTCGTACACGGGGCGTCAGAAGTGATCTTGATCTAGACTGTGGGCTGCTACATTCTTTTTCGATGTAATGTTAATTTTTCCGCTGGATTTTGTTTCTTCAATTTGAATGATTTCTACCGTAGCACAATATATCTGTGTGCCCTGCGCAGGAATTCGAAAATCATTTCAACAACCGTCCTGGGTCTATGAAGTCTAATTCAACATAAGTTTGGATTCCTTAGTTTCTGACTCTTGGTTAGCCGCTGGCGTGGATTCGTACGTCTTAGGAGACGAAAAGTGTGTCTTGCCGTGGTCGTCGCTTGCACTTTGTACGGTTTGTTGTATGAGCATTCTAGCAGATAACCGTATCCGACCGGAAAGGCTATTTTCTTTGGTTTATTCAATCGTTTGGTAAATCGTGATATGAATGAAGAGCTCTTCATATAGAGAAAGATATATGTTAGTCGCTATTTCTATACGTTTCAAAATAATGTTAATCGCTACCTAAGGTAACTAATTAAGGTAGTAATTTTTCTAAGATTTTGTGGATATTTTTATAAAGTGGGCTAAAATAAAATCAATCCTAAAGAGGGCCAAAATTTCAATGTTACCATAGTTAACGAAATATTCATTAACGCAACACCGTTTTTTACCTACCTATTTTACGATATTACCACGAATTGTTAGCGAAAAAAATTTCTTATCTAATGGAAAAATTGTTTGTATTTGTTTGTGTTGCGAAATAGGTTGCTTGCTAACGAGTTTGTTGCAGTCAGAAAAGTGTTGCTGAAACTAATATTTTCAATAATTAACAAGGGATCGCTATATCTGTGGTTTCAAATGAAATACAAATGAAATCTCCTTAGGTCTCATACTGAATTCCTTAATTTTGTTTGGATCTAACTTCGAGTTCCAAAGTTAAGGGGTGAAATGTGAAAGAATATGAAAATATGTGTACTAACTTTTCTTAGAGTTGGTGCGATCGAATTCCACAAACATAAATTCAAATGAATGGCCTTTACACCACCTCCGAAATTGCTGGATCCGATTTCCGTAATTATATAGTGATTAGTGTAAAAATTAAAATTTCAAATTACTTACTTATTCACAGAGATGGCGTGACCAATTTTAACAAACTTATGTTCAAATGAATGAACTTATGATTCTTTACAAAATTTCTGAATTTTATCTATATTCGAACTTCGATTCCAGAACGATAGGACAAAAATGGTATACCGTCACTTAGAGCGGCGGAACAAAAAAAGTTAAAAAAAACTACAAGGATCAGCCCCATGGGGTTGTTCGAGCCATTGATGTGGAACAAGGCAACCAACATTTCTAATGATCGACATTTTCAATTAATCGTCACACTTTGAAAATCCCAAATGCACGAGAGTCTCCTTAGATTGATCTCCATTAGGAACCAATACCGAACACGCGAACCCAGAATATAGACTCTATTTGCCGTGATTTGTATTTGTTTTGTAGCCGAAGAAATTACATCAACAGCCCAAATGTATGCACTTATATGTTTGTACATGCTTACGATACGGATATCGATATTTAAGCTTCCCTTCGCCAAGCTTGTGGTTTTGTATGCAAGCAGTTATTTTTATAGCGTTTCTGTATCTTTAGTACCATTATGCGATTTCGGTTGAAGCGATACACTATTTCTCATTATCAATCGAGTTCATCTTGTATAAATTAGAAATTAATCTTATGCACTCAAAATTCACCCTGGGGTAGTTGTCAATTTCTCAGGCGAAATGACAAAACATGGGATTTCGTCCAATATTGCATAACACAAGATACCAATTAAAGCTTCAAATCGTTTTATAGCACTTTCTGTCTGGCTGTCTTGCAACAACCTACCTCTAGCATGCTTCACGTAGAACTGAAACGTTAGCTATAATTTCTCTTATATTTATAGCTTCGCGTGCTTCCAACATCTTCGCTTTTGCATCGATTGACCAATCAGAGCGATGCATTCCCTTTGATATATCGCTTACTCCTTCAAAACCGTCGACTATAGCAGGGAAATCCGGTATGCCGGAGATTTTTTGCAGACAAAATAGGACACTGCTAGCTATTAATCAACATTTCAATGATACACAATTAAAAATACATGCCTATGAACATTCAAATCAATACGTAGAAATATTTCCAATCAAATGGTGACATAATATTAATAATTTATATAAAATTGACTGAGCTGTAATTGTTCAAAACCCGACCACATTTCTACGTGTATTTTTCTTGAGTTTCTAATTTGCACGTCTATATAGAAAACAAAAATGCGTTCCACATTAAAATCTAAACATTATCAGTAGATGACCAAACAAATCGATTCCGGCTATACTGGTTCCTGGTTTCTGGAGGCACAGGAAATAATGATCATATTTTCCCAAATGGATCTCACTTACCTACTATGTTAGATCCTGTGGGCTCATACATAATTCCTAAATTTCATTCGGACCTGAGTTCCAATTCCGGAAATATAGGGTGAAGTGTGTTAGAAATTTTATAGCATCACTTAACAAGGCGGAAAAACGTAAAAAAAGTTTTTTTTTCGTGGTAGGAAAGAGTAGACTATCAAACAGTTTTCACAGAGTCTGTCGCTGACGATAGCCAGGCTGCTACTGGCACAGTAGAGAAGGCAACAAGTGATTATGAATATACTCTCCTAACCAGCGGAAGAATAGTGTGTGTTGTCTGATGAACAAAAAAGATGTTTGGATGTATTATACGTGAGGCGGCTAGGATTTAGACCATGTTCGATGTACGATTACCAAGCCCGGTATTGTGGTGAAGCCATATCTACTACAGCTCAGGCTGGTGATAATGCCAACGCGTATGAACAGATTGCATTAGAACTCAGGTTCAAGACCTGTCTCTGAGCGTATCCTTTTCCTAAAAAATATCTTTTCTGTGAATTTCTCATTGGCTTCTTCAATATATGTTTCCATTCAGTCGTTACAAAAACTCTAAAAAGTTTTCTAAATAATTGTTAGGGCATGATCGTGGTTTCCAACGGGTCAATACTTAGATATTACACACGGCAACGAAAACCACCGCAAATAGAAATGCTAATTGTAAGCGAAAACGGAGCACTAAATGGAAACTATAGTCACTAATGAGCACAAACTTGATATATTTCAATGATCTGGTTAACTGTACGGTTCGAACAGAAAAGAGAAGCTTTATTTCTGAACTAAGCCTATTCAAAACCTACGTTGTGTATTTGGAAAACTTTTCTTAAGAACTTAATTATAGCAAGTTGGGCTGACCACACTGTCTTACAGCTAAGTGTATCACACCCATTATATTACGAATCATCAATAATTTTTATCAGCAGGCGGCCTAACAAACCGATTTCGGTTATTCTTTCAGTACCACAGTATTATATATGATTAATATGAGAAAGGCAGCATTACACCACTAGGTGGATTAAAACCGATTTTTTTATAAAGCGAGGAGGCTTCATCGTTAATGCAGATTTTACGAAATCATTTTTTTTAATAAACAAATGAACTTGTGTCATGTGTTTCTAATGCGACTGAAGACAGATCGTTGTGAGACTATATGAAATCTTCCGGTGAAACGCTCAACGAGTAAACACGTTGTATCGTGTTAGTGCAGTGAAAATTTAAGTATTTCGCGAGAAAGAAAGGATTTTCATCCGTACTTTGGCGACTCACGCAGCGAGGTTTTTACTTGTAGTTCAGTGAAAGGAAAGTCAATTGGACTATACACGAAAATTAACTGGCAATAAAGCCTAAGTTGCTGTGCCTTTAATCGGTGTCATCTCAAGTGAGGTGACACCACCCAGAAATGAAGAAGAAGAAGAAGAAGACTATCCGAATGGAACTCTTCATTAGGGAATTGTGTTGAGATTTATACAGATAAAAACTTGTCGCACATCATTTTTCGGTTCAACCCTACCCAACCCTACCGCTACTACCGTTTCACTTCAACCCTATGTTCGCTTAAAATTGTTTTTGCTGATTATTAGAGCTTAATATATATGCAATATTTCACTATCCGAACGCAATTAATATCGCATCGAAAAGATGCTTTATATTTATTTTATTGGTTGAACTCATGGAAGAGAAAAGAGTCTAACATAAAATTAAATTTAAATTGGAACTCCAATGGACTTTCATGGAAGGAAGGTCACGAGAAGCAAGAATGACGCGAACTGGGACCTTGGATAGCCTACCTTGGGTACGCGAGGAATTTATTAGTGGAGATCTGACATCACGATACTCCGCACATGTCCAAACGACATGATCAATATTGAGATAACCTTCGCCACAAGCACAATGATTAGTCTCGGAAAGTCCAATTCGAAGGAGATGTGCATCTAAAGAGCAGTGATTGGACATGAGTCTGGACATTACACGAATGAAGTCCCTACTATGCCTGAACTTTCTTGTAAATATTTTTGGGATTTCCATCGAGCGTAGGTGTTCCGGGATTCCACGCACTTAGCGTTGCATGGATGTGTCGAAAAATAAAGTTGAAACAGGGACATTTAGGAGGCTGTCGCGGATAGGAATATATCTTGAAGGGTTTTTTTTTTTTTTTTTTTTTTAAATTACTATTTATTGGAATATGAGTTAAAATTAAATTATTAAGATTTAAATTGGGTGTTCAGCCACAAGTGGTGACTTTTCAGCCCTGTTATATATATATATATATATATATATATATATATATATATATATATATATATATATATATATATATATATATATATATATATATATATATATATATATATATATATATATATATATATATATATATATATATATATATATATATATATATGATTTGGTTATTACCATGAAGACATCATTTGCTTCCGCAATTCTGAGATTTTTGTGTAGGGAAAATTCTAAACCTACTTGTATTGTGTAATGGGGAAAAGGAACTTATATACTAACTTACTAACTAATACAGAGAGCGAATCGATTCAATTGAAGATTGCATCGATTTTTGTCGGAATTTGCTTATAATATTATGTGACATTACATCTAATGGTTCTATATTTGTGAGTCTGTGTAACTCATTTGTACTAAACCAGGGAGGACGCTTCAGAATCATTTTCAGAATTTTATTCTGAATCCTTTGAAGCGTTTTCTTCCTGGTGGAACAACAGCTTGACCAAATTGGTACCGCATAAAGCATGGCTGGTCTGAAAATTTGTTTATAAATTAACAATTTGTTTTTTAGACAGAGCTTAGAATTTCTGTTTATAAGAGGATATAAACATTAAATATATTTATTACACTTTGCCTGGATTCCTTCAATGTGATCCTTGAAAGTGAGTTTTTTGTCATACGTTAAACCTAAGTATTTAGCTTGATCAGACCATGTCAATTCCAAGCCATTCAATTTGAGAATGTGATTATTGTTTGGTTTAAGAAAAGAAGCTCTTGGCTTGTGAGGAAAGAAATCTCGAAGGGTTGATTTCCTGTGACATATGGTTAAAATATACTGTCATGAATCTTGCCCGAGATTCAAGCTCAACTAGCCTTTCGAAGTTATTATTAACCAGGGGATTCAGTACCTCACATCATATTAGCATTCACGATGAAAGCTCCCAAAAACGATCTTTCAATGGAAGAACTCCCGCCAGAACTTCAAGACTCATTGTATGTGTCGAATGCATGCAGCCTAAAGCAATTCGCAAACAACGATACTGAATTCGCTCCAGTTTGATAATATGAGAGTTTGCAGCGGAACGACAGCAAACGCATCCATATTCCATCACTGAAAGTATCGTTGTTTGATACAATGTTATTAGATCTTCCGGATAAGTACCCCACCAAGATCCTGTTATTGTTCGAAGAAAAATTACCCTTTGTTGGCATTTTGTTATCAGATACCTAATGTGTCCTACCCACGTGCATTTGGAATCAAACCACACCCCGAGGTATTTGAAAGTCAAAACCTGTTGGATTATTCTTCCCATCATATGAAGCTAAAGCTGTGCGGGATCGTGCTTTCTTGAAAAGACGACCAGTTCTGTTTTCTCCGCAGAGAATTCGATACCCAGCCCAAACGGATAAGTTATCTTGCAATGGTTTTTGCAGATCAATAGCTTTAGGTCCAGAAACTGAAACCACGCCCTCATCTTAGTGTACATGGGGTCACTAGACAGCTGTCAATGTCATTCACGTAAAAATTATGGAGGAGCGGGCTGATGCATGAGCGGAAGACCCATGTAGCTAATTCTGAATGTTGCCAAATCGCCAAGTGAAAAATACATGCATTTCTCTGACAATAGGTTGTGCAAATAATTATTCATAATCCTACGTGTCGAGACGTCGAAGAGTAATTTTTTCGAACAATTTTTGTTATGCAGGACAACATCGCAATGGGTCTATATGAGTTGTGATTCTAAGCTGGTTTCTCCGGCTTTTGAATGGCGATAACTTTCACTTGCCTCCAGTCAGGTAGGACAATATTTTGCTCAAGAAACTTGTTGAACAATTCCTACAAACGTCTTTTTCAAAGTCGGGCAGATTCTTCACTAAGTTGAATTTAACTCTGTCCAACCCAGGAGCGTTATTGTTACAAGACATGAGTGCTATAGACAATTCCATCACTGAAAAGGGGCTGTTTGGAGAAGACTCCCTAATAATGCAATGCGTAGAAACAGAATCTGGACAAACTTTCCTCAGAAAATCAAATATCCATTGGTTCGAGTATTCCTCACTCTCATTTCCTACGTTACGATTCCTCATTCGTCTGGCCGTATTCCATTGAGGTTTCTCTTGACAAACCTTCGACAAAATGTCTCCAATAGCTACATTTCGTGACCCGAAGATCTAACTACTAATAGATTCGAAATTTTGAAACCCCATATTTTACTCATGTGATCAACAGCCAATCATAACGCAATCTGAGAAAGGGAACAAAATATCTGCTGCTTTACAACTGCACCGATATTAAAAATGAACATTCCATTTTTTACCATTATTTTCTGTCCAACACTTGTCGAAGCGAGACATACAGGAGAACAACACACTTATGAAATGAAGCGAGTGCATAACAGCAGAATTGGGCCGAGGAATAACCGAAGCCGGGCACACAGCAAAACCACACCAAAAATCTGTCAGTGGAAGTAGTAAAGCAATGCGAAAATTAAAGTATTCATGTAGCATACATCTTTATACTAGTAAGCTCATATTGTTATATGCTGTGCGAAACAGGGGAAATAAAATACAGATTAATCTGTATTTTATTTCCCCTGAAAAATACAGATTTAAATGTTACGAGAAGTAAGAATTTTTTATCACCGCTAAAAATCCAAATTTGGTTAAAAAAGTGTTTTGCTGAATATATTTCATGTTTCTATGTGGATTAAGAAATCAAGTACTCCCAACGAAAGCTTAAAAACTTGCTCAGCAGTTCAAGAAAGTCCACAATTTTAATTTGTGCGTTGTGAGTCCTATTGAAAATGAAATCTCACTGAAATATGATTATATTTCAACTCAAGTGTTGTTACAAGATGACATTACTGAGACGAATTTTGATGATTCAATCATTAGGAAACTTAAAAATGTGAATGGTCCTGGTAATGATGGAATCTTTAATATTCTTAATAAAAATCTTCCCGATGTTGCCATGAGATTCTTGGTTAAAATTTTCAAAAATTGTTTTTCATAAGCTAACTTCTCTAAGAGATGGTAAAACGCTAATGTAATTCTTATCATGATCAAAACCCAGCAGAAACATCAAGTTATCCACCAATTAGTTTACATTCTTCTATCAGTAAACTTTTTGAAAAAATAGTCTTGTTGAGAATGATGTCGCACATAAATGAGAATACAATATATTAAACAAAGTAGTTTTGGTTCCATCATAAACATTCAACTACATATCAACTTGTAAGAGTAACAAACATTATAAAAGCAAATATATCTGGAGATGCTCTTCTAGACATTGAGAAAACATTCGACAGTGTTTGGCACAAAGGTTTAATAGCAAAAATGTCTGATTTCCAGTTTCCTATTTTTTTATCCAAATGATTCAAAATTATTTAACTGATCGTACTCTTCAGGTTGACTATCAGAATTGTAAATCTTATTTGTTACCCGCACGAGCAGGTGTTCTGCATGGATCAAGCGTTGCTCTAATCTTGTATAATATTTTCTCTTCTGATCTTCCAAATCTACCCATTAGGTGTCAGAAATCTCTATTCTCTGATGACACAAGTCTGTTAGTCACAGGAAGAAATCTAAGACTGATCTGCCGTCGCCTACAAAGAAGCTTAAATATTTTCAGTGACTATCTGTCCAAATAGAAAATTGCACCAAATGCAGCAAAAGCGCAATTGATTGCCTTTCCTCGTAAGCCAAGAGCTCCTTTTCTTAAACCAAATAATAATCACATTATCAAATTGAATGGCTTGGAATTGGCATGGTCTGATCAAGCAAAATACTTAGGCTTAACGTATGACAAAAAACTCATCCTCAAGGATCACATTAGAAGAATCCTGGTGTATTAAATATATTAAATGTTTATATGCTTTTTTAAACACAATCGTTAAGCTCTGCCTGAAAAACAAATTATTATTTTTTAAACAAATTTTTCGACCAGCTCTATGCAGTACCAATTTGGTCGAGTTTTTGTTTCACCAGGAAGAATGTGCTTCAAAGAATTAAGAATAAAATGACGAAAATGATTTTGTTGCGTCCTCCGTGGTTTAGTACAAATGAGTTATACAGGCTCACAAATATAGAGCCATTAGATGTAACATTAGATAATATTATGAGCAAATTCCGACAAAAATCGCTGCTATCTTAAATTGAATCAATTCGATCTCTGTATTAGATAGTAAGTTGATATAAAAGTTCCCTTTTCCCATCACACAATAAAAGTAGGTTTACAACTTTTCCTACACAAATATTGAACAATTGCGGATGCAAACGATGTCTTAATGGTAATATCCAAATCATGTATATCAAAGTGCAGGGCAGTCTATTTTGTTGATCAACATGTCGGTGATCAACATAGCACGTCGAATGCCAAGAGTGTCGAGTCAAAACAATAATCCACGACTTTCGTAGCTAGGCAGCTCGTAATGGTTATTCCAAGGTAACTGTTGAAGATCAAATCGAATGAATCTGCGCTGTACTGATTCTATTCGGTGGGCGCCGTTAAGGTAATAAGGGCTCCATATTCGAGCGTTGAACGAATGAGTGAGCAATGTAGGCACTTTAAGCAGTAAATGTCTGTGAAATGTTTTGCTATTCTTCTGACAAATCCCAAACAGCGAGATGCCTTTGCTATAATAAAGTTGATATTCCGCTTGAAACACAATTGCTCGTCTAGAGTTACACTGAGATCAATAACACATGTGGTTCTGTTGATCACTGCTTCATAAAGGCAAAAGATGTGTCTTATATGAACCATTTTACGTGTGAACGTGATTTTATTTTATTTATTTGGGTGCAAGAGAAAAGCCCAGTAGAGCCGAGATTCTATATCTCTTTCTCCACCAGGCATAAAACCTTCTCATCTCTTATACCAACAGATTACATTTATTTAAATGATACATATTACACGTTGTCGTAAACTAATCTATCGTACTATCTTCTCTAAAAATCTATAATTTACAAACCCTCAATTCAATTGCTGTGATGATTGAGAGTCGAATCCGGCAGATACTCTATTGAAAGTTCGTTGTAAATCAATAACCCTTTTCTTCTAAGCTTATAACCTCTGACTAAGTGCACATTATGCAGACATTTATACATCAATGGAAAGCTAAAGTACTAGCATCAATACATCATCAGTGGAAAGCTAACAACTGAAAAAGAAACTAAGTTGATTCAATCGATTGAAAAAACTTTATTATAAATTTAATAAAGTGATAAATTTGAAGGTGTTCGGTTACCGGAACCCCAAGAAATTTCGCTAAAAATGGAAAAATATAAGTAAAAACTGCAATTATTTAAAGAAAAAACGAAATTTATTTTTTTCGGAGGCATTTTGGACAAAAGTCTTCATTGTCTGATAGTGACTTCGCCTTGGCTCTCTTGCCAATGATTTTAATGGTGGCGCCTTTGGTGTTGATTAGACCGGTCTTCCACCGGCCTCGCGGGATTGAATACGTTTCTGCAGTAGAATTTGTTGGCTTTTTGTCCACTAAGCAACATTTGATTGCATTAATCAGTGCATTAAAGTTCATTTTCCTTGACTTGGACGATTTGTTTGAAGTCGCATGGCCAGAAAACGAAAGTTTTTACTTATATGACGGATGTATTGAAGCTGTCAAGTCGTCCACAAGTTTCATATCACCAGAGATGCCAGGTAATACAATAAGTTCAGCTAGAAAAAACGAAAAGATCGCGCCAATTTCCAAAAGTGTGTAGTTTCTGAGGAGTCTGCAAACAATCGAAGTTCCAAAGTCTGTGAAAAGTCTTTAGATGAAAAAAGGTTTACATGTTAACTAAGAAATTGGATAATTTACAGTCAAAGTTGCAGACTTGGCATCTCTGCATATAACTGACAATTTTTCGCGATTTGTTGAAAAAATGGGGTACCGGTAGCTGAACACCTTGGGATGCCGGTAACCGAAATCGGTAGGCATTTTAAAAATTACTAATCAAAAACTTTGGTTGCGAAAATTTTGATAGCATCCGGTAATAAATCACGAAATATATCTTTTTTACATCATGATTATTCAATCCACTTACCTTTCCGATTGATGCTTTTCAATTTATGATACTGTTTAATAATTACCTTAAAATTCCCTTCTATTGTATTAAATTTTAGACGAAGTAGAAAATGTTTACTAAAATAAATGCGATGTTTTTGATACTTTTAAACCCAGGAGGTACACCCGAAGAATCTCGTTATTATATACAGAATTGCCCTATCAGTTATATATATGCTTTGGAAGAAACAATGGTAGCAGGTAGCGATTGATTGCGTGATCGAAGATAAAATCGATTACTCAGTACAGTATCAAGATCAGTTCCTTTTACACCCGGCCACCGATCAGGACGTGTGTCTCTATTGGTTATAATAAATTGAAGTTAAACGGTGTACAAGTGTTCCGGCTATAGTAAAAGAAAAATCCGTTTGGTTCCCCAGTGTCCGAAATATTTTCGTGTCGGCGGAATCGCGAGTTGCGAGTGTCCGCATTTAAATTCAAGTCTCGGATTAAACATGGTCCTTCGAACCGAATTTTCGCGACCAGTGCTAGTGCCAAAGTGAACTAAAAGGTTAATCATTTTGCGGCTGGCATTCGGCCATTGTGTGGAACAATAGTTGCTTCGACAATTTTTGGCAAAGGGAAGTCAAGCGGATTTTACCGGCGTGGCGAGGCTAAACTGTGAACGTTTATAAACAAATTCGCGAATGATCGTGAATACTATTTGATTGAACGATAAAAAACACGGGTCCGAACTTTTCGAATATTTGACCCATCTAAATATCGTTATCGAGTGGAAGTTTAAAGTGATTAAAATATGCAGTGAGTGATTAAATGTCCAATGGCAACATCGTATGATGGGACGTGATAAGTGTGCTTAAGTGATCGTAATGCGGTACATTCCGCTGCGAAAGACGCCAAGAAGCTTGAGTGGGTCTTACGGCTCTTAGAATCGAATTCATTGCACTCAAATCAAAGGTGGGTTCGTTCCTTTTGTTCTTGAATACTATATTGTCGGAGTAATCAAAATGGCTGAGGCGGATGAAGCCGTTGCTAAAGCGCTTGATTCAAGGCTTCAGTCTATTTCAAGGCTACATGAATCACTAACAGTCTATTTGAAGACTAACAATTAGTCTGCCTTTCTCAAGGCTATACAAAGAGTGATATTCTAATTTAATCAGTATTTTTCAAGGCTAAGAAATTAATCAGCTTTTTTTAAGGCTAGCCATCCAAAGAATTATTTTTCGAACTAATCAGTCTTTATCAGGACTACCACAAAATCAGTCTTTATCAAGACTCAAGAAAACTAGAAGTCTATTCGAAGACTAATTTAGCCTAGTTAATTTAATTTAAAATTTCATTCATTTCAAAACTGCCGGCGTCCAACCGCTTTTAGCCTAAGGATAAAAATAATTTAATACGGAATAAATCACAATCCGTTATTTAACATTTTTGTAATAACATTCACGATATTATAAAATCTGAATGTAAAAATAAAGGACAACGGAAGGATTTCCCTTCCGTTGATTCTATGCCGTCTAACAATATTAAAGAGATTATTCCTGAATCCGATTGTGTAGAGTCTTGGTTGATGGATTGGAAGATTACGAACGTCTTATACGAGATTTGTCCGAGAAACTTCATAAATCTTATTCATATGGTATAAAATCAGACAGACCCTTCAAACTGTTTTGAAAGGAGCGAATGGTACTTCTAAACCACGCTCTGGATTTTCCCATGAACTTTACCTAATACACTTCAATCGAAGTGATGTTAACAATTTGAAAACTTTAGAAAAGATACGTTTCATTTATTACATTAAAATTCATTGGGACCATTATAAACGGCATAATGGTATTGCAAACAAAACGCAATGTCGTCGTTGCCAAGGCTTCGGTCATGGAACCAAAATGGTAAATCGCATTCTAAAGACGTTTGTCCAATGAATGAAACCACTGATAAATGTTCATGTTCAAATTGCAATGGAAATCATAAATCCAATTATTTGAAATGTCCTGTCATGAAAAAAAAATTAAACACTCGTTCGCTGAGACAACAAGTCAAATCAACGACCTTAAATATACAGAACATACCTGAAAATCAAAAAAGCGTTACAAATGCTACGCATAATTCTTCTATGGCACTTATTTCTTCGAATTTAAAACAAAAAACAGGTACGCCTTCCAATTCGTCTTCTAACGAAAACAATTTATTGACAGGTAGATCGACCTCGTCATCATTTTATTTTAATGACAGTTGTGCTTTTGTCGTGAATACGACTTACTTTATTATGGGGCGCCTTTTCAAAATTTACCCCCTGAGAGAGTGATAAGATTTTGATTGTGAATATCTCTTGTTTTTTTTTGTAATAAAATTATTATTCTGGCCTTTTTGCGTAAAAGCTTTACGTGGTCGATTGGCGTACATTTTTGTTAATTAAAATTTTTTTTTGCTATTGGATCTCGTTGTCACCCTTTTTCTAGGGGGAGATGAGTTTCTATTTCCATCCAACGAGGATCGGGAGTCACTTCGTCCGCGGCTTATCTCACCAACCATTGCTTCATCGTCGTTATTGTGTGTGATTTCCGTTTTCTTTTCGTTTTCCTTGTTTATCGTAGTTTTGGGCTCGTTGAGAGTTGCTGTAGATGCGCCTTGTTGTACATTGGTTGCAGTTGCTGGTTGGTTGGAGGGTAAGTTGTTAACTGCAGCTGGTGTACTTTGTTCTATAGGGGATACTGATGGTTTCGTTGAAGGGGATGCTTCATTGTTGTTGGTTGGTATCACAGGTGTAATGGGGTTGCTTGGGGTTGGTGTGAATGAAGCACCGTTGTCCTTTGTTGTAGTTGTCTCCTTGTCCAGTTTATCACATGGCTTACCGTAGTGAACAGCTTTTTGGCAATATTGACATGTGGCCATCTGATTGTCATAGGTTACAAATGATTTGTACGGAATTCTTGTATCTTGACCAAAAATCACATAAGAAGGTATAGGCCTCTTCAAGTGTATTCGTAACAAACTTACGCCATTTAGAATACCGGGGAAAAGGTTCTTCCACTTTTCTTTTTCGATAGAGAGAATCTCTCCGTATTGGGACATAGTTTTGCGAATATAAAAATCGGTGACGCTTGAGGGAAGATCATGCACACGCACTTCTATAGCACTATCTTCCATATATACTGGAATGTTGTAATTAATGTTCTCGTGCTCCACATAGTGCACATTGTTATTGTCTTTTGCGAATTGAATTGCATCCAACTCTTTATAAAACTGGATGTTTATTCGTCTTATTGCATTGAAGTAAATGCACACGTTTAATGTCAAGATGCATTTGCTCCTTAAGCAAACCTTCAAGTTCTCGTATCGAAGTTCGAATTTTGCACTGCCTGAAGTCAACAACAATTGTATTCTTTCGTGTCGGCGGTAGCTTTTGTTCGTTTGGTTCACTCATTTCGCACTCACTTCGAGATCGTTCTATTGTTCACTACACAATACTGTACTTGGATTCTTCCGTCCCGAACGTAAACGGTTTTATTATATCGCCTGACTTGGATGAGATGTGAAAGCGAACTGGAATATCTCTTGTAGTATCTAAAGTATCAACGTAATTTTGTCTATATTCCATCGGAAATATGATCACAATTTTATATTTAAATTTTCAGTTTTGTGACATAATCTCAAATAACTCAAAATTAAACTTTTCTGAAATGTTTGGTGTTAACGAGTATCGAGGAGGAAAACACATGACGCTTGTTTGCCTTTCTCGTATTTTGAAAGCTCATAGCTCAGTGATCTGTGGAAGGATTTATATAATCGAACTACCAATAGATTCGAAATTATTCAACTTGAACGTATATTGCAACAACATTGAAGTTTTTAATAGTACACTATTGGAAAACCTGTTTGATTTGACCCATGTAAGCACCAGCCAATCAGAACGCGTTCTGAGGAAGAGAACGAAATATCTGCTGCTGTACAACAAATCGTTCGAGAAAAATGTTCCAAACTGTGCTTGATATGGTAGAGAACTCCACAATTTGGTCCTTCTAAAAGGCATATATGGATCATGTACAGCATCTTGATAGTTTCTTTCAATGTATTCTGCAAATCCGAAATGAAAAAATCGACATCAAAATTCTATAAGTGCCTATATGTGTGGCCGTTTTTACCGCCCATTTGTGAAAAAGATACAAACGAAATCACGTAAAAAGAAGCCTCTTAAGCAAAATTGATTCAGTTTGGCATCATTCGGAACTGCGAGCGGATGTGTTGCGGTTCGTCCGCAAAGTCAGTTTTAATTCAAACATGAGCGTTTGCGGTATGCAGAGCTGCTGGTCGCGTGCATTGGAGAGAAAGAAAACGAAAAGTGAACAACGTTGGGAAACATTAGCAAAATCAGCTCTTCTAATGGCTCCAAATGTTTTCTAAAGAACTATTAGAATTACTTAATTGTTAAAATATGCAAATCGGAAGTGAATACAATCAGTTTAGCTTAGGTATACAGTCTAATAGATTCTAATTAGAAAAATTTAGAAGTTTTTTCTCGAATATTTTTTGTTTTGAAAAATTAATTCGCTGTTGCTGACAATTTTAAATTCTTGTAAAAATACACCGATGATAGTTGTTACCGATTTTGATAAATATGCTTCTAAACAAGATAATAGCTACTATGCTAGGCACATATATTGATCTCGTATTTGCTAGAAATATCAATGCAGCAAGCCGTAGATATATTTCATACTTTTCATATCACAGGCCTATTTTATTATTGATCAACCCAGCGAATTAATGTTTTCTTCATGGGAAAATTATAATCGGTTGTGAACGGTATACCAAGACCAAAACTATCAGTATCTCATCCACAGACAACGCGGCATCTATCAGAGTTCGAATTCAACTTGTCATTCCCCAACACGAAAGCCTTCATAAAAGGTTCTCTCTAGAACCACCATTATTTAATATAAATAACTATGAAACTTACTTCATAATATTTAATTGTGTGGCAGAATGTTTGATGTAACTTATCCGTACTTCAGTGTAGGTGCATCGTTTCAAAATCTAGTAGTGAAGAAATTCACGGAATCGACCAACTGACTGATACTCGGAAGCGTGTCAGTTTTATTCGTATTTACGACATCCAGTTATGTATCTGGCAGAATGTTTGATGTAACTTATCCGTACTTCAGTGTAGGTGCATCGTTTCAAAATCTAGTAGTGAAGAAATTCACGGAATCGACCAACTGACTGATACTCGGAAGCGTGTCAGTTTTATTCGTATTTACGACATCCAGTTATGTATCTGACATTACCCACCCAGTTCTTTATATACCACTATACCACTTAATTTTTCTAATATAAACAAACAAAAAACAGGAACGCATTTCAGTTCGTCTTTTAACGAAAACAGTTTATTAATAGGTAGATCGGCCAACTCATATTCTTCTAATGACAGTTACACTAGTGTAACAGGTAGAAATCTACCTACCAATGTCATTCGCTTCTTTAAACGAAGTCGATTCAGGCGTTATAACTGAAAATAAAATGATCTACCTACAAGATCAACTTTTTGGAATGATCATTCGAATGAATTCGAAATCATCACTTTTTCAAGCATTTCAAATTCTATGGCAATTTGCAAATAATATTATAATGAATTTAAAATTTAACAATGATGTTGATGAATTATTTGAATATTTTAAATTGGAATGCTCGATCTTTTAAATCGAGTGAAGATAATTTTTTTAATTTTCTCAAAGTTCACAAAATTGATATTGTCATTGTGACAGAAACATTTCTTAAACCAAACGTCAAATTGAAAAGCAATTCACATTATGTGGTTCATCGTTTTGACAGATTAACTGGAATGGGTGGTGGAGTTGATATTTTTGTCCAACGGCAAATTAAACATAGAATTTTACTTTCTTTCAATACTAAAGTTATTTGACCCAGATCGTCTTCCTGTAACATTCAGACTTCTCAACGAAACTTTAATTAATCACATTAGTTCTATATTCAACTACCATATTGGTTTGAATCCAGATCTCACATTGAAATTCATGTGGATCATGAAATTATTTTAGAAAATTCTGCAGACTTCGACACAGCAATAGATAATTTGAATCATTACATTATCGAAGCTAGAAATCTTTCAGTTGTAGCATGATAATATTGACCCGACTAACTTAAACGAAATACTTTCCCACATTCCAGCATTCACACTAAGTTTCCATGCTAGCCGGCCGTGTTACAACATATGCTGCACACCGCGAGCTAAGCAAGCTTCCCACACTATCCGCCGATGCGACATTTCTTTCCCTTGCGTAATGCGCTATAGGTTCAATCTCCTTCTTTTGCAGGCAATAGGTTAATTTAAGTTGGAAACATCTTAATAAAATCAATCTAAGACAAACAATCAAGGATGGAAGGCGTCATTCCTCTAATGTCTAAATTAAGGAACGAAAAAGAAACGACATAGTTCCCAAAGCTCAAACTAAATTAAATCTTCGTATCATCGACGACAATTTTCAACTGCTCATTCGGTTGAGGAATGTTCGTCGACGACAATATCAACGCTCTCGCGATCCTACTATGAAAAACATAGTTAAGGATTTACAAAAAGAAATTAAACATAGATTTACTCTTTTGCGAAATGAAAATTTCGCTAAAGAAGTTGAACAAATTAAACCTTATTCTAAACCTTTCTGGAAACTGTCTAAGGTTCTTAAGAAACCTCAGAAACCATTTCCTGCTCTCAAGGAAGGATGTCAAATACTTCTTACAAATGGCGATGATGGAATTTTTAATATTCTTATTAAAAATCTTCCCGAAGTTACCTTGAGACTCTTGGTTAAAATTTTCAACGAGGGTTTTTCATTAACTTACTTCCCAAAAGATGGAAAAACGCTAAAGTAATTCCTATCCTCAAACCTGATAAAAACCCAGCCGAAATATCAAGTTATCGACCAATTGATTACTTTCTTCTATCAGTAAACTTTTTGAAAAAAGTACGGGTGTGTAATGTTAGAGACATAACTGGATGTCGTGAATACGAATAAAACTTACACTATTTCTTTATACTTTTGAATATCAACTAGTTGATCGATTGTGTGCATTGTGCAAAGCTTTGCTCTTTTCCACTACTAGAATTTAAAACGATACTCCTACACTAAAGTACAGATTAGTTGCATTAAGCATTCTGACACATAATTAAATATTACGAAATAAACAGTACAGTTCTTTATGATAAAATAATGGTAGTTCTGAAAGGAGCCTTTCATTAATGGCTTCTGAGCCGGTGCTACGCATTTTATATAGCAAATCAGCAGAAAGTTCTACTACAATTTACAAGTGGTAGAAAAATGGGCCGTATACAGTGTAGCGAAGAAAATTTCGCACAATTATTTGGGTATACAATTATTATTCTAAATAGCAACATACAGAATTTTTATGTCAATTATTTCATTTCAGATTTAAATATTTCAGTAACAGAAATTATGAAAATTCCGTTCAAGATAAATTTCTGGCATGCAGAAGGGCCAAATTGCGTAATTCTCTAAAATATTAAACACTGTTGCGAATTTTGCACTGCGAAAATTGCACAAAGCTAATCAAATTATCCTGAAAACTGGCTCTGTGACCTGAGCGTTTGAGGCTTTACACCACGCAAAAGGTTTACTTTCATTGCCGACTGCTCCTCCTGACGACCGAAGTTAAAATGAGACTATTACGCTTTATACTTGGTTTGTTCTTACTGATGTTGGTGGGAGAACTTCACCTCGCCATCCAGTTTCGTCTGCAGCAAAAAAAAAAATGAACAGATTTTATTCAAAAATTTTCTATTTGTTCAGTAGATTCTGATATGTGCCTGACTACCTAAAAACCGTCGTCCGGATTCGAAAAAGGCAAGCAAGCGTGATGAATTTTTTTCAAAAGTTTTTGAAAACTTTGTTTTTCAATTATTTTTAGGGTTTTTTCACGCTGTTGAAAATTTAATCACGGATTCTTAATCATATTACCGATAGCTTGTAGAAAAAAATATGTTGTTGGGTTAAGTACATCAAAAGATATTCGTGGTAAAGTTCTGCCCATTCTTGTACAGGGTAAATTTTGAAAAGGCGCACCATAGTGAAGTAAATCGTATTCAGGAGAAAAGAACCGATTTGAAGAATTCTGGAATTAGGAACTGAACCTAAGCTCAAGAACTAGATTCAGAACTTAGAACAGACTCAGAATTCAGTTGGATTTTAGTAGACTACAATTTCGAAACCGAAATCAGTCCCGGAATCTTTTTCCAGAATCCAGTTCAGCACGCAGGCTCTGAATTCTAAACCCATATTCCGGAACTAAGCTCTGAAGCTTGAAGACGGTTTCTCGCCACGACTACCAAAATGGGTTGCATAGAGTACAGTAAAATGTCACATAATTCTTTGGGTGTATCATTATGATTCTAAAAAGAATCGAACAGAAAAATTCTGGAATAAGAAACTGGACCTGAGTTTCTTGGAATTCTGGAATAAGAAACTGAAAGCGAATGAGAGTTGCTACCTGAGCGTTTGATGTTTTAACCACGCAAAAGGTGCACTCTCCGTCGCTGTTGGTTGATGATATCGCTCCCTCGACGACCGGAAGGCAAATGATAAATCATTCTCACGACGTCTGCTCCATCCAACACACAAGAAGAAATGATTGATCTCAAAATCGTCGTCCTTGCGCGAAAAACCCAAGCAAAAGTAAAGAGTTTTCCGCGTTGTTCTCAAAGTTTGAGAAAACTTCATTTTGAGTTGTTTGCGGTTATCTCACACTGTTCAAAATAATATCCTAAATTCCTGATCATATTTTTGATGAAATGGCGAAAGAATTATGTTGCTGCCCTTAATACTAGTAGAGATATTCACGATTAAGTTCTGCCCATTCTTCCATATGGCTAATTTTGAAAAGGCACGCCATAATAAAGTAAGTCGTATTCACGACAAAATTATCTTGTTGAGAATGATGTTCCATATAAATGAGAACTCAATCTTTTACCAGAGCAGTTTGGATTTCTTCATGAACATTCAACTACTAATCAACTTGTCAGAGTAACGAACATGATAAAAGCAAATAAATCTTGTGGGCTATCCACTGGAGTTTCTCTTCTAGACATAGAAAAAGGATTCGACAGTGTTTGGCACAAAGGTTTAATAAAAAAATTGTCTGCTTTCCTATTTGATCAAATTAATTCTAAATTATTTAACTAATCGTACTCTTCAGGTTAGCTATCAGAATTGTAAATCTGAATCACTACTCGTACGAGCAGGTGTTCTGCAGGATGCGAGCGTAGTAGTCCAATCTTGTATAATATTTTCACTTCTGAACTTCCAAATCTACCCGTTGGTTGTCAGAAATCGCTATTCTGTGACGACACAATTCTGTTAGCCACAGGTAGAAATCTAAGAGTGATCTGCAGTCGCCTACAAAGAAGTTTAAATATTTTCAGTGATAATCTGTCAAAATGGACAATTAAACCAAATTCTGCAAAAACTCAATTAATTATCTTTCCTCATAAGCCAAGAGCTTCTTTTCTTAAACCAAACAATAATCATATTCTCAAATTGAATGGCTTGGAATTGACATGGTCAGATCAACCAAAATACTTAGGTTTAACGTATAACAAAAACTCACTTCCAAGGATCACATTGAAGGAATCCAGGCAAAGAGTAATAAATATATTAAATGTTTATATTCTCTCATAAAAAGAAATTCTAAGCTCTGTCTAAAAGACGAATTATTGATTTATAAACAACCTTTCAGACCAGTCATGCTTTTTGCAGTACCAATTTGGTCAAGTTGTTGTTCCACCAGGAAGAAAACGCTTCAAATGATTCAGAATAAAATTCTGCGTCCTTCCTGGTTTAGTACAATTTAAATCTTAATAATTTAATTTTAACTCATATTCCAATAAATAGTTACTAAAGCATAACAAATGTAAGTAAAATGTCATCTAGCAGAGCTTTTTAATACTCCATCAATGGAACAAGAATCCACGGAACGAGTGTTGAATCTTGTCGACAGATTTTATCGAAATATCGCAATTCTGAAAAAACTTAGAGAGCCGACGGATAGCTGGAGTTCAGTCCTGGTATATCAGCTGAGTCAGCGCTTAGATAACGATACGCTTCGGAATGGGAGAATTATGTTGCGCGTCAAACTACCGTCAAGGTTGAAGGACGAGAATCACGTATGCCAAAATATACTGATATGATTAATTTCCTACAAGGACATGCAAGAGTCCTGCAGGCTATAGCTCCTCCACAGTTAACACGGAGCGGAAGTTCAGTAAGCTCTCGCCAAGGCAGCGAATCAACTTTGTAAAACGACATCACATATGTTTAAATTGTATGAAAACTTCTGGACGTGGCTGCAAGTATTGTTCGTCGGATGGTGTCGAAAATGCACGAAACGCTATCATACCCTTATTCATTTCACCACTAGAATCAAATGCTCAAGCCAACAGTTCTAAAACCTCCACTTCTACCATCCAAACTGATCCCTCGCAATTTGCTATCGCGCTATCGCTATCAACAAAACTCTAACCTTACACTGGTATCCACCGAGCATCCCACCTTAGAATCAAACCCATTCTCGTGTCCTTCGTCTCTGCTACCAACGAACCCACCCAACGGTTTTACGGCCCACTCGGCGAAGCTTCCCAACGAAACGGTACTGCTCTCCAGCGCGTTGGTTTACGTAGAAGATTTTCACGGTGCAAATGTCATTGCTCGAGTTCTATTATATAGCTGCTCACAGTTTAATCTAATGACAGGGTCATTACTTTAAAGGTTGAAATTACCAGTCGTTCCAGAAAACGCTAATCTTGGCGGTGTAGGCAGCAAGGTTACTTCGATTACAAGGACAGCCGAGACTTCCATTACATCTCGTGTATCACAATTTACTCGAAAATTAAAGTTTCTCGTTCTTTCGACGATCTCTTCCAATCAGTCGGTACAAGCCATGGACACGATGAATTGGGAAATCCCCAGTTGGATTACGTTGGCGGATCCAACATTTTGCACACCTGGTCCTAACATATAGACGCTCTTCTTGGTGCAGAAATATTTTGTGAGTTGTTACGTTACGGAAAAGTGGTTCTTTTTCATCGTCTGCGGCTACTTCAAAACACTATATTTGGCTGGATTGTATATGGAAAATGCTCGGAGGGTGACACAAAACCTCTTGATATGCACAGTTCCCACCTGACAAGCAACGCACGGCTGGATCGATTGGTGGTTCGCTTTTAAGACTTAGATCAATGTTACTCGAATTCTTGTTGGTCTCCTAGTGAAAAGCAGTGTGAACGTCACTTTGTTACTCATGTGACTCGAAATTAGCAGGGCAGATACGTCGTCCGTCTTCTAGTGAAACCCGAGCTTTTACCACGCTTACGAGAGAACCGCTTTAATGCTCAGCGTCGCTTTTTAGCACTTGAGAAAAAATTAGACTCAGATTCTACTCTTCGAACACAGTATGAAGAATTCATCCACGAGTATCCGAGCTTGGGGCACATGCGGGAAATCACCTCAATTAAATTGGAAGCTGAAGATTCTACGCTCCCACAATACTACCTTCCGCATCCCGCAATTATCCGACCTGAAAGTACAACCACTAAACTTCGAACTGTATTTGATGCCTCTTGTAAAAGCAGTTCTGGACTTTCTTTAAATGATGTTCTACTAGCGGGACCCACAATACAAGATACGTTACTTGTAATAGTACTGCGCTTCCGTTTGCACGCATTTGTGATTACTTGGGACATAGTCAAGATGTACCACCAGATTCTCGTACATACAATTGATCAACCTCTTCAACGAATTTTTTGGCGTGAAAATAAATCGGAATAACTAAAAACGTACCAACTATTAAGCGTAACATATAGTACAAGTTCAGCCCCATTCCTCGCTACTCAAGTTTTGCAGCAACTTTCGAAAGATGAACATGAGCCTTAGCCTCTGGCAGCATCAGTAGTCCGGAAGGATATGTATGTGATTTGTTCACCGGTTGCGATGATCTAGAAGGGCTGAAAATACTGTGGACTCAGTTACAGCGGATATTCGAAAGTGCCAGAATGCAACTTCGCAAGATCGTATAATCAAGAAATTTTGAATGTGATTCCTGATGATTGTCGAGAACCTAAAAATCTCATCGAGTTTGATTCCGAAGCACCCATTAAAGCCCTCGGGTTACTTTGGGAACCGTCGACCGATTCAATTCTTTATAAGTAACCTAGATGTTCACAACGCGAGCAGTTCACTAAACGCATCATCCAATCGAGATTGTCAAGCTTTTTTTATCCACTAGGACTCCTAGGTCCAGCCATCGTAAAGGCAAAAATACTAATTCAAACCCTGTGGAAATTAGACTATGAATGGGTTTTTTCGCTACCAGAGGCATTCGTTTCGGAGTGGAGTGAATATCAACGTTAGTTTAGACAACTAAAAAACTTCCGTCTACCTCGGCATGTGCGATCACTTCGTCGTTCTACTCGCACCGAAATTCACGGGTTCAGCGACGCATCCGTGCATGCGAAAGGTGAATGCTTGTATTTACGTTCGATTGCTCCAGATGGGTATGTAGCCATCAGGCTGTTAGCGGCTAAATCTAGTGTCGCATCTGTAAACAACAAATCCATCGCTCGATTAGAATTGTGTGCAGCCCTATTGCTAGCGAAATTGTACCTAACAGTCCGCGCTAGTATCGAAATTAATGGTAGCGTATTCATGTGGTCGGATTCTACAATTGTTTTGCACTGGCTGTCTTCGAGTCCGTTAACATGGCTTGTAGCTAATCGAGTCGCCGAGATTCAGGAGATTACAGCCAACTGTACTTGGAATCATGTTCCTGGTGAGGAAAACCCTGCTGATCTCATATCCAGGGGAATGGACATTGGTCCATTACTAGATTGCTCGTTATGGTGGAACGCCACGCCCTGACTTGCATTATTAGATATGCCATGGCAGGAGGCCCCGGAGCAATTTGGACGTTTCAAGGATAGAGACATAGAAATTCGAAAAGGCATTGCTCTTCCTGTCGCTGCGCACGAGACGGACTATCGCAGTTTTCCTCACTCACCACCTTTAATCGTATCAGCGCTCTTTGCAAGCGATTCGCTGATAATTACCGAGCGCTTGCATCTTGTCGTAGGCATCTTGAGCTGCAACTAATGAATCTCGGTATGGTGCAGTTACGGTAAACGAAATTCTGCTCTCTGTTGTCCGCATGGCTCAACACGAATGTTTCACTTCAGAAATCTCTGAATTGAAGGCTTATAAACATTTGTCAAACCAATCCAAATTGCGATTTCTCCATCCCGAGTTGCATGATGGACTAATTCGTGTTGGTGGCCGGCTTCAAAATACAGGAACCTCTTCGTCTTGTCATCAAGACGTCCGCTAACTCGCTTGATCGCGGAACCAATTCATCGACAGCAATTGCACTGTGGTCCTCAACATCTGTTAGTGACGATGCATCAGCGTTTCTGACCACTATGCGGTCGAGACCTTGTACGTAGCGTGGTTCATTCCTGTGTAACATGTGTTAAGGCACGACCACGTCTGCTTTCATAACTTTTGGGATCTTTGCCTGCCGTTTGAGTTACACAATCTCACGCCTTCGAAAACGTTAGGATTGATTTTGCAGGACCGTTATATCTTCGATGCTCAAGCCCTCGTGCCACTCCGTCGAAATCGTACGTGGCAGTTTTCGTTTGCATGACAACGAAAGCGACGCATTTGGAACTTGTAAGCAGCGTTCATCGGATATTTTCGTCGAATTATTGCTAGTCGTGGTCGACCAGAAAGTGTCTACTGTTACAATGCAAAAAACTATTGGTGCTGATCGTGAAAACGACGTTTATTTCTCTTGCAGCAGTATCGACACGCCATCAGTAGTGAAGCTTCAACTAATTCAGTTTCATATCATTCCTGCTCGCTCACCAAACTTTGGCGGACTTTGGGAAGCCTGTGTAAAATCGATGAAACAGCATTTTCGTCGTATTATCGGAACTGCATGCTTTTCCCAAGAAGCATTCTTTACCGTTTTAACACAAGTCGAGAGTTGTTTGAACGCAAGGCCTGTTACGCCAATCTCGACGGACCCATATGACATGCAAGTGTTGACACCAGGTATGTTTTTAATCAGGCGAGCACTCAACTCTTTGCAGAAACCGACTACACGCTGATACCTGAAAATCGGTTGCGAATGTGGGAACGCAATCAACGTTACACACAACATTATTGGCAGAGATGGCATCATGAGTACCTAACATCCCTTCAAAAGTGATACAAGTGGTCCAAATTCACTCGTAATCTTGCTATTGGCTCAATCGTACTACTACAGGAAGAATCTCTCCCGGTGTTGAAATGGTCGATCGGAAGAGTTTTAGACGTACATCCAGACGAAAGTGGAATAGTTCGTGTTGCATCGGTTCGGTTGCCTTCTGAAAACGTTACCAGGATGTGGATTTCGAGACTTTGTTTGCTACTTATTGAAGTTGAGCCAGCGCAACCGCCAAACACAACAAAGAACTCATCGCATAATTCCACAGAGTCGACTTGAGACTCTGGTCGCATCATCACTACAGAACCTCAGTGAACCTAGCGAAGCGAATATTGAAAAATTAATCATTGAATTATAATTCAAGGCGGCCGGAGTGTTTAATAATTACCGTATAATTCCCTTCTATTATATTAATTTTTAGACGTAGTAGAAAATGTTTCATGAAATATTTATAATTCACCAACATGTCTTTGAACTAAATGCGATGTTTTTAATACTTTTAAACCCAGGAAGTACATCCGAAAAATCTCGTTATTATATACAGAATTGCCCTATCAGTTATATATATGCTTTGGAAGAACCAATGGTAGCAGGTAGCGATTGATCGCGTGGTATCAAGATCAGTTCCTTTTACACCCGGTCACCGATCAGGACGTGTGTCTCTATTAGTAATAATAAATTAAAGTTAAACGGTGTACAAGTTTTCCGGCAATGGTAATATATAGATTTCAGTACCACCCTTTCGAAAAGCTTGCTAATAGCACTCAACGAAATACTTCCACGGTAGTTGTCGATGTCTTGTTTGTCACCTTTTCCATGAATTGGAAACATGCATGAAAACTTCCAAGAATCACGGAAGATCTTAGATGTTAGCGATAAACGAAACAGTTGGCAAAGAGGTGAAATTAAACCGGTGAAGTATTTTTTTTACAAAGATTGCAGGAATGCCATGGATCCGAAATAGCTTGGAGACTTCATTTTGGCGATAGCCATTTTTGCTGCATTTGTGTCAATACTGGCGGTATCTAACGACAGAGGTGATACTGGAGCGTTCATTGCTGCTTGGGCGATTCGACTTGGTGACAATACTTTATTGCACAGTGGTTAATTTTACGTTCTGAATTGATAAATCATTAATAACGTGGTTTCATTTTTTAAAACTACACTACTTTCTCGAAAATACTATTCCGCAATCGTTTCAGTTTAATAAAATAGAACCATTTGTCATGTTTTGCCTTTCTGTACAGAAAGGTATTGGAATTGCTGGGAAAACCGACCATCGAACGGAGCCTCGGAGACATATAGTGTTATATTTGAAAAGCTAGTAATGGGCTCGTTTGAAAGCTAGTGATGGGCCATTGATCAAGTTCGAAGATTGAGTGACCAGCGACTTCTGGTTCTCGAGATATGATGGTATAAGTGACGTAACCGACAAAACGCGTTGTTTTTCTACCACGCAAGTTTCTCGGAGATTGCTGAACCGGTTTCAACAAAGCCTCCCGAATAGACATGGCTGCCAGACGGCTGACTAAAAGCTACCAGCGGGCAAAATATGGCTGGCAGCCATTCTGGTGACCGACTGCCTCACCGCTGCCAGATATACAACTCAAACGATACAACCGTTTCCACCAGGATTTTCCACATCGGTTCTGAGAAAGACATTGTTGCTAGCTGTTTGCCATACCGCTGGCAGCCAGAGTGAACAGAACCGCAAGAGAACCGGTTATGATTAATCTTTTTCGTCTTAGTTTGTGTTTATTACTTTGTTTTGATTTTCAATTTCGAATTCTTGTAAATTAAACTAACTTACATGATAAACTTAAACAATTTTATTCATTTTCCGAAATATAATAGTGAACAACTCTCAAATTATTTATTTATAATTAGTGGTGAAATTTTCGGTGATCTGACTGCGGAACATTTGGTGTCGTTTCTAACGTAACGTTTCCAGCAGATCCATTGATTCTGCATGCTGAATTTCCTTGCAAATAAATTGTTTCTGCGTTCTGAACTACCTCTGCAGCAACGTTAGATGATGAGAGCTGCTGTAAAGAAAAGAGAAACGAATGTAGTCTAAGAATATGTTGTAAGTAAAGCTAGATTCAATTTATTTTATATCAGCTGTTTTTCAAAGAAGGACGAATCTTACATTGACAGCAAATGAAGAAAAACGTCGATGAATGTTTCGACTTTGGTTTCAAATCCTATTTAGAAATTTTCGTTTATTCTCAGATCAATTTTTGATCAGACGATGAACTGTTGGTTCATCTTTAAAATGCATGCAAATTTTACCACTTTCCTTTATATCTACTGAATAAATCAACATAAAAGGAGTTTAGCCCTTTTTCGATTTGTTTACTTTTATGCTTCCTGTGTGAATTATGAAGTTACGCCCTTGCGTATTTTTCGTGAAATTAGTTGGTTTTTGCGACTAAGATAAATCAGCGAGTAATTTTATCGTCCCATTTACTATTTCCAGTAGTAATAGGTTCGGAAACCATCTAAAATAAATAGTTTCGCTATTCCTTACTAATGATTGAAGTATCGCCCTGTTTGTTGGCATGGAACACGGAGGGCGAAACTTACGTAAACGAATGGAATGACAGTTTCGCCCTTTATAGTTCTTTGTGTTACAAATATTGAGATTTTTGTAGAATCCGAATTTTTAGGCAAAATTGTAGGATTTTGAAGCTTTTATTGGTAGGTGAGAGAAACTTAGTTTGTTTACTTTTGTAAGATTCGCCCATCTTTGAAAAACAGCTGATATGTTAACTTCGTATCTATCCTCGAAGAAAAAACGCCAATATTCGCCATAGGAGTTGGAACGCCATCTATTCCAACTCCTATGGCGAAGTGACTATTATTATTACTGTTTACCGTTATCTTGTTTATTTGGAGGAAAATATTTATTATACTTTTAAGTCAAAAAAAAAATATCTGCGATTTCCCATATTACGAATCGGAGCATCAAGTATATGCGCTTTTCTTCGAAAAGTTGTTATTGATCTCGGCAAAAATGGAAAAAAATATGCGAAACCAGTTCATTAGATCATCAACTGCCGTTACCGCAATATTGTATTGTGTTGACCAAGTTATAAATTTCAACCCAATGTCATTTACTTGACACGCTTCATGATCGTCATCTGTATCACTATCTGTGATGTATTCTCTTTGATTGGTTTGATCAACAAGGCTATTCATAGACAACAGATCATCGTTAGTAAAATCTGCATCCGACGAGACACTTTCATCATTTGCGATATGAGAATTGCCTGCGCCACTAGCATTCATCGGTTTCATCGACAATCGTATCTCTTTCCTCTGAATCTACCAATAAAAGTCCTTCTTCCATCCGCATAAGGCGGTTAAGTTCCCTCTTTGCTTTGTTGTATTTTGTATTTCTTGACATTTTATTAGTGGTTAGAAATAAAGAGAAGGCACTTTGTTGTTATATCTGTATATCTTATGTGTTTTGCTGAAATAATAGATACTCTCCGAAGAATTTGTCGAAACTGAAGATAATATAATATAATTTAAATGTGTGCGATCTTAACTGAAACGTTACTAACAATAAACTATGGATTCGATAACTGGAGCGACAAGTAATCCCTATCCGAACGAATTGCTCTGCGGTATGTTTCGCGCTAACGAGTCGTGACTGGAAAATACGCTAGTCCGAAAGTATTAACCTTTCCACTCCAAAATTTTACCAGGATAGCATTAAACCCTAAGGCTAATTTTTCAACTATAATAAGAAAAAAATTAGATGCAAGTTTGAATATTTTTTTTATTTGTTCGATAACTTTTAACTTCTCTCATAAAATAAACAATAGCATTGTTTTTTGGGTTCGCTTATTTTAAAGCTAAGGAACGGACGCAAGTTTCATTTGTTGACAGCGAATAAATAAATGTGATGGACTACTACATTTCCGTGTATGTTGATGACAATGCTATCGATGTACGAGTGTACATGGTGGATTAAGGAACACTTTGCGAAAATTCTTGAATGTATTTTATATTCGATTACACCAACACAAGAACGCACATAGAACAAACTATTCCTGACCCATGCGGCCGGTATTTAAAAATCTTTAAAATCACACACCAATCGTTGTAAGATCATAGATTGGAACAGTTTTACTCCGTAAATTGATTTCCAATTCACGATTGCGACACTCCGGAGAGTTGAGTTTAAAAGTTTATTCGCACTAATCCGGGACGATCCGGGATGTTTTTTTTCCTCATGGACGATGACTGTGTTGCAGGCGTGTGCATGTATGGAATGCTGGATCCAATATCCGTTGCCGAGTTTTTCCCGGTGCCGACGGTGCGAAAAATTCGGCGAGGAATATCGGCGGCAATCAAATGAATTTTATGCCGGATCAGGCATTCCAATACATGCACACGCCGGATCGGGCATTCCAATACATGCACGCCAGTCATCGTCCATGAGGAAAAAAAAACGTCCCGGATCGTCCCTGACGGTCCCGTCCCGGATCGTCTCGTGGTCCCGTCCAAGAATAGTGCGAATAGACTTTAAATCTCGAAGCTACATATTGTAAGTTACTTTTACATATATTCCTATATTATAAAAAAATATAACTTACCTACAGACAAAACTGATTTTCCTGACTGGCTATAATATCCAGGAATTTCGAATAAAATCGAATTTAATTGGACTGTGCAGTTGTCATTTTCTGGAAAGAAAACAGTAAAGTTAGATTTTTTAACCTTTTTAAGTTATTCAATTTAAAAAAACTCAAACCTCAAATGGCCAAATACGCGTTCAGTCCAGTCACTCCAAGTCAATTAATTCCTTCGGCAATCTATTGGAATTTAAAAACTGAAATTATTTATTTTATTTTGAGCTAACAAATTAATAATTACCAAAAGGAAGGAATAATCCACGAGCTTGTATTCACTTCTGGTGAAATAATTTTTCTACTTTGTTTCGCGTTTCCACGGTTTCTACCTGGCTGTAGCAACACTTACACCTTCACAACAAAATCGTTCAGGGTTTTTTTTTATTGACAGCTTTTTGATATTGTCATTGAAACGGTACTGGTAGCCTTCTGGTGCCAGTGGCTACCCAGGTAGCCAAAACGCTATGCGGGCTAGGCCCGTTTGAAAGCTATGATTAGAAGAGTGATCAATTTCGAAAAACAAATCGCTGTGACATTTGGCTCCGGAGATATTACAATATAAGTGACGTAACCGACAAAGCATGTTGTTTTTTCACCGCGCAAGTTCCTCAGAGATGGCTAAACCGATTTTAAAAAGCTTAGGTTCGTTTGAAAGTTACTACTAGGACAATCAAGTTCGAGAATCAAATGGCTGTGACTTTTACTTCCCGAGATATGATGGCATAAGTGAAGTAACCGACAAAACACGTTGGTTTTACTTTAATTTATATAAGAGTGACAATATTTTGGGATCGAAAAGCGGTATAGCTCAAAAGTTTGCGCACCTCAAAAAAAATTTTCCATGCAAAATTTGAGCTAAATCGGATATGTGCAAGGAGCGAAATCTCGACGTTTCTTGCAATTCTAAGACTTTTAGCATCAAACGATTTTTTTCGATTTCGGAAATTTCATGTTGAGATTTTTCATCAGCCGTAAGAAGTATTTGATTTCCTTCCTTGAGAGCAGGAATTGGTGTCTCAGGTTCTTAAGAACCTTAGAAAGTTTCCTAAACAATTTAGAATATGGTTTAATTTGTTCAATTTCTTTAGCGAAATTTTCATTTCGCGAATGAGTAAATCTATGTTTAATTTCTTTTTGAAAATCTTTAACTATGTTTAATTTCTTTTTGAAAATACTCAACTGTGTTTTTCATAGTATGATTGAAGATTGCCATCAATGGTAGCAGAATTTAATTTAGTTTGAGCTTTCGGAACTAAAAGATTTCTAGCTTCGATAGTGTAATGATTCAAATTATCTATCGCTGTGTCGAAATCCGCAGAATTTTCTAAAATAAGTCATAATCCACATGATCCAATGAAATGAATTTCATGAATGGTTTCAATTTCGATTCCCAAGCTTTCAATAACTTTAGTATTGAAAGACGGTAAAATACGATGCATAATTTGCGTTGGACAAAAATAAATTGTTTTCGTTAGAAGACGAATTGGAAGGCGTACCTGTTTTTTGTTTTAAATTCGAAAAAATAAGAGCCATTTGTAACGTTTTTTTGATTTACATGTATGTTCTGTAAATTTAGGGTAGTTGATTTGACTTGTTGTCTAAGCGACGAGCGTTTAATTTTTTTCCCTGACAGGACATTTCAAATAATTGAATTTGAACATGAAAATTTATCAGTGGTTTCATTTATTGTACAAACGTCTTTCGAATGCGATTTACCACAATTAAAACACCGTTTATCCATATGACAATTTTTGGTTCCATGGTCAAAACCTTGGCAACGACGACATTGCGTTATGTTTGCAATACCATTATGCCGTTTATAATGTTCCCAATGAATTTTAATGTGGAAAATGAAACGTACTTTTTCTAAACCTTTCAAATTATTTACATCACTGCGACTGTAGTGTATTACGTAAAATTCATGGGAAATCCCAGAGCATGGCTCTTTTTTTCATAAGTATTACGTGGGAAGGGGCAAAACCAAGCAATTCTTTTAGTTTCTTCAGTATTTTGATCCTTTGATGAGCCTTTAAGACAGCCTTGAAGGGTCTCATTGATTTTATATCCGGTGAATAAAATTTATACAGTTTCTCGGACAAATACCAGAGAAGACGTTCGTAATCAATCCATCATTCCAATCCATCAACCAAGACTCCGATTTGAAATGAGACTTTTACTTCCAGGAGAAAAGTGAAAAGATGCTTTGAAGTCGGAGATCATCAACGTCACTGGAGGCATAGATTGTTGTTTCTTCCCAGAACGACAGGCATCCAATATCGTAAATTTTGTTAGAAAGGATCAACGGAAGGGGAGTCCGTGCGTTGTTTTTTGCTTTTATATTCAGATTCTGTAAGATCGCCAATGTTGTTAGAAAAATAAGAATAATTGATTGGGATTGCTTTCGTATTATTTTTAACTTTAGGCTTGTTATCTAGGCTAAATTAGTCTTCGAGTAGACTCCTAGTTTGGTTAAGTCTTGATGAAGACTGATTTTGTGGTATTGGTGATGTTGGTAAAAGACGCCTCTGCGCTTGATAAAAATTTTAGCTATTTTTTGAAAGTGCGACCAAAAGAATAAAAGAAACTTAAGCCGGGATAAACTAAATAATATAAAGACATAAAAGAATGTCAATGAATTAAAGTTTATTTGGAAATAATATGCAACTTTCACAGCCGGAGCAGTAATACCGCGCCGGTGGTGTAGTGATGTTAATAATAATAGTAATAATAATAATAATAATAATAATAATAATAATAATAATAATAATAATAATAATAATAATAATAATAATAATAATAATAATAATAATAATAATAATAATAATAATAATAATAATAATAATAATAATAATAATAATAATAATAATAATAATAATAATAATAATAATAATAATAATAATAATGTTCATTTGTTTGTTTGTTTGTTTATTGACCCTTTACACCACGATTAGTGCATTCGAGTCATGGTTCAAGTTGTACGTTACATGTCATTTTACATTTGTTGGTTTTAGCTCTCCATTGATTTTTGTTTCGTTTGTTTTGTGAATGTGTGATTTGTGTTTGTGTTTTTCGAAATTTGTGTTTGTGTTTCTGTGTTTTTCCAAATAATAGTTGTCGATACAGTGCAGTTTCTTTCAGATACTCGATTAGTATCTTCTCCCTCTCCATGTCATTACACAATGTCGCTCGGAGACTTGTCGAATCGATACCGTATTTGGCTCTTGCATCATAGTATTTCCGGCACTGCAGTAGTATGTGACGGATGTCGTCGTTCCACAACATTCACATTCTGGTGGGCTTTCCTTTTTTATTAAAAAAGTGTGGGTAAGGCGGGTGTGACCAATCCTCAGTCTGGTCAGCACACGCTGGTCTATCACGTTGCTGTTTTCTAACCAATTGTTTGTGTCGAATTTCACTTCTCGAAGTTTCTCATCACGTGATGCGAAGCATTGTTCGTTCCAACGTTGATGAAATGCTTTCTTTACACTCTTAACAGCATCTTCTGCTGGAATCGGTCGATTGGTGCAGGGCAGTTGCCTGGCCTCGTTGGCAAAACGATCTGCTTCAGTGTTGCCAGTAATTCCAGCATGTCCAGGGATCCAACAGAATCGGACGGGTCTACCACGTGTTACTTCTTCTACTTCTTGGATCCACGGATGTTTCGATTTTCTAGCTTCCAGTGCTTGGAGACAGCTGGCAGAGTCCGTCAGTATAACCAAGTTGTTCGTATTTCCGACTGACAATGCCATCTTGAGTGCATAGGCCTCGGCGGAGAAAACACTACATTCTGGTGGTAGGCTACAGATGTTTGGGGAACTGATATGGTACGATGCAGCACCTGCTCTATTATCTCCTTTAGAACCATCGGTGTAAATTACGAGGGATTGTGTAAATTTTGTTGCCAGTAGCTGATGTACTACGGGTAGTACCTTCTCAGGTGGATCCCCTGCTTTTATTGTCTTTTCGAGTGCCACTCTCGATCGTGTCTTCTGAGACGCTGTGCAACCTGCGGAAGAGTTGTGTTGGTGTTGAGTTGCATTTGTTCGAGTGCCCGTCGTACAAGCGGAAGGCTGGTGTTATTCTGATCGAGCTCTAAGAGGCGAATGGCTATTTGCACGGTGGTTTGCATTGCTAGTTGCTCGAAGGGAAGCATTCCGCTTTCTGCCATGATCGATACGATTGGACTCGTTATGAAGGCTCCGGAGCTAAACCGTACCATTTTATTGTATGGAGGTGCGAGCATTTGGGAGATCGCTGCGCCGCCTCTGCTAACTATTCCGATTCCGTATGTTAGTTTTGATGTTACCAACGCCGAACCAACCTGTAGCAAAGTTACGATTACCACGTGGCAGTTTCGCTCCTATCATTCTCAAGATTTTGAGCCTGGATTCACATGCTTTTTTGCCATCTTGCAATGTGCTTTGAAGCTCAGCGTGCGATCAAGGGTTACACCGACGATGCGTAGTTGCTTCGTTTTTGGTATAGGGACTCGATCGAGCGTGATGTTACGTATCGGATCACGCCTTGCGTTGGGGCTACAATACATCGTTTCCAATTTAGTAGCGGAGATGGTAAAACCAACATTCTTCGTCCACTTTCCGACAGCTTTAACCGCAGCCTGTAGTTTCTAATTTTTTAGACCGTGAACCACGAGGAGGATATCATCTGCGTACAATAGAATTTGAACGCCATTCGGTACGACGTTGAAGATCGGTTGCATCGCGATGAGGAACAGAGTAACCGACAAAACCGATTTTTGGAGGACACCGTTCTCCAGGTCATGCATCTGAGACAGCATTCCTCCTACGCTAACTTGGAACGTCCATTCAGAGAGGAAACTCTGTAGAATATTAAACATCCGGCCGGCTAGTCCCCATTTTTTCAGAGTTCGGAGTATTCCATAGCGCCATTTTGTGTCATATGCTTTGGAGAGGTCCAACGAGGCGATGACCTCTCCAAAGCATATGACACAAAACCTTTCCAGTTCAGCGAGATACGTATCGGTATCGCGCCGCAGCGGAATGCGTGTTGGCGCTTGTCCAGTCTTCCACTTGACTCCAGTTCGGTGATGAGACGTCGGTTGATTATGCGCTCGAATACCTTCGCCATACAGCTGGTCAAAGAAATCGGTCGAAAGGCCGCAGGTCCGAGGTCGATGCAGTTTGGTTTTGGGAGCGGTATGATAATGGCGTTCCTCCAATATGTGGGAAAATCTTCGCTATGTCATACTTTATTGAATGTTTCCAACAGTATCATCTTTACGCATAACGGCAGTCGTCGAAGCATGGGGTACCCTATCTGGTCCGGTCCTGTTGATGAGCCTTGCCCTTTGCCAAGTGCCCATAGTAGCTCATCGAGAGTAATATCGGTGTTATACACGCCCTCGAAACTGTGCAAGGTTGTCAGTCTCTGTCGCTCGACTTTTTCCTTAGTCATTTGGAAAGATGCGAAGTAGCTTGAGGTAGCTGACCGCTCACCGTAATGTTTGGCTAATGCTTCCGTTACTTCTTCGGGGTCGTCAGTGAATCCTTCCTCCTGTTTTAGGAATAGCGAACGATGCTGTCTGTTACCACGCAGGATGTTAACTGTTTTCCACAGTTCGGTCGTCGTGCTGCTCGGTGAAAGTTTCGCCACGAAATCTTACCATGATTGCTGTCTTGCTGTTTTAACCGCTTTCCGTGACAGGGATCTGGCTTCCTGAAATTTTTGCAGGGCTTCAGGTCGATGGATGCTGGAAGAGTTACTGCGTCGTAGTTCTCGTAGGCATTTAGGTCGTAGTTTGATTGCTTGCTTTACTTCTGAACACCACCATGGTACTGCCTTAGGTCCCGATCGACCGGTAGTTCGGGGGATGGATTCAGTCGCTGCTGCATAGATTGCCTCGATTAGTTTCATTCGTTGCCTGAGCGGGTGGGGTCGGCTATGATGCGCTCGTATGCAGGCCAATCGTATAGCCATTTTTGTCGCGTTGTTCGATTGTGTGACCAACCAGGAATAGAGATCTTGATTGGGATGTGGTCGCTGTTGTGTGTGTCATTCAGAGTTCGCCAGGTGATTCTGCTGGCGAGGCCTTCCGAACAAAAGAAAAGATCTATGGCCGATGCCTTTCCTGTGACCGGGTCGATAAGGGTAGGAGAACCGTTATTCATGATGACAAGTTTATTGATGAGAGTTTTCTCCGCTATAAAACGACCGAGTGTGTCGGTCGATTTCGATCCCCATGCGTAATGATGGGCATTAAAATCTCCCAAAAATATCACTGGCCCTTCAATTTCATCCATGAATGCATCCAACTGGTGTTGGCAGTCTCCCGCACTGGGTGGTATGTAGATTGACACTACTGTTACCAAAACCGGTTTGTGGATTCGTGCGGCAATCAGATGGAGACTGGTGTTCGTAGATATCCGTTCAAAAGGCGTGCCGTCGCGGATGGCGAGGCCCACTCCGTGTTGCCAGTAGTGTTCGGTGTTCGTTTTGAGTAACAGTGTGTAGTTCTTGCCTACGTAGTCTGATGGAATGATCGCCTCATTGACCTTCGTCTCTTGAAGGGCCACCACGCAGGGCTCAAACCCGGCGATGAGATGTTTCAGTTCGCTAATATTAGCTCGTAATCCACGCATGTTCCACTGTAACGCGAAAGTTCTGTCGGAAACGTTTTTCGTGATCGATGGTGTTGTGGATCGTTTTGTGGTTGAAGGTGATGGAGATCGATGACTTTGACTAGGAGGCGATGGTTCACCGGTGGAAAGTCGGGAGGAGAATTGCAAAAGCTGTATATCCGGGGGATAGGGACAGCTTTTTCCCCCCAATCGATCCCTTCCCCTAGAGGAAGTAGGGAAGCTACTTTCATCTCTTCTTCCCCAGCCCGGGATTCCTTTGTCATTGTATCTGCCACGGAGAGTGGGACAGCAGTATGTTCTGTTAGCGATCGATGTAGGGAAGCACTGACCTGCGAGACATGTGGTCCCACAGTACCAGCCACTGTCAAAACTACACTACTTTCGGAAGAACTACCGGCAATGGCCGGCACTGGGGAAACACTTTGTGAGGATTTGTTTCTTTGTGTTTTTTCATGAAGTATCATTATTGCTGAATCTGTGGTGAAGTTGTAGCCATTGGAGTCTGAAGTGTTGCTATTGGTGTCAGAATTATCTGGAAATATATTGGGCGCGGCAGTACCTGATATGCAGTTTTAAATGGGTTGACTAACCTGTGGGACAACTTGCCCCAGAGTACCAACCACTGTCGGGTAAACTACACTACAATTACGACGAAAACATCTGTTGCCGACAGCAGTCGGTACTGGGGAAGTTCTTTGTGTAGTTTTGCAGGTATTCCGTGCCATGGTGTTGAGAGTGCTTCCAATATATTCAGTTGCTTGTGTTTTATTGTTGCATTTGTTGCTTTCGTCGGTCACAGGGGAAAAATCGCTGTCAACGGGTGAAGGTTGAACGTTCCGGGCAGTTCTTTCAGCAGTCTGTGCTTGCGTTAGAAGGGGTACTACACTTTTCCCGCATCCAAACCGAGTTTTCTCGTGATCCGTACACGAGCGTGGTTTGTTTTTATTGGTGTTTATGCGTTTTTCTTGATTTAGTCTATCGAATGAGCTGGCTATTGGGCGTCTCCGATATCTCAATCTCTTCATCCGAATACGTCATCGGTTCGCTTGTGTCTAGTGTGATTGTAGCTGTTTTCTTCGGGGGAGGACTTTGGCTATCTGTATACGTTTGTGGTTTTTTGGTTATGTTCATGTTTTGTTTTGGTGGTCTTCCGCGTTTTGTTTCTTGAATGGCTGGAGAGTTATTCCTTGATCTTGTTACTGGTCCTAATATTGTTGGCGATATGTTTTGTTCTTTGCTGTGGAAAGATTTTTCTTGAGTGGGTATTTGATGTTTAAGTTGCGGGATGTATGCCATCATTTGTTCCATTTTTTCCTCTTTGCGTTTGGCTGCTTCTAAAAGTTCTACAATTTGTTCGTCTTTTTGTTTCATAGTTAGTCCCATTTCCTTCAGTTTCTTTTCGATCCTTGTTTGCTGTGCCGTAGCCTGTGCGTAGCTTCCCTGAGTCTGTTGTTCTGATCTCTTTCTAGCTTCTGGGAAAGTTATGTTTTCGCGAACCTTTATTTTAATGATTTCGACTTCCTTCTTGTACACCGGACATTGACGGTTCAATGGGCGATGATCTCCTTTGCAGTTTCGACAAAATTGTGCTTCATTACATTCTTCCTCTCCATGTTGCTCACCAGAACAGTTGAAGCAACGGCCTGGGCATCGCATACGAGTATGGCCGAAGTTAAAGCAATTATAGCAAAGCATTGGATTCGGAAAGTATGCGCGAGTCGATATATGTAACAGACCGATTTTTGTGTTTTTCGGGTACGTTGTCTTGCAGAACGTAAGAATTAATGCTATTGTATTTACTCTATTCCCACCTTCACTTCGTGTTATTCGCTGTACTCGAAATACTCCCTGGCTGAGAATCTACGCTAGAACATCTTTTTCTTCCATTTGTATTAGGTCATAACATGTTATTACGCATCGACTAACATTCAAATTTGGGTGGGCTTCAGATTACTACTTTGGTACCATCAATCAGTTGTGTCATTTTCAGTAGCTTTGTTACTTGACTGGGATCCCCTACTCTTAGAGTATACAGTGTGCTTCAGTGTTTGCATCCTCGATTGGTCCACCTGCAGTATTCTCCACAGATTTACCGATTATGAACGGATTTCTTTTGAGCGGTATGTCATTTTTTCCCTTAAGTTGCAGGACAGTTAGTTCCCCGAATTTGTTTGTTGGGTCCATGAACGTCGGAAGTCTACGTCCATACGACCCATCTGGGTCATCTGTTACCAATCCGAAATAGGAAAAATTAATATTAAGGATAGATCCTACCTTGTTTGCACCTTCAACGTTGGCGATTCACTGGAACGCCCTTTGATGTTATTAGCCACACTACTAATACGAAGTCGTGTATTACTCAGGAGCGCACGTATGATAATGATATTAATAATAATAATAATAATAATAATAATAATAATAAAAATAATAATAATAAAAATAATAATAATAATAAAAATAATAATAAAAATAATAATAATAATAAAAATAATAATAATAAAAATAATAATAATAAAAATAATAATAATAAAAATAATAATAATAAAAATAATAATAATAATAATAATAATAATAATAATAATAATAATAATAATAATAATAATAATAATAATAATAATAATAATAATAATAATAATAATAATAATAATAATAATAATAATAATAATAATAATAATAATAATAATAGTAATAATAATAATAATAATAATAATAATAATAATAATAATAATGATAATAATAATAATAATAATAATAATAATAATAATAATAATAATAATAATAATAATAATAATAATAATAATAATAATAATAATAATAATAATAATAATAATAATAATAATAATAATAATAATAATAATAATAATAACAATAATAATAATAATAATAATAATAATAATAATAATAATAATAATAATAATAATACTAATAATAATAATAATAATAATAATAATAATAATAATAATAATAATAATAATAATAATAATAATAATAATAATAATAATAATAATAATAATAATAATAATAATAATAATAATAATAATAATAATAATAATAATAATAATAATAATAATAATAATAATAATAATAATAATAATAATAATAATAATAATAATAATAATAATAATAATAATAATAATAATAATAATAATAATAATAATAATAATAATAATAATAATAATAATAATAATAATAATAATAATAATAATAATAATAATAATAATAATAATAATAATAATAATAATAATAATAATAATAATAACAATAATAATAATAATAATAATAATAATAATAATAGTAATTTCACCCCGACACACTCGAACCGAAAGTTTGGTAAGGGTAAAAATTAGATGGGAACTATGCGACCAAGAGACCTTTCATTGGAATCCAGTCTAAGCATCTCCTTGAAAATCGAATGCACACATACATAGTCGAATGATTTATGGTTCAAAAGTCGGTTTTCACAGTGTTTACATAGCCTTTTCATATGAGAAAGGCAAAACATTCAAAAACTATTTTACATCTTATTCGAGTAACATTTACATTAGAGTTGAGGAAAACTTCAAAATTGGTAGTCTTCATTTGATACTCAAGAACGTTAAGATACTGGACTGCAAGCAATTGCGCTCAGTATCGACCGCTAAGGATGGGACTAAGTCCTATATCCCATCAGACTTGTATCGGGTGACTTTCGCTGGCTCGGCTTTGCTTAATTATGTCCTCCTGGACCGAGTTCGTTTACCGGTTCACCTTTTTGTGCCGCGGGTCATGAACTGCACCAATTGCAAACATTTGGGACATACAGCATCCCATTGTTGCAATAAATCCCGGTGTATAAAGTGTGGAGGGAATCATGCAGTGGAGACAATGAAAAGTGTCTCTACTGTAAGAAGGGATGGCAAGACTTCTCGGAATGCCCCGCGTGCAAACTGCGCAAAGACAAGATGAGGCGTTCACTTAAGCAACATTCCAAGGGTTCTTTTGCTGAAATGTTGAAGAATGCTACGCCTCCAGTAAACCTTTACGCTTGTTTGTCAGCTGACGAGAGCGATGCTGATGATCCCCTTGAATGTACATCTTCGGCGATCCCTCATAGCTTCAGAAAAAGATGAAATAAATCTTCTAGTAAGCTCTCTAGTAAGGGTTCGAAGGTGCTTCTGGTGGGTCTAAAAAAAATTAAAGCAACTGAAAGTGATGGTAAAAAACCGGAGAAAAAAGCTCCAGGCCTTGGAAAATTAAATTCCGAGCAAGAACTTCCATCACTTCCTGGGACTTCAAAACCTCCGAAAGTTCCTAAAGATAAGTCGGAAAATTTACCAGATACTGGGTTTGTTAAATTCTCTGATATTGTGGACTGGATCATTTCTACTTTCAATATTTCTGATCCTCTTAAAAGCCTGATAATGGCTTTTATTCCTACAGTTAAAACATTCTTGAAGCAGTTGACTGGAAAATGGCCCCTTCTTTCAGCGATCGTATCCTTCGATGGCTAAGTCACCCAAAGAGGTCACGGATACAATCACTGTTATACAGTGGAATTGTAGAAGTATCATCCCAGAAATAGATCCTACTAAATAATCTGAAATGTGACGCATTTGCATTGTGCGAAACTTGGCTAACTTCTGAAATACCCTTAAACTTCCACGATTTAACAGCACCACCAGCAAGACCAAGTGTGCTGGATTTATCCCTTTGCTCGACATTGCTTCGGTTGGATTGCAAGTGGAAAGTGATCCCTGATCCTCACGGTAGCGATCATCTACCTATCGTGATTTCAATCACATACGGATTAAGACCATCGGAGACAATCAATGTCTCGTATGACCTCACACGAAATATTGATTGGAAGTGCTACGTAAGTTCGATATCTGAGAAAATAGAAACAACACAAGAACTTTTTCCGGAGGAAGAGTACACGGTTTTGGCTGGCTTGATTCTCGACTCCGCGATTCAAGCTCAGACAAAACGTGTACCCGGCGCGAAAACAAGCATCCGTCCTCCGAACCCCTGGTGGGTCGTGTAACATTAAAGTTTCGGGGTTAGACAAAATCAAATTCAACTTGTTGAAAAATTTGCCTGACTCTGCCAAAAGGCGCTTATTGAATTTAGTCAATAAGCTTCTTGAGGATAATATTGTTCCACATGACTGGAGACAAGTAAGAGTTATCGCCAATCAAAAACCAGGGAAACCAGCCTCCGATCACAATTCGTATAGGCCTATTGATATGCTTTCCTGTATCCGGAAATGTTCGCAAAATTCGATTTCGACTCTGTTTCGTCTAGACAATTGGGTCGAGACTAATGGCTTACTTTAAGATACACAATTTGGCATCCGCAGAGGCAAAGGAACGAACGATTGTCTTGCGTTGCTCTCAACCGAAATTCAAATGGCATTTGCTCGTAAAGAACAAATGGCTTCAGTTTTTCTAGACATCAAGGGGGCTTTTGACTCAGTCCCTATAAACATTTCATACGAGAAGTTGCATCAGCATGTTCTTCACCCATTTTGAATAACTTTTTGTAGAATGTACTGTCCGAGAAATACAGGTATTTCGCGCATGGTGATTTGTCGACAATATGATACAGTTACATGGGTCTTCCTCGTGGCTCATGCTTAAGCCCCCTTTTATACAACTTTTACGTAAACAACATTTATGAATGTATTAACACATCTTGCACGCTAAGACAACTTGCCGACGGCAGCTTTGTGTCTGTTATAGGACCCAAAGCTGCCGATCTGCAAGGACCACTGCAAGATACCCTCGACAATTTGTCGACATGGGCTCTTCAAATGTGTATTGAGTTCTCCATGGAGAAAACCGAGCTGGTTGTATTTTCAAGGAAGCGAGAACCACCACAATTACAGCTTCAACTAGGGCTTGGTACCATAGCTCCGGTCTTCACATTTAAATATCTCGGGGTCTGGTTCGACTCCAAAGGCACCTGGGGATGTCACATTAGGTATCTGAAAAACAATGCCAGCAGAGAATCAATTTTCGTCGGACATTAACCGGAATTTGATGGGGTGCCCACCCAGGAGAAATGATTAGGCTGTACCAAACAACGATAGTGTCCGTAATGGAATATGGATGCTTCTGTTTCCGATCCGCCGCGAACACCTGTTTCATTAAACTGGAAAGAATTCAGTATCGTTGTTTGCGTATTGCTTATGTTGCATGCAGTCGACTCACACGATGAGTCTCGAAGTGCTCACGGGCTTTTTGCCGTTGAAAAAACGATTCTGGGATCTCTCATATCGATTGCTTATCCGATGCGATATCTTGAATCCGATGGTGATTGAAAACTTCGAACGTCTGGTCGAGCTCAATTCTCAGAACCGTTTTGTGTCCTAGTATTTTGATTACATGGCCCAGAATATTAATCCTTCTTCGTTTGTTTCCAACCGTGCTCATTTCGTGGATACTTCTGATTCTACTGTGTTTTTCGACACATTAATGGGAGAAAAGATTCTTGGAATTTCGGATCACGTACGCCTTCGAGTGGCCCCAAATATTTTTTATAATAAATTTAGAACAGTCAATTGTGAAAAGGTGTTTTACACTTACGGATCAAACAGCAACAAGCCCACAGGCTTCGGCATCTTCAATCAAAACATCACCGCTTCTTACAAACTCAGTGATCCGGCTTCAGTTTACGTCGCAGAATTAGCTGCTATTCAGTACACCCTCAAGATAATTGAACTCTTGCTCAAAGACCATTACCTCATTGTCACGGACAGTCTAAGCTCAATAGAAGCTCTCCGGGCAATGAAGCCAGAAAAATATCCCCCATATTTCCTGTGGAAAATACGGGAACATTTTAGAACTTTAACTGAACGGCCTTATTCAATATCATTAGTCTGGGTCCCATCGCATTGTTCAATTTCGGGCAATGAAAAGGCTGACTCGTTGGCCAAAGTGGGCGCATTAGAAGGTGATTTATGAAAGACCAATCTGCTTCAATGAATTTTTCAGTATCTCTCGTCAGAAAACTCTCGAAAGTTGGCAAACTTCATGGAGCAATTGCGAACTGGGACGATGGCTACATTCCATTATCCCTAGAGTATCGACGAAACCATGGTTCAGGGGGGATGAACGTGAGTCGCGATTTAATTCGTGTTATGTTGCGGCTCATGTCAAATCACTACACTTTCAACGCACACCTCCGGCGTGTTGGGCTCGCGGAGAGCGGTCTCTGCATCTGTGGCGACGGTTATCAGGACATCGAGCATGTCGCGTGGTCGTGCTTAACAGTTCGGCTGAAAAGTTTGTATCGTTTAATAGAAACACACATTTTTTGCCAAAATTCGTTTTTATTATTCAACATAATTGCCATCAGAGGCGATACAGCGATTATAGCGAAGATTATTATATCTTCCATCTTTTCGATACCATTTTTGTAGTACGATTTGTCCTTTGCCTCAAAATAGGCCTCAGTTTCAGCGATTACCTCTTTATTGCTTCTAAATTTTTTACCAGCGAGCATTCTCTTGAGGTCTGATAAACGAGTATCAAAAAGGATAATTCATAAGGCGTGTTTACCTTTCTCGTATTTTGAAAGCTCATAGCTCAGTGATCTGTGGAAGGATTTATATAATCTAACTAACAATAGAATCGAAATTTTTCAACTTAAACGTGTATAGCAAAAGCATTGAAGTATTTCAATAGTACACTATTGAAAAACCTGTCTCATTTGACCCATGTCAACACCAGCCAATCAGAACGCGTTCTGAGGAAGAGAACAAAATATCTGCTGCTGTACAACAAATCGTTCGAGAAAAATGTCCGGAAAAGTAATGAATATCGTAGTAAGTTCCTCAATTTAGTCCTTCTGAATGCTAGAAACGAATCCCTACAGCATATTGATAGTTTCTTTCAATAAATTATGCAAATCCGTAATGAAATAATCGACATTAAAATTCTGTATGCGGCTATTTTTATGGCCGTTAGGACCGCCCATTAGTGAAAAAGCTACAAACGAAATCACGTGAAAGAAAGCTCCTAACAAAAATTTAATCAGTTTGGATTCTATCGCCAATGCGAGCAGATGTATTTTATGCCGTTCGCAAAGCTAGTTTCGCTTCCGACAGGAGTGATTACGTCACAGCTGCCAGTCATTTGCAAGGATGAAAAAGCAACGGTGGAGAGCATTACAAAAAATCAGCCGTTCTAATGGCTCTAAAAGTTTTCTGAACAACTATTAGGATTTGTTGTTCGCAAATTGAAAGGAAATATCCTCAGTTTAGTGCAAATCTAGAACAGTTTGGTTAGATTTTTACACTTTTCGCTGTGTGAAATTCACAGTAGTCTAGATCAAGTAAAGCCTAAATGTGGAAAAGGGGAATGCTTGCATAATTCACACAATTGACTAACTAATTGATATTCGGAAGTGTTAAAGAACATGTCAGTTGTTTTCGTATTCACGACATCCAGTTATGTCTCTGACATTACCCACCCGCCTTTTTTAACTAGCGGTTATTTCGACATTGGTAACCTTAATGTCATTTCTGATATGACAGAAACCTAGTTTTATCCTTCCGCTGAACGAAAATGGTTGAGTATGAAAATAGTGCAGTTTTACTTTGAAATCTACTTGAAAATCTTCTTTTCGGATAAGGAACATTTTCATCTCTGCGGGAAAGTTAATAAGTAAAATTTTCGCATCTGGGGGACGGAAAACCCGCACGTTATCATGGAGAAGCCGATGCATCCTCAGAGAGGTACGGTTTGGTGCGGATTTTGGCCTAGCGGCATCATTGGGCCATTTTTCTTCGAAAATGAGGCAGGAGCCGCGCCATGGTCAATGACGAGCGCTACCGCGCCATGATTAGCGATTGGTTCGTTTCGTTACTTGAAGAGGAAGATTTGGACACCATTTATTTCCAACAAGATGGCGCTCCGTGCCAAACAGCTCGGACCTGTGATTTGACGCCGTTAGACTATTATCTTTGGGGGGCTGTCAAAAATATGTGTTATGTGGACAAGCCAGAGACAATTCAAGCCTTGAAGAACAACATTCGGGCAGCCATAGCTGAAATATAGCCGCATACAATTGAAAATGTACTAAAAAACTGGACCGACCGTATGGCGTACTGCAAGGCCAGCCGAGGCAGCCATTTGAATGAAATTATATTCCACAATTAACCGGAAGGATTGTACTTTAATATGAAAAAATAAGTTTTGAAATCGGATGAACCGTTTGTGTTTTATTTCATTTTTAAAAGAAAGTTACATGGCGGACCCTGTACATGAGACATTCTCAACAAGATATTTTTTCCAAAAAGTTAGAAAAAAAAGATAGAAGTTTTTATCAGGGGAATTACTTTAGCGTTTTGCCATTGCTTAGGAAAGTAAGCTAATGAAAAACCCTTGTTGAAAATTTTAACCAAGAGTCTCAAGGCAACATCGAGAAGATTTTTAATAAGAATATTAAGGATTCGATCACTACCCGAAACCATAATGTTTTTAAGTTTAATAATAGTTGACTAAATATCATCAATATCCGTCTCAGTAATGTCATTTTGTAGCAACACTTGAATTGAAATATGATCATATTTCAGTGAGGCATCATTTTCAATACTACTCACAACGTTCAATTTTAAATTATAGACACTCTTGAATTACTGAGCAAGTTTTTGAGCTTTTTCATCATTCGTAATAAGTATTTGATTTCCTTCCTTGAGAGCAGGAATTGGTGTCTCAGGTTCTTAAGGACCTCAGAAAGTATCCAAAAAGATTTAAAATATGGTTCAATTTGTTCAATTTCTTTGTCGAAATTTTCATTTCGCGAATGAGTAAATCTATGTTTAATTTCTTTTTAGAAAATTTTAACTATGTTTTCATAGCAGGATTGATATTGAGTCGACGAACATTCTTCAAGCGAATGAGCAGTTGAAGATATCTGGAGAATTTTCTAAAATAATTTCATGATCCACATGATTTTCAATGTTAGATTTGTATTCAAACCGATTAGCTCTGTGGTAGTTGAATACAGAACTAATTGAATTAATTATAGCTTCTTTGGGAAGTCTGAATGTTACAGGAAGATGATCTGAGTCAAAGTCAGCATGTGTAATCGGTTAACTACAAATGTGACTTTGATCTGTTAGAACCAAATCAATTATAGAGGGGTTTTTCACGGAAGAGAAACAAGTCGGATTACTGGGATAAAGAACTGTATAGTAACCAGCAGAGATGATCACGATATTGTACGGCTGCTCGGCCATCCATGGAAGTTGTCCATCAATGTCAACTTCCTTTTTTGAGTAGCCTTGACAGCCGTGTAGTTTCGGTAGCGGTTTCCCAACTGGCTAAAAATAATGCTACACCTGTACCGGCGGTATAAGTCCACCAAACAGGTAAGCCGTGTTTTTCTGAAATTCTGAACCTCTACGAGGTCCCGAACAGTCTGCTGTTAATAAAACCTCCAACCCCCGAGAGGATTTAGAGATCTTACAAAAGCGACACCATTCTACACTCCCGGAAGAATGCAGAACGACTCGCAGTATGTACGAGCAGAAGTAAATTCGGTACCCCCCAGAGGATGCCAAACAATCTGCCAAACCCTATTTAAGGTGAATACAGAAGGGATTCATTCACTCCAGGAAGAACGATGAACCCTTCTGACTATAGCTCCTTACCACATTGGGTGAGAAACGAGAGAATATCCTTCAATTTTAGCTCCGCATACACAGACTCAACCATGTATAGAGAGCCAAAAACCCGGATACGTAGCTGCGTCAATGCGGGACAGTTACATATCAGATGGTATGAAGTACCATAATCGCATTCACACAAATCACACGAATAATACTCAGCACGTTGAATAGTAGCCATGTGATAATTGAGTTTGCAATGTCCAGTCAGAGCTCTGACCAGAACACTTCAATGATACTTGGAGAAATGCAGTAGACACTTTGACATTTTCAGATCTAAATCTGGTAGAAATGCTTTTGTCTGAGCGCAAGTTTGCAAGCTGCGCCAGTAGCTGGCATGTTTGGATGCAGCCCAAGAACGTATCTTGTGCTTTATCCAACTAGTTGAAAGTGGTAAAGCTGGTTCAGGACCAACGAAATCATTCGTTGCACCAGCTCTAGCCAACTCATCAGCCCATTCATCTCCAGTAATACCAGAATGGCCGGGTACCCATAAGAAGTAAACAGCATTTGAAATGCTGAGGTCTTCAATTTGAGTTCGACATGCGATCGCTAGATTCGACCGTGAGTCATTCGAACTGAGTACTTTTAAGGCTGCCTGACTGTCGGAACAAAAATAAATACGTTTACCACAGATCCTCTGCTGAAGTGCCGATTGTACTCCACACAGAATTGCGTAGACTTCTGCTTGGAACACAGTACAGTATCTACCAAGTGAATGAGACTGCTCCAGCCTATTTCACGACAGTAGATACCAGCACCAGCACGACCATTCAACAGAGAACCGTCCGTAAAACAAACTATGTGTTCATCAAGTTGTCGTTCCAGACAACCAGACAATCATTCCTAACGAAGAGGATAGCTCACATTGAATGTTTTAAAAGGAAAACTGCATGTGAGAGTTAGGTCACTAGGAGCGAGTAAATACTCATCCCACGGAACCATTTGAGACCACAAGCGAGTGTGACTGGTAGCATATTCTAATGGGTTACTGTTCCAAAGCCCTGTAACCCTAAGACGGTATGCACAAGATAATGCTTCTTGTTTTAGGAACACATGTAGTGGTTTAATGCACAGTAGCGCCTCTAGAGCAGCAGTAGGAGTTGTCGTGAATGCTCCTGTCATCGCCATTAGGACCATCCTTTGGAGATGATTTAGCTTTGACTGAACTGTCGCGACTTCTCCTTTCTGCCACCATACAAGACATCCATATGCTAAAATTGGTCTAACGATAGTTGTGTAGATCCAATGAATATATCTGGGTTTGAGTCCCCATGATTTTCCAAAAGCTCGTCTGCATTGGCCGAAAGCCATGCAAGCTCTTTTAATCCTGAAATCAATGTGAGCAGACCAATTTAGTTTTGAGTCAAGAATAACCCCGACGTATTCAACTTGATCGACCACAGTGACCCCTGAACCAAAGAACTGCAACGGACGAGCTCCTGTAATTATCCTACGATGAGTGAAAAGCACCATTGATGTTTTGCCCGGATTTACAGATAATCCAAACCTGACAACACCATTGTTCAACAGATCGCAGGGCTTGCTGCATTAAATCAAAGAGAGTGTTAATGCTTATACCGGTCATCAGTATATGATAATCGTCGGCAAAACCATAAGTCGGAAATCCAAGGTTATTGAGTTTCCTTAACAAACTATCAGCGACTAGGTTCCATAAAAGTGGGGATAGTACACCACCTTGAGGACACCCACAGACACTCAGCTTTCTAATCTCTGGCCTGCCGAAGCGATGATCAAAGAAGTTGATTGCTAAGCATTGCGTGTATCCAGTAAGGGAAAAACCCAAGATATTCCGTTCACGACTGCAATGTTTAACCTCCTGCAGTCATTCAGCCATCGGCACGGAAATACACCTTGACTTAGGAGTTCCTATTTTTGTGGCCTTTTACGACATGGAATAGGAAACCAGTGGATCAATTCTTGGTAAACAATAATTCCGCCGGATGCCACACGGCTTATCTGTTTGGTGGACTTATACCACCGGTACAGGTGGACCGTAGCGTTATTCTTAGCAGTTGGGAAACCGCTACCGACACTACACGGCTATCTAGGCTGCTCAGAGAGGGAAATTAGAACCAAATCAATTATAGAGGGGTTTTTCACGGAAGAGAAACAAGTCGGATTACTGGGATAAAGAACTGTATAGTAACCAGCAGAGATGATCATGATATTGTACGGCTGCTCGGCCATCCATGGAAGTTGTCCATCAATGTCAACTTCCTTTTTTGAGCAGCCTTGACAGCCGTGTAGTTTCGGTAGCGGTTTCCCAACTGGCTAAAAATAATGCTACACCTGTACCGGCGGTATAAGTCCACCAAACAGGTAAGCCGTGTTTTTCTTGTTACAGTTCTTCGGTTCAGAGGTCACTGTGGTTGATCAAGTTAAATACGACGGGGTTATTCTTGATTCAAAACATTGACTTCAGGATTAAAAAAGCTTGCGAGGCTTTCGCCCAATGCAGACGAGCTTTTGGAAAGTCATGGAGACTCAAACCCAGATACATTCATTGGACCTACACAACTATCGTTAGACAAATTTTAGCATACGGATGTCTTGTATGGTGGTAGAAAGGAGAAGTTGCGTTCCTAAAACAAGAAGCATTATCTTGTGCATACCGTCTTAATGTTACAGGGCTTTGGAACAGTAACCTTATAGACTATGCTTCTAGCTACACTCGCTTGTGGTCTCAAATGGTTACCTGGGATGAATATTTACTCGCTCCTAGTGACCTAACTCTCACATGCAGTTTTCCTTTCAAAACATTCAATGTGATCTATTCTCTTCGTGAGGAATGGTTGTCTGGTTATTTGGAACGACAACTTGATGAACACAAAGTTTGTTATACGGACGGTTCTCTGTTGAATGGTCGTGCTGGTACTGGTGTCTACTGTCGTGAAATGAGGCTATAGCAGTCTCATTCACTTGGCAAATACTGTACTGTGTTCGAAGCAGAAATCTACGCGATTCTTTGTGGAATACAATCGGCAATGATGAGTTGGCTAGAGCTGGTGCAACGAATGATTTCGTTGGTCCGGAACCAGCTTTACCACTTTCAACTAGTTGGATAAAGCACAAGATTCGTTTTTGGGCTGCATCCAAACATGCCAACAAAAAGATATTCTCTCGTTTCTCACCCAATGTGATAAGGAGCTATAGTCAGAAGGGTTCATTGTTCTTCTTGTAGTGAATAAATCCTTTCTGTATTCACCTTAAATTGGGTTTAGCAGATTGTTTGGCATCCTTTATGGGGTACCGAATTTACTTCTGCTCGTACATACTGCGAATCGTTCTGCATTCTTCAGGGAGTGCAGAATGGTGTCGCTTTTGTAAAATCTCTAAATCCTCTCGGGGGTTGGAGGTTTTATTATCTGTGCATCGTTAATCACAAAGAACGCACTGCTGCTGCTCCCACTAAATGTGATCCCCAGCAGATTGTTCAGCATCCTTAGGGGTGCAGAGTTTACTTCTGCATTTTTGTGTTTTTGTGTCGTCAATTTTCCCCATCTTAGTCCAAACCTTACCATTTCCCTTCAATCTTTCCCTTTTATATATCGGAAAAATGATACTAAACACAAATTGATGGCAAGGCACAAATCTCCAAATATAAAGGGGAACGTGCCACTTGAGTCCATTTGTTCTGATTCCTGATTCCTGATACAGGAAGATGATCTGAGTCCAAGTCAGCATGTGTAATCGGTTCACTACAAATGTGACTTTGATCTGATAGAACCAAATCAATTATAGAGGGGTTTTTCACGGAAGAGAAACAAGTCGGATTACTGGGATAAAGAGCTGTATAGTGACCAGCAGAGAGGTGATTATGAAGTATTTTACAATTACTGTTATTTTGCCTACAATTCCACTGGACATGCTTTGCATTTCAGTCTCCTATTTAGTCGATATCTTGTGAGTTTTTGCAAATCTTCTTCAAAGAAATTGAATTGTTCACCGATGCATTGGAATGGCAAATATGTTCCAGCAATGAAATGAATTTTATGAATGGCTTCAATTTCGAATCCCAAGCTTTCAATAACTTTAGTATTGAAAGAAGGTAAAATACGATGTTTAATTTGCCGTTGGACAAAAATGGCAACATCACCCATTCCAGTAAACCTGTCAAATCGATGATTTACAAAATGTGGATTGCTTTTCAATTTGACATTTGGTTTAAGAAATGTTTTTGTCACAATAGCAATATGAATTTTGTGAACTTTGAGAAAATCATAAAATTCATCTTCACTCGATTTTAAGGATTCCAATTTAAAATATTCAAATAATTATTTAACATTATTGTTTAATTTTGAATTCATTATAATATTATTTGCAAATTGCCATCCCATCCAACTTGACATGAATAAAAAAGTGATGAAGTCGAACTCATTCGGACGATCATTTGAAAAAACTGATTTTCTAGATAGATTTTATTTTCTGTTTATCGATAAAATTGACTACTGGTAGGAATACTTGTAGGTATATATCTACCATTTAGGCTAGCGTAACCTTCATTAGAAGAAGAAGAAGATGACGTGGCCGATCTACCTGTTAATAAATTGTTTTCATTAGAAGACGAATTTTGTATTTTGTTTTATATTAGGAGAAATAAGTGCCTTAGAAGACTTAGGCATGGCATTTGCATTCTTTTTTTCAATTTCCAGGTATCTCTGTAAATTTAAGGTCGTTTATTTGACTTGTTGTTGTCTAAGTGAACGAACGTTTAAATTTTTTCCCTGACAGGACGTACCAAATAATTGGATTTATGATTTCAATCACAATTAGAACATGAGAAATTATCAATGGTTTCATATATTGGACAGACGTCTTTCGAATGCGATTTGCCACCGTATATCCATATGAAAGTTTTTGGTACCATGGCCGGAGCCTTGTCAACGACAACATTGCGTTAAGTTTGCAATACCATTATGCCGTTTATAATGTTCCCAATGAATTTTAATGTGGAAAATGAAACGTACTTTTTCTAAACTTTTCAATTTGTTTACATCACTGCGACTGTAGTGTATTAGTTAAAATTCATGGGAAATCCCACAGCGTGGTATAAAAATACCTTTAGCCCTTTTTGTATAAGTATTACTTGGGAAGGGGCAAAACCAAGCAAGTTAGTTCATTTTTAATTTCTTCAGTATTTTGAACATTTGATGAGCCTATAAGACAGCCTAGAAGGGTCTATTTGATTTTATATCATATGAATAAAATTTATAAAGTTTCTCGGACAAATACCAGAGAAGACGTTCGTAATCAATCCATCAACCAAGACTCGACATTATCCTCTTCGTCCGATTTGAAATGAGACATTTACTGCCAGGAGGAAAGTGAAAAGCTGCTTTGAAGTCGGAGATCATCACCGTCACTGGAGGCATAGATTGTTGTTTCTTCCCAGAACAACAGGCATCCAATATCGTAAATATTGTTAAACGGCATAGGATCAACGGAAGGGGAGTCCGTCCGTTGTCTTTTATTTTTACATTCAGATTCTGTACGATCGTCAAAGTTAGAAAAAATAAGAGTAATGGATTGGGATTGCTTCCGTATTTTATTATTTTTAATCTTAATCTTGTTGCCTAGGCTACACTAGTCTTCGAATAGACTCCTAGTTTGGTTAAGTCCTGATAAAGACTGATTTTGTGGTATTGGTGATGTATTTGGGATGTTGGTAAAAGATGCCGCTGCGCTCGATAAAAATTTTAGCTAGTTTTTTATAAGTGCGACAGAAAGAATATAAGAATCTAAAGCCGGGATAAAATAAATGATATAAAAACATTAAAGTATGTCAATGAATTTAAGTTTATTTGTAAAAAATATGCATTTTTCACATTCGGTGCAGTAATACCGTGCCGGTGGTGTAGTGCAGCACCTAACTGAGTGGCGAGAGAAGTATTTTAGATATCGGTACGAAATGTCATCTATACTTTGAACGAAAAGATTTTTTTTAACTTATTCAATACACATATATTTACTTCTTCTTAATAGATTTACACTACAACACAATAACTTCCCTAAAGCGCACTTTGTGCCTGACCTAATATCTATTTGATAATACGTTAAATACTCTAATCTTTGCTTTGAGTCTTAATCTCTGGTTAACACGAATGCTGGTGTCCAAGTTTGATTACGGTGTTACCCGGCCGCCCATGGATCAACACTCTCTACAGTTGAATTAAGAAGCCCCGATAAATTCAAAAAAAGACCCTTTTTATACTCAAAATATTGCTACCTAACCAAAAATTGTACATATTTCTGCTTTACATATATCTGGAATTCAGTACTAACTCTCAAATGCGAAATGGTCTTTTTTGGCGTTTTTACGTAAAGGTGTCTTAAATAACCCATACAAGGCGTTCTTGGGTTAACTTATACATATAATTAAAATACACTTTTTTTACATTGCTATGGATACATGCGATAGCCGCGCGATCGTGTCGCTTGTGTACATAATGAATTAACTTATGCACCGTGTACATGATGAATTAACCGTGAGCACCGTAGAAACTTTACTAATATACTATCTGTACTAGCTAAGGGAAAGCGAATTATGGTTTTGGAAGATCTCTATGATATGATTTCGGGCTGATCTTGATCTATGATAAATTTCAGGGCTGTTGCAGTAGTGATGTCAATAATAATAGTAATAATAATGACAATGATAATAATAATAATATTAATAATTATAATAAAAAAAAAAAAAAAAATAATAATAATAATAATAATAATTATTATTATTATTATTATAACTATAATAATAATTATAATAAAAATAAAAATAAAAATAATAATAACAAAAGTTGGTTTTCACAGTGTTTACATAGCCTTTTCATATGAGAAAGGCAAAACATTAAAAAACTTTTTTTATATTTTATTCGAATAAAATTTCCATTAGAGCTGAGAAAAACTTCAAAATAGGGAGTCATCATTTGATTTATCTATTTTACTAAAATGCGTATATACAAGTCGGATATACTTCCAAATAATAGATACAGTAATATTTGTAAACGAAACGAATTTTACTGAGCTGTAATTGATCGAAACCTGACCACTTTTCTATATGTTTATTTCACGCCTACATAGAAAACAAAGATATTCCACGACAAAAGCTACAATCTAGGTCATTATATTCGTTCATTCTTTCCAGTTTTTCCATAAACCAAAAGGTATACAATCGAACGGCTGAAGTTCTTGGGCACAACTAAATTTACACAATATGAATTCAAAATTTGGTTTAGTTAATGTAACTTAATCGTTGGATAAATAATTTACAATCCAATGATGAATTAAAGGAATCGAATGAAAACAACATCGACCTTTAACATTGAAAAATGAATTTTTTGCATATTTTCACTTAACATATTTAATGAAAAACAAATCGTTTCTGATTGGCAACAAAATTATTTTTCAGTTTCCCACTTACCAATATGGATAGGCGTGTTATTCTGCAAGTGCATTCCAGTGGTGTCCAGGTTTCATTGTTCCCGGAAATACAAGACGCTTTTTTGGCATTTAGAGAATATTCTACAATTAATGATGGACAATGGCATCACGTAGCAATTGTGTGGGACAGTATAAACGGGCAATTATTGTTAATCACGGAAGGATTAATTGCTGGCCGAACGGAATATGGAGCCGGAAAGACTTTCCCTGCGTAGTAAGTAGATTTAAAAGAAATCAAAATCATTTAAATTATTAAAACCATTATCATTTTGATATTTCAGCGCTTGGGTTGTTCTTGGGCGTCCAGCTTTATGGACAAATGCCACTATCACTGATTCAAATAATAATGTTGGATTCCAAGGAAGAATAACAAAAGTACAAATTTGGAGCAGAGCGCTGGATATCACCTCAGATATTCAGAAACAAGTCAGGGACTGCCGAAGTGAGCCTGTGTTATATCGCAATCTTATTCTCAATTGGGCTGGATATGAAGATTATACTGGCGGTGTTGAACGATTAGTCCCTTCGACATGTGGTAATAAGAAATGCAAGTTTGGTAGTACTGGAACACAATGCAAACAGCTAGAGAGTGACAAAGAACCACCAAAGGTTGAAAATTGTCCTAATGATGTGTGGATTACGACTAGAAACGGATCGGCAATTGTGAATTGGGATGAACCTCACTTCAGTGATAACGTAGGAATCACAAAAATCGTTGAGCGGCATGGACGACGCTCTGGACAAAGTTTTTTGTGGGGAAGTTATGATATCACTTACATAGCGTTTGATGCTGCAGGAAATTCTGGAAGTTGCACTTTCAAAATTACGCTATCCTCGCATTTTTGCCCACTGTTAGCGGATCCCATTGGAGGATCACAGCATTGTAAAGATTGGGGAGCTGGAGGACAATTCAAAGTATGTACTATTTCTTGTAATTTAGGTTTGAAATTTTCAGAAACAGTGCCAGAATTTTACACGTGTGGAGTTGAAGGGTCCTGGAGGCCTAGTGAGGAACGCAACATGCTTCTTGTATATCCTTCATGTTCACCATCTCGACCGGCACAGCGTATCATACGAATAGGAATGCTGTTTCCATCAGATGTACTCTGTAATGAAGCAGGACAAGGAGTTTTACGACAGAAAGTAAAACATGCATTGAATTCTCTGAATAGAGACTGGCACATCTGCAGTTACTCAACTGAAGGATCTCGGGAATGCAAGGAGTTAATCATTAATGTAGAATGTGACCAATACCAGAATCGGGCTAATATTGTGAAGCGACATGCTACAAAACGAGATAAAAGCACATATGTTATAAATGTCGAAATACCAATCAAAAGGTAAATAAGTTATTCAACACATAGAACATTTGGCTAATACCAGTATGTATATGGGACATTCCACGCAAAATCAGCAACCCAATTTTTTTCTCATCAGTATTTCTTTTTGGTAAAGAGTTCGAAAATATTTGACACGTATTTTTTCAATATGGTACGTGAATTTTTGAGATATGATTTTTGAAGTTTCGCGTTTACAAAAAAGAGCCTTTTTTCAACAGCCTATACTTTAAAATCTAATAAAAATCCGAAAATTCGTCCAAGACATGAAATGTGCGTTTCCCTTAGCTTTCAAATAAGCGGTTCCACAAGACAACCTCTATAGTTTATTTAATGAAAAAAGTTAAAAATAATAAGCAAATAAAAAAATCAAACTCGAGCCTAATTTTTTTCTCTTTTTAGTTGAAACTCAATCTCGGCAAAGTTTCAAAGTGGAAAGATTAATACTTTCGGAGCCGTGAATTTTTCAATCACAACCCGTACGCTCGGTGTGTACCGCAGTGCAACTCGCTCGAATACGTGCATAAATTGTCGATACATGTCGCGCAACTGATTGAATCCTAACTTTGATAGTTTATTGTTAGCAAGGTTGCAGTTAAAATCGCCGTGTTAAAATGAATTCAAAAATCAAAATCGTCGCTGCATTCCATTCAACTTTAAGACTCCTGTTAGCAAAAATCAAAAACTTCTGTATAGTCGCTGAATACAGACACATTGTCATCACTCTCAGAGGATTCAGAATCTGTGATCACTATTGCATCAGCAGTATTTTCCCTCTCAGCTGAATGGTGAAAATTAAATCATTTCGCAACTTTTCTAAAACTGTAAGTCATCATTATTTAAATACTCAAGTAAATTCTTTGCCCCAATTTTACTCGGTTTTTGCGTACACGGTACACACAAAACATCATTTGCTTACAAAAAATCGAATTTCTCAAGAAAGGAAGAAGAAACTCGACGCAACGAATGTTTTTAATTTTCCATTTCATTTTTACACTGCGATCCTAACTGAAACGTTGCTAACAATAAACTGTCAAAGTTAGGATTCGATCAGTGGCACGACATGTATCGACAAGTTTAGCCCGTATTCGAGCGAGTTGCGCTTCGGTACACTCCGCGCGTACGGGTCGGAAAAAGTCACTGCTCCGAAAGTATTAATCTTTCCCTTCTGAAACTTTGCCAAGATTGAGCTAAACCCCTAAAGCTTCTTTTTTCAACTAAAAAAAAATTAGGTCCAAGTTTGAACATTTTTTATTTGCGTATGATTTTTAACTTTTTGGATTAAATAAACTATAAAGGCTGTTTCATGGAATCGCTTATTTGAAAGCAAAGGAAAAGACGCATATTTTGTATCTTTATTAGATTTTGCAGTATAAGATGTTGAAAAAGGCTATCTTTTGTACACGCGAAACTTCGAAAAATTATATCTCGAGAATTCAACGTACCATATTGAAATAAAAAAATGCGGCGGCTTATTTTGCGTGGAATGGCCATATGAATTGTCGCTGACGGGTTATTTAAAGATGGTTGGTTTATAGCAGGCATGGCAAAAACACGGATCCGTTCTGCACGGCACTCACCTTCACACGTGAGCTCACCACCAGGAGTATTGAATGCTACGCTTCGTGCCCGTGTTGAAAAACAAACACCGAACGCAATAGAAAAAGCACCCGTAACGGTGGTCGTGTAATTGCCAAACAACGGTGCTTGGATTTTCGGGCAACACTGAAGTCGAGTGTTGCTGACTTCGGCAAACACCGAAGCCGAGTGTTTTCGATTTTGTCATATACGTTGCTTGTACATACTATAAGCGACTATAGCACCACGGTATGACGAAAAATGCGTTTGAATGATTAATTTTTTTTTCATCAATACGCGTGTCAATTGATTGACAATATAACCAACGCATGGGTGCTCTTTGGTGTCTTCGCGAAATTGAAAACACTCGGCTCCGGTGTTTAACGAAACCGAAAACACGCGGTGCACTGGCACGCAATGGCATTCTCAATACACGCAGTGGCGGTGGTTATATGAAGCACGCAGTGCAGTGTTTGGACATGCCTGGGTTATAGTTGCAGTGGGCGCAATGTACGGTATATTGTTCGTTTTTGTTTTGGTTCTATTTCTTCGATTTCAGCTGATTTTGATTGTGTGTACAGGGTCCGCCATGTAATTTTTTTTAAACATGCAATAAACACAAACGATTCATCCGATTTAAAAATTTATTTTTTCATATCAAAATGCAATCCTCCCGGTTAATTGTGGAATATAATTTCATTCAAATGGCTGCTTCGGCTGGCCTTGCAGTACGCCATACGGTCGGTCCAGTTTTTTAGTACATTTTCGATTGTATGCAGTTTTATTTCAGCTATGGCTGCCCGAATATTGTCTTCCAAGGCTTGAATTGTCTCTGGCTTGTCCACATAACACTTATTTTTGACAGCCCTCCAAAGATAATAGTCTAACGGCGTCACATCACAGCTCCGAGGTGGCCTAACGAAATCCGAATTTCGAAGACTGTGCGCAGAAGTTCGATCGTAGTGTCGGTTGTGTGGCACTGAGTGTCCAAGTCTTCCTCTTCATGTAACGGGAAGAACAAATCGCTAATCATGACGCAGTAGCGCTCACCATTGACCGTGGCGGCGGCTCCTGCCTCATTTTCGAAGAAAAATGGCCCAATGATGCAACCAGACCAAAATCCACACCAAACCGTCACTCTCTGAGGATGCATCGGCTTCTCCAAGATAATGTGCGGGTTTTCCGTTTCCCAGATGCGACAATATTGCTTATTAACATACCCGCCGAGATGAAAATGTGCCTCATCCGAGAAGATGATTTTTTGGCAAACACATTCCGCAACATTACCATGATTTTCAAAGTAAAACTGCACTATTTTCACGTGTTCCTCAAGCGTATACACAACCATTTTCGTTCAGCGGAAGGATAAAACTAAGTTCCTGTCAAATCAGAAGTGACATCAAGGTTACCAATGTCAAAATAAGCGCTAGTTCAGAAAAAAAGTTAGATGGCGTAAGACCCTGTAGAATACCAGCGTACGTGGTGGGCACACTGCTTTAGCTCTAAAGGGCCAACGGTATTTCTTTAAAGTAATTAAGGCCATCGTCCAAGTACCATGCGCGCGAGTGGTTTTATGAAATTTTCGATGGAAATTTTGAAAAATTTGCGAAACCAAAAACATACAGACCTTTGAAAAGCTTTTATCTATCTGCAGGGCAAAAGTGGCTGAAAAATTTGGAGGATTTTCCGAGTCTTATCAAAAATAATTCTGGAAAAAGTTTTTTTTGTGATCTTTCCCAATTATTTGAAAAAATAATTCGATGGTATGATTTTTGTTCAAATATACCTTATGCTGCCTACATTCGGGCACATTTTTGGAAAACCTTTTCACGCTTTTTATGAAATATCAATGAAATTCATATAATTTCATATATTTTTTTAAATTCGTTGATTTTCTACGTAAAACGTCAAAAGGTTTTCCAAAAATGTTCCTGAATGTAATCATTGTAGCCATCATAAGGTATCAGCTCTCTAAAAATTTACTAAATCACAACCAGCGATTGTTCGTGAGCTCGAACACCTTAAAGTGAATAAAGTTTTTGTTTATCGCACCATAACTCGTTACAATAATACTGGTAGCATCGCAAAACGTCATGGAGGTGGTCATCAAAAGACTGCAACGTCACGTGAGATGGTTCAAAAAGTGAAGAAGCGACTTGAACGAAATCCTCGACGAAGTGCCAATCAAATGGCAAAAGAACTGAAAATATCCGACCAAAGCATCCGCCGCATACTGAAAAATGATCTGAAGGTCAAGCCTTACAAGATCCAAAAGGCGCATGATCTAACACCGAAGCAGCAACAAGTTAGACTTGAGAGAGCGAAGGAGTTGCCTCGTTTGGCCGAAAACGGTCAATTTCCGAACATTGTATTTTCTGACGAGAAAATTTTTCCAATTGAGCAATTCGTAAACTTTCAAAACGATAGGGTTTACTTGACCGACCGTTCATACGAGAATTTGAGTCATCGATTGGCCACCAGGAGGCAGCACCCGCAACAGATAATGGTTTGGGCCGCTGTAACCGTAGATGTGCGCTCTTCAATCGTTTTCATCGAGCCTGGCGTCAAGGTAAATGCGACATATTATCGGGAAAGTATTCTGGAGGTTGCTTTGAAGCCGTGGACAGACAAACATTTCGGTGGCAGACCATGGACGTTTCAGCAGTACTCGGCACCGTCTCACAAAGCTCGAGTGAACCAAGAATGGCTGAAAAACAACGTTCCGAACTTCATCTCGTCCACACAATGGCTCTCGAATTCACCAGATGCGAATCCAATGGACCATTTGGAGAGCAAAGTCCGAACTAAACTCCGAACTCCATTTTGGAGAGCAAAGTCCGAACTAAACGATACACCAGTCTCGAGGCGCTGAAAAAAGTTATTGTCCGCGAGTGGGTCAAAATACCTGCAAGTCACATTCGGGCAGCTTGCGATTCGTTTTTTGACCGTCTCAAGGCCATAGTCAAGGCAAAAGGTGGTCATATCGAGCAAAAGTGAATTGATTCTGAATTTTGTATTATTTTTACACATTTTGTACTTTGAATTAAGTAAAAGTAATTTTCCAAACTGAATTTATGGCCTTTTTAATTGGTTACACTTCGAGTGCCGGAGGATAATTTCTTGAATTTTAACATTGTGTATTCGGTTCTCGTTGTTGTGTGCTGATCGCCGCAGCTCTGGGGATCCAATCTCCAGTGATGGTCGGCAGTCGTGGGTAATCTTCACATGCTGTTAGTAGTTTTGTATGATGTTGGTTATGAAAGGAGTAATGATGAAACATGTGGAACTGAACGATAGATCTTTCATGTGGGTTGTGTTACTACACTGTTGTTGTTGTTGTTGTTGCCGGGTGGTGTATTGATTTGATTGATACTGTTCGGAGTAGAAGTAACGGGTGGTGTAGTACGATGTTGATGCTTGTTGCGATGGATTAATCTGTTGTTGGATAGTTGTTCCTCATGAGATGTGTGCAGATTACTTGCTGCGTATTTGTGTTGTCTGTGGTGTGATTGGCTACTCTTTTCATAAAGTTATGTGTAATGCTAATTTTTATCAAAAGTGAGTGATGGTAATTGAGTAATTGGCCTGCTGCCATTATTTTTGAGTACCAAGAACGGAAGCGTGCTGTTGGTTTCTTCTTCCATTGTAAACTGCATGAGGGTTGTATACATTGAAGAAGTCCAGAGTAGTGCGTGTTTGATCCTTTGGTAAAGCTTTGAACAAGTCATCAACATATTTACGAATGACAAGAATGTTGAACGAAAGCGTTTTAGTGACTGTTTTCAAAAGATGTTCCATAACTATATCGGCAAGAATGTGTGATAATGGTATGTCCATCGCTGTACCAAAAGTTTGCATGTAGTATTTGTCGCGGAATATAAAATAACTATTATTATACCGAATTCGACCAGTTCAAGAAATAAGTCTAGGTTTATATTAGTATTATTCCTGATAATATCCCAATCCATTTTAATATCGTGAATTATAAGATCTGCTAGCATGTTGGTAAACAATGACACCACATCGAACGAGACTAGGACGTATCTGCATTTTGGATGCTATTAGCTTTGAAAGGTGGTAGGTTGGTGCACTGATATTGGGAACGACAGGACGTAGTAGTAAGTTATCACCGTGGGTCTTGGGGTGGACATACAGCGGTAGTCGATTTCAATTGTGATAATGTTATTTTATCGTGAAGCTAGAGGATGAATAATCTAGAAATATGCGTATTGTTTGGTCTTTGTATGGTAGACGTAGGATCTTTAGATATTGTTTTGTACGTAGGTTGATCTGGTAATTCGATCATTTTCCTGTCTTAATCTGTTTTGTACATGATAACAGTCCTGTTGCTTTTTTTATTCCTATTATACAAATGTGTAAGTTGTCTGATGGAAATGTTTTAGTGTTAATTGATGCAGCTTGGTAAAAATGATGAAGTGGAGATTTGTACTTTTGATGTTTTGACTTGGCTGTATATTTTTGAATTTATGTGATTATTGTTGCTATTATCTACTGTGATTTTTTATGGCTTGTTCTGGTACCAGTCGTAGGATGTACTTTATGTCAGCCAGCATATGGTAGAACGGAATCTGGTTGATGTTTTTAATGAGTCTAGAAAACTAGCGTCTTAGATCGCCTTCTCGATCTTTGCTTGACCAAGTTAAGCTCACTTAACGTATTCGTGAATAATCGATACGAACAGATATATAAGGCGCTGTATTATAATTATCAACGCAACATCCAAAACAACCTTAAAACTAATCCTAAACGTTTTTTTTATACATGTCAACGACCAGAGAAAGAAATCTGGATTACCAACTCACATGCTCTTTGCTTCAATTATATATGTGGTAATCAACAATCCTCCTCGAATCTCGTGCCAGATACGTTTTACATTTTTCGTTCATTGCAAGCTCAACATCATGTAGATGCTATTTACACGGATTTCTTCGCAGCTTTCGACAAGATTAATCACCAGATAGCAGTTGCTAAGCTTGATAGGCTAGGATTCAGCAGATGATTCATTAATTGGCTCAAATTATACCTGACGGGTCGCAATATGCCAGTGAAAATAGGTGACTAAGGAGTGTATCGATAAGTAGTTAGCAACATTCAAACAGTTATTACTCTGAAATGGTTTAATTTTTTGCTGCGTGTTTTGCGGTGACATGTTTGTTTGCATGTTAATAACTGCTGCGCAATCGATTGGTTTCGGTACGGTTTATCATTTCAATGATGAGTCGAATTGATCCGGAAACGCGAAATTAAATCCTGCACACTTGGTGCTCAGAAAGTGGTGTCACGTACAAAGAAATTGCAAAACGGGTGAAAGTGCACCACACCAGTGTCAACAATATCATCGAGAAGTTTGGTAAGACCCTTTCCATGAAGGATTTGCCCCGATCCGGTAGGCAAACGGGTCCCGGCCAGCCCGGCCTTCAACGGATCAAAGTTCGGAACTCCCTGAAAACGTAAAAGAAACAGAAGGTGCCGAAAAAGTCCCTGGTACAGCAAGTTCAGGCCAAAACAAGAGCGCAAAAACTGTATAACCAGATTCTATAGAATAAAGACGGATGCATCCTGTTCGACGACGAAACCTACGCCAAAGAAGACTCTCGAGCGCTGCCCGGACGGCAATATTATACGAAATCGGTGTACCAGGACCTCGATGATGCTGACACCACGGTGGCGATGGATAAGTTTGGGCAGAAGGTGTTGGTCTGCAAGCAATTTGTACATGTGGTTTGCGGTCGTTGATTTTCTTCACAAAGGGCACAATTAACGCGAAGGTGTACGAGGAAGAATGTTTGAAGAAGAGAATGCTGCCACTGTACAGAAAGCATAAGGCTCCTTCTCTATTCTGGCCGGATTTGGCTTCAGCCCACTACGCCAACTCCGTTCTACACTGGTTGTCAAAAAATAATGTACAATTCGTGGAAAAGGACATCAACCCACCGAATTGCACGGATCTTCGGTATTGGGTAATTGTCAAGCGGCACTTTCGGCGCAAGTCCCACTGTCCCAAAACATGCAGGAGTTCAAAAAAACTGGGCAGCTGCCACCAGGAAAGTCACAAAAGTAACTGTGCAGAATTTAATGAAGAATGTCAAGTCCAAAGTGCGAGCGTTTCACAGAAACTAGGATTTTCTTCAATATAATCAGTGAAATGCATAAAAATGTTATTTTTCTACAATATATCGAAAACTGATGTCAAAATACGTTTTTTTTTTGGTTTTTCATTCAATAATCAATGTTGCTAACTACTTTTCGATACACTCCTTATGTTACTTCAACATTCATCGCAAATTCCGGAGTCTCCCAAAGAAGCCATCTGAGGCCGTTCATATTTCTAATATATCTCAACGAATAAAATTTTTAATTGAAAAAAATCGCAAAAAAAACAGCGATCACGGATGATTACACTATTTCGCAGATGGTCTTAAAACGGAATTCACCAATCAAGGACTTAGAAGTGTTACCGGATTCTAAACTTTATTTCAACGGTCAAAGTTAATATGGCGCATTAGTTTGCTCAACCCTTTAGAACGCTGTCATTATTCGGGCACCTTATTGTCAAACAATTTAGCTGTGAATTGAAGTTGTTCTCCGGAAATTCATTCGTTTCGCTTTGTGCCGTCTGCAATGAGAGATGTTTCAAATCCTCCTAGCGTCAAAATTGATGTAGATTCATACAGGGTTCGCCATCAGACTTTTTTTAACTAGCGTTTATTTCATTCATCAAATCAGAAGTCACATAAAGGTTTGTGCCTTCTGATTTGACAGAAACTTAGTTTTTTGTCGATTTTTGTCAAAAAATCATCTTCTCGGATGAGGCACATTTTCATCTCGGCGAGTATGTTGATAAGCAAAATTGTCGCATCTGGAGGACGGAAAACCCGCACGTTATCATGGAGAAACCGATGCATCCTCAGAGAGTGACGGTTTGGTGCGGATTTTGGTCTGGCTGCATCATTGGGCCATTTTTCTTCGAAAATGAGCGAGCGCTACCGCGCCATGATTAGCGATTTGTTCTTCCCGATACATGAAGAGGAAGACTTGGACACTATTTATTTCCAACAAGACGGCGCTCCGTGCCACACATCCAACGCTACGATCGATCGATGCGCACAGTCTTCGAAGATCGAACTATCAGTCGAAATTCGGATATCGTTTGGCCACCTCGAAGCTGTGATTTGACGCCGTTAGACTATTATCTTCAGAGAACTGTCAAAGATAAGTGTTACGTGGACAAGCCAGAGACAAATCAAGCCTTGAAGGACAACATTCGTGCAGCCATAGCTGAAATAAACTGCATACAATCGAAAATGTACTAAAAAACTGGACCGACCGTATGGCGTACTGCAAGGCAGCCATTTGAATGAAGTTATATTCCACAATTAACACGAGGGGTTGTACTTTAATATTTTTAATTTTTAATTTTGAAATCGGATGAACCGTTTGTGTTTTATTGCATGCTTAAAAAAAAGTTACATGGCGGACCCTGTACATCGCGATTTGCTGTCTGTTCGCCGGGATACTATCAAAGCTGTTTTTGTTGCGGATTAAATCCAATCCCGGATTGGTTGCGCAGATCTCCTACAAGTGCTGAATTTTGATATCCATCGTCGTAATTTTCGATGCAGTCCTTTTTTCCGAGTTTAGAACTAACTACGATTTCAATGAACCAGTCTCCAATGTGATAAAAGAATTGTTATATATCATTTGGAGTGATGGGTGTGAATGTTGATACAAAAGATTAAAAGGCTTTATGCGTTTTGGAGAAGTAGAATAACAGAATCTAAGCACTGTGGGACCCTCCACAGGACTACCATTGTATATTTGCAACTACCCACTTCTCCGTAACTACCGTTAGGTATTACTGCGGGGTGGAAGGCTATCTGTGCTCAAAGCACCCTTCCTGGCCTTAACATATGCTTCGGCATGGACGTCTGCATCGTTTTCTCTTACCCTTTACAAGAACGGGCAGAACTTTATCGAGAATATCTATTGATGCGCGAACTCAACAACATATTTTTTTCTACAAGCTATCGGATATATGATCAGGAATTTGTGATTAAATTTTCCACAACGTAAGATAACCATGAATAACTGAAAAAAAAACAAGTTTTCTAAAACATTTGAAAATAATGAGGAGAACTCATCACGCTTACTTGCCTTTTTCGCATCCGGACGACGGTTTTGAGATAGTCAGGCACATATTAGTTCCGACTATCTACTGGACGAGTATAAAAGGTAGCTTTGATTGAAAATCGTTCATTTATTTTAGTGACTAAGACGCTACTAGATGTCGAGATGAGGTTCTTCCACCAACATCAGAAAGAACGAATCATTTATAAAGCGTGAAACGCTTAGGTCGTGCTTTTATTTCTACTACGTTCGTCAGGAGGAGCAGTGGGCAATGAAATCGAAATCGAAAGAAGATCGATTGCATCATCCTGTTGCTGGTCGTTTGAATTGGAGCAAAATAGAACGAAAAATGTACAACAATGGGCAACATTATGAAAAATCAGCCCTGCTAATAGATCCAAATGGTTTCTAAAGAATTGCAATTTCCGCAGTGCGAAATACGCAACAATATTTAATATCGTTTATATTCAAACAGTGTTTGATATTTCAGAGAATGACTCAATTTCTGCAGATTTGCTATATAAAATGCATAGCACCGACTCAGAAGAAATTCATTCCGAATTTGTCTGTCGTTGTCAACGTGTTTATTATGGTGCGATCGAGACATCTTCAAGCGAAATACAAATCTTACTACCGCAAGCGGAAGAAGCAGGAGAATCAAACGGAACACATATCAATATCATCGCACCCACGGACAACAGGTCAGCCTGTAAATAGATGACGGAAATCAGCGGTATCCATGGAAAGTTTTTTTGAGCACTAGAGCTTTACGAAGTTAGAGGTGATTCAAAAATATTGCCACCGCTATGTATATTAGAGCAGTAAAAAACAACGTGTTTTGTCGGTTACGTCACTTATACCATCATATCTCCAGGAACAGAAGTCTCTGTCACTTGATCTTCAAACTTGATTTTGTCGGTTACGTGACTTATACCATGATGTCTCCGGAACCAAAAGTCATAGCCATTTGATCATCGAACCTGATCAATGGCCCAACAATAGCTTTCAAACGGGTTTATGCTGGTTAAAATAGGTTCAGTCATATCCGAGAAACAAGCACTTGCAATTTTACCTCAGCTATCTCTGAGAAAATTGAGCGGTAAATATTTCTTCGAAAAGTGCAGACACATACATTTTCCGATCTCGTCGAACTGAGTAGAATGGGGTTTTCCAGCAATTCTAATACCTTTCTTTAGAGAAAAGCAAAACGGTCTGTGTGATCGTTGTGCTAAAAAATCAAGTGATCATTTTACAATCAATCATTTATTTACCGTCCAGCACAATATATGTTGACTAGACATCCCGTCGTTGGCAATAAACGACACCAACATTAAAGTGAGTTCATATACACTGTGTATACTTTTACTGTTGTACAAACTTTCCACTACACTTTCCACTCACACTAATTGTAGTTAACTTTGAAAAGGCCATCAAAAATGGCCGAAACGTCGGACAATTTAATAAATACATCGTCTGCCTAACATATTGGACTGAGAATGTCACAAATAAAAACTATTTACTCTACTCTCAGTCGATAAATACATAACATAACCTCATAGTAGAAGTTTTCTAAAATGTTTTGTGTGAACGACCATTAAGGTGAAATACAGTACCAAATAAGGCGGGTGGGTAATATAAACGACACAACTGGATGTCGTGAATACGAAAACAACTGACATGTTCCTTTACACTTCCGAATATCAATTAGTTGATCAATTGTATGAATTATGGAAGCATTCCCCTTTTCCACATTTTTCGCAAAAACAAAGAAGGCTTCACTTGATCTCGATTACTGTGAATTTCAAACAGCGAAAAGTGCACAAATCTAATCAAACTGTTCCAGATTTGCATTAAACTGAGGATATTTACCTTCGATTTGTGAAGAAGAAATTCTGATAGTTCCTTAGAAAACTTTTAGAGCCATTAGGCTGATTTTGTGTGAAGCTCTCCACCGTTGTCCCCTTTTCGTTGCTTTTTTACAAATGCAAACGACTAGCAGCTGTGACGTAATCGCCCTTGTCGGAAGCGAAACTAGCTTTGCAAACGACACACAATACATCTGATAGCAGTGGCGATAGAATCCAAACTGATGCAATTTTTGTTAAGAGGTTTCTTTTTACGTGATTTCGTTTGTAGCTTTTTCACTAATGGGCGGTCCCAACGGCCTAAAAATAGCAGCATGTAGAATTTTAATGTCGAATATTTCATTTTGGATTTGCATTTCATTACGAAAACTATCAGGATGCTGTACGTGATTCGTTCCTGACATTCGGAAGGTCCAAATTGTGGAACTCACTACGATATTAAGCATTGATCGGAACATTTTTCTCGAACGACTTGTTGTGCAGCAGCAGATATTTTGTTCTCTTCCTCAGAACGCATCCTGATTGGCTGGTCTTGACATGGGTAAAATGAGACAGGTTTTACAATAGTGTACTATTGAAAAACTTCAATGTTGTTGCAATACACGTTCAAGTTGAAAATTTTCGATTCTATTGGTAGTTAGATTATATAAATCCTTCTACAGATCACTGAGCTATGAGCTTTCAAAATACGAGTAAGGCAAACGCGCCTTATGATTTATTCTTTTTGATACTCGTTTATACCAAACATCTCAGAAAAGTTTAATTTTGAATTGTTTGAGATTATGTCACACAACTGAAAATTTTATCATAAAATTGTGATCATATTTCCGATGGCATGTAGCAAAAATTATGTTTATTCATTAGATAAAACAGGAGATATTCACGATCAAAAACTTATCACTCTCTCAGAGGGTAAATTTTGAAAAGGCGCCCCGTAGTAAAGTAAGTCGTATTCACGACAATAAGGTGCACCAAATTTCAAACACATGAATTGAACTAGTAATCGCACATAGTGTATTGTGTAAAACTGACTCATAAAAATACGGTATATTTTCATTCATTGATTATTGACGATTTACGACAAGCTTTGTTGCTAGTAGAACAGACACTAACACTCAATTGACTAATACATACACTAAGACTGTTTTCAATAAACTAATACAGGCGCGTATACAACGGAGGGCTTTAGGGTTCAAGACCCCCTTCCCCTCGCCAAAACTCAAGAAATTATTGGATATCGGGACTAGACCAGACACAGGGTTAGATCAGTGTACATTGCTTAGAAACCTGCAATTATTTCAATCCATGGATTGACTTTTTGAACGGCAATACAGAGCGCTGGGACAGGCCGAGTGAACCGCGCGGAAAAATTAATTAACGAATAATCTAGTAATAAATACGAATCGGAACAATCGGTATCGACCAAGGCGACGAAATTTGCAAATTCGAACCTACGACAGCTGCCCACGACGAGATGTGAAACTCGTCATCGACCCCATGAGCGGGAGGCAATGTACAGACCTGCAATCGGACTAAAGAGCCTGCATACAGTTTCCAACAACAACGGCCAACGATGCGTGAACTTTGCTGCCTCCCGAGAAATGGTAGTTCGAAGCACCTTCTTGATTGACGTCAAACAGTCTGTTGCTTAAGAGCGTGGTAACGATTATTCGTAATAGGTAAGGTGAAATGGTGTGATTTTTTGTCGTGAATACGACTTACTTTACTATGGAGTGCCTTTTCAAGATTAGCCATATGGAAGAATGGGCAGAACTTAATCGTGAATACCTCGACTTGTATTAATGGCAGCAACATAATTCTTTCACTATTTCATCAAAAATATGATCAGGAATTTAGGATAATATTTTGAACAGTGTGAGATAACCACAAACAACTCAAAAATTAAGTTTTCTCAAAATTTGAAAAGAGCGCGGAAAACTCTTTACTTTCGCTTAGGTTTTTCGCGCAAGGACGACGATTTTGAGGGAGTCAGGCACATATCTTCAACTGACTGCGTATAAACAGGAAACCGTGGTTGAAAATCGATCATTTCATCTTGTGCGTTGGATGGAAGCAGACGTCGTGGGAATGATTTAATCAACCAGCAGCTTCGGAGAGTGCACCTTCTGCGTGGTTAAAAACCTCAAACGCTCAGGTCGCAACTCTCATTTAGACTTCAGTCATCCAGTGGAGCAGTTGGCAATGGAAGCAAACCATTTGCGTGGTATAAAACCTCAAACGCTTAGGTCGTGCTTTCATTTGGACTTCAATCGTCAGGTGGAGCAGTCGCCAATGCTTTCATTTGGACTTCGGTCGTCAGGTGGAGTTTGCATTGGAGCAAAATATAACGGAAAATGGACAACAACGTGGAACATTCTGCAAAATCAGCCCTTCTAATGGCTCTAAATTTTTCCTAAAGAACTATAAAGATTGCTTCTTTGTAAATCGAAAATTAAAATGATCAGTGTAGTGCAAATCTAAGATAATTTGATCAGTTTTTGCAACTTTCACAGTTCTAAATTCGCAACAGTGTTTAAAATTGTTTATATCTAATCAGTGTTTAATATCTTAGAAAATTATACAATTTGGCTCTTCTGCGATGCCAGAAAATTATTCCGTATAGCATTTTAATAGTATCTTTTACTAAAATATTGAAATACGGAATGAAATAATCGACATCAAAATTCTCTAAGGTGCTATATAGAACCATAATTTTATACCCAAAGAATTATGTGAAATTTTACTTCACTATACTGCATACGGCCCATTTGTCAACCAGTTTTAGTTTGTAGTAAGTTTTCTGCAGATTTGCTATATAGAATGCATAGCACCGACTCAGTAGTCATTCATTTCGAATTTGGCTGTCATTGTCATCGTGTTGATTATAGTGCGACGGAGGAATCTCCAAGCGAAATATAACGCTTGTTACCGCAAGAAGGCAGAAGTCAGCGGTATCCATTGGAAGTCAATAATATCCATCGGAATTTGAACTAAACTCGTCACTCTCCATCACGAACGCCTTCATAAAAGGTTCTTTTCAGAACCACCATTATTTTATCGTAAGGAACTATACTGGTTATTTCATAATATTTGTGTGTCAAAATGTTTAATGTAACTAATCTGTACTGTAGTTTAGGTGTATCGTTTCAAATTCTAGTAGTGTAAAAGGGCAAAACTTGCACAATTCACACTATCGATCAACTAATTTATAGTCTAAAGTATAAAGTAAGAGTGTCAGTTTTATTCGTACTCACGACATCCAGTTATGTCTCTGACATTACACACCTGTACTTTTTTAACGCAGAGGGCAGTAGTGTCCTTCATGCAATGCGAGAATAAATCAGCTGACTATTGTTTACAATTCGATCTCAGTTAAGCAGTTTTTTGTGCTCGTGCCCGAAAAGTCCCAAAATGACACAAGCCCTCTCAGTCGCCCGATGCCAATCCAATTGAGTACGTTTGGGCTCAAATGAAGATGAAGGGAAGAACCGACCACACAATGTAAAGCAACTTGCTCGCCGAATTCACATTTGGAAGTCGTTTTGAGAACGACCTGCACAATCTCGCTCAAAGTATGCCTCGAAGGTGTCCAGCCATTATAAACGATGAAGGGGATTGGACTTCCTATTTTTGTATTTACATGTATGTTTTTTATCTAATAAAACAATATTCAGAAGTATTTTCGTGTTGAGTCTGACTGTAAATGTCCGCATCTATCGCAGTGCAAACATTGATTCATGTCGATCATGTCGCAGTGTGTATGCGCTTAAAATTATCGAGGGTGCTAAACACTTTTCGCACACGAACGTCTAGACTCAATCTCGGGTAGCTACGTAGCGATCGTACTACCGAGGAATACATACTTCGGCTGTAGTTTTTGCTACGAACGGAAAAACTGTTTGGCGCAGCGACTGTTGAAGATGGCTGGAGAATATAAAGTCCACCATAAATAAAACTGCCGCGAAGCATACTAGATACGAGGTTATCGAATCGAGGAAATGATTGGTTTGATGGCGAATGCTAGCAGTTGGTCGAAGAGAAGAATGTAGCAAGGACGAGGATGCTGCACGGAACACGGAAGTTCTATAATAAGATGAGCCGCTCACGTAGAGGCCACGAATATAAGCTGATCAATAGGTGGTAACCGCGGGCAATGGCCAATTGCCAGGCGAACTGCTCAAACCTGGAGGAGAGACACTGGCTAGAACGCTGCGCTGGATGAATTCTAAGGTTTGAGGGAAGGGGATTCTACCGCAGGAATTGATGGAAGGAGTGGAATCTCCCATCTGAGAAATCTGATAGGGTTGACTGTTGCAACTACCGAGCAATCACATTGTTGAACGGTATTCTTCCGAATTCTTTGCACTCGTCTATCTCCAATAGCTAGGGAATCCGCACGGCCGTATCACGGGGGATTGACTGGGGTTCGCATCACTACGGATGACATATTCGCGGTGAGTCAAGTACACCAGAAGTATCGTGAATAGAACGTACCCACGCATGACCTATTCATTTACTTCAAAGCAGCATATGACATAATCGATCGAGAACAGCTATAGCAGGTTATACACGGATACGAATACGCTTTTCCGGACAAACTGACGTGATTGTTTAAAGAATCGATGGATGATGTGTAACGTCCGAGTATCTGGGACGCTATCGAATCTCGGATAGGCCTATGAAAAGGGGGTAAACTATCTTGTCTCTTGTTAAATATTGCTTTGAAAGGTGTAAACGATTGGCACGAAATTGACAATCTACACAATGCTCATTAGACCGGATGTTCTCTATGGCCACGAGACCCGGACTATGTTGGCAGAAGACCAGCGTTCCCTTAGTGTACTTCGAAAGAAAAGTGCTGCGGACCATGTATGGCGAGGTGTAGATGGAAGATGGCACGTGGAGACGGCGTATGAAACACGAATTTCAACAGCTGCTGGGAGAATCACCCATTCTATGGATAGCTAAATTGGACGTCTACGAAGAACTGGGCATGTCATCAGGATGCTGGACGGCAACCCATTGAAAAGGATTCTTGAATCTAATCTGGTAGGCACAAGAAAAAAAGGGACACAGCGAGCAAGGTGAATCGATCAAGTGAAAGGGGATTAACGAACGGTTCGGTCCTTTGAGTAGCTGGCGAAGAAATGCCATGGATCTAAATAAATGGAGACATTTGCTGGATACAGCAAAAAACACCACATGACTAGGCTGATAGATAAGGTGGGTAAGTTATAGTCTAATATGCTCCATGACATGTCCGGTCTAGTTTCGCGGTTCCAGAAATATTGGATTTTGGATTGATCACTTCTGCGCGACATTTATTTTATTATTCAATAAAGTAATACAATTTCAGGCATGCTAAGATGCCAAGGGTATTTTCTAATCTTAATTAACGACTAACTTAAAACTAGAATAGTATCATTAGACTATGTCATCTCGGATTCTCGAAAATCCAGCTTTCAGCTGGCGATCGGCAGTGGTGGATGAATTGAATATTGCATGAGTCTTCCAGATGGCGTTGTAAATATCTATGCTGGCCGCATCCTTCGGTCCGTGTTGGTCCGCGGGAAACACCGCCCGTAAAAAGGGGATGTGGTAACAAAATGTCTAAAAACGACAAAGATCTAATTAGTTGCCATCAAGATGGTGAAGAGACCGGGAAGGGGGAACGAAAAAGTTAGTAACAGAAAAACACCTGTAGGCTGAGATTATACTTTCTGAGCGAGGAATAACACATTAAACTTGTATATCAATGTGTTAAAGATACTGATATATGAGAAGCATCTATAAACTATCCCGACTCGCCAACACATCCCGAACCGGAATCTCAGGCGGTCTACCTCGGGCCCTAAATTCCAATAGCTTCGACCTGGCCTCACGATACTCTACGCACGAACACGACATGCTCGATGTCCTGAGAACCGTCACCACAGATGCAGAGACCGGTCTCTGCGAGCCCAACACGCCGGAGATGTGCCTTGAAAGTGTAGTGATTTGACATGAGCCGCGAGATAACACGAATGAAATCGCGACTCACGTTCATCCTCCTGAACCAAGATTTCGTCGATACCCTAGGGATAATGGAATGTAGCCATCGTCCCAGCTCGCCTTTGCTCCATGAAGTATGACAACTTTCGAGAGTTTTCTGACGAGAAATACCGAAAAATTCATTGAAGCTTTTCTTTCATGATTTTCACCTTCTAGCGCGCACCTTAGCTTTTTCATTTCCCGGAGTGGAACAATGCGATGGGACCCGACGATATTGAATAAGACCGTTCAGATAAAGTTCACAAGTGTTCCCGTATTTTCCCCAGGAAATATGGGGGATTTTTTCCTGGCTTCATTGCCCGGAGAGATTCTATTGAACTTAGATTGTCCGTGACAATGAAGTAATGGTCTTTGAGCAAGGGTTCCATGATCTCGAGGGTGTACTAAATAGCAGCTAGTCCTGCGACGCGAACTGAAACCGGATCGCTGTACCGGAGTTTGTACGAAGCAGTGATGTTCTGATTGAAAATGCCGAAGCCTGTTGATGTTTGATCTGTCAGTGTAAAACACCTTTTCACAGTTGACTGTTCTAAATTTATTATAAAATTTTTAAGAGCCACTCGAGGGTGTTGTGACACAGCAGAATCAGAAGTATCCACGAAATGAGCACGGTTGGAAACAAAAAAGAAGGATTAATATTCTGAGCCATGTGATTAAAATACAAGGACATAAAACAGGTCTGAGAATTGAACTCGACAAGCCTTTCGAAGTTTTCAATCACCAGAGGATTCAAGATATCGCATCGGATAAGCAATCGATATGAGAGATCCCAGAATCGATTTTTCAATGGTAAGACGCCCGCGAGCACTTCGAGACTCATCGTATGAGTCGACTGCATGCAACCTAAGGCAATACGCAAGCAACGATACTGAATTATTTCTAGTTTAATGAAATAGGTGTTCGCGGCGGATCGGAAGCAGAAGCATCTATATTCCATTACGGACAATATCGTTGTTTGGTACAGCCTGATTAGGTGTATATAATTGTCTTCAGTCATGTGGGAGAATATTATCCTCAAGAAGCCTATTGAATAAATTCAATAGACGCCTTTTGGCAGAGTCAGGCAAATTTTTCAACAAGTTGAATTTGATTTTGTCTAACCCCGGAGCTTTATTGTTACACGATAAAAGCACAAGTGAGAACTCGACCATCGAAAAAGGTCTTTCGTTTCTGTTATATGAGGCGACGCGCTTGATCGTCTGTTCCGGAACAGAGTCAGGACATACTTATCTAGCGAAATCAAATATCCAACGGTTAGAATATTCCTCGCTTTCGTTCGTGGTGTTTTTGTTGCGCATTCGTCGGGCTGTGTTCCAAAGAGTGCTCATTGTTGTTTCTTTCAATAATTTGTCTACGAATCGATGCCAATAACCGCTTTTCTTCGCTATAATTTAGCTTCTCATTTTAGCGTCTAATGCCGCGTAGTTTCTAAAATTATCAGGTGTTCCGTTTTCCCTAAATTCGATAAATGATTAGCTCTTTCCGCATTTAATTCTGAGCACTCATTGTCCCATCACTTTTTGGGATGACGGATGTTAGTTTTCGCGCCGGGTACACTTTTCGTCTGAGCATGAGTCGCGGTGTCGAGAATCAAGCCAGCCAAAAACGTGTTTTCTTCCTCCGGAGGAAGTTCTTGTGTTGTTTCTAGTTTCTCAGATATCGGATAAAATAATGGTGGATCTGAAAGGAACATTCCATTAATGGCTTCTAAGTCGGTGCTATGCATTTTATATAGCAAATCAACAGAAAGTTCTACTACAAACTACAAGTGGTTGGAAAATGGGCCGTATACAGTATAGTGAAGAAAATTTCGCAAATTTCTTTGGGTATACAATTATTGTTTTAAAGAGAAACATACAGAATTTTGATGTCAATTATTTCGTTTCGGATTTAAATATTTCAGTGAAAAAAGTTATCAAAATACCGTACGAGATTAATTTCTGGTATTCAGATGGACCAAATTGTGCTATTCTCTAAGATATTAAACACTGTTGCGAATTTTGCACTGCGAAAATTGCTCAAAGCTTATCAATTTATCCTGAAAACTGACTCTGTGGCCTGAGCGTTTGAGGCTTTACACCACGAAAAAGGTCTACTTTCATTGCCGACTGCTCCTCCTGACGACCGAAGTCCAAATGAGAGGACGACCTAAGCGTTTCACGCTTTATACTTGGTTTGTTCTTACTGCTGTTGGTGGGAGAACCTCACTTCGACATCCAGTTCCGTCTGTAGCAATAAGAGAAATGAACAGTTCTTATTTCTATTTGTTCAGTTGATTCTGATATGTGCCTGACTACATCAAAACCGTCATCCGGATGCGAAAGCAAGCGCAAGCAAGCGTGATTAATTTTCCTCATTATTTCCAAAAGTTTTAGAAAACTTTGTTTTTCAATTATGTTTAGGGTTTTTTCGTGGTAAAGTCCTGCTCATTCTTGTACAGGGTAAATTTTGAAATGGCGCCCCATAGTAAAGTAAGTCGTATTCATGACAAAAGAACCGATTTGAAGAATTCTGAAATTAGGTACTGGACCTGAGTTCAAGAACTAAATTCAGAACTTAGAACAGACTCAGAATTCAGTTGGATTTTAGTATACTACAACTTTGATACTGAAATCAGTTCCGGAACCTTTTTCCAGAATCCAGTTCAGCAAGCAGGCTTTAATTCTAAACCCATATCCCGGAATTAAACTCTGAAACTTGAAGACGTTTTCTCGCAACGACTACCAAAATGGGTTGCATAGAGTACAGTAAAATGTCGCATAATTCTTTGGGAGCATCATTATGATTCTAAAAAGAACCGAATAGGAATTCTGGAATAAGGAACTGGAGCTGAGTTTAAGAACTATGATCAGACCCAGAGTTCAGTTGCAATTCTTGAACTACAATTTCGAAACTGAAATCATTTCCAGAATGCGAATGAGAGTTGCTACCTGAGCGTTTGAGGTTTAAACCACGCAGAAGGTGCGCACTCTCCGTCGCTGCTGGTTGAATGCGTCCTCTCGGCATGAAGACCGGAAAGCGAATGAGGGATCCTACCTGAGCGTTTGAGATTTTCACCACGCAGAAGGTGCACTCTCCGTCGCTGTTGGTTGATATCGTTTCCTCGATGACCGGAAAGCAAATTATAAATCATTCTCACGAAGTGTGCTTCCATCCGACACACAAGAAGAAATGATCGATTTTCGATCATGGTTCCCCTTTTATACGCATTCAGATGAAGATATGTGCCTGACTACCTCAAAATCGTCGTCCTTGCGCGAAAAAGCCAAGAAAAAGTAAAGAGTTTTCTGCGTTGTTTTCAAAGTTTTAGAAAACTTAATTTTTGAGTTGTTTGTGCACGGAACGACCGAAATCAGCATTTTCGCGAAAAATTTAGTTGATTTGCTGATTTTAGTTAGTTATTTTTTGAGACAACTAAAAAAATCTTACTTTTGCTGATTTAGATTTTTTATTCTCATTCCCTTAATAATAATAAAATATTTGTTGAAATGACTATTTTTTTTAGTTGAATTCACAAATTAAACGTACTGTCATTTCTTAGCTAAGGCACACTTCATATCCAGTCAACTAATTTTTTAGTTGAATTAAAGAAATATAATGTTGTTTTCAACCAATATGAATGGTTGAATTGGCTTCTGCAATCTGCAGCTATATGGCGCCCTGTCACCGAAACGGTAACACCTTAATGACTACTAGCCACTAGATGGCACACTACTGCCGAAAAAAAATTCAGACGCGGTTGTCTTTTCTATATTGGCAGGTATAAATACGATGTTGTGTTGGAGAAAAAGACATAAACGAAACGTAAACATCTTTTTGAATTTTTTTTCTTCTAAATCACTGTTTTCTTCATTCTCACTGAAAACTTTGAGCACTCGGAAAACAAAAACCGAGTACAAATAGTACACCGGACGGCGCAGCTCGGAAGGTTTGAAGATACAAAAAAACTTCATCACAATTAGAGTGAAACATTCGAAATTCACATCACTGCTCCGCGTAAAAACATTATTACGCACAATCGCTTCAAGTGCGCACAAATTCTGAATAAATGCACTTTCCACTAACAGTTTACGTCATTTTTACATATCGGTTTAGAAAATTATATAGGGATATATCGTAACGCATGCGAAAAACATCTAAACAATTTGCGAGCAGTTTCAACAAGACTGTCCCTTTTAGCTTTTTAATGGATTGTTTTGCTTTGACACTGCTGTCCTTCAGTAATGACGGTGATAGATAAATAGAATCAAAGTTTCTGATTTTAATAACGAAATTAGTTGTCAATGAGAATTTCGTGTTGGATTGAAATATTGCTGGTTTGTGTCCAGAATATTCGCCAACTAAACACATTCTCTAAAAATAAGAGTTTTTTTCAGCACAGTAAATTCTACATTTTAACTAATTTTATAGTTATTTTGGAAATTTTGTTGTTAGAATCAACTAATTCAAAAACAGTAATACGAATTAGGCGCAGAGCTAATTTCGGTCGTTCCGTGTGGTTATCTCACACTGTTCAAAATGTTATCCTAATTCCTGATCATATTTTTGATGAAATGGTGGAAGAATTATGTTTCTGCCGTTAATAAAAGTCGAGATATTCACGATTAAGTTCTGCCATATGGCTAATTTTGAAAAGGCATCCCATAGTAAAATAAGTCGTATTCACGACAAAAATAGTATATTTGGTCGTCAAAATTATTCATTCATAGGGATAATCTCGATCCAGACGAATAATGTTAAAATCGTGGAAGTTTGAAGGTATTTCAGAAGTTATGCAAATGTGTCCATATCCCGGAACTAAACTCTGAAACTTGAAGACGATTTCTCGCCACGACTACCAAAATGGGTTGCATAGAGTACAGTAAAATGTCGCATAATTCTTTGGGAGTATCATTATGATTCTAAAAAGAACCGAATAGGAATTCTGGAATAAAGAACTGAAGCTGAGTTTAAGAACTATGATCAGACCCAGAGTTCAGTTGCAATTCTAGAACTACAATTTCGAAATTGAAATCAGTTTCAGAATGCGAATGAAAGTTGCTACCTGAGCGTTTGAGGTTTAAACCACGCAGAAGGTGCGCAATTATTTCGTTTCGGATTTAAATATTTCAGTGAAAAAAGTTATCAAAATACCGTACGAGATTAATTTCTGGTATTCAGATGGACCAAATTGTGCTATTCTCTAAGATATTAAACACTGTTGCGAATTTTGCACTGCGAAAATTGCTCAAAGCTTATCAATTTATCCTGAAAACTGACTCTGTGGCCTGAGCGTTTGAGGCTTTACACCACGAAAAAGGTCTACTTTCATTGCCGACTGCTCCTCCTGACGACCGAAGTCCAAATGAGAGGACGACCTAAGCGTTTCACGCTTTATACTGCTGTTGGTGGGAGAACCTCACTTCGACATCCAGTTCCGTCTGTAGCAATAAGAGAAATGAACAGTTCTTATTTCTATTTGTTCAGTAGATTCTGATATGTGCCTGACTACATCAAAACCGTCATCCGGATGCGAAAGCAAGCGCAAGCAAGCGTGATTAATTTTCCTCATTATTTCCAAAAGTTTTAGAAAACTTTGTTTTTCTATTATGTTTAGGGTTTTTTCGTGGTAAAGTCCTGCTCATTCTTGTACAGGGTAAATTTTGAAATGGCGCCCCATAGTAAAGTAAGTCGTATTCATGACAAAAGAACCGATTTGAAGAATTCTGAAATTAGGTACTGGACCTGAGTTCAAGAACTAAATTCAGAACTTAGAACAGACTCAGAATTCAGTTGGATTTTAGTATACTACAACTTTGATACTGAAATCAGTTCCGGAACCATTTTCCAGAATCCAGTTCAGCAAGCAGGCTTTGAATTCTAAACCCATATCCCGGAATTAAACTCTGAAACTTGAAGACGATTTCTCGCCACGACTACCAAAATGGGTTGCATAGAGTACAGTAAAATGTCGCATAATTCTTTGGGAGTATCATTATGATTCTAAAAAGAACCGAATAGGAATTCTGGAATAAGGAACTGGAGCTGAGTTTAAGAACTATGATCAGACCCAGAGTTCAGTTGCAATTCTTGAACTACAATTTCGAAACTGAAATCATTTCCAGAATGCGAATGAGAGTTGCTACCTGAGCGTTTGAGGTTTAAACCACGCAGAAGGTGCGCACTCCCCGTCGCTGCTGGTTGAATGCGTCCTCTCGGCATGAAGACCGGAAAGCGAATGAGGGATCCTACCTGAGCGTTTGAGATTTTCACCACGCAGAAGGTGCACTCTCCGTCGCTGTTGGTTGATATCGTTTCCTCGATGACCGGAAAGCAAATTATAAATCATTCTCACGAAGTGTGCTTCCATCCGACACACAAGAAGAAATGATCGATTTTCGATCATGGTTCCCCTTTTATACGCATTCAGATGAAGATATGTGCCTAACTACCTCAAAATCGTCGTCCTTGCGCGAAAAAGCCAGAAAAAGGAAAGAGTTTTCTGCGTTGTTTTCAAAGTTTTAGAAAACTTAATTTTTGAGTTGTTTGTGGTTATCTCACACTGTTCAAAATGTTATCCTAATTCCTGATCATATTTTTGATGAAATGGTGAAAGAATTATGTTGCTGCCGTTAATACAAGTCGAGATATTCACGATTAAGTTCTGCCCATGCTTCCATATGGCTAATTTTGAAAAGGCATCGCATAGTAACATAAGTCGTATTCACGACAAAAATAGTATTTTTGGTCGTCAAAATTATTCCTTCATAGGGATAATCTCGATCCAGACGAATAATGTTAAAATCGTGGAAGTTTGAAGGTATTTCAGAAGTTATGCAAATGTGTCCAATTTCAGATTATTTACTAGAAATTTGAAAGGATCTATTTTTGGGATGATACTTGTACAATTCCACTGTATAACAGTGATTGTATCCTAGACCTCGGTGGGTGACTTAGCCATCGAAGGATACGATCGCTGAAAGAAGGGGTCATTTTGGAGTCAAGTGCTTCAAGAATAACTGTAGGAATAAAATCCATTAATAGACTTTTAAGACTTTGCACCGCACACGTATAGCTCTTGGCTCCTGGAATTTTTTTTCTGGCTACCTAGAGTTTCATTGATTCAAGGCCTCAGTCTTTTTCAAGGCTACCTGAATAACTAACAGTCTATTTGAAGACTAACAATTAGTCATCCTTTCTCAACGCTATACATGTTCTAATATAATCAGTCTTTTTCAAGAGTAAGAAATTAATCTGCTAATTTTAAGGCTAGCTATTTAAAGAACTATTCTTCGAACTAGTCAGTATTTATTAAGACTACCACAAAATCAGTCTTTATCAAAACTTTTCCAAACTAGGAGTCTAATCGAAGACTAATTTAGCCTAGTTAATTTAATTTCAAATTTCATTCATTTCAAAAATGCCTGCGTCCAACCGGAAAGGCATCAAGAATAAGGCTAAAAACAATTCAATACGGAATAAATCACAATCCGTCATTCAATATTTTTCTAGTAACATTCACGATCTTATAGAATCTGAATGTAAAAATAAAAGATAACGGATGGATTTCCCTTCCGTTGAGTCTATGCCGTCTAACAATATTCACGAGATTCTTCCTGAATCCAATTGTAGCAATATAGAAGAAAATTCTTCGAAAATTCCCAAAATGGACGCTTGTCGAAGAAACGGCGGTAATTTCCGACTTCAAAGCATTCCGTACTGAGCTTTCTACTTTTCTCCCGGAAGTAAAAGTCTCATGTCAAATCGGACGAAGAAGAGAATGTAGAGTCTTGATTGATGGATTGGTAGATAATGAACGTCTTATCCGATATTTGTCCGAGAAACTTCATAAATTTTATTCATATGACATAAAATCACTCAGACCCTCCAAGACTGTTTTGAAAGGCTTATCATCAAATCAAAGTACTGATGAATTTAAAAATGAACTAAAAGAATTGCTTGGTTTTGCGCACCATTCGCAATTCTAAACCACGCTCTGGAATTTCTCATGAACTTTACTTAATACACTTTAATCGAAGTGATGTAAACAATTTGAAAACTTTACAAAAAGTACGTTTCATTTCCCACATTAAAATTCATTGGGCATAAGCGTATTGCAAACTTAACGCAATGTCGTCGTTGCCAAGGCATCGGCCATGGAACCAAAAATTGTCATATGGATATACGGTGTTTGAATTGTGGTAAATTGCATTCGAAAGACGTTTGTCCAATGAATGAAACCACTGAAAAATTTTCATGTTCAAATTGCGATGGAAATCATAAATCATAAATTCAATTATTTGAAATGTCCTGTCATGGAAAAAAATTTAAACGCTCGTCGCTTAGACAACAAGTCAAATCAACGACCTTAAATTTACAGAACATACCTGTAAATGAAAAAATCGTTACAAATGCCACGCCTAATTCTTCTAAGGAACTTATTTTCTCGAATTTAAAACAAAAACCTGTTTTAATCCACCTAGTGGTGTAATGATGCCTTTCTCATATCAATCATACTATCATATATAATACTGTGGCATTCTTCAAAATAATTTTCTTCAATTCCTAAAAAAAATAACCGAAATCGGTTTGTTTGACCGTCTACTGATAAAAACTATTAATTGGAGAAGATTTGAGGTCGATTTAGAAATATTTTAAGGTTTTTCCCCATTTTCAGTGATGGAATACAATTTTTAACACACTTTACCCTATATTTCTGGATCCGGAAGTCGGATTCGCATGAAATTCAGGAATTACGTATGGGACCACAGGACCTTTCATTTGAACCTAGGTTTGTGAAAATACCGATTTTCTATGAGAAAAGATAGAACATATATTTTTTTTTTGCACATTTTACACCATAACTCCCGAACCGGAAGTCCGATCCAAATAATAATCAGGAATTTTTTATGGGACCTCAAGACCTTTCATTTGAATTTAGGTTTGTGAAAATCGGTTCAGCCATCTCTGAGAAAAGTTAGTGCACTTATTTTCACTGTTTTTTGCACATTTTACCCCATAATTCCGGAACCGGAAGTCCGATCCAAACGATATTCAGGAATTTTGTATGGGACTACAAGACCTTTCATTTGAATCTAAGTTTGTGAAAATCGGTTCAGCCATCTCCGAGAAAAGTTAGTGCAAAAAACGTTACATACACACATACGCACATACACACATACACACACATACCCACACACACACATACGAACACAGACATTTTGCGTACTCGACGAACCGAGTCGTATGGTATATGACACTCGGCCCTCCGGGCCTCAGTTCAAAAGTCGGTTTTCACAGTGATTGCATAACCTTTCTATATGAGAAAGGCAAAACAGGTACGCCTTAAAATTCGTCTTCTAATGAAAACAATTTATTGACAGGCAGTCTAATGGCAGTTGCACTAGTGTAACAGGCAGAAATCTATCTACCAATATTCCTACAATGTCATTCGCTTCATTAAACGAAGTCGATTTAGATGATATAACTGAAAATAGAATGATCTACCTACAAGATCAAATTTTTCAAATGATCATCCGAATGAATTCGATTTCATCACTTTTTGAAGCATTTCAAATCGGATGGCAATTTGCAAATAATATTATAATGAATTTAAATTTTAACAGTGATGTTAAATAATTATTTGAATATTTTAAATCGAGTGAAGATGAATTTTAAAATTTTCTCAAAGTTCGAAAAATTCATATTGAATTGTGACACAAACTTTTCTTAAACCAAATATCAAATTGAAAATTAATCCACATTATGTGGTTTATCGATTTGACAGGTTTACTGGAATGGGTGGTGGAGTTGTCATTTTTGTCGAATGGCAAATTAAACATCGATATTTACCTTCTTTCAATACTAAAGTTATTGAAAGCTTGGGAATCGAAGTTGAAACCATTTATGGAATTTATTTCATCGCTGGAGCATATTTGCCATTCCAATGCACCGGCGAATAATTAAATTTCTTTAAAGGCGATTTACAAAAACTCACAAGATATCGACCGAAGTTTTTCGTAATAGGGGACTTAAATGCTAAGCGTGTCCAGTGGAATTGTAGGCAAAATAACAGTAATGGTAAAATACTTCATAGTCAACTCTCAGCTGGTTACTTCACAGTTCTTCATCCCAGTAATCCGACTTGTTTCTCTTCCGTGAAAAACCCGTCTACAATTGATTTGGTTCTAACAGATCAAAGTCATATTTGTAGTGAACCGATTACACATTACACGCTGACTTTGACCCAGATCATTTTCCTGTAACATTCAAACTTTCCAACAAAGCTAAACTAATACAAACTAATGGTTGAATTACAGATCTCACATTGAAAATCATGTGGAACATGAAACTATTTTAGAAAATTCTGCGGACATCGACATCGATAATTTGAATCGTTAATTATCGACGCTAGAAATATTTCAGTTCCCAAAGCTCAAACTAAATTAAATTCTCCTAGCATCGATGACAATCTTCAATTGCTCATTCAGTTGAAGAATGTTCGTCGACGACAATATCAACGTTCTCGTGATCCTGCTATGAAAAACATAGTTAAGGATTTACAAAAAGAAATTAAACATAGGTTTACTCTTTTGCGAAATGAAAATTTCATACAAATTAAATCATATTTTAAACCTTTCTGGATACTTTCTAAGGTTCCTAAGAAACCTCAAAAACCAATTCCTGCTCTCAAGGAAGGGAATCAAATACTTTTTACAAATGGCGAAATAGCTCAAATACTTGCTCAGCAGTTCGAGAGTGTCCACAATTTTAATTTGAACGTTGTGAGTCCTATTGACCTATGACATTATTGAGACGAATTTTATTAAATTATTAAAAATCTTCCCGATGTTGCCTTGAGACTCTTGGTTAAAATGTTAAACAAGTGTTTTTCCAGTTTCCTATTTTTGTCATGCATACGACTTACTTTACTATGGGGTGCCTTTTCAAAATTTACCCTGTGAGAGAGATGATGATGATGATGATGATGATGATGATGATGATGATGATGATGATGATGATGATGATGATGATGATGATGATGATGATGATGATGGTTCCACCTCATACCCCTACAAAGGTGTGAGCTGAACGAGTTATCTAAGTGATAATTAATATTATTACATGCTTTAACCAGTAATCAAAAATTGAAACGAGCTGGTTAACTTAGCAGGCATAGATATTCCTTCGATAGAGCAGCTGAACAAAAAGAAATTACTATACTACATTATATATTACAATTACTATCCAGGGTTGATCAAGAAAATTTCCAACCCGGGAAGATCCTTGAACAAATTAGGAATCGAACCCAATATCTCGACCAGTATCAGACAATAATTCACCAGGCCCTTCCCGCCGGACCAGTTCATCGTTATCACCACCAGCTACGATGGAATAACGAGACTGCGAATGAGCAGAGCCAAGCCCAATTTCATCAACAACTGTAGATCCCAGCATAACTCAAGAAAATCATAATTGGTCTCAAACAATAACATCTCTTAATTCAGCCTTATTCCATTTCTAGATTGTCTTTGACTGCTTTACGCGCGCGGGCTCAAACTTTTGTAGACAACTCATTTACTTTTTATCTTTATCAACTCTAAAATACTAATAACAAAAAAAAATCCATCATCATCATACAGATCATAATAACTTCTAACATCTACAAAAAATAGTGATAAGTCAAAATACATTCTTCTTCATTTTACATAATTTTAAAGAAATCAAATTATAATATATATTTTAAAATCGGTTCATAAGACAGATTTTACATGTGAAATACATAAATAGTCAATATTGAAATCTCCTGAAATTATGTTCAATTTACTGAAATCTAAGAAGCTTTCCCACCAGTTTTCTAAAATTTCCAGAAAACGACGGTCACTTGAACTAGGAGAATGATATACAACTCCATAATTTCCCTGCTGCATGCCTCTTTCAACTGATATGCCCAAAAACCAATTATTTTCAATCATTTCGTTTGATCGAATGCTGAACTTAATCGATTCTCTTACGTAAATTGCTACTCCACCGGTATGTCTTGAATGCGATAAGCAATAAGCAACAGTGTAACCAGGAATACCCAGCTGATCAAATGCACTGGAATCAACTATATGTGTTTCCGATAGCATAACTAACAAGGGCCTTCTATCCTCTACAAGATGCCGCATTGCGACAAAGTTAGTAGACAAACCGGCTATATTCAAATACAAAATTTCCGATAGCCTCCTGTCAGTTAGTTGCTATCCACTAGACAAAACGTTTTTCTTTTTCGATTCAAGCAGCCTACGGTATACTGGACACTGTTTACTGAATGCCGGATGATTTATGTCCAAATTCATTTCTAAGTTCTATGTGCTGCATTACATGTAGAACAAGTCTCTTTATTCGCACAATTTGTACTCTTGTGACCAAACTCTCCACATTTGAAACATCTCAGTACATTAAAGGCCTCGTAAATAGAACTCTTATCCCATCCAATACTAACCGTTTGGGCTGCCATCAGATTGCTATAAGTGTTTTTATCAACCTCTATTATTACATTATATTTGTTATATCTGAAGCGTGGATTTTCAAAATTAGCAACAACTTTCACATCTTCGATCGCAACGCCCTCGTTCTGACTTCTCAAAAGATCGATGAAGACATCAGAGGAATATCGATCACTCATCCCCACTATTTTAATTTTTGGTTTTCCGGGTGTGGGTATAACAGCACTGTAGTTGGCACCCAAATTGCCTTCAATGTTCTCTTTCACTAATTTAATATCTTCCCCGGCTGCACACTCAACAATAATCGAGCCATCTTTACCGTTTTTAAAGTTACTAATCTTATGTGCTCTTGGATCTAGCTTGTCTTTTAAAAATTTCCTTGTATCATCACTCGTTTGTGATGTCTCGACTGGTTTTATCAAAATGACCGAACGAGTCTTACTATTTTTATTACTTTTGTTCTTATTTGTAAATTTTCCAGACAGAACATTCGCATATGTCATTTTATTATTTTTATTAAAAACCTCGTCATTATTTTTAAAATCGTTAATGTCCATACCTGTCGATTCATCTTCATTATCAGTCATTAACTTTCTTTTTCGTCTAGGATTACCATCAGACTCAGACTAAGTCTTTCTTCCTACAACAACTTGTTTTCTGTTCACTACATCCAATTCATTACACTAGCCACACTGTTTTCCAAGCATGTCATTTTACTCTCGAGAGTATCATTGTAGGATTTAATCAGTCTCTCAATTCCGTTCTCCAATGCGATGTTCATCTGCGATATGATGCTCTGCCGCTCACCAGCAAATGATTCCGCGATGGATGTTAGTTTATCCATCTCCTTCCTCATATCGCTACTGAACGAATGATCACCACCACCAGACACCACATTAGATGCACCTGAAAGACATTCTCCACATTTATACAAAAGCATCGGAGTTTCGGAAAGCCAGTTCACCATTGCCTTCGTAAGGTTTGAACACTTCTGATGTAAACCATTATTACAAAAAGAACATACTATCCGATCCGATACTGTTAGCTTCTCTTTGCACCTGCCACACTCACCCATCATTTCTGCGCAAACCAAACGGTCCGAGACAGCAGAAGGACAAATAAACAGAATGCAAAAACACTACACATATCATTCAATTCACCCGAAACGACGCCTTTTGTTCAGGCGAACGCTGAACGGGAATAATTAAATCGAAATAGCACCAAATATAGGCATGCACAGAAAATGCACTCTACTTATCTGAATAAAATACAGTCTCGCACTTAGTGTTGCACTAAATTCTTTACGAAAAGTAATGTATTTCACATAAATTATATCACAATTTGATTCGGCACAATAGATGCACAAGTTATCATGATCGTCACTCACACACTGATAAGTGTGTGAGTGACGATCATGATAAGTTTTTGATCGTGAATATCTATTGTTGTATCTAACGAATCAACATAATTTTTGCTACATGTCATCGGAAATATGATCACAATTTTATAATAAAATTTTCAGTTTTGTGACAAATAATTCAAAATTAAACTTTTCTGAAATGTTTGGTATAAACGAGTATCAAAGAGGATAATTCATAAGGCGCGTTTTCCTTTCTCGTATTTTTAAAGCTCATAGCTCAGTGATCTGTGAAGGATTTATATAATCTAACTACCAATAGAATCGAAATTTTTCAACTTAAACGTGTATAGCAAAAACATTGAAGTATTTCAATAGTACACTATTGAAAAACCTGTCCAATCAGAACGCGTTCTGAGGAAGAGAACAAAATATCTGCTGCTGTACAAAAAATCGTTCGAGAAAAATGTTCCGAATAGTGTTTAATATCGTAGTGAGTTCCATAATTCGGTCCTTCTGAAAGGCAGGAATGAATCCCGTACAGCATATTGATAGTTTCTTTCAATGAAATGCAAATCCGAAATGAAATAATCGACATTAAAATTCTGTATGCGGTTATTTTTATAGCCGTTAGGACCGCCCATTAGTGAAAAAGCTACAAACGAAACCACATAAAAAAACCTCTTAGCAAAAATTGAATCAGTTTAGATTCTATCGCCACTGCGAGCAGATGTGTTTTGTGTCGTCTGCACAGCTAGTTTCGCTTTCGACAAGAGCGATTACGTCACAGCTGCCAGTCATTAGCATTGGGAAAAAAACAACGGTGGAGAGCATTAACCAAAATCAGCCGTTCTAATGGCTCTAAAAGTTTTCTAAAGAACTATTAAGATTTGATGTTCGCAAATCGAAGGTAAATATCCTCAGTTTAGTGCAAATCTAGAACAGTTTGGTTAGATTTGTGCACTTTTCGCTGTGCGAAATTCACAGTAATCGCGATCAAATGAAGCCTTTTTTTTAGAAAAATGTGAAAAAGGGGAATGCTTGCATAATTCGTACAATTGATCAACTAATTGATACTCGGAAGTGTTAAGGAACATGTCAGTTGTTTTCGTATTCACGACATCCAATTATGTCTCTGACATTACCCGACCGCCTTTTTTATCCAAATGATTTACAATTATTCAACTGATCGTACTTTTCAGAATTGTAAATCTGATTTGTTACCCGTACGAGCAGGTGTTCTGCAGGGATCGAGCGTTGCTCTAATCTTGTATGATATTTTCTCTTCTGATCTTCCAAATCTACCCATTAGGTGTCAGAAATCGCTATTCTCTGACGACACAAGTCTGTTAGCCACAGGAAGAAATCTAAGAGAGATCTGCAGTCGCCTACAAAGAAGCTTAAATATGTTTAGTGACTATCTGTCCAAATAGAAAATTGCACCAATTACAGCAAAAGCGCAATTGATTGCCTTTCCTCGTAAGCCAAGAGCTCCCCTTCTTAAACCAAACAATAATCACATTATCAAATTGAATGGCTTGGAATTGACATGGTCTGATCAAGCTAAATACTTAGTAATAGTACTGTTGTTGTACCGTTTAATTCCTAGCTAACAGCTCAAACAGAAATTTAGTAAATTCTCACTATCAATGGTCACATTGAAGGAATCCAGGCAAAGTGTAATAAATATATTAAGGAGTGTATCGGAAAGTAGTTAGCAACATTGATTATTGAATAAAAAAGCGAAAACAAAACATATTTTGACATCAGTTTTCGATACATTGTACAAAAATTACATTTTTATGCATTTCACTAATTATATTGAAGAAAATCCCAGTTTCTATAAAACGCTCGCACTTTGAACTTGACATTCTTCATTAAATTCTGTACAGTTACTTTTGTGATTTTCCTGGTGGCAGCTGACCAGTTTTTTGAACTCCTGTATGTTTTGGGACACTGGGACTTGCACCGAAAGTGCCGCTTGACAATTGCCCAATACCTTTCAATTGGTCGAAGATCCGGGCAGTTCGGTGGGTTGATGTCCTTTTCCATGAATTGTACATTATTTTTTGACAACCACTGTAGAACGGAGTTGGCGTAGTGGGCTGAAGCCAAATCCGGCCAGAATAGAGGAGGAGCCTCATGCTTTCTGCAAAGTGGCAGCATTCTCTTCTTCAAACATTCTTCCTCGTACACCTTCGCGTTAATTGTGCCCTTTGTGAAGAAAATCGACGACCGCAAACCACATGTACAAATTACTTGCCAGACCAACACCTTCTGCCCAAACTTATCCATCGCCACCGTGGTTTCAGCGTCGTCCAGGTCCTGGTACACCGATTTCGTATAATATTGCCGTCCGGGCAGCGCTCGAGAGTTTTCCTTGGCGTAGGTTTCGGCGTCGATCAGGATGCATCCATCTTTATTCTGTAAAACCCGGTTGCACAGTTTTCGCGCTCTTGTTTTGGCCTGAACTTGATGTACCAGGGACTTTTTCGGCACCTTCTGTTTCTTGTACGTTTTCAGGGAGTTCCGAACTTTGATCCGTTAAATCATGGTGTTGGTGTTGGTGTTGAACTGCTTGGCCAAATCCCGCGTCGACGCCGATGGGTTTTTCCTGATGTACTCAACCACTTTTAAGTCTCGGCCGGGCTGGCTGGGACCCGTTTTCCTACCGGATCGGGACAAATCCTTCATGGAAAGGGTCTTACCGAACTTCTCGATAGTATTTTTGACACTGGTGTGGTGCACTTTCACATAAGCATATTCCGACAAAAATCGATGCAATCTTCAATTGAAATGATTCGCTCTCTGTATTAGTTAGTAAGTTAGCATATAAGTTCCTTTTCCCCATTACACAATACAAGTAGGTTTAGAATTTTCCCTACACAAAAATCTCAGAATTGGGGAAGCGAATGATGTCTTCATGGTAATAACCAAATCATGTATATAATAGGGCTGAAAAGTTACTACTTGTGGCTGAACACCCAATTTAAATCCTAATAATTTAATTTTAACTCATATTCCAATAAATAGTTATTAAAAAAAATAAAAAAAATTAACATTCTTGAGTAGGGGTTTCTTAAAACCGATTGCCCCATGCTTAAGAACGTCCTCGCAAGTCAGACTCGGATCGGTGATCACGCCGTCTATCTCGACTTCGCGAGCTGGAATGTATACGCGATACGGTCAGGTCTTTAGATAATCTAAGGATGTTCAATTTTTTCCGTTTGCTTTGGTCCGGATGTAAACCGCGTACGGAAGTGCATGCCCATCGGGATAATTTTTTGTACGAAACTTATTGCTATCAGATGACTCTATTCCGTCATCTGGAATGAGATCGGGTATTTTTGAGCCTGTGGTCATGGCACGGATAAGTGTCCGTGCGGGTAAAGATTGAAGGTTAGTGGTAGTGAACAACAGGGAAAAAATGAAAAGAAAAAAAAAACTTAGCTTTAGTTCTCAAACGGCGAACGGTTGTCAAGGCCCGGTCCAAGGCAATCGGTGAATATTCCTGTTCAATAAAGTGCAAACAAATCTCTTTGAGGAAAAAGCACTTTTTTGCAGTCTTTTGCTGGACTGTACAATGAAACCTTACACGTTTTTCACTATACACTCTCTAATGTATTTGTAAACAATATAGCAGCAGCGCCCAGCGGGCTAACGGCACCACACAGTGCTTCTTTACACAGCTCACAATCGACCTTGAGGACGGATTAATTCGAATTATCACTCGACCGCACTGATGCAGACAATAGAATACGGAACGACCGGGGAAAACGGAATAAAATAATTCACCGCACTATTGGAGAAACACGACACAGTGGTACTGATCTGTGCGACTTGATACGAATACTAATGATCCGACCGGTATAAGAAGAAAAGGCGCGCAGCGGGCAAGATGGATCGATCAAATTGAGGACGACCTGCGGACCCTTCGCAGCTACCGAGGCTGGCGGCGAACAGCCATGAACCGAGTTGAATGGAGACGCCTCCTATATACAGCAGAGACCCGCGTGGTCTACGACTGAAAGAGTCGAGAGTCGACATATTTGAGCATACAACATCCAATTCAATTCAGTTCATTCAATTTATAACTAATTTAGTCATTCAATTTATAACCAAATTGCTACTGTATTTTCTCACCAATAGCAAAATTTTTCATTCTTTGTTATAGATCAAAACCCTTTATCATGAGCCGAACCGAGTGTACTGCTAGTTTGATTCATAAGCGAGAGATATGAATGATGAGTGGGATACTTGTTGTGGTCAACTAATCACCTATATAGCTATGAAATATCCTAAAATTGGCTATTCATAACAATACACTATAACTTTGTGAGTTGACGAGTCCGATCAGTGAGCTTCTTTCAAATATTTAGATGAATTTTAAGTTCCAAATGCAAACAGCCGAAACCGAACAGATTCTAAGAAATTTTGTTTTATTGTATCCTGTTATTTTAATTTTATGACACAACAATTTACCAAATATGCAGTGGCGTCTTGTGCTTATGCGCACGTCGTGCACTGCACAACCGGTCAAATGGAACGAATTAACTGCATCCCCAGTGGCTTATGCTTATGGTAGTTGAAAACAAATTGCTGCCTCTATCTCAGTTTCAACGTCGAAACGGTTTTATTAATGACATTATTGACAGATTTGGTCGACGTGCACTCATTTATTCGTCCACTCTTTCATGACATCATTCATTTCAAGTTTTAGCCATTAATTATGATACTAAAAGAAAAGGAGGTTTTTGTGCCTTCTTGAGCGAGAACTGGCCGTACAGTCAGTTCAAGAGGGATTTTTTCCTTATCCGATAGATAGTTGATTAGATTTTGCTCTAAGAATTTAGTTAATTGATTGATTTCATTAAGAGCCCTTTAAAAGGAATTTTACATTTCATTGGGTGCTCTCTCATATTGTAAATAGTGTGTTCCCTTCTTTGTTAGTATATAATCGTCAAATGTAAGTACCTCAGCTGTCAACGTCATGATTTTTGTATGTTTTTTTTTGGATTGAACTTTTTTCTGAGCTGAGGTATGTATGTGTCCGTGACCAGTAAGCTACGAGTGAGTGAGATTTTTGGTGCGGGGGAGTTTTGAGGGCCATGAAAAAACGTTTAATTAAAAAAAATCCCATCCAAAAGAATATTGATAATTCATTGTATTGAAAAACACAAGCAATTATCAATTTCTCAATCTGTAGTTTTAGCCAGTGTTGCTAAGCTCATTCAAATTGCACACTTTCTGCTCCCTCATGTGCCACCTAAACATCAAAGACTCTCCTGTGAGTGTGCTACACACACATTTTCTCGCATAATTGCTATACGGCATTCTTAACTGGCTAGTGACGATCAAACATTCTCCACCTCAGTCGTGCTCCTTTTGGCCCTCACTCACTCGTGTACAGACAAGCATGCACACTCCTACTGCACCCGTTACTCTTCCACTCTCGCACTCTTGCTGTTGCTTAATCTTTGATTATTACGCACATGAAAACTCCTACTCGCTCTTTCGATCCCACACGAACTCTTATTTCCATTCGAACTCTAAGTTCTATTGCTGCGTTGAGGTTCCATTCATTATTGTTATTATAACGACAATAATAAAAATAAAATCACAAAGCATGTTTCATGCAGCAGTTTCAACCATATTTCCGCGCTTTACTTGAATTTCGTACAGAGAATTAACAGGAGTGCGCAAAACCCTGAACTCCTGTTACACCCAAACCTCCATTTACGTAACTTATATATGTATATATGTATTAATATACGTACGCATGTGTGCAAATATTTGTAATTCTTAATACATATAAATATTGGTGAAGTAAAAGCGATCATTTATATGTATGAATATATACACATACATGCAGACGGGCGAGTGTGTAAGCATACATACATACATATATAAGGTTCGTAAATGGAGGTTTGGGTGTACTTCTATAAATCAAATTCATACTAAATAGCGTTTAATTGGGTTTATTCCAATTAGGCCATGAGAGTAAAACAATCCTGAAATTAAAACGAAGTGTTTTTCTCGGTAATCAATATTCAGAATGTTCTTTTACTGTAACATATTTGCATTGCATGCTGCTATTGGGTATTGGACTTTCGACATGTGAATATTATCATCTGCTAGTGAAAATGGTATCCGTCCTTTTTATTTCTTCGAGGAGCTGTGGAATACATCAGAAGCGTTAATCAGTTAATACTGTACTTACAAACAATCGCTCCCATATTTAAAGATGGCGATCGGCGAAATGTTGCTAATTACTGTTGGGTTACCAGTCTCTCTGCCTCATCTAAACTTTTTGAAATGATTGTAAGTGATGCCATGTTAGATCGAGTGAGGAATTACGTTTCATTTGATCAGCATGGATTTATACCAGGAAGATCAGTTTCGACGAATCTGTTAACATTCACGTCTAAGGGGCTGTCCATAAAAGACGTCACGCCACAAGGGGGAGGGGGGTGTTTCATACAACGTGACCTTTTGCGACAGGGGGAAGGGGGGGAGGTTTCTGGAATGTGACGTCCAATATTTTCAATGAGCGCATTTTTGAAATACATAATTATATTACTGCTTTGTCCTATTTCCTGAAAAAATTTCCACAATAAACGTTTACATTCTATAGAAAAACGTGTATTTGTTGATGTAAAAGCTTCTTCTTGTAAATTCGGAAATGAATGATGCAGGAAATCATTTCTGATGTGATCAGCAAAAGTGCACCAAGGAGCGAGTAAATTAGCTAAAATAATAAATTTTGCCTAATATGAGTAAAAAGAAAAAAATGCCTTCAAACTGTTTAACTTAAGTTATGCACTTACAATTTTTTCAGTAATTTGATTTTCTAGCATAGATAATAGTATATCATAAGAATTCCTCTTATGTGATTTCTCCATTTGAAAAAGGGCGGGAAATAAACGATTTCAGACGTAGATCATGTCATGTCTTATCTTGATCATATATGATTTTCCTCCACCAACATCAAAGCTTATCGAATCATTCAATGATTGAACTTACATAAATCAAGAATCATTTTAGCTCAAAATCACTACCGATTTTGTGTGACGGAAGATCAGTACCGATATTGATCGATGTGATTTAAAATTCACTGATCAACTGATCATGAAAATATTCTCAGGCAGTGATCTCGTTTTGATGAGATTTTGGTCTTTATTTTCTCAGCCCTGTATGTTACACTAAGGAAATACTATTCTTTACCTAAAACAATAATATATCTGTGTACCCCTAGGAGGAATAAAACAGATGATTTAAATGTTTCATCAATTCCAACTAAATACTTTTGTTATTTTATATTATTGATATTAAAAAAATAATTCCGATGATTTTGTAGTTTTAGGGATATTTTTTAATCTAATGACAGCATGTAATAAATCGATTTTTCCCTCATATTTGTATGGTTTGTCATACATATTGAGAATGTATTGAGATGAATTTTATTTGTTTTGAACTCGTGACATGTGACAAAGGGGGGATGGGGTTTCTTTGATTCTGTGACAATTTGTGACAAAGGGGGGATGGGGAGTCAAAAATCGTCAAAAAAGCGTGACGTCTTTTATGGACAGCCCCTAAGTGTATCGCTAGCATGGAGGAAAAAACTCAAATGGATGTTGTCTACACTGATCTAAAAGCAGCATTTGGCAAAATTGACCACGAAATACTACTTTGTAAATTATATCGTCTCGGCATCTCTGCGCAGCTCGTGTCTTAAGATCGTACCTGACTGGTAGAGTATTACGAGTGAAGTTGGATAACTGAACATCATCTCAATTCACGAACAATTCAGGAGTTCCTCAAGGTAGCAATTTGGGACCATTACTTTTCGTACTGTTTTTCATTATGTCTCATTTGCTTTGCCAAATGGCTGCAGACGAATTAAAATTGTACCTCGTAGTTCGTACCGTAGAGGATTGCCAGCGGTTACAATATCTACTAGAATTGTTCGTTGATTGGTGTCACAGAAACAAGCTAATCATTAACGTGGCAAAATGTCAGGTAATTACGTTCCACCGTACTTTGATTCCTGTGAAATTTAATTACAGTATTTGTGGCTCTGTTCTGACTAGAGTTAACCAGGTGAGCGATTTAGGAGTATTGTTGGATGAAAAACTGACCTTTGATTCACATCGATCACTGATCATTTCAGAAGCTTCACGTCAGTTGGAATTTATTTCAAAAATCGCTAAGGATTTTAAAGATCCTCATTGCTTGAAGGCATTATATTGCTCACTCGTTAGACCTATTCTTGGGAACGCTTCATCAGTTTGGTTACCGTATCAGCTATCGTGGTGCATGCGAATTGAACGAGTTCAAAAGCGGTTTGTTCGTTTAGCATTACGGAATGTAACGTGGAGAGATCCCTCGAATCTTCCACCATATCCGGATAGATGTCAACTAATCGGAATTGAATCGCTGTTACGTCGCCGTAAAATACAACAGACAGTAGTTATTGCAAAACTGATCAACGGAGAAATCGATGCACCGGAATTGCGATCCGAAATAAATTTTTGAGCACCGAACAGAACCCTGCGGAACGGCACTCTACTTCAGCAAAGATTTCATAGAACTAGTTTTGGATGTAATGAACCGATAACCACTGCCATTCGATCATTCACTGCTGTAGAAGATCTTTTTGAGTTTGGCGAATCATCCAGCCGCTTCGCTAGTAAAGTTAAGCGATCTTCCGTGTTTTGATATTTTTTCTAGTCTTTAGTTTTTGTTTTTAATTGAATTATGTGTATTTTGTTTTTAATAATGTTGTGTGACTATTAGTTTTAGATGTATTGTGATAATGATTATGTGTTGTTTTTTTAAAAAAGATGATGGTTTTTGAGTCCGTTTGAGAATGACATATTTTATGTTCAACTCAAATGGGTTTTTCTCCACCCATATCCATGTAGATTTCGAATCCGATGGATACTACAATAATAAATAAATAAATGAATAAGTAAATAACTGGGGTCAAATTCTAGCACAATCTAACGACTATCATGGTGCTCACATAAGCTTCGATTTGCAAAAAAACTACCGTGCGCAGCACACTGCCAGTCCACTGGAAGAATGCTCACACTCCATATGTGTAGATGTGGACTCGCTCTTGGAGTGATTCCTAACATAATGTGAAAGATTGTGGGCTGACTCGCAGCAGTAACCAACTCGCAGTAAGTGTTTACTCCTGCTCACTCTCACTCATTGCACCCAAAAGAAAACACCACTCATGTTCAAAATGTACTTTGTTGTGAGTCACGTACGCGTACGCGTCGCTCGAAAATGTGCAGCGTGCACTGGGCTCTCGCTCTATTAGAAACACTGGTTTTAACCTACAATGAACGGTTACAACTGATATAATGAGGGCACAATCCGTAAATTTTGTTACGAGACTCCACTGCAAATATGTCTTGTCACTTTTCCCCTGAAAATAAAAAATACGAATATTTTGCGCAATAAATTGATAATATTTTGTTTTATTTGATGTTTTACATGTTATACAGTTATTGAACAGCTCACCTCATGATTAACGATGCTATCCGTAAAATGATGGTAAAGATGAAACTCATCGCTGATCTAACCAAACACACTCACCTACGCAGAGCACCACAGACATCAAATTATGATGGTATTGATGGTTCTCAGTTTTGATTTCATAGCATCTAACTATCATTCCTAGTTTTAAAAGTGAGTACTAAGTTTGGCATCACCGTACCGAGCTACACCGGTGAGTGTATGCTTAAACCACAGAGCTGCCAACACAACCCAGATTTTCGGTTTTCTCTTTGCTGGTACTCAAAACGAGCACGAGCATTATTGTACGAAAACAAAAGTCGAACCGTAGCGTGATGTATATCATAAACGATTGAATTTCTTGTCTCGAGCTAAACACAACTGGCTACTGAGCCGAATCCAGTTTACGAGAATTGGACTGAAACGGCATCGACTCTGGTGGATGGGGAATACAAGCGAGACAATGGCATAAGAATCGGATCCAATGTAAAGATGTGCAAACACTTAAAATCACAACTCACAAATCGTCTCTCAGTGGGTTCAAATATTTGATGTGCACTCAGCGCTCATCTGCTGATTGCTTGACAGTACGATGTTGAGACGATGTTTTCTCTACACAAATGGCTACCCAGTTACTAAACTCGCTCAGTGATGCTTCTGAAACCGATTTGCAGGTGAGCTGAACTCAGTGATGATAAAGTACGGAGTTGATTATTGCCAGGCCTGATCGTCGCCACCACCAGTATCCTCTAAAAATGGAACCATTCTTGAACATAAATGTATTTCTTTTATGTTTGTTTACTTTTTGCCTTCCTCATATAAAAAGACTATACAATCACTGCTAAATCTGACCTTTCAACCGAGGCCCGGAGGGCCGAATGTAATGTAATATTCGAGTCAGCTCGACGAACAGTCTGTCTGTAAGTGTATGTGTGTGACAAACAGATTTTGACAAACTTAGATTCAAATGAAAGGTCTTATGGTCTCATGCAAAGCTCCTGAGTTTTATTTGGATCCGACTTCTGGTTCCGGAATTACATAAATGTCATTCACTTTTCGGAATTGACTTTACCGGATTTCACAAACTAAGATTCAAATGAGAGGTCTATTGGATCCATACAAAGTTCCTGAGCAATCATTCGGATCCGAATTCCGGTTCCGGAATTACAGGGTGATTTCCACCAAACATGTGAAAATAATGTCACTCACATTTCTCGAAGATGGCTGAACCGATTTTCACAAAATTAGATTCTAATGAAAAGCCTTGCGCCCTTATACAAAGGTCCAGAATTTTATTTGGATTCGACTTCCGGTTCCGGAATCATAGGGTGATATGCATAAAATATGTGAAAATAATGTCATTCATTTTTTTCGGAAATTGCTGAACATATTACGACAAATTTAGATTCAAATGTAAGGTCCTAAGATATCATAAGAATATCCCAATTCTCAATCGGTTTAAACCCTGCTTCCGAAGGTTGCAGCTTCAAATATCAATATTCATTAGATGCCAGATCGATAAAAATACATCCTATGCGGTTTCTGAAAAGTTATAATATAAGTAAAAATTCAAGAGAAAATTGGAAGGGTGTTATTTTTTAACTGATTTAAATTAGTCTTAAAAATACCATAAAAAACTTATAAACATTGCATAACTCTTGAACGCCTTAACGTATGAACAAACTTTCTTCAGCAAAATAATAGTATCAAATTAGTTCTACAAGTGTTCCATACATTGCCTATTCGAGAAATGAGACACACAAAAACTACAACTGATAGTAGATTGCAGAACAGTTTTAATTAATTTATTACCAAAATAACAATTTCAATTGAGTTTGAGCAACTGAGGATTAGAGATACAGTGTAATATGGTTAATTCGAAATAGTTGGCCATGGTAAATCTATGAACAGAAATTGATTTACAAAAGTAATAATGACATTTTACAATTTCTCATTAAAGAATTAATGAATGCTGAAGAAAGTTCAATACTCAAGTAGATCATTTTGATGAGGTCAATTGATCAATAAACGGAATAAGATAAACGTCGACGAATTTCAAAGTAACACTGAGAAAACACGAGCGTTGTATTTATCGTTGTGTGGCTGGTATCCACTATCATCAACTGATCATAAATTGTTGGTACACGGAGTCACGATAATTAGTCACGCGATTTTAACTATTGGTATGCTTAGTGAAGAAGTTCAGGATACTCGAAATAAAAGTATCTGGAACTTCAGACCATCCTAGAAATTTCTTCAGAATCGTGAACATCGAAGATGTTTTTGAAAGGCTTCTGTTAACTTCAGACCCTATCTTGGCATTGTCGAACAAACAAACTATAAGAAATTCAGGAGACTTACTCTTACAAGCAAAACAATTAGTTCTAGATAGTAAAATAATTCATTGTTTCATTTATACAATACATACAAAACCGCCATTAACTGTAGTCCTATATTTTATTTTGAATGTTAACGATACGATTATTCCGATAACGGAATCAGTTATTTTGGTAATAAATTTGATAAAATTGTTCAGCAAAAAATCTTTTTTCGGCTGTAGTTTTTGTGTGTCTCATTTCTCGAATGTATGCAACACTATTATTTTGCTAAAAGAAGTAGTGTTAATACGTTAAGGCGTTTAAGAGAGAGTTATGGAATTTTTTTGGATTTTTTGAAGGTATTTTTAAGACTAATTTAAATTAGTTAAAAAATAATACCGTTCTAATTCTATCTTGAATCAGAAACCGCATAGAATATATTTTTATCGATCTGGCATCTAATGAATATTGATATTTAAAGCTGACTATTTTTTGATGAAAAAACAATCATAACTTTTTACTGGTAGCTCATACGGAAAAGCTTGAGTCAACAAAATTGTGCGCAATAATTAGTTCAACAACTCTCCTGAAGACAACTTCTACAAAATCGGATTGTACATCTTTCGAGCCCTCGGCCTGATCGATGCTTCTTGTTTCGGACTACGTTTTGGTTGTTTCTGCTTCTTATAGGTTCGAAAACTCAAGCGTTCTATAGCACGAAGAACATTTGACTTCGAAGTGTTCAATTTTTGGCCACATCCCGAACTGAAACCTCCTTCTTTTACTCGAACGCCTTCAGTATACGTTTATTCAATTGAAAGTTAGCAGGACCTTTTTTTCGACCCGTTTTCGGTTTATCCTCAAAGGTTATCCTCACCGAATTTCCTGATTGCATTTTGCACGGCTTTTTCACTTACTCCTTCCATTTTTGATATTTTTCTCAGTGACAGTCCGCGTTCTGTGCACCATTTGTACACAATTTTTCGACTTTGTTCTGCTGAAACTCCACGCATTTCGAAACAAACTAATGAAAACGAATAAACAACTGCACAAGTGGTTAGAGAAGAATGTAAACAACAGGACGCAGCCATAAAAATAGACAGATTCTGAACCATTGGGAAATGGAAGCGTTTTTGGTTGCATCCATACTTTCTGGGGCAGTCTTTATCAACATATCTTGCACGCTAAGACAGCTTGCTGACGACAGCGTTGTGTCTATTATAGGACCCAAAGCTGGCGGTCTGCTAGTGTTGTTACAAGATACTGTCGACAACTTGTCAACACGGGCTCTTCAACTTGGTATCGAGTTTTCCACGAAGAAGTTAATTTTATTTTCAATAAAGTGAGAACCAGCACAATTACAGCTTCAACTAAGGGGTGAAACCACAGCTCAGGTGAATACGACTTGCTTTACTATGGGGCGCTTTTTCAAAATTTATTTTGTACAAGTTTCAAACTGGAAATATAAACAGGAATTTATGATTATATTCTTAACAGCGAGACATAATCATAAATAACTGAAAAACAAATTTTTATAAAACTTTTGGAAATAATGAAGAAAACTCAACAAACTTGCTTGTCTTTTTTGCTCCCGACGACGGTTTCAGGAATCAGAACAAATTGGCTCAAATGGCACGTTCCCCAGACCTTTTTCATGGTACAAAACCTCAAACGCTCAGGTCGTGCTCTCAACTAAACTGAACTGCTGAATTTAGTTTTAGAATTCAAATTCAGTATTCAGTTATAGAACTAAATTGAAACTGAGTTTTGTTTAGTTCTTGAAATGGGGTCCAGTTTCTGAATTCTATAAATCGGTTCTTCATAGTAATATTAGTTTATTTCCAAAGAACTAAACGAAAATTTTCTACTACGTAAATCTATCATTCCGGTTGGGTCAGGTGAAGAGCTTAGCAACGTTTTCGTTCGGCACGTCAGAAAAGACATTGCACTCCGTTGCAAAACAAAAAGTGTTCTGTAAGTAGCAGAAACTTTACGTCTGCTAGCGGTTCAAATTGAACTGCCGAGTTTAGCACTAAGCAGTTTAATTTGAACTGCTCTGCACTGATGAGTCAAAGACGAAACGTAAAAATAATAAACACGGCAAGATGTTTTATTACGCACGAAATCCCAAAACAGCTTGGGATCATCCTTCAGACAGTTATCAATACGAGATACCTATGAATGGAAACACGAATTATTCGAAACATCATTTGACGCTCTAAATCACGTACATGCAATCGATCGTCGTCTCTTTTAGTACGGGAATAACGTTTACGAGCCTTCCTTAATCTATTACGGGCATTACGGAGCTCCGCATTCCACCATGGTCGCCTGCACGACTTATTTGTCTCTTTCGAGGAACGTATTGTTGAAAAACTAAGTCCAACTCATAAAAGAATCTACATACCGCTTCATCTAGTAAGCCCAAAGTTGAAATATGATTTGCGAAACTCGCGCATTCAAAGTATCCAAATTGCAATGCTCAAAATCATAGTCTATTTCTTCTTTTTTGCTCATGATGAAGCTTGCTTCAGATAGAATTGGAACAAAGACAATTGCATGTATTTCAGTAATATATTATTGAATTCAAAATCTTTTTTATACAAATGTAGCGTTTTCTTCATGCTTTTAAGAAAAATACGGATAAAATTATTCGTCACGGTTTCGAAGGAATTCTCGAATATTTTTTCTGTAACGAGGCTCATTAGGCGGCGCACACCTTCTTCGTCCATCGTTTTAGAAATCTTATTCCACCAGGTCGTCATCTGATTGATGTCTTTGACAGCCTTACCCTTTGCCTTGAGTCTCCTCTTCATGATTGCCCAGTATTTCTCAATAGGGCGGAACTGGGGGCAGTTGGGTTAGGGTTTTATGGAACAAACTTGACCCCTTTCTCTGCATACCATTCTTGATCGACTTTGCTGTAATGACAGCTTGTCAAACCTGGCCACAACATTACGGGATGGTCGTGGGATCGAATGAACGGCAAAATTCGTTTTTGGAGACACTCTGTTTGGTATGGTTCCGATGTCATTGTTTTATTTGTAACGAAAACTTTCGTTTTTTTTTTGCACAGCTGCAAATGCCCTGCCAAATCATAAAATTTCTTGCAAATTTGTCGGCAAGTAATATGCAAATTTGTTGCCAAGTAAAATTTTTGACCTGCGATTTGCCCGAAGTCAGCCTTGACATAGGTTTCATCGTCCATCAGAAGACACCCGTCGAACTAGGTCAGACCCTGGTCATATAGTTTCCGAGCACGAATTTTGACCACACTATTCTGTTTTATGGTTCGATTTGGCTGTTTGCTAGCTCGATACGACTTGATTCCTTCCCAGAGTATAGGCAGCACCGAATTTTCTGGCCAAATCACGGTCCGACAGATTAGGATTCCTCTTAATCGCCTTCAAAATCTTACCACGCAGTTTCCGGACGACTGTGTACAATATTTTGATGATTTGATATAATGATTGTTTTCAAAGTACAGTCGATTTGCGGAATGTCAAAAATCATACGTGAAGCTGACAAAATTTCCGACACGTGAGCGAGGGGGGGAGGTGCGAAAAGCTCGGTGTCGTCGCCACTGCTGACAAAAGCCAAATCAAGCAGTTTCCCATTATCCCATTAGACATATAGTTAATTTGCTGTAAAGCAGATGCAATCATGGATTCGACCAGTGAAATTTCGTGTTCAGAAGAAAACTACCAATATCTTCATTAATACTCCAATTCAGCAGCGGTAAATTATAATCCCCAAGTACAATCACCCTAGTACGATCTCCAATCCTATTGCACAGGTTGTTTATACAAGCAGCATGTTGTTCATATACCATTTTGGCTTGGCAACCAACATGCTTATCAGTACAGTATTCCTTTTCTAGCCTTATTGACTTCTGGTGTTCGTATCATGTGTTTCCCACATTTAGCTTGTCTTGCTGTATCTCTGTCTCTCTCATATGGGTTATTTACCCTGTATCAAATATTATGATCCTCTCAGACATGGTCTCACTGTCGTGCTGAACTCCATAGGTTCTTCTTGCATATATATTCTTCCATTTTTGTTATCTAAACTTGTGACGTATCTATCGTAGCCCATCCCGAGATTTCCATCGAACCCTAACTTTTCCATCACATATAATTTTTCCTTAAGGTTGTACCTAGACTTATCCGTGGGATGTTCATAACTCCCGTGTACCGTATTTGCTCTTGATAAACTTACTTGAACTTATTTCTTCAAAACGTTTTTACTGATTAAGTTGAAAATAACCACCATATCGATTAAAAATTTCTTTCTGATATATGGATTGGCCGTATCAAACCAACTCCAAGTCATTACATGACTTGTAGTTTCTAACTGACTTCCTCTTCGAGTGCGTTCTTGATTCACTGATCGGAGATTCATCTGCCTCTTGTTGTATCCTTTCTAGTAGCATATCTGTTATTTGACCAACTTGATTTTTCAACTGTGAAATGGATCTTTGAATTTCAGGTATATTCACTTTTAAGTTTTGTTCTTGAATAATGTCGTGGAGTGTTTGGTTTTTTCTATAGTTGTTGTAGTTGTTATAGACCCCGGGTTGTCGGTTCAATGCATAGAATGTTGGTCTTACAAGCCAGTTGTCGTATGTTTGAGCCCCGATCTGGAAGGATTCATAGTGTCCATAGTACTAGCCATGCAATGATTCTGTACACTTAAAATCGGCTGCGAAATCTGTTGTAACAGAAAGGCCTAATTCCACAAAGGAAACGTTATGTCAAGAAAATAAAAGTTGTTTATAGTTATTATTCCGATTGCTTTGTTGTTCCTGCCGGTACGAGCGCTCCGCTGTGTCATAGTTGTTTCGATGGTACCAGCTTCTGCTTTGCGCGCTGGTATTTTGTTGTTCGTACACATAAGTTCCTGCACTTACACTTTGATCTTAGCCTTTAGGCCGAGAAGCGATATGTTCCTGCACTTAGTCGTTGTTCATCTACTCTCTCGGACACTCTTTTCGTTATTTGATTACACGGTGCCTGTCGGAACGTCTGGTGTGATTCGCCATAATATCTCTGGTCGGACCCCCCGCTCAATGCGTTATATTGCCGCTGTGTACCCCGCTCCTGATTGTTTCTCGTAACCCTCGTATGATGTGCTGGACCTCCATCGCCCCATGGACTTCTGTAGTCTCCTCCGTACTCTTACCTATAAATTTCCTTCGTAACGCTCTAGTGTTCGTCTTGTTAAAGTCTTTTGCTATCTCATATAGAAAGGCTACACAATCACGATGAAAACCGACTTTGAACCGAGGCCCGGAGGTTCGAATATCATCTACCATTCGACTCAGCTCGACGAACTGAGCAAATGTGTGTGTGTGTATTTATGTGTATGTATGTATGTATGTATGTGTGTATGTGATAAATAATGTAACTCAATTTCTCAGAGATGGCTGAACCGATTTTCATAAACTTAGATTCAAACGAAAGGTCTTTCGGTCCCATAGATTGCTATTGAGTTTTATCCTGATCCAACATCCGGTTTCGGAATTACAGGGTGATATGCACTAAAAAATTAAAAAAAAATTTCACTCACTTTTCACAGAGATGGCGTGACCGATTTTCACAAACTTAGATTCAAATGAAAGGTCTCATGGTGCAATAAATTGCTGTTGAATTTTATTCCGATTTGACTTCCGCTTCCAGAATTACAAGAAAATATGTGCAAATCTATGAAAAAATGCGCATTAAATTTTCTCGGAAATTTCTCAACCGATTTTTACAATCTATTATATAGTGAAATTTTTCAATTTCATGAAGTGCACACTATTGTAAAATTTACTAGTAAATTCATCTAGCTGGCAGACCTAGTTAGTTGGTGGATATATAAATCTGCTTAGGGACTACTAGTGCCCGGCTTCCGCTTCCGAACGCACCGGTAATAGTGAAGCAAAGCATCCAAAAACGGAACTCACTTCGATTTCTCAGCAACGGTTAATCTGATTTTCACAAATCATGATTCAATGAAAGCTCTCAGTGTTTTTAAACGATACTGTGAAATTTCATCCAGATCCGACTTCCGGTTCCGAAATTATAAGGCAATGAGTGTCAAAACTTTCAAACTGTCATACAAAATGATTCAAAATCGGTACGCATCGGTACGTGTATGTTCTGAACACACTTTGAGGTGAATAACATAAGGTTCGATGATACCGAGCGATTTGGGTAAAAACCATGCTGCTCGTAATCTATATAGCCTTTACAGCTAGTAAATAGTAGATCATTTACGATTATTGCAAATAGCTTAGAGCAAACACACAAAGACGTAATTCCACGGTAATTAGCAATGTTGCATATATCGCCTTTTCTATAAACTGGGAAAAAATAAGAAAACTTCCATCGTAAAGAAAACTCACTTCGCAGAGTAGAAATGTTAAAAAGCCTAGCTAACGGATAACTCATAGAATTCGCACAACGCTTCAGTACAGATGATGGAATATCGTCGGGGCCAGCAGCGAATGACAGCTTCAGTTTGTTCATGGCTGTAACTACCATCTCCTCTGTTATGAGAGGAAAGCTGAAACTAAACATGTTATGCGGTACACAAACTGGGGTTTCTTCTATTTGGTTCGATGTAGCATTAGCGTCGTGAAATGCACGCTCAAAGTGGTGTGCGAACAAGTCACATTTCTCCTGGCTGGTTGTTTCATTGGCTAAATACATAGTGTGCGGAAGACCAGTTTCTCTCCTCTTAGAATTAACAAATGATCAAAAAAGTTTTGGGTTTCGGCGAAGGTTCATTCCAGTTTGTCTTATGTGACGACGATATAAAAACATATTGTAACGGCGATATCAACTAGTAGCTATGCTTAATTGATGCTTGAAACACCGAGATCGATAACTGCAGTACTTCCGGAGGGTTGTAGATCGTACTCGCTTAAGTTCGCGCAAATGTGAGTTAGATCATGGCGGTTTCTGAGGAGGGCGACTAGCAGCAACAACATGGGAAACAACGTTTCCTACAGCCTCTCAAAAATAATCAACTGCGTCATTGGTATTAGTAGTCATTTCAATAAAATGCCAATCAAGATTCGAAACCAGATCGTTCATCGCAACGTAATTAGCTTGGCGGAAGTCAAGTAAGTACGATAGAGATGGCTCGTCAAACTCAATTGGTGTAGGTACCCTGAACTCAACAGCAAGTGCGGGGTGGTCAGTGTCAAGGTCAATGAGTGGCTCAGCTGGCGAGAATACGATAGTGACAGGTAAAGCGACTTCATTCGTGAGAATCAGATCCAACAAACGTTCGGTTCGATTCAAAAATGTGTTGATTTGAGTGAATCCATTCATGTTGAACCCATCGAGTAGAGTACAGCAAGCAGTTGGAATTTGTTAAAGTAATGATTCGACAATAGGTATTCCTCCTTCAGGAAAGCGCCATCGCAAACCAGACTGATTATAGTCACTGAACAGTAGAGCGGGAGTGTGAGGGTTCAATCGGGAAGATATCGAGCTCAACGACTCTATGTGATCATTGATACTCACCGGGTCGGTTCTACGGTCGGGAGGCAGGTAAATTACTCCGATACTTAACGTATTTCGTGGAAGTTCGATTAAAACCTACAGTTGTTCAAGTGCTTTAGAGATGATTGTCTGGTCAATTGAACTGTTTAATTTTTTCGATATAGCAATCAGCACGTCTCCACCACGCGTTTTGTAGCTGTTTAGAGGGGAGCGATCAGTCCTAAAAACATTATACTGCTGTCCGAAGAGTTGAACGGAGAAATATGGTCATTCAACCATGTTTCCGTAAGGACGATGATGTCATATTCAGCATCCATAACTGTTAGATAAAAAGTATCGCTTTTAGTGCTTTGCCCGCGCACATTTTGATAATATATATGCAAGCCATCGAATACAGTGACGCTGGAATACGGAGAATGATCAGGTACAGTATGTTCTAGAGTAGAGTTATACTCGCCTGAACTGGCATGTCGGAAGTCTCCACTACCAACACCGACCGCAGGACCGGGACGATGACGATGGTGGATGTCAGCAGAGAGCGCGACTGGGTGGAGTGGAAGGAAGACTTCCTTAATGCTTATTACTGGGTGTCCCGGATCCAAAGCTCCGAGTGGTTCACTAAAGAGATGATTGGAACACCTTTCTCAGCAGTGCGTTTTGTAGGATTTTCTAAGAATTCTCTAAACATAAGTCCGTTTGGCCACATTGCAGCATCGAGTGATCGTTCCTTCAGGATAGGATCCAGTCCAATTTCAAACGAGATGAATGTCATTTTTGATACACCAGCGTCCTTTGGGACTAAACGCACAACGTCAACAGCATCAGTCACACCCAAACAGAGAGCAGCAATTTTTTTACATCTTCCACAGTCACCAATGGTTGAAAACCGGATAGATAAAACCAGAATTTCTGCGGTGACGGCGAAGATACGACGAATGGAACAGATAAATCACTTAGATCGATAGACTTTGTTCCATGTTCGGCGATTGCTTGAACTGCTTGCCCATTGTTCCCACGTCGCCGTTTCGCACCTAATTTTGACCAGTCTCCTGGCAGTAGATCGGGTAGTAGCAATATTTTTCACTTGTTTGCTGAGTGCTTCGACTAAACCGAAAAGCTTTTCAACTTGAGCCGGTAGATCACCTAGGTTAGTGAAACAAGGCTGCTGTGATTCCATTAAATCCTTAATGTAGGAGAGAACACTTCGGCCGTTCAGTTCATCCTTACATTTGGTGCAAACAAATATTGCCTTCCCTTGAGCGAACAAATCACGGTTTGAGCGGTTATTAAATCCACAGCATTGCTGGCTGATGTGGAAAAAAGGGTCACAAAAACCACACCGTATAGGCTCCAAGTCATTCATAAACAAGTGGCATTCTCCTCATTGTTTTTTATCTATACTTGCTTTGTTCAAATTCCCTATAAAACCACAGCAGCAATAGTTGATGCTATCGCTTGTGCTTCACGAGATAGACAAATGGCAAAAAAAAAATTGTTTGGGCCGGAGCAAGAATCGATTACCAAATTTCGGTGTATTCCAGTTACTGGATACTTCAACGCGACTTCAAAAACACAACAATAACAATGGTACGATTTCAAAGAAACAGTAAAACCCCGAATAATTATCACAACTCAGAAAACACTGTGACAACAAGGCGCGTCTACAGCAATCAGACTTGATATAACTGTTTACAATTGGAAAAGCTGATTGTAGTTTATACCAAGGAAAGTTTTTATTTTGTTCATGATTGAAAAAAAAATCTTGACAGAATCTTCTAGTGATTTAATATGAGAAAGGCATCATTACACCACTAGGTGGATTAAGAAAGGTTTTTTCTCTATGGTTTCTTGTTGATCTGTTGCCATTCCGCGAGCCGGAAATTTCCATGCATCTCAGCCTCTCCTCTAGGTCTAACATCCGCTCACATACTACGTGTTTCTATTCGAGAAAATCTAGTAATAATCACAGAGCCCTATTCCTCTGTCCTGAGCCGTTCTCCTGAGATCATCATCTTAGTCCCGCTATGCAACGCAACCTCAAATTTTTTTCTAGTGCGCTGTTTTTCTTTCCGCCTTCATTATTAAGATCTATGTGTTCTTTTATTTTCATTACTCGTGTTTTGTATGCCTTGTAAAGTTCTCATGGGTTTTGTCATAAAGTCTTCATGTCTGCTAGCACATTTTCAATTTGGATTACCTCTCCGAATTCTTTTACTAAATTTGTTTTCGTCTCCGGCCATGTTTCGGCTTTGATGTTTAATATGCTGTTTGCCGTTTTTCCCTGTTTCAACAAAATGACATAAATGACATGGCATAAGCTCATTGTGCGACATACCTTCCGCGAAATGTTCTTAGTGATATAGGAACGCATTAAGTTCATTAAATGACTTATGAAAATCCGGTATGCATTGAATGGCCTCGGTTTTTGGGAATCAATATTTTCTGTCGGGGAGACTCATTTTATTGTTTATCTTATTGTAAAAAAGGTATTGAACAAAATTAACGAAGACACTCGATGTTAAGACTGCAAGAAATAAGCGAGTATATTGTACACGAATACGAGAACTTATATGAAAACAAGACAAGAGCAAGATCACTACAAGGGATTTTAACCAAGAACTCAACCGAGATAAATATCTCGTGTATATCCCTTAATTCTTCCAGTCTTAACATCGAGTGTCTTCGTTAATTTGTCTCAATTCCTTTTCATTGTAAGCATATGCGCCTAAAGCGCATCATCACGCTTCCACGTGTTTGTTCTTGCTTTATTTCCCACCGCTTGTGGCTTCTAGCTACAAATATGACCTTGATTGTTTATGTATAGCCGCGTTAGTTTTTTTTAATATGTATTTCGTGGCATGCACTCCTACTGCCCAGTGCGTTGGCCTGCCATGCTATGTCAGCTCATGAACGGCGACCGTTGCTTACTCGCAAAATAATATATCAAAATACCGATTCTATCGCTCATACGCGTAAGGTTCGGTTGGTCCCCCCTCGTAGTCATCTTGACCTTGCAATCATAACACCAGTGCCAACTGTTTTGCTGGGCGTGGTTTATTGTTTATTTAGAGCGGAAAAGAAAGAGAGAAATGAAAATTCTTCAACCTTAATGCCAATATGGCCACCTCAGTAGTCTACCCGCTTTATTAGGGTTTTTCTATCCATAGTATGAGTGCTCCGTCTTGATTGTGGTCCAACGTAAACAAATAAAATGGAAACGTAATCTCTACGTTTGTTGCCCCAATGAACTTGAAACTTGATCGATCTCGTGCCAGCTCCAATCGAAACAAAAACAATAACATGAATCAATTTTATTCCAGTTCCGAACCACCATGTGTGATTGGTAATAAATACCTTACGGATGAAAACCCTGTGTCTCGCAATAGTCTCCTAGCGGCGAGCACCGCTTTCACCACATTGTATACTATTTGTTTCATTTTTTGAATTTTTCTTACTTGTAAATGCTTTTGCTGTACACTAAGCTGCACGGTTCTGTGGAACTTAAGATTTCTTCTGGAATCAGGAATCAGAACAAATCGGCTCAGATGGCGCGTTCCCCTTATTATGTGGAGATTTGTGCCTAGCCATAAATTTGCATATCATCATTTTCCTGTATCAAAGGAGAAAGGAATATAAGGAAAGGTAAGGGTTAAAAAAGGGAGTAAGGAAATTGACGACATAAAAGCAGAAGTAAATGATGATCAGTTCGCACAAAAATTCTCTGAAACCCTTAATTCACACAAAATTTCTTCTTCTCAAGAAGACTAAGAGAGCAGCCATCGATACTGCAGAAAAACAAGCGCTTTTCTGCAATATTCGGACCAGCTTTTAAAATCTTCTATCGAAGAAACTGAATCTCTGGGTCTGGAGTAGCAATCGCTTCAAAAGATCGACACCAGCCAGTTTCTAATCTGAGTTCCAAGGAACAGCGAAGCTAATCCGATTTTGATGTAAATTGTATGGTTCTATAACGAACCTATTTTCGCCAGCCTGTTTGTTTATTAGTCCCAGCTTGTGCTTGTGCCAGTCACTGCTCTCCTGATTCCCCGGGGAGAACCAGACGATGCCGTATCTGAGGCCATGCCCCTTGAAGCTGGGAATAAAAAACAAAGGTGGCGTTGAAAAGAGACACTCATTTAGATCTCTAATTAGATCGTTTTTCATTTCTTCATTGAACATTCCATTTAGCATACGGATTTGAAAACGATCAGTTTTTCCGGGGTCCACTTCTCCAGACGGAGAAATACTATTCTCGGAGGAGTTTTTCTCGCGAAACCGCTTATTTCGGTTTCGCAGGAAATTTTTCCCATTGCCATTGTTCACTTTTTGCTTTTTATCAGTAGCAAACAATGCATTGGATGGAGTATCACTCGGATTTTGAACACTCTCAGGACCGCTTCCTCCAACATCTCGGAAACAACAGAATCCTGGCTGCCAGAAGCTGCAGAATTTGAGTGCTCAGGTGTCTGAGTGAAGTTCGTAGCCATTTTCGAGAAAGCAAAGGAAAATTGATTACGAATTTCTAAAATCTAAGCAGCGTGTGATGAGATATACAACCTATCGCGATGGGATTTGAAGTAAAGGAAAGATCCAATGACGCTATCTAAGAGCGCCAATGGTTCTTTCTAATTCTATACCCAAAGACCCCAAAGGGAGCAAACGAAGAGAGAAGATCATTATAAACTAAACTTGCCAACAGGCACTTGTGTTTTAGGTGGACACTAATAAGGGCGGGGGTCTCTCCGAGACAACCACCACAACAGTCCACTCCGAGACAGCCTCCCAGTAGTTAGACCATTGTCATGTAAAATAACATTTTTACGAACACTATCTCCATAGAAATGTGTCATTTGTCTAGCAGAATGTTTCATTTTTCAAGAGCGCGCGAGACACAAATAATGAGGCCTCACGATACAAGCCCGCTCCCAGAATCAGCAACGGAACGCATTACCAGGAAAAGACTCACACCTAATTGTCTCAGGTGTTGCAAATCATACTTGACTAGTAGCGACGTCAGAGCAATAAGTGTCTTACGCACGCTCCGATATCACAAAAACACCGTGTAAACAAAACGAAGCTCATGCTCCGGCAGCAGATGCTAGCCGTGGGGCACACATTCTACTATCGCATAAGCCACGCTCCACACACGATTTGGAAAAGTAAATGTTAAATACAAACTCTTTGATCGCTATAAAGTTGAGCCACATTTCTCCGATAGAATGCTCTCACCACTATCTTCGTGGTCACCGTCAAGCACAAAACCCAATAATTATTTAAGCCATGCACTCGAAAAACCGAACCCCACAACCAGCAATGAGAGTCACAACAGTAAAGAAAACTCACACCTTTATAGTTATTCCTTAATACGGTTTCGTATGTACGGCAAACGACATGAGCAGAGAATATACGTAAATATAAACTATCCTACTCATCATCTATACAGCCTTGCAAATAGCCTGTTGAGATAAGACTTACCATTACACCGATGTGATGTTTATGTGGGAAGGCTATACGTAAAAAATGGTATTCAAAACAAAATTTTCAAGTACCATTTTGTTATCTTTTATCCACAGGCACCCAAAAACATAAAACATACATGCATTATGTAAATCATGCTGTGATAGCCATTATTTATAATTGACTTTACCACTGATAAAATCACTTTATCACACTACATCTGCTTTACGAGTCTTGTGCTTTATTTGATGGTCGTGCAGACATGCAAAACTAACACCAACTGAAGCGTGATAAAACATCGCACACATGCACAAAAGGGCAAATTGAAGTCCAAGCACCAGACACCAAACCAATGGTTGATATGATTTAAAAATCACTTAAAATGGCATTAAAGCCAAACGAAATGCATCACTCGTGACACCGAAGGGTTTTACGTTCCCTTTTTAACGAAAATAAAAGCGCTATCGCTCGCGCTCCTTTCGCTTGTAATCGCCACTAAGTCGAAGAACGGTAGAAAAATACGTCCACTCCACACGAGACACTCTACTCTGACAGCTCAAATCGAAACAAAAACAATATCATGAATCAATTTTATTCCAGTTCCGAACCACCATGCGCGGAAACCCTGTGTCTCGCGATAGTCTCCTAGCGGCGAGCACCGCTTCCATCACTTTGTATACGATTTGTTTCTTTTATTTTTGTAATTTTTTTTTCGTAAATGCTTTTGCTGTACACTAAGCTGCACGGTTCTGTGGAAATTAAGATTTTTTCTGGCTGTATTGCTTCGTGTCGAGCTATGAGTGAGAACACAGTGAACAAACGAACAGATACGGATAACTTGCATGCTGTATATGCTGGACTGTTTCACTCGCTAAAAAACTTACAGAAGAGAGGATCAAAACAAACAGTGTATAAGTAGTTTTGTCAAAATCAGACACATACGCACATAGTAGAGTAACACCAGATAACGTTTCAACAGATAGTATGATAAAAGGGACATTTTGTTTAAAGTGTGCAGTGACGCCGATAGTGTCTGTTTTTAGGATCGTCTAAAATAAACGTTTATAATTTATTATTTCGCAAATTACAGTAGGTGCACGATAAAAATTGTACAAGATATTTTCATAACAGTTTAAAATAATTCATTTCACTATAGTTGTAGATAAAGTATGACCACTATATGTTCAACTAGAACTAACAGACAAAAGAACACCATAATTGTCGGTAAATGTTAAAATGTTTATATAGATTGTAATTATGAATGTAATTGACACAATAAACATTACAGATTCCTTGAAAAAGGTCCAATAAGGACCGAAACGTCGGAAGAAGAGAAAATAAAGGAGTTCTTAATTTATATAAGACTGAAAAGCCGATACATAACCTTCAAATAACCGTAACAGTCGTTAACAATATAAATTCAACAGCTATGAGTATCTTCACGTCCGTTTTCGACGATTGCCTATCTAGGACGATCGATTACCACGAGTATTCTGGTGTCAAGGTTGACTTGGATCTTGATGTTCGATGACTTATCGTAGCCAACACGCTTAAAAATAGTTACTCAAAAAATGAGTAAGATCTCACTCATCTACAGAAAAAGTGGAACAACTCTAATTTAGAGTAACTCCGAAGTTACTCAAATTTGAGTTCTTCCACTGGAAACGATGTTTGGGTAAAATCTACTCATTTACTAAGTAATACTTTATTTTTACATGTGCCAAAAAATAGAGTAACTATCACTCAAATTTTGAGTGAAATTTTATTTCACATATACCAAATTTGCGAAAAAAACTCCTTTTCTGATTGTATTGTATTAAAATATTAAGTAATTGAACTCAATACTATATCAAGTGGTGGTCGCTAGGAGTAGTGTTTCAATCGCAAATTAACATACATGTTAGTTATGCTCAGGCACCAATCAGACACTTATTCCTCATAAATGACATTTGAGCATATTCGTTTCCAGTCTAAAGCACAGCACGGAGTTTATCATTCCGGTTTTTGCAGACACAACACCGTTTGTGTTGAGCGACTCACTCTCGAAAAACGCGATCTCACTAACAAAAAATACAACCTGTTGCTACAAATGGTTAATACAACTTTTAGACTGATCTTGCGAATAGTAACAAAAAAAAACGAGTTCTTGCGTTAAACTCAAATTTAGAGTAGGAGTTACTCAATATCATTGATGATAACTACTCAATTTTTGACGTTTCCATGTATCATTTGAAAATGAGTAACTAGTACTCAAACTTTGAGTAACTTTTTCTAAGCGTGAAGTCATTTACCTTTGTCAACTTTGACAGCTTGTGTGCTTATTCACTGGGTGGCATAAGTAGTACATCACATCTCCCTTCCCTTTTATAAATATTATCTCTAGTAAAATGTTCGTATATTTGCTAGTAATCATTGTTTCCGAATAATTATAATGAATCGAAATCAATTCTAATTATATCGACGATATTGAAAATCATTTATTTCTCTAGTATTAAAAAAATACAAAAAATTATATCTGATTATTGCAATTTTCGTCGTCAGTCCAACCCGTGGGATATCTATTCTCCTAAACATTTTGGACTACTCTAACTCGTCTCCTGTGGAATGTTACAACGAAATGGCCAAGCACATCGCATAAGTTATACTTTTTATTAAGAGCCGTATGTGTCTCCTCCTATTGCACTTCGAGCAACGGAATCGTCGTCCTTGACCAAGTTTATTTTTATAAGTTATTTGGCGCATGATGACGTCCTCATTTTCGTTTATTTCTCCTATGGATAAAAATATCATTTGAGCGCGCCGGGCGGGGTCGTTAGCGTTAGATAATGATGTGGCAATCTCGAAATTTTCCAGGAACTGGTACCAAGCTTCCTAAAGCTCGCAGAATTGTTGGGTGGTTCTCGGAAGGCTTTTTAGTTTCGTTATCATTGGATAACCACAACCGTGCTCAGTTTCACCCACTGAGTCATAACCAGGTCAGACAGGCACTTCATTTCACAGCACACATCGCTTCAGTCAGCAACTTCTCCATATTCGCTTTCTAAATTCATCTTGAACTTTTGTTGCATTCGTATTTTGCTCAGTATCTTCGGTTTCATTTTCCGACGACATTTCGATCTAATCTGCATCTATTGCTGTTGGCTCCAAGTTTTAATGATTCTAATGGTAACTATTTCGCGAAGAATGGCTGATCAGATCAGCCCGCGACACGATATCGTCGCTTGAAGCTTTTTTTCATCCGTCTGACATTTCTTAATTTTCGGAAGGAAAGAAGAATAAAGATTCTCAGATTCTCCTACCTTTTTTGTGTCTTTTTTAATTTTTGATGAATTTGTTTCTGACGGTGTCCAAATACGTCCCATATATAATTTTATCTATTTTTTGTATTATACCAACGGTTGTTCAAACACGTTTATTATTTTTGACGTAGGACTACACCTTTCTTTACTATGCTCACCTGGGTGCATTTTCAAAATTTCACGACAGAAAAGTGTAACGATATTATTCCAGATTTGATTTTTTAATAATTGTTTCCCTGATTTAATATTTTTCTGGCAGTTGTCGAAATACGTCCCATATATAATTTTATATATATTTTTTGTATTATATCAACGGTTGTTCAAACACGTTTATTATTTTTGACGTAGGACTACGTCTTTCTTTACTATGCTCACCTGGGTGCATTTTAAAATTTCACGACAGGAAAGTGTAACGGAATTATTCCATATTTGATTTCTTAATAACTGTTTCCCTGATTAAGTATTTTCTCTAATTTTTCACGAAACGAATGGAAAAGATATAAGATTGTTGTTAATAGCACGTTTCTTACGAAAACATTGTTTAAATAGTAAAAAAATAAGTCCAAACACGAAACATTAAAATCAACCGAATCTATAAATAGACCCTGTTGCACGTTTGCTAGCTTCAGTCTATGATAATCCATGAACAGAGACACATTGGGTGCGCAGTCTGCCATCTACACCAAGGCAGTAGAACTACACCCGGCATTATTAAACTGGTGCTTCAGTCAATGACGAATATGAAGTTCCGTTCCTCAAGCCTCAACGCAAACAACTAGTCCTTCTGTGAACATATCTGCTGTTGTATATTCGCAGTGTAGGGCTTACTTCAAACAAAAGTGATTACATCATCTTGCTGGTGGTCGTTTGCATTGGAGGAAAAGAATATGAAAAGTGGACAACGATGTAATCTTAAGAACTTTTAAGATTGCTTCATTGCAAATCGAAAGCAAAATAATTTGATTAGCTTTGTGCACTTTTCGCTGTGCGAAATTTACACCAAACGAACGATAGCTATCATTTTACTGCATCACGTTCGAGAAAAATATTCTGAACAGTCTATTATATCGTAGAGAATTCTACAATTAGATTCTTATGAATGCCAGAAATGAATACCTTGCAGCATTTTAATAGTTTCATCAACTGAAATATTGAAATACAGCTGGTGGTCGTTAGCATTCTAGAAAAATACACCGAAATGTTAGCCGCACAGAAAGATCAATTAATCGGTGATTCCAAGGGTTTCCCAAAGGACTATTATAATTATTCTTCTTTAAAATATGCAAATCGGAAGTAAAAATAATCCGTTTAGAGAAAATCTAATGAAATAATTAGTATAGTGAACCGTTCGTAGTGCGGACTAAGCATTAAACGAATGAAAATAAAACCTGTTTTAATCCACCTAGTGGTGTAATGATGCCTTTCTCATGTATAATGTGGTATTCTATTCAAAATTTTTCTCTTCGAAAAAAACCAATGCTTGTGCATGAACTAGTATAACATACAGAATGAAACAACACTTAGCTCGCCTAGGTTATTCTTAAGAAAATTAGGTGCATTCACTATTATATGCACTTCCGGCACCGGAACTCGAGAATCGGTATAATCGAAGTCGGCTCGTACGGCCACCAACTAACAGGACGTACAAACTCTACTTTATTCAAATTTTGAAGATTTTGTACAATTTTACCATCGCACTCTAAATGACGATTTAAGTGTTTGTTGTAAAGGAAATAATGCAGTAATATTTGGTAGGACCATAAGCCCTATCATTTCAGTCTAAGATTGGGAATAAGGGTTTTGAGCCCAGTTTACAACATTTTTTACGGTTTTGTTCCGCCAGTTTAAGTGACGATGTACAATATTCAACACACTTTACCCTATAACCTCTGAATCGGAAGTTGGAGCCGGATAAAATTAAGGAATTCTGTATGGGACCGTGAGACCTTTCGTTTGAATCTAAGTTTGTGGAAATCGGTCAAACCATCGATGAGAAAAGTGAGCGAAATCCATTTTGGTATATATGACCACTATTTCTGGTACTTCCGGAACTGGATACCGGGAACCAGGATAGCCGGAATCGGTTTCATTAGTTGACTACTGATAATGACTATCGATTTGTGTAGTTTTGAAACCAGAATTTTTGCCTTTCTCATATAGAAAGGTTATGCAATCACTTGAAAAACCGACTAGTGAAAATTGACTCGGAGAGCCAAGTGTCATATACCATTCGACTCAGTTCATCGAGCTGAGCAATGTCTGTGTGTGTGTCAAATAATCTCACTAGGTTTTCTCGGAGATGGCTGAACCGATTTTGACAAACTAGGATTAAAATGAAAGGTTTCGCGGTCCCATACGAGATTCCTGAATTTCATCCGGATCCGACTTCCGGTTCCGGAATTATAGGGTAAAGTGTGTTCAATATTGTACACCGTCACTTAAACCGGCGAAACAAAAAACGTGAAAATTTTTCTAAACTGGTCTCAAAACTACACCAATCGATAGTCATTATCAGTAGGCAACTAAACAAATAGATTCCGGCTATCCTGGTTCCCGGTATCCGGTTCCGGAAGTACCAGAAATAGTGGTCATATATACCAAAATAGATCTCACTCACTTTTCTCAGCGATGGTTTGACCGATTTCCACAAACTTAGATTCAAATGAAAGATCTTTCGGTCCCATACGGAATTCCTGAATTTCATCCGGAGCCGACTTCCGGTTCCGGAATTATATGGTAAAGTGTGTTCAATATTGTACACCGCCACTTAAACCGGCGAAACAAAAAACGTGAAAATTTTTCTAAACTGATCTCAAAACTACACAAATCGATAGTCATTATCAGTAGTCAACTAAACAAACCGATTCCGGCTATCCTGGTTCCCGGTATCCGGTTCCGGAAGAACCAGAAATACACCGTCACTTGAACCGACGAAACAAAAAACGTGAAAATTTTTCTAAACTGGTCTCAAAACTACACAAATCGATAGTCATTATCAGTAGACAACTAAACAAACCGATTCCGGCTATCCTGGTTCCCAGTATACGGTTCCGGAAGTACTAGAAATAGTGGTCATATATACCAAAATGGATCTCACTCACTTTTCTCAGCGATGGTTTGACCGATTTCCACAAACTTAGATTCAAATTAAAGGTCTTCCGGTCCCATACGGAATTCCAGAATTTCATCCGGATCCGACTTCCGAATCCGGAGTTATAGGGTGCGTACTAGAAGAGTTTGTGTGCCATGTTAGTTGGTGGCCGTACGAACCGACTTCGGTTATACCGGTTCTCGGGTTCCGGTGCCGGAAGTGCATATAATAGTGAACCCATTTCGTTCTCTTAAGGATGGCTTACGCAATCAAAGCACTGTTTTATTCTGTATGTTATGCATAAACAATCACTTGGTTTCTTTCAAAAATCGAAGAGAAAATTTTTGAATAGAATACCACAATATTATATGTACATGAGAAAGGCATCATTACACCACTAGGTGGATTAAAACAGGTTTTTTAATGTTTTTTGTTTCGCCGGTTTAAGTGACGGTGTACAATATTGAACACACTTTACAATAAAACTCCGGAACCGGAAGTCGGATCCGGATGAAATTCAGGATTTCTGTAGGACACCGCAAAACCTTTCATTTGAATCTAAGTTTGTCAAAAGCGGTTCAGCCATCTTCGAGAAGACCTATTGAGATTATTTGACACATACACACACACAGACAATGCTCAGCTTGCTGAACTGAGTCGAATGGTATTTGGCCCTCCGTTACAATTTTTACTAGTCGGTTTTTCAAGTGATTGCATAACCTTTCTATATAAGAAAGGCAAAACCAACATTCAGTTGCTTTGAGTTCAAGGAAAATGCACCGAGCAGTGTTTAATATGGGAGAAAATTCCACAATATTTTACCTTTAGAAACTAGAAATGAATCCCAAATAACATTATAAAAGTTTCATATCAGAAACAAAATTATCAAATGTTTTGAAAACCTAATATGGGCAGAGCTTAAAGCAGTTATTTTTGAAGCTATAAAAATGTAGCTAATCTTTAACTTTCAACTTTGTAAAAGATTGGTGAAAGCATGAATCTCAATACAAGCAGTCAAAATACGACGCGGCAAAGACCAAATGAAAGCGCGATAACGAAGGTTCGCATAGTTTATCGAGGCCCGCCATGTTAATTACGGAGCGCGTTAAGCGTCACAGAGAGAATAACATACAAACGCAATCTTTTAAAAACTTTTCAATTCTACAAATTTTAAACGGTCAAACGGTATCATATGCATCTGAACATTTGGGACTGTTGAACATCTCTTCGATTTCGGTGAACCTACACATAAATTTGCGCAGAAGGTGTAACGTTCCACTATTTTATAACTTGACTACATTATATTCATTAAGACCTTTTATTGTCGGATGAATTTGAAATAAATAAATAAATAAATAAATAAATATCAATTGTTATTTATACACATCTCGAATGCAGTCCTTAATCGCCCGGTTTTGTCTCGGGTATTACGTACTCCAGGTTTAGTTTTTCATAACTACGCACACGTTTTTTGCCTCTCGCACATATCTTCAAACAACTTCAATTGGAATTGTCATAATTTGTAACAAAACGTATGCATGAATCAAATCGAACAGTTCTGTTTTATTCGGAGTCAATGTGCGGAATAATCTACTAGAGATTCTACGCACAGAATTCTTATTTCAACGGTTGCCCAAACACGTCGCCATGGTTCGTTTTGAAAGACAATTGCGGTGCTACGCAAACACGCAACCAATATCCAAGGAAACAAAACTCGGATTAATTTCTTTTTGGAATCAACTTTTACACTTAGAATAAGAAATGTACAGAACTTTCTTTACAACGGTTGTCCAAACACGTTGCTACAGAATGTCAGACGACAGAATCGTTTTGTACAAACCTAGTCCCAAATGGAAGGTTTCGCAGTCTAATGGGCTGCTAATGAATTTTATTTAAATTCGACTACCGGTTCCAATATTACAGGGTGAAGTTTTCTTAAAATTTCAAATCGTCATTTAGAGCGATAAGCCAAAAAAAATATATTTTTGCTTTTCTCTATAGAAAGGTAATGGAATTACTGAAAAACCGACTTCTGATCGGAGTTCCGGAAAACCCTAGTGTTATAGAACAGCTGGACGAGATCGAAAATGTCGGTATATGTACTTATGTGTGTGCCCTTTTCATAAGTTAATTTTCTCCGAGATGCCTGAACCGATTTTAATAAGCTAATGTAACCGACAAAATGTCCGTTTTTTCCCTTTCTCGAATAGAAAGGTTATGCAATCAATCGAAAAATCGACAAGTAAAAATTGGCCAAGTGCCATATAGCTTTCGACTCAGTTCGTTGAGCTGGATGATGTCTATGTGTGAATGCACGTTTATATGAATGTGTGTGATATGTGTCAAAAAAAGTAAATCATTTTTCCCAGAGCTGGCTTGACTGATTGGCATAGACTTAGGCTCAAATGAAATGTCTTATAGTTCCATGTATTGCTATTGAATTTCCTTCGGTACTATAGGGTAAAGTGTGTTTAAAATTGCACATCATCATTGATAGGTACGATGCAAGTTAGGGGGAAATTCTGCTAAATTTTACTCAAAACTGTTTTAACGATCGAACTGACTTCGGCCATACCGGTTTCTAATTCCCGGTTCCGGAAGTAGTAGAAATATTTGTCTAAAACTCCAAAGCGGAGCTCACTTATTCATTTCAGAAATGGGTTGACTGATTTGGATAAACTTAGGCTCAAATGAAAGGTCTTCAAGAATCCAGCTATTGAATTTTATTCAAATCCACCTTACGGTTCCGGAACTATAGGGTAAAGTATGTTTGGAATTGCAAACGGTTATTTACAGCGACGATGCAAAAAAAGGAAAAATTGTTCCTATTTTGACATGATTGTTTACAAATCTAAATGGCTGTGTTTGTTTAGGCCCAAAAAAGTTTTCTAATTATATTCAAGTTTGAAAAAAAATTATGGCATTATTATTATTATTATTATATCGTTTATTTATACCCGGTTTTAATCTAGTTACGGTCGTTCACCGGGTAATTATGGCATTCGTGAAAATATAAGTAATATCTAGTGATATTTGTGAAAATATTAGCAATATGACATAGATTAAAACAAAAATCGGTTTAGCTTTTTTTGAGAGAAATGAACGAAGAGAACAAAATGCGTTAGTGTCTTTCTAACGAGCTTAGGTTTGAAGAAACCGGTTAAGGTGACAGCCAATTGATCTTGACTTAATTCACGACTCAATAGTATCTTTCAAACGCGCCTTGGCCTGCTGAAATCGGTTCACGTCGTCGGTTACATCACTTATACCAATATATCTCCGGAACCGGAAGTGGCAACCATTTCTTCTTCGAACTTGATTCATTACCTGGAAGTAGTTCTTAATCGATTCTAAGTCTAAGTAATGATTGGCACCAATATTGAGCGGAGAGAAAATTTGAGTTTTGTCGGTTACGTCACTTATACCAATATATCACCGAAACCGGAAGTGACAGCTACTTGATCTTCGAACGTGATTCACAACCTAATAGTAGTTTTCCTAACGCACCTAAGATTCTTTAAATCGATTTAGTCATCTTCAAGAAAATTGTGTGAAAAAAATTCTCCAAAAAGGTGCACACACAGAGATTTTCCGATCTCGTCGAGCTGAGTCGAATGATTTGTAGCACTACGGGTCTTCGGAGCTTTAATCGAATTTTGCCAGCGATTCAATCATCTTTCTATAGAGAAAGGCATAAAGTAAAATATATTTAAAGTTTGGCTCAGCACTGCTACCTATAACGCTAGTTTATGTACCAATATTAAATGATATTATTTGAGAATCCTTTAGTAACATGCATGCAAATTCAAATATTCTGAAAATAGCATCATAACACCGCTAGGTAGAAAAAAATTGATTTTATTTTTTTTATTTTAGTGACCCTGTGATACAATCCTCGAGTGGAGAAAGATCAGATATTCGTTCGTTACTAGAAAAGCTCATTTTAGAGCATAATGAATTTGATGTGCAAGATATTCTTCCAAACACATTTGCAGATCCTGCATCCCTGCTCATCTCTTCCGACTATACATGTCCGATAGGCCAGGTGGTGGTCGTTCCTGATTGTGTACCATGTGCAGTAGGAACGTATTTTAATACGACGAGCAACATTTGCATTTCTTGTCCAAAAGGATCATATCAGTCTGAAGTTGGCCAACTACAATGTAAAAGCTGTCCTAATATTGCCGGACGATCTGGTGTGACATCAACCACCGGAGCTCGTTCCGCAGCTGACTGCAAAGGTAATTTTGAAGTGAAACAATTTAACACCTTAGCCTTTGAAATCATTGCTTTTTTTTGCAGAGCGTTGTCCTGCGGGAAAATATTTGGATGTAGAGACTGGGCTTTGTCAACCATGCGGATACGGATATTATCAATCAAATGAAGGATCGTTCACATGCAAAATTTGTGAGTTAGGAAAAACGACTAGAACTGAGGAAGCAACATCAAAATTTGAATGTCGTGATGAATGTAAATCAGGTATGCAGTTGGGAGTAGACGGTAAATGCGAAGCTTGTTCTCGAGGAACATTTAGAACACAAGGTGTACAACCTGCATGCACTGTTTGCCCAACTGGAAAAACTACGCCCAGAGTTGGAGCAACTAGTGTTGAAGAGTGTTCTCTACCGGTATGTCAACCAGGAACTTACTTGAACGGAACTGTTAATGTTTGCATCGATTGCGGAAAAGGATTTTACCAACCAGAGCAACAACAAACATTTTGTATTCAATGTCCACCAAATCACAGTACAAGGACAATCGCTGCGGTAAGATAGCTATAATCGAATCGAATAATGTCTGAGTAAAATGTCTGAAGTGCCCTCTCTCCCATTTTTCGTCAGGTAGCCGATTTGTTCACAAATATTTTTATTTGATCGTTTTAGTATGTACAAACCTGTTCACAATATGTTGCGCCAATATTACTATATTGAAAACATTCTGAAGTAATGCGCTTTCAGTTTGATAGTGAATCTAATCACACCAGTTGTGTGCAAATGAATAGTGCCTCGAAACGCTTTGCGTACATGTCGCTCATCGCGATTTTATGTTTTTCCGATGGAATTTTCTTGATGTGAATACGAATTGAATTCAAAATTAGCTCTGTGCGAACTTAATCGTGAATATCTCTTGTATTTATAGCAGTAACATATTTTTTTCGCGATACTGGAAATATGTTCAGAAATTTGTGATTTGTGGGTTTGTGGTATATTTTCAGTACTATGAGATAAACGCAAATGAAACAAAATTGAAGTATTTTAAGATCTTGTGTACGCATGAGCCTTAAGGCCTGCGGACAGTGGGTCACGTATAGATTTTTCCTCTCATTTTTCCGAACGCTACCAGGAAATTAAAGCGAATAGAATGGCGGACACATTGAATTTGACTGTGTTTGACAGAAAAATATAAGACATATTTTTTGTCGCGGCAACATATAAGGTTTTATGTATTAATCGTATCTGAACTAAATTATCTAGACTTCTACACGGTAAATTTTTGATATAAGCCTTAACAGTTGATTCGATGAACAAGTAGATGTATGTTATTTCAAGCACAACATTTTTTAGCAGTTATTCAGTAGAAAAAAAGCGGTAAACTCAATGGATGGTACTGAAAATTTCACTGAATATTCTCAACTAAATTTCAAAGACATTGTCAGGTGGATTTTCGATATTCATCAATATTTCAAAAACAAAAAAAAATTTAGCGGGATAATATGGAAAAACCTTCGTCTCTGACATGCTGTCCTTGGAAAGTTCAGTGCCAAAAAACAACGCGAAAATTTTCAACCGCACAAATCGAACAAATCATCGCAAAAAGCGTATTGCACAAAACCGATCCATAAAAATACGGAATATTTTTAGTGCCTTGTGTTCGCCAGTAAAACAGGCACTAATTATGTATTGTTATAAATCATTAGTATTTTTAATTGGCTAATATGAGAGAGACACGTTTGAGCATGTTATTTGAGACGGCCAATTTAGTTATAACCAAAATGCTCTTATAATGGACTTTCTAGTCTATAGCGAAATTGATCATTCTTTCTTACAGACCAAAATCTTTGGCATGATGACAATACTTCAAATTGCTAATTTCAACTATGCACCATTTTATAACCGTCGTCTATCACCAATAGCTAAGGAATTCGTAGGGCTGTATCAAGCGGGATTTACTGGAGCCCGCACCACTACGGATCACATATTCGCGATAAGACAAGTACTCCAGAAGCGTCGTGAATACAACATACCCACGCATCATCTATTCATTGACTTCAAAGCGGCATACGACACAATCGATCGAGAACAGCTATGGCAGATAATGCACGAATACGGTTTTCCGGATAAACTGACACGATTGGTCAAAGAAACGATGGATAGAGTGATGTGCTACATCCGAGTATCTGGGACGCTCTCGAGTCCCTTCGAATCTCGGAGAGGGCTACGTCAAGGTGATGGACTTTCTTGTATCTTGTTCAATATTGCCCTGGAAGGTGCGATTCGAAGAGCGAGGATCGATACGAGTGGCACGATCTTCCGAAAGTCCGTACAACTTTTTGGCTTCGTTGACGATATTGATGTTGTGACACGTAATCTTGAGAAGATGACGGAAACCTACATCGGACTGAAAACTGAAGCTAGGCGTATCGGACTGGCCATAAATGCGTCGAAAACAAAATACATGAGAGGAAGAGGCTCTAGAGAAGAAACACTACGCCTCCCACCACGAATATTGATAGACGGTGACGATATCGAGGTGGTTGACGAGTTCGTGTATTTGGGCTCACTGGTGACCGCCGATAATGACACCAGCAGAGAAATTCATAGACGTATTTTGGCAGGGAATCGTGCGTACTTTGGACTCAGAAAAACTCTCCGATCGAGAAAAGTACGCCACCGCACGAAATTGACCATCTACAAAACGCTAATTAGACCGGTTGTTCTCTATGGCCACGAGATCTGGACAATGTTGGCAGAGGACCAACGCGCCCTCAGTGTTTTCGAAAGGAAGGTACTGAGGACCATCTATGGCGGAGTGCAGATGAAAAACGGAACGTGGAGACGGCGTATGAATCACGAATTGCAACAGCTGCTAGGAGAACCACCTATCGTACGGACAGACTGGTGCCAGCTGAGTGGCTGGCGACGAGCAGCCATGGACCGAGTTATGTGGAGACGTATGCTTGATACAGCAAACGACACCCTAGGCCTATAGCTGTTAAATAAGATAAGATATAACCATTTTATAACAGAACTGAATAATATTGATATTTTTTGTCGTGAATACGACTTACTTTACTAAGGAGCGCATTTTCAAAATTTACCCCCGGAGAGAGTGATAAGTTTTTGATCGCGAATATCTCTTGTTGTACCTAGCAAATCAACCTAATTTTGACTACATGCCATCGGAAATATGATCATAATTTTATGATAAAATTTTCAGTTGTGTGACAAAATCTCCAATAATTCGACATCAAACTTCTCTGAAATGTTTAGTACCAACGAGTATCAAAGAGAAAAACACATGACGCTTGTTTGACTCTCTTGTATTTTGAAAGCTCATAGCTCAGTGATCTGAGGAAATATTGATATAATCAAACTACCAATAGATTCGAAATTTTTCAACTTGAACGAATATTGCAACAACACTGAGGTGTTTTAATAGTACACTATTGAGAAACCTGCTTGATTTGACCCATTTCAGCACCAGCCATTCAGAACGCGTTTTTAGGAAGAGAACAAAATATGTGCTGCATCGATGTAAAAGGCTTTGCTGAGCAACACTTGCCGAAGCGAGACACGGTCTACGGGAGAGCAACATCGAAGACCTCACGTTTTTGGAATGAAACGAGTCGAAGAACAGTCGCCGCTGGACACACCTGAAGGCTGCCAGTGGATGTCGCCAGTCGTCATGGGAGCGCTGAGTTAAAATTTCATTTTGAGTTTCAAATGTTCCAAATACCACCCGGAATAGAATTCTCATCTTTGGAATACAATTGGTAATCACAATGAATTTATGAGTAAATTGAAATTAAATTTTTCGTAAATATCGAAAATTCAAGGCACTTTTCAGTTCTATAGATCATCGTTAAGAATTAGTTGAATTGTCTACATTTCATACCAAAAGCATGGTTCATCTGTTTTTCATTTCTCCTGAAAAATACAGTTTCAAATGTTGCGAAAGGAAAGAATTTCTTAACGCCGCTAAAAATCTATATATGTTTAAAAAGTGTTTGGAGTGAGCGGGATTCAAAATCCGGTTTTGATTGGAAGCCGACATGGTATGTTTATGGTAATTTTTTCTATCATGCCATTCATATATTTCTAATATAGTTATTGATTATAACGGTTTTTATTTATCTTGGACATACATCTGATGTTTTTTGTTTTTGAAAAAAAATTATGATAATGCATAATAATAATAACAATCATAATACATTATAGTTATTAGCATTGAAGGGTTTCCCATGTTCTGAGTTCGTGCCAGATTTTTCAATACTAATTATGAAAAGCTAGGAATAATGTAACATATAGCGGAATTAAAGTTTTGGATATATACTACAAAATTAATCTTATTGATTAGTTTGCATGCGTACTGAATAATCAATATTTCGAATGCTAGAATTCCTTATTTCAAAATTCTTTACGACATTTGGCCATTTGTCCATTATAATTAGTATTACTTTTATGATAAAACTATTTTTATGATTATCATTATTATTATTATTATTATTATTATTATTAGTATTATTATTATTATTATTATTATTATTATTATTATTATTATTATTATTGTTATTATTATTATTATTATTATTATTATTATTATTATTATTATTATTATTATTATTATTATTATTATTATTATTATTATTATTATTATTATTATTATTAATATTATTATTATTATTATTATTATTATTATTATTATTTTTATTATTATTATTATTGGTAGAATTACTCTTGCAAAACCAAATCGTCGATACAATTCAAACCAAGCCATTGTAATTGTCTCTTTTCGAAGTTTTGAGCAGAATCAGATATCTTCGCACTTGAAAGTTTAAAAAATATAAGATTTTTGTACCTAGCCTATCATGAATCTGCTTACAGCAAACTACAACTTGATTGTTTAGAGCGAATGTTGGTCGTTTAGAGAAAACATAGACTGAATCAAACCGGATTAGCTGTTGATAATATATAAATCAATAAATTCCTTGGAATTACCCATACTTAACTGATTTTTACAGAATTTTTTCCTGCTATTTGAAAATAACATGGCTTAAAAATCAATGAAATCAAAAACAAAGATATTGGTAACGGTAGGGAATTGATTCAAGAATCATTTGATCACTGAAGCACAACCTGCTCATCAGGTAAATTGCATATATAAATTGATGAAGTCGTTACAGTTTGCCGTATGAAAGTTGTAAGGGAAAATCACGTGCTAAGCATGTTAACCACAATCTGTCATGACAAAAAACACTGTTGATAGACAAAAATATTAGTTTTATTTGTTTTAAAGTTTACACTGTACAGAAAATTGACAGAGAACAAATATAACATATATATGAGAATAGTTTCTCGGGAATCATTCAGTAAAAAGCATTCAAGCAAAGAGGTTCTATTTCGATATTACTGGCTCATGAGTTAACGGCTGCTATCAAGACGAAGATAACTCTAGCAACAGGTGAAAAACCTGTTGGTGTTAATCGCATAGGCTGGTGCACAGCCAATATTCGGGGCGTTCCCGACTTGAAAGCAGACAAGGAAGGCCACTCCATTCATAAGCACAGAGATGCAAACACATAGAAGTGCTGAAACAGAGAGGTGTGGATTCGCAGAGGTGTAAAGACACAGAGATGCTAAGGTACAGTCTGTTACATAAGAGCGTGGTCACGATTACTCGCGATCGGTAAAGTGGAATAGTGTGATTTTCTTAACACAGAAGGCAGTAGTGTCCTTCATGCAATGCGAGAATAAATCAGCTGACTATTGCTTACAATTCGATCTCAGCATTTTTCCATAATAAGTACCGCGTACGCTTCGCCGTTTTTTTGTGCTCGCACCCGAAAAGACCCAAGCTCTCTCAGTCGCCCGATGCCAAAATGATGAGAACGTTTGGGTTCAAATAAAGATAAAGCTTGGGAAGAACCGATTGGATTGGATTGGATAGGACTTGCTAATAATGTATTTGCATGTAAGTTTTTGACCTAATACAACAATATTCTAAAGTATTTTCGTGTTGTGTCTGTAACCTTCGGCAAGGTTCCACCCTATAGCAATTGACCGGGTGTCAGTTTTGCTAAATAAAATAATTGCTGGTAAATGTAAATTTCACGCAAGAAATAGTTAGTATTATATATAGATAACATTCAAGAGTATAAAGTATAAATATATTTTGAATTAAATTTCAATATCTGCTCGAGAACGTGTAAATCGTCGTAGCTTCGCATTTGGAAAAATAATAACAATAGGTCCAAATTGCAGACAGAACGGTAAAAAGAACTGTTGTACCGTCTAGTGAGACCATTCATATGTTCAAGAACATATGACATTGGTTTTAGTATTTCGTTATCATGCTAGTTCGAGAGAAAGAGAACAATTTTGAATGCAAGCATAGCGGCAAAACTATTCCATGTGTCGTCAAGTGTTACCATTTGCTAATACTAACAGCCAATCAGGAGCTAGTTAGGTGAGTCACTAACTTCGAATTTCGGAGCTGTAAGATTAGGGACGGTAGGGTGCTCTCTGGTTTGAGGGGTATTAAGAACATCGAAGATTACAACCTGTACGACCGAGCGGCAATTCGGATGATCGCATGATCTGCCGAGGAATAAAATATTGTTAGCCGAGCGAGGGCTATTGTGTCGATCCAACATTCGAAGGCTATAAAAGTCCTGTTCTGCCTAATTCGCGTCCTGTTTTTGCTTTATCTATAGAAAGGCATTGCTGGAAAAACCGACTTTCGAACGCAGCCTCGGAGACCCATAGTGTAATATACCATTCGGCTCAGTTCGACGAGATCGGAAAATGTCTTTGTGTGTGTCTGTGTGTATGTGTGTGTGCGTTTTTCGAAGATATTTGAACGCGCTCAATTTTCTCAGAGATGGCTGAACCGATTTTAACAAACTTGGGCTCGTTTGAAAGCTACTGTCGGATCATTGATCAAGTTCGAAGATCAAATGGCTGAGACTTTTGGTTCCGGAGATATGATTGTATAAGTGACGTAACCGACAAAAAGCGTTGTATTTTAACGCGCTCAATTTTGTCATAGATGGCTAAACCGATTTTAACAAACTTGGGCTCGTTTGGAAGCTACTATCAGGCCATTGATCAAGTTCGAAGATCAAATGGTTGTGACTTTTGGTTCCAGATATATAATGGTATATGTGACGTAACCAATAAAACACGTTGATTTTTATCGCTCTTATATCCATAAAAGGGTGCCAAAATTTTGGGATCACCTCTGTTTTCGTAAAGCTCTAGTGCTCAAATGTTTAAGCACCTCGAAAAAAGCCTTCATGCAAAATTTGAGCTAAATCGGACATTCGTGAGGGGTGCTGCCCGGTGGTAAAGGTTTGACAATTTTCGATCTTGAAAAAGCACCATAGGGGAGAGTACATGAAATTTCCAAAATCGAACATTTTTTTTGATGCCGAAACTCTTAAAACTGCATAAAACATCGAAATTTAGTGTCATCTCAAAAAAAATTTTTTTTTGAAAAAATCAACTTTCTGGGACATAGAAATATTTTGATATTTTTTCCCAAAAGTTGATTTTTTCAAAAAAAAAAATTTTCGAGATGACACTAAATCTCGACGTTTCTGCAATTCTAAGCCTTTTGGAATCAAACATTTTTTTTCGATTTCGAAAATTTCATGCACTCATGGTGATTTTTCAAGATATATGAAAATTCCACTAAGTGGACTGAGAAGGGTTTTTGCCTTTCTCTATAGAAAGGTATTAGAATTGCTGGAAAAACCGACTTTCGAACGGAGCCTCGGAGACCCATAGTGTTATATACCATTCGACTCAGCTCGACGAGATCGGAAAATGTCTGTGTGTGTGTGTGTATGTGTGTGTATGTGTGTATGTATGTGCACTTTTCGAAGATATTTGAACGCGCTCAATTTTCTCAGAGATGGCTCAACCGATTTTAACAAACTTGGGCTCGTTTGAAAGCTACTATCGGGGCATTGATCAAGTTCGAAGATAAAATGGCTGTGACTTTTGGTTCCGGAGATATGATTGTATAAGTGACGTAACCGACAAAAAGCGTTGTATTTGAACGCGCTCAATTTTCTCAGAGATGGCTGAACCGGTTTGAACAAACTTGGACTCGTTTGAAAGCTACTATCGGGCCATTGATCAAGTTCGAAGATCAAATGGCTGTGACTTTTGGTTCCGGAGATATGATTGTATAAGTGACGTAACCGACAAAAAGCGTTGTATATGAACGCGCTCAATTTTCTCAGAGATGGCTGATCCGATTTTAACAAACTTGGGCTCGTTTGAAAGCTACTGTCGGGCCGTTGATCAAGTTCGAAGATCAAATGGTTGTGACTTTTGGTTCCAGATATATGATGGTATAAGTGACGTAACCGACAAAACACGTTGATTTTTACCGCTCTTGTATATATAAGGGTGCCAAAATTTTGGGATCAACTCTATTTTCGTAAAGTTCTAGTGCTCAAAAGTTTAAGCACCTCGAAAAAAGCCTTCATGCAAAATTTGACCTAAATCGGACATGCTTAAGGGGTGCTGCCCGGTGGTAAAGGTTTAACAATTATCGATCTTGAAAAAGCACCATAGGGGGGAGTACATGAAATTTCCAAAATCGAAAATTTTTTTTGATGCCAAAACTCTTAAAACTGCATAAAACATCGAAATTTAGTGTCATCTCAAAAAAAATTTTTTTGAAAAAATCAACTTTCTGGGAAATTTTCATATTTTTTCTAAGTCCCAAAAAGTCGATTTTTTCAAAAAATTTTTTTTTCGAAATGACACTAAATCTCGACGTTTCATGCAATTCTAAGCCTTTTGGCATCAAAAATTTTTTTTCGATTTTGAAAATTTCATGTACTCCCCCCTATGGTGATTTTTCAAGATATATGAAAATTTCACTAAGTGGACTAAGAAGGCTTTTTGCCTTTCTCTATAGAAAGGTATTAGAATTGCTGGAAAAACCGACTTTCGAACGGAGCCTCGGAGACCCATAGTGTTATATACCATTCGACTCAGTTCGACGAGATCGGAAAATGTCTGTGTGTATGTGTGTGTGTGTGTGTGTGTGTATGTATGTGTGTGCACTTTTAGAAGATATTTGAACGCGCTCAATTTTCTCAGAGATGGCTGAACCGATTTTAACAAACTTGGGCTCGTTTGAAAGCTACTGTCGGGCCATTGATCAAGTTCGAAGATCAAATGGCTGTGACTTTTGGTTCCGGAGATATGATTGTATAAGTGACGTAACCGACAAAAAGCGTTGTATTTGAACGCGCTCAATTTTCTCAGAGATGGCTGAACCGATTTTAACAAACTTGGGCTCGTTTGAAAGCTACTATCGGATCATTGATCAAGTTCGAAGATCAAATGGCTGTGACTTTTGGTTCCAGAGATATGATTGTATAAGTGACGTAACCGACAAAAAGCGTTGTATTTGAACGCGCTCAATTTTCTCAGAGATGGCTGAACCGATTTTAACAAACTTGGGCTCGTTTGAAAGCTACTATCGGATCATTGATCAAGTTCGAAGATCAAATGGCTGTGACTTTTGGTTCCAGAGATATGATTGTATAAGTGACGTAACCGACAAAAAGCGTTGTATTTGAACGCGCTCAATTTTCTCAGAGATGGCTGATCCGATTTTAACAAACTTGGGCTCGTTTGAAAGCTACTATCGTGCCATTGATCAAGTTCGAAGATCAAATGGTTGTGACTTTTGGTTCCAGATATATGATTGTATAAGTGACGTAACCGACAAAACACGTTGATTTTTACCGCTCTTATATATATAAGGGTGCCAAAATTTTGGGATCACCTCTATTTTCGTTAAGTTCTAGTGCTCAAAAGTTTAAGCACCTCGAAGAAAGCCTTCATGCAAAATTTGACCTAAATCGGACATGCTTAAGGGGTGCTGCCCGGTGGTAAAGGTTTGACAATTTTCGATCTTGAAAAATCACCATAGGGGGGAGTACATGAAATTTCCAAAATCGAAAATTTTTGTTGATGCCGAAACTCTTAAAACTGCATAAAACATCGAAATTTAGTGTCCCCTAAAAAAAAAATTTTTTTGAAAAAATCAACTTTCTGGGACTTAGAAAAATTTTCATATTTTTTCTAAGTCCCAAAAAGTTGACTTTTTCAAAAAAATTTTTTTTCGAGATGACACTAAATCTCGACGTTTCATGCAATTCTAAGCCTTTTGGCATCAACAATTTTTTTTCGATTTCGAAAATTTCATGTACTCCCCCCTATGGTGATTTTTTCAAGATATATGAAAACTCCACTAAGTGGACTAAGAAGGCTTTTTTAGATTAGCATCACTGATTACAAATAGGCAACACAAATGTCAAGCACTAGTTTGGAAAAATGATGCTGACTGTGTGACATAAACACTGAAGCATGCTTTTGTGAACTATTCGAATCAATCTGCATCAATTGTTGTCAAAATTAGTGTCCAAAATTATTTAATAAAAGTATGAAACATATTTTCATGAGACTGTTATGAAAGAAGAGAAAGGCATTATCACACCACTAGGTGGATTAAGAAGGGGTTTTTAGATTAGCATCACTGTTCTCATACAAATAGGCAACGCAAATGTCAAGCACTAGTTTGGAAAAATGATGCTGACTGTGTGACATAAACACTGAAGCATGCTTTTGTGAACTACTCGAATCAATCTGAATCAATTGGTGTCAAAATTAGTATCCAAAATTATTTAATAAATGTATGAAACATATTTTCATGAGACTGTTATGAAAGAAGAGAAAGGCATTATCACACCACTAGGTGGATTAAGAAGGGTTTTTTAGATTAGCATCACTGTTCTCATACAAATAGGCAACGCAAATGTCAAGCACTAGTTTGGAAAAATGATGCTGACTGTGTGACATAAGCATGCTTTTGTGAACTACTCGAATCAATCTGAATCAATTGGTGTCAAAATTGGTATCCGAAATTATTTAATAAAAGTATGAAATATATTTTCATGAGACTTTTATGAAAGAAGAGAAAGGCATTATCACACCACTAGGTGGATAAAGAAGGGTTTTTTCCTGGATACCAAATTGAAAGTAAGTCATTTAAGTAAAACTCTACAAGTCCGACTGTTAAAGGCGTCGTTAATTAGAAAAAAGAGGGTCCTTCGCGTAGGTCGAACATTAGTGACCTCGAATAAAAAAACGTGATTAATGCACCTAGCAGTGAGATGATACCTTTTTTATCAATCCGCATGTGTTTTTTGCATAGATATTCTTAGGTGTTTTAGTTCTCATGACATTATTTTAACTATCGTCGTTTTAAACTCAAATTGAGATTTTAATCACTCATTACCCTGTAATGCCGAAACTGCTAATCGTATCGAATTTCAATCTTAACGTGTGACAATCGATTGAACATTCCATGAGATGTCGAAGTAAGTTCCACTTTAGAGTTTTTCGTCATTATTTATGGTACTTTCAGAGCCGGCATTCAGGAACTAGCATAACCCAAAATAATTCGAATGGCCTTAAATTAATACGCTAAACAATTTACATCTTTTATATCGGTATGAATTTTAAAAACTCATCATCTGTAATTCCAGAATCGGATAAAATTCACCAATTTTGTATGGGACCTTAAGTCCGGATTTGTATTCTGTATGGGACCTGAATTTTTGTTTTTGAAGTTCAATTTGGAGAAAATGATCGAGAAATACTGGAACCGGAACTCTAGAATCGGTGTAGTCAAAATCAGTTAAATTCACCTGAGGAGTGTGTAAACATCTTTGAGAAATTGTAGTGCGAATTAAAATTTGGGGGTACATTCCGAATCCAAAAACGAATACCCCTGAAACTAAAATAAATTAATTTGGGAATCGACTATCCAAATCTGCCAACCCGATAAACCTGATTAATTTATGTGAAATGGACATTTTTATACTAATCACCCTGTATCTCCTTAACCAGAAGTCGGATCTGACTAAAAAGTGAGATGTTTTATAGGACTTTAAGAGGTCTTAAAATTTATTTGAAATTCTTAGATTTCATTAATTTAAATTCTTAGATTTCATTTGAATCTTAGATCGGTTCAGCCATATACGAGAAAAATGAATTGCATTATTTTAATTTCGTTTCACATATCATCTTGTGGTTCCGCAATCAGAAGTCGGGTCCAAACGTAATTCAGGAACCTTGTTTGGGAGTATACGACTTTTCATATGAATCTAAGTTTGTAGTTAGCCATCTCCGAGAAAATTGAGTGAAATTATTTGTCACACCCGCATTTGCTGATCTCGACGAACTGATTCGAAAGGTATATGGGTGTTATGTTTTCCAGCATTTATTGCTGTAATCAGTTTAAAACAATATAATTATAGAATTGCTTTCAACTCGAAAATTCATCTGGTTTACATATTCGAACAATTATGTTGCCAAAAACGAACCGTGCTAAAATCGGTCCGAGGCTAAATGTCATGAAAAAGGATGCTGTACACTGTCTTTTTGGTACTTAGAAACAATTGTATGTAACAGTATAAAAAATCGTGTTTTCCGTTGCTCCCAAACATTTCTTTGTCATACAGCGCTCAAAACTTCTGCTGCTGGAATAGGGGGAAAAGTCGTTTACACAAAAATTTCGATATCTCCGTTAAAAATGGACGGATTCTAACAATCTATGGCTTGTTGGATAGCTATTATCGTGCGAAATCTAAGTCTGAAAACATATTCTGTTTTCAAGGTCAATTGTGACAGATACTGTAAAAAAACTGAAAATTTTGACATAAAACTTCGTATAACTCAAAAAGTAAACATCCGATCTCCAAACCATTCAATAGCGTTTTGGGTGACGAGGAGACCTTTCATTTGCGACTAGTTTGATCAAAATCGGTCCAGCCATCTCTGAGATCTCGACCTCTTAGTTGACAACACACATACAGACACACACACACAGACATTTGCTCAGTTCGTCGAACTGAATCGATTGGTATATGACATTCGGCCCTCCGGGCCTCGGAAAATTTTTCTAAAGTTTGAGAGAATTCTATACCTATTTTTTATATATAAAAAAGGTAAAAACTCTTGAGTGCCATCGTTTTGTCCGGTGAAAAAAGCTCTTAAGTGCGGGATAAGAGTGGGTGTACAGAAGCGTTACCCTAGAGACGGGTAACCGATAAAACACGCGGTAAAAGTGCCTTTGTTAACACCGGGAAGAAAACCCACTAAGTGTGAAACCCGCATTAAAGTGAGTCTCTCCACCCGCGATCGTTTCCATCGGAAATAGTGCTACGTGAAAAGCCACGAGAAGTCCGACCAGAGGTAGTCGGCACCCATTGAGCCTCTTCGACATCATCACGAGGAATCCGCCATCATCGACGCGACGACCAGTAAGTCAGTTTCTTCCAAATTTCTTTTTTTCTTTAATTGTTTTATGTATTCTTGAATGTGAATGTTTCATCAGTTCTTGAATGTGAACCAAACGAACAAGAACTGCAAGAGACGGTCCATGTCCCGTAAGCAATTCAAAGTGAACTGAAAAAGAATCGTCGACACAAAACGTTAAGGAAAAAAGGCAGGTGGGTAATGTCAGACATAACTGGATGTCGTGAATACGAGAAAACTGGCACGCTCCCATCACTTTTCCGAATATCAGTTAATTGATTGATTATATGAATTGTGCAAGCTTTCCCCTTTTTCACTAATAGAGTTTGAAGCGATGCACCTACTTTAAAGTACAGATTAGTAACATTAAACAGCTACTATTCTACAGCTATATATTTCAAACTTGAAACAATTCCTTTTTAATTTGCCAATATAGGAAGCTAGGTACGACAAATTTGTAGTTTATTTTTATTGAAGCTATAAAGTTTGAAGATATCTGATTCTTCTCGAAATTTCAGTACGAAACAATTGCAATGGCCTGGTCTGAAATGTATCGACGATCTTCGGTATGCAAGTCATTTTAATAATAATATTGATAGTAATAATAATGATAATAATAATAATAATAATAATAATAATAATAATAATAATAATAATAATAAAGATTAATCTGTACATATATGTATGTATAAATAAAATACAGATTAACCTGTATATATGGCAACCCTGTATCGCATAGCATATTTTCACACGACCCCATACTAGTATAAAGATGTGTTCAACATCATCACATTTGCTTTCGCATTGCCGTTCGTAATTGAATGTGTTAGTGACGGTACAAATCTGCCTTTTTTCCGGTTTTCGGTGCCATCTAAAGCAGCCCTTACACGTGACAATATTATTGTCAAACCAAAGTATTGTCAATATCGTCAATCCAATTGGCTTGGTTACTTGAGTCCGCGTTTTTCGAAAAAATCAAGCGTTTGGAGCTTTAAATATTGCAACTGAACATTGTAACATTGAGAGAAACGGCCATTGTACATATTTAACTGTTTTCTCTCTGGAGAGAAAGTATTGTAGGATTGATGAGCAGGTTCGATTTTTTGACAATATTTTCGTCAATCCAATGAAGTTTCCATTACACGATCAAAAGTATTGTCAATACTCCTTGTATTGACAATATTATTGTCTCGTGTAAGGGCCGCTTAACAGCTGACGGTGTCTCGTACGTTCAGAGTAGCTGCTTTAACTTAAATGACGCTATTTCTCACATCACATTTCTTTTTATACCTCTACTGGTAACGGTGCAGGGACCTCCCCTTCGCAGAATGGGAAACAGTGAGACGATATAAAAGAGAGAGTTAGTATAGCAGCAGCCTAAATAAATATTATGATTAAACATTAGTATGTAAAACAAGAGTAACTAAAACACCTAATATTAATAACGAATCGTATGAACAACAAAGATGAAAGGCCAAAGGGTCAAAACACTTGTACTGTAAAATGTTGATGTAATACACAAAAATAAGATTAATAAACAGATATTTATGCAAAAAAAAAAATAGCAGCAGCCAGTAGTACTGAATTGGCTGTCGAGCTATTAACAACATTTGTGGAATTTTTACGCAGAAACACGCACACAGGAGGAAGAGTTAAGGGCAAGGCAAAGTCCCGCTCGAACCGTGCTGGTCTGCAGTTCCCAGTTGGCAAAATCCATCGTCTGCTCCGAAAGGGAAACTACGCAAAGCGTGTCGGTGCCGGTGCATCGGTCTATCTGGCGGCAGTGATGGAGTACTTGGCTGCCGAAGTGTTGGTATTGGCCGGTAATGCTGTCCGTGACAACAAGAAAACGAAAATTATCCCTCGCCATCTGCAGCTGGCCATCCGTAACGATGAGGAGTTGAAAACCCCGTCCTTTTCAGGACGACCACACCACTGTGATAAAGAAATATTTGGGATTGCTTTAAGTTTAACCAGCTATGATACGCCTGGAAAGTAGAATGCGCAAATCAAGTGGAAACATTTGTTCATCTCTTTCATTTGTTCAATTTGTTCAACTCTGTTTCGCACGGCATATTTGTATACTAGTATAAAGATGTGTCCAAAATCATCACTTTCGCTTTCGCATTGCCGTTCGTAATTGAATGTGTTAGTGACGGTGCAAATTAATTTAGCTTCCATCTTGATGAATCTTTTGGTAGGAAATATTGAGATCTGATATGGTTCTCGTGTGTGTCTTGTTTCAGCAATGGGCCTTTTCGGTGTCATTGTGCGTCATTGTGTCTCGTGCATTCAGATCGGGAAACAGTGAGACGACAGGTCCTCGATGTTGCTCTCGTGTGTCTTGTTTTGGAAACAGTTGCTCAGCAAATGGTAGGAAATTTTTTTTTTTTTTTTGCATAAATATCTGTTTATTAATCTTATTTTTGTGTATTACATCAACATTTTACAGTACAAGTGTTTTGACCCTTTGGCCTTTCATCTTTGTTGTTCATACGATTCGTTATTAATATTAGGTGTTTTAGTTACTCTTGTTTTACATACTAATGTTTAATCATAATATTTATTTTAATTATTTATAAAATGTCTACCTACTTATAACTATCCTTAAACTAATACGTACAAATTTTGAATTATTTGTATTTCAGAGATTGAGCACCTCTCTTCAAATTTCGTGCAGTATTGTTCGAATTTTTGTTCTAGTATATCCAGTGAGGCCATCTCATGTACTTCACTAGTTCTTGTCCAAGGGGGTAGATTTAGAATCATCTTTAAGATCTTACTTTGAATGCGCTGAAGCCTAAGTTTGTGTGTTCGTGCACAGCCCCGCCAAACAGGGATTGCGTATTCAATTGCGGGGTAGATGATTTGTTTATAGACAGCCATCTGATTCTTCAGGCATAGTTTAGATGTTCTACAAATCAGCGGATACAGAGACCTAATGAGTATGCTGCATTTTTGCACGATTTTGTCAACATGTGACCTGAATATCAGATGTCTGTCAAAGGTGAGTCCTAGATAGATAACTTCATCGGACCATTGAATGACCTCATCACCGAATCGTATTCTGCATTCGTCTGATGGAACAAGTTTTGGAGATCTTGAATGTGGAAACAAGATGACCTGAGTTTTTGCTGCATTGATCACAATTTTCCAGCTTGTAAAATATTCCGTTAAAGCGTCCAGACCTGTCTGTAGTTTATTTTTCAGAGCATTAATGACACGACCTTTGTAAAGAATGGCAGTATCATCAGCAAATTGTGACAGAACACCACCACCTGGAAGAGGTGGGATGTCTGATGTGAAAATGTTGTATAGAATGGGACCTAGGATACTTCCCTGGGGTACACCAGCAGGAATAGTAAATCTTTCTGAAAGTGCAGAGAAGAGAAACCTGGAATGCTCTATCTGCAAGATAATTTTTGATAATTTTAATAAGATACATGGGAAAATTATACCGATGCAGTTTAAACACCAGGCCATCGTGCCACACATTATCGAATGCCTTTTCAATATCCAATATTGCCATGGCAGTCGTTTTGGACACTGATTTGTTTTGCTGGATGACGTTGTTAACCCTTGTGAGCTGGTGGATGGTGGATCTTCCTTTCCGGAACCCAAACTGTTCTTCCAGAAATATATATCCTGTTCATCTGCAAAAGCAAGAATTCGCCTTTGTATTGACTTTTCAAACAGCTTGGATAGGGCAGAGAGTAAGCTGATGGGCCGATAGCTCTTGGAAAAGGAAGGATCTTTCCCCGGTTTTAAAACTGGGATAACTTTAGCTAACTTCCACATTGAAGGGAAGTAACCAAGCTCCCAGCACCTGTTAAAAATTTTAGCTAAGAAGACAAATGAGCGAATACTCAAATGTTTCAGCTCAATGTTGAATGTGTTGTCGAAACCGGAGGCCTTCATATTTTTGGATTTTTTCACAAAAGCCATCAGCTCATTCGCAGTGACTCTACTTTCCTCAGGAACCAAGCTGTCTGATTGGTCAACCTCAGCTACGCTATCAGCAACGGCTCTTTCATATGGACTAACAATGTTAAGTCCTAAATTGTGAGAACACACAAACTGCTGGCCTAGCGCATTTGCCTTCTCTACTGGTGTGATTAAAGGTATTCCTTCAGCTGCGTCCTGGGGTGACATCAGAGGAGGAATAGGCTTCGGTTTTTTCTTAAGCACCTTCGTTAAGGACCAGAAGGGCTTTGAATGTGGGAGAATTACTCGAAGCTTTTGCTGGAAGTTCCTGTTGCGAAGCTCAGATATCCTTTCCTGGATTATCCTAGTTAAGTTGTTATAAGTAGTCTTCCTATCTAGAATGCCAGTTCGTTGATACTGCCTCCGGTAGATATTCCGAAGTCGGATGAGTTTCTTGGTGACACTGTCGATTTGAAGAGAGGAACTCGGCATGTGTTGTACTGGAACCGTCCTATCACGAGCGACTGTGATTGAATGCTGGAAGGAAGATAGGGCTGCATCGATTTCCATCGGGGAATCAAGTGGCAAATCGATATTAATAAGTTGGTCGGCGATATGTTGAAATTGGACCCAATCGGTGCGATAATAGTTCCTCCGAGGTCGAATAGGCACTGTTTCTGGTGAAGATCCCAACGTCAATATTACTGGAAAGTGGTCGGAAGAGAGCTCGTTGAAGACAACCGGAGAGCTGTCTATGGCGATGTTGCTGATGAATATATCCAAAATGGAATGAACTCCCGATCTGGAAAGTCGCGTTGGTTGATCCGGAGCGAAGATGTTGTATTGTCCAGCTTCGTAATCTTCGGCAAGTACGAATCCGTTTCGATTCTGTCTTCTGTTTCCCCACAGCTCATGCCGTGCGTTCAGGTCCCCAGCAATGATGAATTTGTTCTGTCGTCGAGTGAGCATAGCCAGATCTCGCTTCAATGATGCACACGTACCATCTCGAAGATTGGTTTGTTTGGGGCAGTACGCTGCAATGATGATGATGGGTCCCATCGTCGTTGTAATCTCAATTCCGATGGCTTCTATGAGTTGCAATTTAAAGGCTGACAGAAGCCTGTGCTGAATGGATCGTTTAACGGCAATGGCAACTCCCCCTCCTCTGGTAGTTGTCCTGTCGAGCCTGTGAATCCTGTAATTAGAAATAAAAATAGAAATTTCAGGTTTAAGATGAGTTTCAGTTAAAATAGCAATATCGGCATTCTTCTCTTGAAGAAAGTCGGACAATTCAGCAGTTTTGCTCCTGAGTGAGCAAGCATTCCAATTTACTATAACCAACTCATTATATTGCATATTCGATGATGAATTTGCTTAAGGCGTTGATTTGATCTAACCGCGTTCTGCAGTTTCGTAGTTTTGTTGTCATTGTTTCAAAAATGACGATCAGTTGTTCAGCAGAGAATAAATCACCAGAGTCATCCTTTGCTTGTGGTTGATTATTGCCCCATACAGGAGGGATTCTTGAGGAAGATTATTTTTGGGATCCAGAGGCTGAAGTCTTTGGATTGCTGCGAGGAAGTGGCGGCAAATTCGGAATATCCCTCTTCGGTGGGAGCCGTGGGAAATTAATTTCATCCTTCTGTGGAACATTCTTGTGCGTTGATTGTTTACGGGATGCCTGTTGTCGAATTTTTGTGAACTCAGCACGTTTGGGACACGATTTGCTAGTAGATGGATGGTCGCCATCACAGTTCACACATTTTACAGCGATGTCATCTAGTAGGCAATCGTTGGTATTGTGTGGTTCGGCACATTTTCCGCACCGACTTTTCATGTGGCAATTCCTCGCTCCATGGCCGTAGTTCAAACAGTTCGTGCACTGTGTGACATCCCGATGTACCGGTTTATACTTTTGCCATTCGATGATTATGTGAAATAACGATTTAATCGTTTTCAGTTGACTCATGGTGATGGAGCCCTTCTCCAGATGAATCAGGTACAGTTGATCTCTAAACTTTTTGTTCGTATTATGGCGCGTCATTTTAAATACCATCAAAGGCTTTAGTCCAGCCTCCGACAGTGCCTGCTTTAGTTCGGCTTCCATCATGTCGGGTAGTCCTCGAATTACAACCTTCATAGGTTTGTTGGCGGCAATATCGTGTGTGAAGTATTCCGCTTTTGTCTGCTTCAGATAGCATTCCACTCCTTTGTAGTGGTTCAAAGCCGGAACAGTTATTTTGTACCCTTCAGTACATAAACGGATTGTTGCCTGTAGTCCTTTGCTGATCAGTGTGTTGAAATCCGAGCGTAGAGTTGGTGGGAAGCCCTTCAGGTAGAAAGGCGGCATTTTTTCCTTCTTCTGCAGTTCCTCTTCGACATCTACTGGCAGATCAGCATATTGGTTTTTACTCAGCAAACGGTCGTTTACCTGTACATCACTTGGCTTCAGACGCTTAGCATCCTTTGGATCCTTCTCGGATCTATGGCGGTTTTTACCCATAGCTTGGGTAGGTAGACAACTGCGAATAAAAAATAAAACAAAATCGAAATTAGTCGTAGTAGGTTATTCGTCTATCCACATCGAGTGTTAGATGACGAATGAATGGTAGGAAAAATGAACCACTCAACTTTTATATGGATGCTCTTGTATAGATGCAGACATCTCGCGTTCTGATTGGCTGGTGCTTTCATGGGTTAAATCAAACAGGTTTTTCAATAGTGTACTATTGAAAAATTTCAATGTTGTTGCAATACACGTTCAAGTTAAAAATTTTCGATTCTATTGGTAGTTAGATTATATAAATCCTTCTACAGATCACTGAGCTATGAGCTTTTAAAATACGAGAAAGGCAAACGCGCCTTATGAATTATCTTCTTTGATACTCGTTTAACCAAACATTTCAAAAAAGTTTAATTTTGAACTATATGAGAATATGTCACAGAACTGAAAATTTTATTATAAAATTGTGATCATATTTCCGATGGCGTGTAGCAAGAATTATGTTGATTCATTAGATATAACATGAGATATTCACGATCAAAAACTTATCACTCTCTCAGAGGGTAAATTTTGAAAAGGCGCCCCATAGTAAAGTAAGTCGTATTCACGACAAAATCCATGCGGCTGGGTGTCAATATAATTTCTCCAGCAGACGAACAAGATGTCGTTAACAATGATCTCAAACAGCTTCTATGAGTTGCAATTTAAAGGCTGACTGAAGCCTGTGCTGAATGGATCGTTTAACGGCAATGGCAACTCCCCCTCCTCTGGTAGTTGTCCTGTCGAGCCTGTGAATCCTGTAATTAGAAATAAAAATAGAAATTTCAGGTTTAAGATGAGTTTCAGTTAAAATAGCAATATCGGCATTCTTCTCTTGAAGAAAGTCGGACAATTCAGCAGTTTTGCTCCTGAGTGAGCAAGCATTCCAATTTACTATAACCAACTCATTATATTGCATATTCGATGATGAATTTGCCTAAGGCGTTGATTTGATCTAACCGCGTTCTGCAGTTTCGTAGTTTTGTTGTCATTGTTTCAAAAATGACGATCAGTTGTTCAGCAGAGAATAAATCACCAGAGTCATCCTTTGCTTGTGGTTGATTATTGCCCCATCCAGGAGGGATTCTTGAGGAAGATTATTTTTGGGATCCAGATGCTGAAGTCTTTGGATTGCTGCGAGGAAGTGGCGGCAAATTCGGAATATCCCTCTTCGGTGGGAGCCGTGGGAAATTAATTTCATCCTTCTGTGGAACATTCTTGTGCGTTGATTGTTTACGGGATGCCTGTTGTCGAATTTTTGTGAACTCAGCACGTTTGGGACACGATTTGCTAGTAGATGGATGGTCGCCATCACAGTTCACACATTTTACAGCGATGTCATCTAGTAGGCAATCGTTGGTATTGTGTGGTTCGGCACATTTTCCGCACCGACTTTTCATGTGGCAATTCCTCGCTCCATGGCCGTAGTTCAAACAGTTCGTGCACTGTGTGACATCCCGATGTACCGGTTTATACTTTTGCCATTCGATGATTATGTGAAATAACGATTTAATCGTTTTCAGTTGACTCATGGTGATGGAGCCCTTCTCCAGATGAATCAGGTACAGTTGATCTCTAAACTTTTTGTTCGTATTATGGCGCGTCATTTTAAATACCATCAAAGGCTTTAGTCCAGCCTCCGACAGTGCCTGCTTTAGTTCGGTTTCCATCATGTCGGGTAGTCCTCGAATTACAACCTTCATAGGTTTGTTGGCGGCAATATCGTGTGTGAAGTATTCCGCTTTTGTCTGATTCAGATAGCATTCCACTCCTTTGTAGTGGTTCAAAGCCGGAACAGTTATTTTGTAGCCTTCAGTACATAAACGGATTGTTGCCTGTAGTCCTTTGCTGATCAGTGTGTTGAAATCCGAGCGTAGAGTTGGTGGGAAGCCCTTCAGGTAGAAAGGCGGCATTTTTTCCTTCTTCTGCAGTTCCTCTTCGACATCTACTGGCAGATCAGCATATTGGTTTTTACTCAGCAAACGGTCGTTTACCTGTACATCACTTGGCTTCAGACGCTTAGCATCCTTTGGATCCTTCTCGGATCTATGGCGGTTTTTACCCATAGCTTGGGTAGGTAGACAACTGCGAATAAAAAATAAAACAAAATCGAAATTAGTCGTAGTAGGTTATTCGTCTATCCACATCGAGTGTTAGATGACGAATGAATGGTAGGAAAAATGAACCACTCAACTTTTATATGGATGCTCTTGTATAGATGCAGACATCTCGCGTTCTGATTGGCTGGTGCTTTCATGGGTTAAATCAAACAGGTTTTTCAATAGGGTACTATTGAAAAATTTCAATGTTGTTGCAATACACGTTCAAGTTAAAAATTTTCGATTCTATTGGTAGTTAGAGTATATAAATCCTTCTACAGATCACTGAGCTATGAGCTTTTAAAATACGAGAAAGGCAAACGCGCCTTATGAATTATCTTCTTTGATACTCGTTTAACCAAACATTTCAAAAAAGTTTAATTTTGAACTATTTGAGAATATGTCACAGAACTGAAAATTTTATTATAAAATTGTGATCATATTTCCGATGGCGTGTAGCAAGAATTATGTTGATTCATTAGATATAACATGAGATATTCACGATCAAAAACTTATCACTCTCTCAGAGGGTAAATTTTGAAAAGGCGCCCCATAGTAAAGTAAGTCGTATTCACGACAAAATCCATGCGGCTGGGTGTCAATATAATTTCTCCAGCAGACGAACAAGATGTCGTTAACAATGATCTCAAACAGCTTCGAGCATGTGCACAAGCAAGTAATACCTCGGTAATTAGCAACATTGCACTTGTTGCCTTTTTGTGAACCGGAAACATGAATTACGACTTCCAACACGTATGAAACTGACTTTGTTGAACCGAAAGATTGAATAGCATTGCTAACGGGTAACTCAAGACGACTGAACAGCGTTATTCATCAATCTGCATCGTTGTTGCGGATCGTTCATGAAATGCATGCTTGAAATGATGAGCAAACAAATAGCACTTTTCGATTTCATTGTTGGCTGTCTCATTTTCAAAGAACATTGAACGAGGAAGACTACTTTCTTTTTTTGCCTTTCTCTATAGAAAGGTATTAGAATTGCTGGAAAAACCGACTTTTGAACGGAACCTCGGAGACCCATGGTGTTATATACCATTCGACTCAGTTCGACGAGATCGGAAAATGTCTGTGTGTGTATGTGTATGTGTGCACTTTTCGAAGATATGTATACGCGCTCAATTTTCTCAGAGTTGGCTGAACCGATTTTAGCAAACTTAGGCTCGTTTAATAGCTACTGTCGGGCCATTGATCAAGTTCAAAGATCAAATGGCTGTGACTTTTGGTTCCGGAGATATGATTGTATAAGTGACGTAACCGTCAAAACGCGTTGTATTTTAACGCGCTCAATTTTCTCAGAGATGGCTAAACCGATTTTAACAAACCTATGCTCGTTTGAAAGGTACTGTCGGGCTATTGATCAAGTTCGAAGATCAAATGGTTGTGACTTTTGGTTCCGGAGATATGATTGTATAAGTAACGTAACTGAATAAACGCATTGTTTTTTACTACTACTTTACTAGCGGACTAGTAGCGCTAAGCTACTGATGAAAAGTTTGAGCACCTCGAAAAAAGTCCTCATGCAAAATTTGAGCTAAATCGGACATGGGTAAGGGGTGCTGCCCAGCGGTAAAAATTTGAAAATTTTCTATTTTGAAAAAGCACCATAGGGGGGAGTACATGAAATTGCCGAAATCTAAAATTTTGTTTGATGCCAAAAACTTAAAATTGCATGAAACGTCGAGATTTAGTGTTATTAAAAAAACAAATTTGCGAAAAAATTGGCTTTCTGAGTCGATTTAAAAAAAATACAATTTTCGAGATTACAGTAAATCTCGACGTTTCATGCAATTCTAAGACTTTTGGCATCAAAAATTTGTTTTTCGATTTCGAAAATTTCATGTGCCAGCTTCGTTTGCAAAAACGAGATCCAGTAAGCGGTCATTTTTGTTACATTGTTTATCTGACTGAAGCCATCAAAAAGAGTACTGCATGAAGCAGACATGTGTGAATGCAGTGGATCGATGCGCGGAGCGCCTCTATCGGGAAAAGCCACCGGAGACCAGATTAATTACAGTCGCCGAAAAGGAACGAAGGTATATGAGGGCTAAATCGGGAGGCAACCGACTCCAGCTAGTTCACATGATCACTGATACTCGTATTATCAATTTTTCGATCGGTTGGTAGATAAATAACACCTACACCAATATTTATCTGGGCAAGCTCAACGACAACCCATAGATGTTCTAGGGTGTCGGAGATCGATGCAGGTTCGATGTAGCAATTGGGATTTTTGGAAACAGCAATTGAGACTCCTCCACCTCATGATTTACGGCTGTTTAGCGGTGACCGATCGGTTCGAAACACAGCGTAATTATGTCCAAAAAGAGTAAATTTGGTCGTTCAACCAGGTCTCCATCAAAACGACGATATCGTATTCTGCCTCCGAACCAGACAACAAAATGTCTCTACTTTGGTCTATAAACTACGCACATTTTGGTAGGATATGCTAAGATTATTGAAAAAAGTTGCACTGCAATGTGAAGAATTTTCAGGAACAGCGGGCTCACAAAAACTATTGTACTCGCCTGAGATAATGTACTGGAAGTCTCTTCTACCACCACCGACTACATGACCACCCGGGACGATGGCGGATGTTAGCAGCGATCAGGGGATCAGGGACTTCAATAATGCTTGATGTAATGTGCCTCAGATCCACTGAAATTAAATTCAGGTGTGAATGATGACTAAAAAGTGATTGAATATCAGGTACCGATTGCTCTGAATGGATAACATACTCGCCTGGAGTAGCATGTCGGAAGCCTCCACTACCATCACCAGCCACAGGACCGGGACGATGACGATGGCGGATGTCAGCGAAGAGCGCGACTGGGTCGGGTGGTAGGAAGACTTCCTTAATCCATAATGTGGTGTGTCCCGGGGCAGCAACTGAAGTCGAGATTAGTTTTCCTCTGCAGCGTTGTCTAAATAGATAGTCAGTGTTCCCCTTGCAACACTACGCGTTTTAGTTTGATCAACGAATTCTCGAAATACATGTCCATTGAGGCAGGTTGAAACGTCAAGCGATTGTTGTTTAAAAGCAGGGTCAAGTACGATTAGTAATAATGATTCCGAGACTCAGGATGAAAATAAAGCAACGAGAACAGGTTCAATGGAAACCACAGATGCAGTGTAATTCAAGCTACCCAACAAAAGATTTTTGGGATGCAATGCTATTATTAGAGCATGAACTTCATTCACTGCGCAGATATCGGGAGGTTAATAGAAAAGCTACTTTGGGAAAAACCGTATCTCAGGCGCTTTCGGTGATACCGTGTTCTAGTTCGAAAACGGTTAGTTTTGTTAGAACCACCACTGCAAGCGCTGGTCACTGTTCACCTCATTCTGGTATGTCAGTTATCAATTCCACTATAACCCCACGAGTTGTTCCGTTTGTTAGCATGATCCATCCTGCACTTGTTACGTCGATTCCATCTTTTAGTAACATTTATGCTCACCCCACTATTACCACACCTTTCACTGTGTTCTCTTCAAGACGTAGGACATTTAAACTATCCGTTTTATTCAAATGCATGTTCAATCTTTTAACTTAAACCATAACCCGAATGGATACAGTTTACCGTACGGTTACAATCAACTGATACAGTTCCAACCCACATATCAGTCGAATCTGTGTACGCAAACAACCTTAAGGTTTACGGTGGTCACATCAGATGCATTATTCGCAATTTATCCTCTTATTGGAAATAATCAGAAAGCACTGGTGCAAACTTACAGTCATAAATCCTTACCAGTTTCTAAATGGACGCTTAAAAACATATTGGTGCCGATCCAGGCAGCGGTAATAACGAATTTTTAGTGTTAGTTAAACAATTATCATTATCTGAGAGAATCTCAGAGAAAGAACTAGTCGATTCAGGATTTCATCTTTTTATTGGACCTGCCTTAAATTGGTATATATCTATCAGCTCCAGAAGACTTCTAAGAAACTGGAACCATTTAGTTGACGAACTCAGAAAATCATTTGTGCCTCCAGAGTTAGATTCTTTAGTGCGCTCTAGAAGTCAACAACGCTCTGAAATTTCTCTAGATTATTATTTTGATATGAAAAAACTATTTAGGTCCATGACCACTCAGATGAACGATTCAGAAAAATTGGACGTCCTGAAACGCAACTTGCAGGATAATTACAAAAAACTTCTGCTTTGAAAACCAACTGACACACTTCAACAACTTGAAAGTGCATGTCGTCAAATAGATGCTTCCAAATTTTGTCTGTATAACAAGATGTTTGGTTCAGAAAAATCCGTGAGCGTCGTTACACAAGTGGAACCGACGAAGCTGGAAAACAAAAACTCCAAAGTCGCGAATAAATACTAGTCGAGTACAGGACTCTGCCAAACAATATAATGTAAACCAAAAGCCATATAAGGATCGATGTGATTGGAACACGAACTCAAAAAAAAATCCTAACTAACGAAAACGCCAAAAAAAGCACGGGTATGTAATGTCAGAGACATCCCTGGATATCGTGAATACGAATAAAACTGACAGTCTTTTTTTATACTTCCGAATATCAGTTAGTTGATCGATTGTGTAAATTGTGCAAGCTTTCCCCTTTTTCACTACTAGAATTATGAACGATACACCTAAACTAAAGTACAGATTAGTTGCATTAAACCTTCTGACATATGTACATAAGATAAGATTTGCTCTCATTATTGACGACTGCTGCTTCCGACGATCGAAGTTCAAGTGAAAGCACCTGAGCGTTTCACGCTTTACACTTGGTTTAATCTTCGAGGTGAGGTTGGGAGAACCTCACCTCGACATCCAGTACAGTCTGAAACACTAGAAAAAATGAACGATTTTCAATCAAAGTCCACCTTTTATACTCGTCCAGTAGATAATCGGAACTGATATGTGCTTGACTACCTCAAAATCGTCGTCCGGGTGCGAAAAAGGCAAGTAAGCGCGATGAATTTCCTCAATATTTCCAAAAGTATAAAAAAAACTTCATTCTTACGCTGTTGAAAATTTAATTTCATATTACCAATAACTTGTATAAAAATAATATGTTGTTGGGTTAAGCACATCAAGAGATATTCTCGATAAAGCTGTACCCATTCTTATACAGGATAAGTTTTTAAAAGGCGCCCCATAGTAAAGTAAGTCGTATTCACGAAAAAAGAACCAGATCCTCAGGAAGGCAGTTCGCGACAAACAAGGTTCCTAAATGTTCTAGTCGCAGCTCACGTACCTTCTGACGTGAACCTGTGTTTGTTTTGTCGCAATTCGGTTCGTATAGAATGGTTCATTCTTTTGAGCAATGGCGTTGCTGGATTCGGGAAGTAATCCATCTCTGATCAGTAACAAAAATTATAAACAATTAGGAAATAGGGCAACTACGGCCTATTCAAATTCCTATAAAGATTCGAACCACGAGTGGAACTCAGTTAAATATTTTGGGAAAATTGTACATTCCGTTTACTTTCGACAACAAAACCAAGATTACTTCTACTTTAATCATCGAAAATTTAGCTTTGGGTTGTATTTTAGGCATAGACTGTTGGAATAAGTTCCATTTTTGCCCGGTTCAAACCTGTGCAATAAATACAGATGAACGGGTGACTCTTAGTCAAGTTTCCAGCTCACAATCAACCCCATCTTCATCAGATAAAGAACGAAGTCAGCTCGAAGAAGTAAAATCGTATTTCAAAATAGTCGATCCCGATTAAATCGTATGTTAAGGTTAAATGTAGCGGAATGCGCGCATCGCGTTTTCAATCAATTATTAAAAAACTAGATCGATTTTCGAAAAAACTAAAAACACTTAAGTTTTCGCAATTAAATTTACCACAACCCAGAATTCTTAGAATTTTGACATTTTGATTAATTGGTTGGTTTTGGTAATTGGTTTTTGAAATGTACAAACGATTACTGTTCTGTTTGAAAGGGGTGGTTTTAGAACTAAAAAGTAGTGTTTATAGCAGAATTTCACAAAGAATCTGAAAATGCAACTCAAAATTATAAAACTTTAGCCAAAACAACCGAAATTCGAAAATGTGTACATAAACTTTTTCGCATTTTTTATTGCTTGCGCGCTGCTGTTTCGTATTGAGTTGGTGCGAGAAATGCACGGTGGCATTATATCGTGAGCAAAAATTACATATCAATGACACCAATTTTTGCAGCATTGGGCCTTGTGTTGAAATTAAAACGGAGTATTGTAAGAAATCGTAACTGTCGTTTATAATACTAGTAATGTCCAAGTCTGTTGAGTTCAATGCATTGATGTTGCGGAAGCAATAATGCATGGCTGTGTATTATCATATAATAGGTGTTATTACTTCAGATTTTTGCAATTCGTTATAGCAAAATTAAAAATTCAAATTTATGCTACTGAATGAAATGAACACAAGCCAAACATTATCGTTAATGTGGAACAGGGGTTTCCAAACTATTTTGAGTCATGGACCCCTTCACTAAAATTAACTTAGGCTTCAGAACCCCATCCACAAATTCCTTTTAAAATTCAATTCCTTACTTTAAAAAAATAAAATAATATATATATATATATATATATATATATATATATATATATATATATATATATATATATATATATATATATATATATATATATATATATATATATATATATATATATATATAAATACTTACCAATTTCTGCGGATGGTCAAATAAACACACCTTTTTACCGTAAATATTTCAGATAACAACTTTTATCAAACAATAGGGGGTCGATTTCTACACCTCGTCGACCCGTATAGTCAGTTTTCGTTTACGTTGACCCCCGCAAAAGCATATTGACCCCAAGGACTCTATATCGACTACTTTGGGAACCCCTGATCTAGGATTTACGACCTTTTCAACTTCCATTAATAGATTCGAAATATTTCATCCGTTGGTAATCTTTGAGGTTTGATCTGTTCGAGTTCTATCTTGACGGAATTTATCCTTCGTTCCCAACTGCCTCCCATATGTGGCGAGGCAGGGAGGTTGAATACCCAACGCGTTGAACATGTTGTAAAGACTTTCACCATTCGTACCTGGTCTACTTTTATCAAGGCTTTCTTTAGTTCCCGTTCAGCACCGATGAAATTCGCTCCCCGATCGCTGTAAATTTCCAGTGATATTCCTCTTCTTGACATAAAATTACGAATGATTTTGGAGTCTGTCGTCATAGTGTGGGCTATTTCGGTATGGATGGCTCGAACAGTGAGATACGTTATTAGTTCTCTCCATCGTTTTTCTATTCGCCGTTCTACTACTACTTGATGCGGTCAAAAATAATCTATACCTATGAATGAGAAGGATTTGCATAAACCGCCAATCTAACTGCCGGAAGGTTACTCAACTTCGAAGGTTGCGACATCGCGTTTCGTATTTTCGTTGAAAGTTCCATCTTACTTACTACTTACTTACTAGTACAGAGTGCGTACTCTAGGAATGTACAACTTTTGTTTCAGCTCGTTCAACACTGTTTGATGATTTTGATGATGATAAAGCGTATGAAATTCATTTACTATAAGCGTTGTTATGTAAAGCTGTCTGGGTAAAAATATAGGGTTCTTCACCGTTTTGCTAACCAACTTACACTCATCTATTCGTCCTCGAATACGCAAGACTTGACATTTTGCGACGTGACGTTCGTGAATATTTAACTTGAAATAGGGGGAGACAAAAATATATTCTTCTGGATATATAGATACACGATTCAGCACCACTACCTTTTTTGAGCAGCCTAGATAGCCGCGTAATGTCGGTTTCCCAACTGGCTAAGAAAACCGCTGGTATAAGTCCACCAAACAGGTAAGCATTGTGGCAACCGGCGAAATTCTTTTTTACCAAGAATTGATCTACTGGTTTCCTGTTCCATGTCGTATAAGGCTACAAAAATAGAAACTCCCAAGTCAAGGTATTTTTCCGTGCCAATGACTGAATCGCTGCAGGAGGTTAACCAATGCAGTCGTGAACAGAAAATCTATGGTTTTACCTCAACTGTGTTGAGCAAAGCTCTGGCACAGTGAAAGATTTAATTCTTCGTAATCCGTGGGATTTAAACGATTAAAACATAAAAAAAATCATTCCATGGTTTTTTATAGGCGATTATAATCCAACATATTTGGTTTCTTCTAGTTTTACGATAAGTGCTGGAGATGGAGTGTTCATTACATTAAATCTCCAGCACAAACGTTCAGCAACTATGAATCTATCCAGACTTCTGCAAAAAGGTAAAACTTCTATAGCTTTGGTTCAAGACCTATATTTTTAAAATGGAAACTTCTACGGTGGAAAGTTGTTAAACTCAGTCTTCGTTGCTTCAACCAGAACGGTATGCCTAATCCACGTGAAATGCTTCCAGCATGCATACTTCCAAATTGTGCTCTCGATGTATCTCTCACATCGGAGCTCACAACTCGGGATATTTATGCTGTCACAGTTGGTATGAATATTGTTGGCATAGACAGGAAATATGTGTATTGTTCGGCATATTTACCACATAACCAACATACGCCAAGCGATGACTTCAAAACGGTTGTATAATACTGCTGCAAGAGTGGTTTACCGCTTATAATCGGCAGTGACATAAATGCTCACCATATCATTTTGGGCAGCACAGATATAAATTCGAGAGACTCTGATATGCTGGAATTTGTGAGCAGTGCAAACTTACACATAGTATATGCAGGAAATCGTCCAACTTTTGCGAGATCTTCAAGAGAGGAGGTTTTGAACGTAGCTCTCTACTCTGATAAAATTCATGAGTTGGTAAATTGGCTCGTCTCCTCGAACCTTCGTTATCTGATCATAAGTACTTCTTCTTTGCTCCTTCATACATTAAATTTGATACTGTAACATATCGTAATCCCAAATCTACAAAGTGGTACCTCTATGAAGAGGGCTTGGCAACTAAATTTAACGGGTACCAACCAACAATTAAAATCTCAATTGATTTGGAAATGTTAAAAATAATAATAATAATAATAATAATAATAATAATAATAATAATAATAATAATAATAATAATAATAATAATAATAATAATAATAATAATAATAATAATAATAATAATAATAATAATAATAATAATAATAATAATAATAATAATAATAATAATAAAAATAATAATAACAATAATAATAATCATAATCAACATGGATTTATACAAGAAAGATCAGTTCCAACGAATTTGTTAACATTTGCGTCTAAGTGTTTTCTACACTGATCGAAAAGCAGCATTTGACAAAATTGACCACAAAATACTTCTTTGTAAATTATATCGTCTCGGCTTCTCTGCGGAGCTCGTGTACTGGTTAAGATTTTATCTGACCGGTATAGTATTACGAGTGAAGTTGGGTAACGGCACAACATCTCAATTTACGAACAATTCAGGAGTTCCTCAAGTCAGTAATTTGGGACCATTACTTTTGGTACTGTTTTTCATTATGTCTCGTTTGCTTTGCAAAAAGACTGCAAATTGATCTATGCAGACGATTTAAAATTGTACCTCGTAGTTGGTACCGTAGAGGATTGCCTGTGGTTACAATATCTACTAGAATTGTTGGTTGATTGGTGTCACAGAAACAAACTAATCATTAACGTGGCAAAATATCAGGTGATTACGTTCCATCTTACTTTGATTCCTGTGAAATTATTGGTGGTTAAGGATGTAAAAGATCCTCATTGATTGAAGACATTGTATTGCTCACTCGTTAGACCTATTCTTGAGAACGCTTCATCAGTTTGGTTACCGTATCCACTCTCGTGGTGCATGCCAATTGAACGAGTTTAAAAGCGATTTGTTCGTTTAGCATTACGGACCGTGGAGCGATCCCTCGAATCTGCCACAATATCCGGATAGATGTCAACTAATCGGAATCGAATCGCTATTACGTCACCGTAAAATACAACAGGCAGCAGTTATTGCAAAACTAATCAACGGAGAAATTGATGCACCGGAATTGCGATCCGAAATTAATTTTCGAGCACCGAACAAAACTCTGTGGAATTGATTTCATAGAACTAGTTTTGGATGTAATGAAACAATAACTGCTGCCATTCTATTATTCACTGCTGCAGAAGAACATTCTGAGTTTTGAGAATCATCCAGCCGCTTCGCTGGTAAAGTCTGACGATCTGTTGTGTTTTGATATTTTCCTAGTCTTTAGTTTTGTTTTTAATAATGTTATGTGACTATTAGTTTTATATGTATTACGACAATTATTTTGTGTAGTTATTTTGAAAGATGGTGGTTTTTGCGCCCGTTTGATAATAAATAAATAAATAAAAATAATAAAATAAATATTTAAAAAAAATAATAGTACAAATAATAATAATAATGATAATAGTTTTAATATTATCTGAACCAAATGATTAACTGCTATAAATTATAAAATAAGCTGTTATTTTTATACGTTTTGTTGATAATTTCATAAACTATTTCAAGTTTGTTTTTATCATTACATCATTTCTTTTTAAATTTAACTATTAGATGAGATAATTGACGCAGTTAGAATTACAACTAAGTCATAAAAGGGTCAATTATTAAATTTAAACTCCAACTGTCTATATGAAATGATAAAGAAGTTTCATGTATAGAAGGTCACGACAAGCAATAATGTCCCGAACTGGGACATTGGATAGTCTACCTTTTTTATTTAAAAGGTACTTTTATTCAGGTCTATTTGCGTACAAGCCTTAAGTGGCCGAATTTGCCGATATTTTAAATAATGCATATTTTGAAGTGGATCTCGTTGTCCCTCTTTTTTTAGGAGGAGAGGAGCTTCCATTTCCCTCCTGCGAGGGTTGAGGGGCACTTTGTTCGTGACTCGTCTTGTCATCCATTGCCGCATCGGTGGTTTTGTTGTTGATTTCCGTCTTCTTTCCGTTTTCCTTGATGTTCGCAGTATTGAGCTCGTTACTAGTTGCTGTAGATGCGCCTTGTTGTACATTGGTTGCAGTTGCTGGTTGGTTTGATGGTGAAACAGGAGTACTGCGCTCACTAGTTTTCATTGTTGAACGTGTAGTGATAAAGACAAACGATGTAATGATAAAGCCAAATTAACTATTTTATGTTAAAACTTACCTTACCTTAACTTAATGTATTTGATTTCTTGAAGAAATCAAAGTCCGTGTGAACTTTGTGTCATTGACAAATGTTTATGTTTGTTATCATAATTTACTGACAGCTACACTGACAGTTCAAACAAACTGTCATAGAAACATAGAAAGAGATGCTAGATGATATTCATATTATTCAACGATATTGCTCATGACGTTACACTCTTAAAATAAATCACTACAGATGAAGTTTACTATGGTTTGAAAAAACATTCAAGTCGATCGTTTGATGTAAATTCTGTTGAAATGAGTTAATAGAAAACAGTAACAGTATGAATAATAATATAAATGAATGAACAAAAGTGTGCAATAGCCGAATAACTATAACTGGAAAATTTAAGCTAAGAATCTGCTGTGGGACTGAAACAACTGTTTCTATTACATTTTATTGTGATTGGTTTTTGTGTGTACTGGAAACGGATATGAAAAAAAAACGAAAAGGAGGCTAGAACGGCATTCTGTGAACTAAGCTTGTGACTAACGTGACGAAAAAATATTGGATCGCTGAAAAAACAATTATATAAAAGCACATGTTTAAAAATTTGCATAGTTTCTGAATATTCTGGACCGGGAATACGACAGAACGGTTGACCTTGTCTTTGGTTGAAGATGTCCTTTTCGCAGTTTCGGTGCAAGGTTTACCGTATTGTGCAGGCTGTTCACAAAACTGGCATGTAACCAGCTGATTTTCATGGGTAATCAACGTTTTACACGGATGTGCCCCACCTTGACCACAAATGATGTAAGATGGAATTGCCTTACGTTGTTGCATACGCACAACTCGCACACCATTCCGGATACCGGAGAAAAAATTCCGCTATACTTCCCTTTCGATGGAAAGAACTTCACCGTAGTGCGACATATTATCCCGAACGAACTTATCGGTGGCCTGGGGGGGAAGGTCATGCACGCGTACTTCTATGGCATTGTCCACCATGTGCACAGGGATTCTGTATTTAATGTTGTCACACTCAACGCTGTGCACCTCATTGTTAACCGAAGCGAATGCAATTGCATCTCTTTCACGTTTAAACATAATGTACACACAGTTAGACGCCTTGTTAAATTGAATCTCACTTACATTATTAACGTCTAAATGCATTCGTTCTTTAAGTAAGATTTCAATTTGATTTGCTGCAACGCTTGAAATCTATACAAATTGAATTTGGTCTTGTAGGCAAAGATTCAGGCTTTGTTAAATCGTATTTGACCGTTTCGTACACTCTATTGTTCACTGTACTGTATTGTCTTTATTTTTGTTGTTTCGACCGTAAATGATTTTCGACTGTGTCGTGTGAGATGCGAGCACGAACTGCGAATAGTCTACCTTGGGTATGCAAATAATTTATTAGTTGAGATCTGACATCACGATACTCTACGCATGTCCAAACGACAACATCGCGATAACCTTTGTTATTAGCACAATGGTTATTTTCGGGTAGTCCAATTCTTAGAGATGTGCAGTGATTGGACATGAGTACGGACATCACACAAATGAAGTCCCTATTCACATCCAGTCCCTTTAACCATGCCTTTGTCGATATTTCAGGAATAATTGAGCGCATGACCCAGCTCATCTCTATCCCAAGAAGCTTGCCAGCTAGCAAGTGTTCTTTGGCGAGACAATGCCTGCAATGGAGCAATGGGCCGGGACCCAGACTATAGTGTTTTATTTATTATTAGTTAATATGTCGTTCAGGCACTGTTTCGTTTTGCCCAAGAAAAACAAATTATTCTTGCCAGTTATGCTTGAGCAAATGGCTTCGCTCAGACTATCTGTGAAGAGGAAATATTAGTTTGGAGATAATGTGACGATTACACTCAAGCTATAATGAACTGCTGCTAACTCTGCTATATAAACAGATGCAGGTTCTCGAAGCTTTGAGTCAGAGACATTTAGGAGGCTGACACGGATAGCAATATATCTTGAAGGATTGATTTCCTGTGACATATGGTTAAAATATACTGTCATGAATCTTGTTAGAGATTGAAGCTCAACTAGCTTTTCAAAGCTATTAATAACTAGGAGTTTCAGTACTTCACATCTTATTAGCAGTCGTGATGAAAGCTCCCAAAAACCGAATGGAAGAACTCTCACCAGAACTTCAAGACTCATTGAAAGTGTCGAATGCATGCAGCCTAAGGAAATTCGCAAACAACGATACTGAATTCGCTCTAATTTGATAATATGGGAGTTTGCTGCGGAACGAAAACAAACGCATCCACAATCCATCACTGAGAGAATCATTGTTTGATACAATTTTATTAGATCTTGCGGATGAGCACCCCACCAAGATCTTGTTATTGTTCGAAGAAATTTTACTCTTTGTTGGCATTTTGTTATCAGATATCTAATGTGTCATCCCCGCCTGCATTTGGTATCAAACCACACCCCGAGGTATTTGAAAGTCAAAACCTGCGCAAGGGTTCTTTTCATCATATGGAGCAGGAGTTGCTCGGGATCATGCTTTCTTGAAAAGACGACCAGCTCTGTTTTCTCAGCAGAAAATCCGATACCCAGATAAACAGCCCAAACGGACAAGTTGTATAAGGTATCTTGCAATGTTTTTTGCTGATCAACAGCTTTGGACCCATTAACTGAAATCACGTCATCATCTTCCAATTGTCTTAGTGTGCATGGGGTTACTAAACAGCTGTCAGTGTCATTCACGTAAAAATTATAGAGAAGCGAACTGAGGCATGAGCCTTGCGAAATTGTGAACTGGATCATGAGTACTTTCAATATTTCTGAATCTCTTAAAAGCCTATTAATAGCTTACATTCCTACACTTAAAATATTTTTGAAGCAGTTGATTGTAAAATGACCCCTTCTTTCAGTAATCGTATCCTTCGATAACTGAGGTCACGAATACAATCACTGTTATACAGTGGAATTGTAGAAGTATCACCCCAAAAAAAGATCCTTTTAAATTTCTAGTAAACCATCTAAAACGTGACGAATTGGCATTGTGCGAAATTTGCCTAACCTGTGATGTATCGCTAAACTTCCACGATTTTTACATTATTAGACTGGATTGAGATGACCCCTACGCAGGAATACTTTTGGGGATCAAAAAGTGCTGCATTTGTTGCATGGGATTGGGCTTTTTTCACGATCATAACAGATCAACTACGATCGCGAATACTACAACATGACTATTGATTCTCGCGATTCAAGCTCAGACTACACGTGTACCCGGCGCGAAAACTAACATCCGTAATCCCAACCCATGGTAGGAGAAAGAGTGTTTAGAATTAAACGCAAAAAGAGCTGAATCATTTGTCGAGTTTAGGACAAACGGAATATCTTATAATATATCATACAATTATATAATTTATTAAAGCGAAGAAACGCGGTTATTGGCGTCGATTCGTGGACGGATTATCAAAAGAAACGTCGATGAGGACTCTTTGGAATCCGGCCCGACGAATGCGCAATCATAACACCACAAATAAAAGCGATGAATATTCCAACCGCTGAATATTTGATTTCGCTGAGAAAGTATGTTTCGAGGATGTTCCGGAACAGTAGATCACCCGCGCCGCGACATTTAATTCGGACGAAACACCGTTTTCGATGGTAGAGTTCTCACTTGCGCTCTTGTCGTGTAACAATAAAGCCCCAGAGTATAAAAGAATTCCTGACACTTCCAAAAAGGCGTTTTTTGAAATTATTCAATGAGTTTCTTTAGGACAAAAATGTCCCACATAACTGGAGACAAGTGAGAGTGATCGCTATTCAAAAACCAGAGAAACCAGCTTCCGATCACAATTCGTATCGGCCGATTGCTATGCTTTCCTGTATTCGAGAGTTGTTCGAAAAAATAATTCTCTTTTGTCTAGACAATTAGGTCGAGACTAATAGCTTGCTATCAGATACACCATTTGGAAAGAATGACTGTCTTGTGTTGCACTAAGCAGAGATTCAAATGGCATTTGCTCGTGAAGAACAATTGGCATCAGTATTCCTGGACATCAAGGAGGCTTATGAATATCTTATCTGCTAAGCTTTATTAGCATGGTCTTTCGCCAGTTTTGAACAACTTTTTATATAATATATTGTCTGACAAATACACGTATTTCCCGCATGGTGAATTGTCGACAATACGATTTTATTTTTTTTGTAAAATATTTGTGTTTATTGTCAAATTTCAAATTAGGTCAACATTCATTATTTACAAATCAACGTGTTTCAGCTACATCTATTCTACCGTTTTTTTTTTTCATTTACGAAGCAGATGTACTTTATAAATTTATTCAAAATTTGCACTCTTTTTCTTTTGTCCAAGCCTCTGAGAGTAGGTCTGACAAGATCTTCGAACGATAGGCGTCCCCATCCGTTTGTTATACCTGTTAATCTCTGCTGTAGGGCCGTCCAAGCCGGCGCGACACGAGTACAGGAACTGAATATGTGGCAGAGGGTCTCTTCCGTTTGATTTCCACAGTGTGTGCAGAATTCATCTGGAGTACGATGCATAACGAACAATACTTTGCGGTATTCGGTCTTCTCGTTTACGAGGAGATACAGCTCCGTTCGTTGCGATGAGGAGAGCTGTTTCAGTGCTATGTTTCGCCACGTGCGTGGCCAGTCGTTTGTTGCATTGTGCCGTTCCACCCTTGGTAGATCGGTTAGATCGGTGTCGGGTTTTGTTGAAGTTGGTGGGGAATTTGGGATATATTTGAAAGGATTTGTTTGAGGTCAGGAAGATCGGCTGGAATTATTGGGCGGGGATTTTCGTGACTAATGAAGGATTTGTAGTAGGGTAGGAAATCGGTCTCACGATGATGCCGGTTATCTGCTAGCGATTTGCACTTCAGCGCTGGTAGTTGCAGTTTCAGTCCACCTTCCTCTCTGTTGCGGGTCAACTGCATCATTGGGACGCGGACTATCATTCCTCTCCATAGAAAGTTCCCATCGTTGATGTAATTTTGGCCGTGTGTACTGCAAGTGGTGGTAGTATCGATGACATGTACCATATCCTTGAGGTTCCGAACGTATTCAGCAGGATAACTTTTTGAAGAAGTGTCATCTGCCGCGGAGAGTGCAGCCACATAAGTTGAGCGAATTTTCCGGCTATCGCATCCCAGTTTATTTTCGTCATCATCCGTATAGATTCATTTATGTGGGTCTTCCTTCGGGCTTATGTCTAAGCCTCTTTTTATACAACTTTTACGTAAATGGTATCGATGAATGTACAAACACTTCCCGCAAGACAGCTTGCCGACGACAACGTTGCGTCTATTATAGGACCCAAAGCTGCCGTTCTCCAAGAACCATTACGAGATACCTTCGACAACTTGTCAACATGGGCTCTTCAAATGGGTATCGAGATCTTTACGGAGAAAACAGAGCTAGTTGTAAGCGGAAAGCGAGAACCAGCACAACTAGAGCTTCAATTAAGGGGTGAAACCTCAGCTTAGGTCTTCACATTCAAATATATCAAACATTATGTATCTGAAACAAAAATGCCAACAGAGAATCAACTTGTTTCGTACAACAACCGGATCATGGTGGGGTGCCAAACCAGAAGACCACAGGTTGCACCAAACAACGAAATTGTCGATTCCCAATCCGGTAAATTCGAAAGGCTTGTCGAGTTCAATGCTCAGTTATCAGGACGGTTATCAGGACATCGAACATGCCGTGTGGTCGTGCGTAAAGTATCACGACGCCAGGAATCCCTCAAGGCCTGAGGCAGACCGCCTGAGGTTTCGCTTCGGGATGTGTCTGCGAGTTAGGATGGTTCTTCTATGCTTCTCATATATAGATACTTGAAAAGCATGAATCTACAAGTATAAACTGTTGTGTTTTCTTCATAAAGCTCCCCATCCACTGGCTGTTCGCCGTCTTTATCAGAATTAATTTGATCGTTATGACATCACTAAACGTTTTGTCCCCACACTCCTCGTTTCTTCGTCATCTCTGCTGCTAGCAAATAAGATCTTTTTGGGACTCAAGCTTCCTTCGCTCCTATCAACCCCTCCCCCCCACCCCTCCCTGTTAAATCAATTTTATGCATCATTATTTCTCTCTATTTTTCTCTTTCTTGTCTACAAATTTAATAATCGTGGCTACCGAGAGCCACCCTTGACGATGACCAGTATGCGGGTCACTCGCCGGGTCTTCGTGACTCGGGAGGGTTTCCCGCGGACCCACACGAACAAAAGGATACAGTCACCATCGATATGTGTCCACGTTATCGAGACACACCAACCATTGCCGACTACCATCTGAAGGCAGGATTCTCCAGAGAAGATCACCGTTACTCCAATACGACATTACCACAATAGTTCAAGTTATACTAGTTTTAAGTAAATAGTTATTTAAAATACCATCTACATCTTTTATTGTTAACATAATACACGTTAACGTGCTGCATACCAAATATTAGTTGATCTCGTTTGTTGCCGCTCTTTTGTGAGAGCTGTAATAAAATAAGTAATTTCAAGAATGTTTTTCTCTCGCAAGATATGGCTTGCAGTTGGTGGTTTGCAGTTGGAATTATTTGATTCAACTACTGATCGATGCGGTGTGACATAAAAACGAAAAGCAACTTATAACATTCACTTGAAAAATGTGCCTTTCAGCAGAACGTAGCAGGTGACGGAATGGACACAAAATAGCGAAATATTGAAAAATCATTCTGTTGCAGCTCTACGTGTGAATTCGAATTAATAAGTTGCAAAACATCTTACGCTGAAGGTAAAACAAGATCCGATTTCGAATGAATATTTGAAAGCATTTCAACTTTTTTGTAGTCGGTTGTACGGAAATTGAAAGCAAATGTTTACAATGTGTGCGTAAGCTTCCAAGTAAGCTAAGTCTGAATACAATGTGTTTACATTTTTGATTTGGTAAGGTAATTTAATAACCTTGGACAACCGACTTACCGTTTTGCCGACGATCATAATTGACAAGGCGTAGCAAGTATGTGTGCAGTAGTGAGAGTACTATTTATTGAATAATTGAATGTATTCGCAAAACTAAAAATGCTCAAGCGGAGGAAACTGAGAACTTACCGCCCGAAAATTCAACGATATTATCTGATTGAAGCGATGTCTGCATATTATTGTCGGTGTTATCAGATGTCTATAGAATGTGTAAAAAACTACAAGTCAATCGTGTTATTCAAGCTGAAAATCTCAAATTGGTCTGCAGCAAACCAATTCGCTCGTGTTAATTTCATTTTATATTTTCAGTAGTCTTGTTTCATTTCGCGTTGTTAACAGCAATGCGAACAGATTCCATTTCTTGGTTCATTGTACATTTCCACTTATTCGGACAATCACGAAGTGCAACTACGGGTGATCTACTTCAGCTCAGCTCAATTCAGCTTAATGCAGCAGGCCCTGCGATCTGTCAAGCAATGATGTTAGGATTATTACAGCTTGTGTGGCTTTCGATCAATGCAGACGAGCTTTAGGAAAATCATAGGGACTCAAACCCAGATACATTAATTGGAGCTACACAGCTATTGCTAGACCAGTTTTAGCATATAAATGTCTTGTATGATGGCAGAAAAAAAAGTTGCGACAGTTCAGTCAAAGGTTCATTTCAGAAGGGTGGAATTCCTAATGATGATGCCAGGAGCATTCACGACAGCTCCTACTGCTGCTCTAGGGGTGCTACTATGCAGTAAACCACTACAAGTGTTCCTAATATAAGAAGCTTTATCTTGTGCATAACGTCTTGAAGTTAAGGGCATTGGAATAATAACCTCATATACTATAATATATGATCAGTATCTAATGGGGAAAACAGATTTGAAAATTGACATGCGAATGCAACTGTGTAATGAAAACAGCAGAGACGTGACTCGAACCTGTAGCTGACTCCTAACCGGGGAAATTGTTTTACCAATTAAACTAACCTGCATATGAAAACACATAAAGAGAAATCTAATTGACTTAGATGTAGGGAAACAAAGGTATTTTGGTCCACCTTAGGAAGCAATTGTACAATATTGTGAAATTAATGCCGCTTTATCCAACTGAGCTATAGCTATATTTGAGTAAGTCATGAATTTTTCCTCATAATATATTTCACAGTTGTGCTATTTTTCCGAGTTTAAAAACCTCAGTAGTTTACTGTACCGGTTTGTAGCAAGTGAAAAATTATCCTCGTGTATGATGTAGAGTTGGGACAAAATAATGTAGTTTACCTATTCGACGAACTAATAATTAATTATTATATCGAACGTGTAGCTGTAATCTGATACTGAATTAGCCTGTACCAACAATGTGTTGCTGCTATATTTGGTAAAAAAAACGATGTTGTGTTTTATAGAAGATAAATCTACTCTAAATGTGCATTATAATAAACCAGTTTAGCTGACACGAAATAAATCTTTTGAATTCACTCATTTATTACCATAATAGTCATAGTGAATGGATGTCATATGGTATGGTAGAAGTTTTTAATAATTATTTTAATAACCTGCAAATTTTTTGTTACTACACCGTACCATAAAATAATCATGTACTATATTACAATCATATCATCTGGGTACAAAACTTTGTAGTGTTTATCGTTTAATCAAACACATACCATAAAAAATGAGGTTATCACAACACAAAAGAGCAGCCACCGCCACGGTCAATGGCGAGCGCTACCGCGCCATGATTAGCAAAGAGGAAGACTTGGATACTATTTGGTTCCAACAAGACGGCGCTTCGTGCCACCAGCCAACGCTACGATCGATCCTCTGCGCACAGTCTTCGAAGATTGAATTATCAGTCGAAATTCGGATGTCGTTTGGCCACCTCGGGGCTGTGATTTGACGCCGTTAGACTATTATCTTTGGGGGGCTGTCAAAGATAAGTATTATGTGGACAAGCCAGAGACAATTCGAGCCTTGAAGGACAACATTCGTGCAGCCATAGCTGAAATAAAGCTGCATACTATCGAAAATGTACTACATACCGGACCGTATAGCGTACTGCAAGGCCAGCCGAGGCAGCCATTTGAATGAAATTATATTCCACAATTAACCGGAAGGATTGTACTTTAATATGAAAAAAAAAATTTGAAATCGGATGAACCGTTTGTGTTTTATTGCAAGTTTTAAAAAAAGTTACATGGCGGACCTTGTAATGTACGACGTGACGTAAGAACAACTGGACTTCGATGTTTAAAACGTCTTACACTACATTAAATGTTTTCTCCAGATCTCGAAATCACTTTATCGATAGTTGGATCAAGATAGAAGGAAGACTCATCACCATTCACTATCTGTCGGCGCTCATATAGACTTCAGAGAGAGAGATTCTTCTTCAAAAAAACGCTTACACTTTTATGAATCAATTCCGAATATCGAGCTCTGTAGCATTGTTGTTGACAATCAGTCACCTTACACAATATCAAAAGTCGTATCGCGAAAACGCAGTTTTTCTTAAAATATAGAAAGTATTTTGGACATTACGTTCCTAATTAAACAATATTTTGGACATGGCGTAAGTAAACAAACTTGTTTTGTTTTTTTTCATAATCCTTACTTCAAATAGTTCGTAATTATTGGCCTACTTCTTTACAACAACAAAACACGTCGTTTTTTGAGATGTGATAATTTTTATTTTTTCGTCATGACTGATATATTCGAATATATTGTTTTTTGTAAAAATATTCACCAAATGTTGTAATATCTTTGAAAATCCTTCCGCAATTGGTAATTTAATGTGCTTAGCTTCAAATTGATGCAACATGGGTTACTTAACATCGAGTAAATCCATAAAGTTTGTTAGGTGGGCCAATACACGAGGTCTGTTCAAAAAGTTCCCGGAATTTTTTATTTGCGCGCGTCTGGCGAGTCCGGTGGTCAAATTTTTTTTATTGTGTTGGTACATATGTCCCTAATGTATGGTATTCATTGTTTAAATTATGTCTTGTAGCGGCTGGTGTAGACGTGTTTTTTTGAGCTCGGTGATATTTGTCTTGGTGACGTTGGGTTCTTCCACGTGGACGATTGTGCTTTTGTTTCGACATCATAACCGTACACCCATGTTTCATCACCAGTTATTACCCTTTCAAGCAAATTTGGATCGTCGCTGACGTCGTTTAACAGCTCCTGAGCGACGGTAATGCGTTTGTTTTTTTGATCAAAATTCAGTAGTTTTGGAACGAATTTTGCTGCCACTCGTATCATGCCCAAAACATTTGAAAAAATATGATGGCATGAGCCAACTGATATGAAAACTTCATCAGCAACTTCTCTAATAGTGATTCGGCGATCATCCATAATCATTTTTTCCACTTTTCCCACATTTTCATCGATTATTGACGTGCTGGGTCGACCGGAGCGTTCGTCGTCTTCAACGTCTTCGCGGCCATCTTTGAAACGCGTATGCCACTCGTAAACACTTGTTTTTTTTCATAGCAGACTCACCGTAGGCTCTCTGTAACATTTCGCACACTTGGTTACACTTTATTTCATTTTTCACGCACAATTTAATACAAATTCTTCAATTCTTCCATTGTTTAAACTAACAAAAATCGCCGAACTCAAAAAAACACGTCTACACCAGCCGCTACAAGACAGAATGTAAACAATGAATACAGCTGAAAATTTCACCATACATTAGGGACATATGTACCAACACAATAAAAAAAATTGACCACCGGACTCTCCAGACGCGCGCAATTAAAAAATTCCGGGAACTTTTTGAACAGACCTCGTATATGAAGTGCTCCTAATAACTCTTACCCTATGACGCTGATGTGGATCCCAATAGGTACCGAAATAGACGAAACAAAAATTTCGTATCAGTGTCGGTGACAAAGTAGAAATGGAAATATATACACGTACGATCAGTTGTAGTACGTGTGTTCTGTTGGATTTGTTTCCGTAGATATTGAACTATAATACGAACTCGGTAATAATTAAGTACAGAGAAGCATGCATGGGTTCCGTCTATTCAATTAGACTTTCTCTTCATGTGTTTTCATATGCAGGTTAGTTTCCCCGGTTAGCTAGCTACGGATGCTGGTCCCGTCTCTGTGGTAACATTTTCGAGGTTTTCATTACATAATTGCATTCGCATGCCAGTTTTCCAATCTGTTTTCTTCGTTAGATACTGATCATATTTAAAACTAGCTCAAGGCGGCACTATGTCTTAAGGGGCGGGTAGGGTCTAACACTTTGAAAAATCATTTCTTTTTTTCTTTGTATTTTCTTATAATAAAGCATTTTAAAAATATTATGTGAAATTTTCAAGCCTATCGGAACAAAACTCAACAAGTTACGGGCCTTTATCTTTGCTTATCTCATACTGCGAAAAAGTAAGAGCTCGGCGCACAAGCCAAAGATTACTGCTTCGATTGAAAATGTTAAACCCTACGGACTTCCTTCAATAATAAATTTGATTTTCGATTGATTTTATAGACAAAACACTTTAAACGTTTCTCTCGAAAGCAGGTTTTGAAAGACCGTGTAAATCGTCATTCAAACACTACTGCACAAATTTTTGCAAACACATTCTACATATAAAAAAACGTGCTTAAGCCACCTAGCAGTGAGATGATACCTTTTTTTATCAATCCGCATGTATTATTCTGCATGAATATATTTCGGTGTTTTAGTTCTTCATTATTTTAATGACCGTTGTTTCAAACGGAAATTTCAGATTTTAATCACTCACTATCCTGTAGTGTCACAACTGCAAATCGGATCGAATTTGAATCTAAACGTGTAATATAGGATTGAACATTCCATAATATGTCGAAGTAACTTCCGCTTTAGAGTTTACGGTTATTTACGGTAAATCCAGAGCCGGTATTTAGGAACCAGCATAAAGACTGTCCCAGAAAGTATGGACGCAACCAAAAACCGCTGCCACTTCGCAATGGTTCAGAATCTGTCAATTTTTATGGCTGCGTCCTGATGTTTACACTCTTCATTAACCACTTGTGCAGTTGTTTATTCGTTTTCATTAGTTTGTTTCGAAATGCGAGGACTTTCAGCAGAACTACATCGAAAATTTGTGTACAAATGGTGCACAGAACGCGGACTGTCACTGAGAAAGGTAGCAAAAATGGAAGGATTAAATGAAAAACCCGTGTGAAATGCAATCAGGAAGTTCGGTGAGGATAACACCTTTCAGGATAACCCGAAAATGGGTCTAAAAAAGGTCCTGCTAATCCTCAGTTGGATAAACGTAAACTGAAGCCGTTCGAGCAAAAGAAGGAGGATTCAGTTAGGGATGTGGCCAAAAAAGTGGGCACTTCGAAGCCAAATGTTCTTCGTGTAAAGGACGTATGAATTTTCGAACCTATAAGAAGCAGAAACAACCAAAATGTAATCCGAAACAAGAAGCATCGATCAGGCCGAGGGTTTGAAAGCTGTACAATACGATTCTTGCTGGAAATTTGAACTGCATAATCATGGACGACGAAACCTACGTGAAACTCGATTACAAATCTTTGAAGGGACCACAATATTATACGGTGCGAGAAGGGCAAGTGTTAAACCAGTCCGAGACATCGATTGAAGTCGAAAAATTTGGTATGAAAACTATGGTCTAGCAATCAATTTGTAGCTGCGGTAAGATTTCGAAACCCTTGATCACCACTGATTCAATGAACAGCGAAATATACATCAAGGAATGTTTCCAAAACGACTTCTACCCATGATTCGAAGCCACAAGGATCCGTTGTCTTCTGACCAGATCTTGCTTCTTGTCACTACTCGAAATCAACGGTAGAATGGTATACTACCAAAAATGTCACTTTCGTCCCAAAAGACATGAATCCACCAAATTGCCCTCAACTTCGAACAATTGAGGAATTTTGGGCATTAACTAAGACACATCTTAGGAAACATGTCTCGGCAGCCGAAACCATTCAACAGTCCGAAAAAGATTAAAAAAAAGTGTCAAAACTTGTCGCCAAGAAGTCTGTACGGAATTTAATGAGGAACGTTCGCAAGTAGGTGCGCCAGCTAGTCTACAATGGCTAAGTAGCAATGTTGAGAATAATATTATGTTTTTTTTTTATAATACAATTTTTATTGGGCTCATTTGCGTTAGCTTAACGTGGCCGATTGTCTTGTTGTTAGGTGGAAAAGAGTGGAAGCCGTATTATGGGGCGACCTGCTCCCCTAGAGTTAGTAAAGGAGTGTCAGGAGGGTGGGACCTATACTGTATTGATTTTGAACATATTTTGATATTACAAATCATTCATTAATAGCTTGCATCTTTTAAACACACTTTGCATTTCCGGGTTCTCGACGTTCTCCAGATTGTAACGAGGAAGAGACTATACTAAACTCGGATGCTTTGTTGGTGTACTTTGATGTTGTTGTGTCATTTATGGATGGTTTCCAGCAATTCAGCTTGACCAGTGTTTAGTTCGTTTGGGGTAGTACCACTGTAGAAGAAAGAAAGAGAAAGAGAGGGAACTAGATTTGCACGTTTATAGCTTTGAGGAAGTTATAGAGGTAGGTCATGTAAAGCAGATCTCGGGTTGCCAAAACGTCACGGACTGGAACATAAGGTGGTCTACCTCGGGCGCGAAGGGAATCAATTAGCTGGAGTCTGACGTCGCAATACTCGGAGCACACCCAAACAACATGCTCGATGTCATGATAACCGTCTCCGCAAACGCAAAGATTACTCTCACTAAGGCCAACACGATGAATATGCGCTTTGAGCAAAGAGTGGTTGGACATAAGTCTTGACATTGTGCGAATAAAGTCCCGGTTCACATCCAACCCTCGGAACCAAGCTTTCGTCAATACCTGCGGTATAATGGAATGTAACCACCGTCCTAGATATCCATCATTCCAGGAGGTTTGCCAGCTGACGAGTGCCTCTTGACGAGAACGACTGAAAAATTCATTGAAGCAGATTGGTCTTTCATAGGTTTCACCTTGTAATGCGCCCACCTTGGCCAGTGAGTCCGCCATCTCATTACCCCTTACGGAACAATGTGATGGGACCCAAACCAAGGTAATCCGGTATGATTTTTCAGATAAAGCACTCAGTTGTTCCCGTATTTTCCCCAGGAAATACGGCGAGTACTTTCCAGGCTTCACTGAGCGAAGAGCCTCGATAGAGCTGAGACTGTCCGATACAATGAAGTAGTGGTCTGTGGGCAAAGTTTCAATGATCTCAAGGGTATACTGAATTGCAGCTAGTTCTGCGACGTAAACTGAAGCCGGATCACTGAGTTTATAGGAGGCGGTGAAATTTTCATTAAAAATACCGAAGCCAGTGGACCCGTCGAGATGTGATCCGTCAGTGTAAAACATTTTATTACAGTCGACTTCTCTAAATTTGTCATTAAAAATATTTGGGATCACTTGAGGGCATACGTGATCCGGGATTCCATAAATATCTTTTTTCATGGATGTGTCGAAAAACACCGTAGAATTAGAAGTATCATAGAAACGAACACTGTGAGGATTGTAGGAAGAAGAATTATTGTTACGTGACATGAAATCAAAGTACAATGTCATAAATCGGGTCTGAGAATTAAGCTCGACTAGCCGTTCAAAGTTATCGATAACCAACGGGTTTAAAACGCTACATCGAATGAGTTGTCGATATGAGAGATCCCACAAACGGTTTTTCAACGGGAGAATTCCCGCCAGTACCTCGAGACTCCCCGTATGAGTAGACTGCATACAAGCCAAGGCTATACGCAAGCAACGATACTGGACTCTCTCCAGCTTGAAAAAGTTTATTTTCGCGGCTGAACGGAAACAGAAACATCCATACTCCATCACTGACAATATCGTTGTTTGGTACAGCCTTATAAGATCTGTTGGGTGAGCTCCCCACCAAGTCCCGGTCACTGTACGTAGACAGTTGATTCTTTTTTGGCATTTTCGTTTCAGATACCTAATGTGACATCCCCAGGTACCTTTGGAATCGAACCAGACTCCGAGGTATTTGAATGTGAAGGCCTGAGCTATGGTTTGATCCATTAGTTGAAGCTGTAGTTGTGCAGGTTCACGCTTCGTATAAAATACTACCAACTCAGTTTTCTCCGTGGAGAATTCGATACCCAGCTTTAGAGCCCATGTAGACAAAGTGTCTAAGGTAGTTTGTAATGGTCCTTGCAGGTCGGTAGACTTGGATCCTATAATAGACACCTCGCCATCATCTACAAGTTGCCTTAACGTGCAAGAATTTTCAAGACATTCATCGATGTCATTGACGTAAAAGTTATAAAGAAGGGGGCTGAGGCATGAGCCCTGGGGAAGGCCCATGTAACTAATTCGTGAGGTCAAGTCTTCATGTGTAAAAAACATGTGCTTTTCCGATAATAAGTTGTGCAAAAAATTGTTGAGAAGTGGGGAAAGACCATGCTTGTGCAGTTTCTCCGAGAGAATTTTTATGGAAACTGAATCAAAAGCCCCCTTTATGTCCAAGAATACTGATGCCATTTGCTTCTTGTGGGCGAATGCCATTTGAATTTCTGTAGAAAGCAGCGCAAGGCAATCGTTCGTTCCTTTGCCTTTACGGAAGCCAAATTGTGTATCTGAAAGCAAGCCACTTGTTTCCATCCATTCATCGAGACGAAACAGAATCATTTTTTCCAGCAGTTTCCGAATATAGGAAAGCATTGCAATCGGCCGATACGAGTTGTGGTTGGAGGCTGGTTTGTCCGGTTTCTGAATAGCGATAACCCTCACTTGTCTCCAGTCTTGAGGAACAAAGTTCTGTTCGACGAACTTGTTGAACAAGTTCAACAGACGTTTTTTCGCGATATCGGGAAGATTTTTAAGCAAATTGAATTTTATTTTATCACGCCCTGGGGCATTGTTGTTGCACGATAAGAGGGCAAGAGAAAACTCCGTCATCGTAAAGGGGGTATCGTTTTCAGTGTATCGAGAGGACGCGACACGATAGGTATTCGATTCCCGAACAAAATCCGGGCAAACTTTCTTGGCGAAGTCAAATATCCAGCGATTTGAATATTCTACGGGTTAGTTATTAGTGGTTGCATTTCTCATACGACGGGCTGTATTCCACAGAGTGGTCATCGATGTTTCCCTAGATAGGCCATTGACGAACCGACGCCAGTAACCTTTTTTTTTTTGCTTTAATCAGATTTTTCATGGTCTTTTCTAATGATGCATATTTTTCGTAGTCTTCGCGCTTGCCACTGTTCCCGAATTTTTTATACGCGGATGATTTTGTTTTATATATTTCCGAGCACTCTTTATCCCACCATGGGGTTGAAGGTCGCGTAGTGATTGTAGTTTTGGGTACTCGTTTGGTCTGGGCTTGAATCGCGGCGTTGAGGATCAAGTCAGCTAGGGATTTGTATTCTTCTTCAAGCGAATCTGGTTGTTTCGTTTCAAGAGCTTGGGATACCGCGGTCGAGTAGGAATTCCAGTCGATGTTTTTCGTGAGATCATATGTCATATCGACTGATGTCGGTGTTTGTGCACCAGTGGATATTGAAACCAAAATCGGCAAGTGATCACTACCGTGGGGATCAGGGATTACCTTCCACTTGCAATCTAGCTGTAGTGATGTCGAGCAAAGGGATAAGTCCAGCGCACTAGAGCGGGCTGGCGGTCTTGGATTGCGTGTCATTTCACCCGTATTTAAAATTGTCTAATTGAAGTTGTCGCACAGATCATAAATTAACGAAGAACGGTTATCATCATATAGGCAGCCCCACCCCGTACCATGCGAGTTAAAGTCTCCTAAAACTAACCGCGGAGTGGGAAGAAGCTCCATGATGTCTGCAAGTCGTCGATGCCCTATCGAGGCTCTGGGAGGTATGTAGATAGAAGCTATACAAAGATCTTTGCCTCTAATTCTGCTTTGGCAAGCAACAACTTCAAGGCCCGGGATCAAGGGGAGGTTAATTCGATAAAATGAATAGCACTTTTTGATCCCTAAAAGAGCCCCTCCATAGGAGTCTCCTCGATCCAGGCGTATAATGTTGAAATTGTGGAAGTCAAAGTTTATATTTGAAGTGAGCCATGTTTCACACAATGAAAATACGTCGCAGTTACGCGAATTTATCAAAAATTTGAAAGAATCTAATTTTGGGATGATACTTCTGCAATTCCACTGGAGTATAGTGATCATATTCTCGATTTCTGTAGGTATTTCAGCCATCGATAGATACGATCGCTGTAAGGAGGGGCCATTGTAATAATATTATGTTGTTGTAGTCTAATATTATCAGTATACCGAATAAAATTTGAATATCTAACACTTGTGAATTATTTACAGCGAAATGAAAGTTCGTATATACTTTCTGGGACAGTCTTCAACCCGGAACGATTTGTATGGCCTTAAATTAATATGACGAATAAATAGTTTTAAGTCCAACTGTCACCTTCTATATTGGTTTGAATTTTAAAAACTCCTCACCCCGTAATTCTACAATCGGAAGTCAGAATTGGATGAAATTCATTAATTTTTTATGGGACCAAAAATTCTTTAATTTGAATTTTTGTTTTGGAAATTTGATTTGACCTTTTCTGAGAAAACGATTGAGCTTTGAGAAACAATTCGATACTGGAACCGGAATTCGAAAATTGGTGTAGCCGAAGTCAGATAAATTCACCTCAGTAGCAGTATGTTAAAGTTTACATTTGTTTCAAAATGTTTAAAAATCAGTGTAGATCTTTGAGAAACCGTATTGCGAATATAGTCCGGAGCGAAAACTGAATACCACTGAAACTGAAATAAGTTTATTTAATTATCCACTATCCAAATCTGCAAACCCGATAAAACTGATTAATTTATGTGAAATAGACATTTATACTAATCACCAAGTATCCCCGAAATCGGAAGTTGGATCTGACTGAAAAGCAAGATGTTTTATAGAATCTTAAGACTTTTCATTTGAATCTTAGATAATTCTTAGACTTCATTCGAATCTTAGATCGGTTCAGCCATCTACAAAAAAAATGAGTTACACAATTTTAATTTCGTTTCACATGTCATCCTGTAGCTCCGGAACCAGATTTCGGAACCAAACGTAATTCAGGAACCTTGTTTGGGAGCATACGACTTTTCATATGAATCTGAGTTTGTAGAAAACGGTTGAGTCATATCCGAGAAAATTGAGTGAAATTATTTGTCTCACACGCATTTGCTGATCTCGACGAACTGATTCGAATGGTATAAGGAAGTTATGTTCTTCCAGCATTTATTGCTGTAAGTAGTTTAAATCAATGTAATTATGGAATTGCTTTCAACTCGAAAATGCTGTCATCATCTGGTTTACATATGTCATATTCGAACGATTATGTTGCCAAAAACGAACCGTGCTAAAATCGGTCCGCAGCAAAATGTCATGAAAACTGATGCTGTACACAGCCTGTTTGGTACTTAGAAACAATTGTATGTAACAATATAAAAAATCGTGTTTCAGGTTGCTCCCAAGCATTGTTTTGTCATACAGCGCTCAAAACTCCTTCTACTGGAAGCCAATTCGTCATTTAACACTCGATGTGGATAGATGAATAACCTACTACGACTAATTTCAATTTTGTTTTATCTTTTATTCGCAGCTTTCTACCTACCCAAGCTATGGGTAAAACGCGTCATAGATCCGAGAAGGATCCAAAGGATGCTAAGCGTCTGAAGCCAAGTGATGTTCAGGTAAACGACTGTTTGCAGAGTAACAACCAATACGCTGATCTGCCAGTTGATGTCGAAGAGGAACTGCAGAAGAAGGAAAAAATGCCGCCTTCCTACCTGAAGGGCTTCCCACCAACTCTAGGCGCGAATTTCAACACGCTGATCAGCAAAGGACTACAGGCAACAATTCGTTTATGTACTGAAGGCTACAAAAAAACTGTTCCGGCTTTAACCACTACAAAGGAGTGGAATTGTACCTGAAGCAGACAAAAGCGGAATACTTCACACACGATATTGCCGCCAATAAACCTATGAAGGTTGTACTTCGAGGACTGCCCGAAATGATGGAAGCCGAACTAAAGCAGGCACTGTCGGAGGCTGGACTAAAGCCTTTGATGGTGTTTAAAATGAAGCGACATAACACGGACAAAAAGTATCGAGATCAACTGTACTTATCTGGAGAAGGGCTCCATCACCATGAGTCAACTGGAAACCATAAAATTGTTATTTCATATAATCATCGAATGGCAAAAGTATAAACCGGTACATCGGGATGTCACACAGTGCACGAACTGTTTGAATTACGGCCATGGAGCGAGGAATTGCCACATGAAAAGTCGGTGCGGGAAATGTGCCGATTCACACAATACCAACGATTGTCTACTAGATGACATCGCTGTAAAAGGTGTGAACTGTGATGGCGACCATCCATCTACTAGCAAATCGTGTCCCAAACGTGCTGAGTTCACAAAAATTCAACAACACTCGTCCCGTAAACAATCAACGCGCAAGAATGTTCCACAGAAGGATGAAATTATTTTCCCACGGCTCACACCAAAGAGGGATATTCCAAATTTGCCGCCACTTCCTCGCAGCAATCCAAAAGATTCAGCCACTGGATCACAAATAGAATCTTCCTCGAAAATCCCTCCTGGATGGGGTAATAATCAACCACAAGCAAAGGGTGACTCTGGTGACTTATTCTCTGCTAAACAACTGATCGTCATTTTTGAAACAATGACAACAAAACTACGAAACTGCAGAACGCGGTTAGATCAAATCAACGCCTTAGGCAAATTCATCATCGAATATGTAATATAATAAGTTGGTTGTAGTAAATTGGAATGCTTGCTCACTCAGGAGCAAAACTGCTGAATTATCCGACTTCTTTCAAGAAGAGAAGAATGCCGATATTGCTATTTTAACTGAAACTCAGCTTAAATCTGAAATTTCTATTTTTCTTTCCAATTACAGGATTCCCAGGCTGGACAGGACAACTACCAGAGGAGGGGGAGTTGCCATTGCCATTAAACGATCCATTCAGCACAGGCTTCTGTCAGCCTTTAAATTGCAACTAATAGAAGCCATCGGAATTGAGATTACAACGACGATGGGATCCATCATCATCATTGCAGCGTACTGCCACAAACAAACCAACCTTCGAGATGTTACGTGTGGATCATTGAAGCGAGATCTGGCTATGCTCACTCGACGACAGAACAAATTTTTCATTACTGGGGACCTGAACGCACGGCATGAGCTGTGGGGAAACAAAAGACAGAATCGAAACGGATTCGTACTTGCCGTACATCCTCGCTCCGGATCAACCAACGCGACTTTCCAGATCAGGAGATCATTCCATTTTGGATATATGTATCAGCAACATCGCCATATACTACTCTCCGGTTGTCTTCAATGAGCTATCTTCCGACCACTTTCCAGTAATATTGACGTTAGGATTTTCACCAGAAGCAGTACCTATTCAACCTCGGAGGAACTATTATCGCACCGACTGGGTCCAATTTCAACAAATCGCCGACCAACTTATTAATATCGATTTGCCACTAGATTCCCCGATGGAAATCGATGCGGCCTTATCTTCCTTCCAGCATTCAATCACAGTCGCTCGTGATAAGACGGTTCCAGTACAACATATGTCGAGTTCCTCTCTTCAAATTGACAGTGTCACCAAGAAACTCATCCGACTTCGAAATATCTACCGCAGGCAGTATCAACGAACTGGCATCCTAGATAGGAAGACTTCTTATAACAACTTAACTAGGATAATCCAGGAAAGGATATCTGAGCTTCGCAACAGGAAATTCCAGCAAAAGCTTCGAGAAATTCTTCCACATTCAAAGCCCTTTTGGTCCTTAACGAAGGTGCTTAAGAAAAAAACCGAAGCCTATTCCTCCTCTGATGTCACCCCAGGACGCAACTGAAGGAATACCTTTAATCATACCAGTAGAGAAGGCAAATGCGCTAGGCCAGCAGTTTGTATGTTATCACAATTTAGGACTCAACATTGTTAGTCCACATGAAAGAGCCGTTGCTGATAGCGTAGCTGAGGTTGACCAATATGACAATTTAGTTCCTGAGGAAAGTAGAGTCACTTCGAATGAGCTGATGGCTTTTGTGAAAAAATCCAAAAATATGAAGGCCCCCGGTTTCGACAACACATTCAGCATTGAGCTGAAACATTTGAGTATTCGCTCATTTGTTTTCTTAGCTAAAATTTTTAACAGGTGCTGGGAGCTTGGTTACTTCCCTTCAAAGTGGAAGTTAGCTAAAGTTATTCCAGTTTTGAAACCGGGTAAAGATCCTTCCTTTTCCAAGAGCTATCGGCCCATCAGCTTACTTTCTGCCCTATCTAAGCTGTTTGAGAAGTCAATACAAAGGCGAATTCTTGCTTTCGCAGATCAACAGGATATATTACTGGAAGAACAGTTTGGGTTCCGGAAAGGAAGATCCACCATCCACCAACTCACAAAGGTTAACAACGTCATCCAGCAAAACAAATCAGAGTCCAAAACGACTGCCATGGCAATATTAGGAACGATGGCCTGTTGTTTAAACTGCATCGGTATAATTTTTCCATGTATCTTATTAACATTATCAAAAATTATCTTGCAGATAGAGCATTCCTGGTTTCTCTGAATAATGCACTTTCAGAAAGATTTACTATTTCTGCTTGTGTACCCCAAGGAAGTATCCTAGGTCCCATTCTATACAACATTTTTACATCAGACATCCCACCCCTTCCGGGTGGTGGTGTTTTGTCACAATTTGCTGATGATACTGCCATTCTTTACAAAGGTCGTGTCATTAATGCTCTGAAGAATAAACATAGACAGGTCTGGACGCTCTAACTGAATATTTTTCAAGCTGAAAAATTGTGATCAATGCAGCAAAAACTTAGGTCATCTTGTTTCCTAATTCAAGATCTCCAAAACTTGTTCCATCAGACGAATGTCGAATACGATTCGGTGATGAGGTCATTCAATGGTCCGACGAAGTTATCAATGTAGGACTCACCTTTGATTGACATCTGATATTCAGGTCACATGGTGACAAAATCGTTCAAAAATGCAGCATACTCATTAGGTCTCTGTATCCGCTGATTTGTAGAACATCTAAACTGTGCCTGAAGAACCAGATGGCTGTCTATAAATAAATCATCTATCTGGCAATTGAATACGCAGTCCCTGTTTGGCGGGGCTGTGCACGAACACACAAACTTAGGCTTCAGCGCATTCAAAGTAAGATCTTAAAGATGATCCTAAATCTACCCCCTTGGATAAGAACTAGTGAAGTACATGAGATGGCTTCCCTGGATATCAGGGTGGCAAGTGACCGGGAAAACCGGGAAAAAGTCGGGAATTTGGTTTCACCGGGAAAAACCGGGAAAAAGTCGGGAATTTAAGTGCAAATCCGGGAAAAAATTTACCAGCCCTGATCTCAGTAACGATTTTTCAGCATCATGATTCGTCTGATACAACAAATGAAAAGTTTGAGACAATACTCAATTTAACATTTGAACGAGAAGTTCAGTACAAGTTTTAAAACATCTTATTGCCCCACACAGGTTGAATCCAATGAGAATGGGGCCAACACCCCATGTTTCATTCAACGCTTTTTGTAAGGGTTTGACAGGAATTTTGAATCAACAAGAGCTTTCTTAGTTGTCATCAATAACAGCACAATGAATGTTCAAATTAAAGTAAAGATAATATGGATGCTTCTGCTGGATTTCTATTAAATTTCAGAATAAGTATGCATAATGGTAAAAGTAACATCAGGTAACATGTTTAATAATTTTTAAAGAATTCTTAGGAGCATTCATGTTTTTGAGTGTCAGCCAATGATTCTCCTAACTTCATCAAAATTTGTCTCAGTCTCAAAGCTCTTATCTTATCCGCCGTTTGCAAGGAATGTTTAATTTTCTTCTTTGACAGCTGAAATTGGCTTTTCAGAGTTTGTTAGAACCTTAGACTGGTTTGAAGATGGTTTGATTTGTTCAGGGTAGTCTGGCATAAGCTTGAATTACTCGAAAAATATATTTATTTTAATGTTAATTATATGACTTTAAATTTAATTTTCCATTATTAGGCTTTAAAATGCCTGATGATATTTCTGGAAACCTTAAAAAACCACCAATAATCGACCAATTTGATGCGAAAGCTGCGCTTAAGGTGAAATGTAGCGGAATGCGAAAATCGTGTTTTTGATCAATTATTCAAAAACTAGACCGATTTTCAAAAAACCAAAAACACTGAAGTTTTCGAAATCAAATTTATCATAACTAAGTATTCTTAGAATTTTGAAATTTTGCTTTGCCGAGCCGTAATTGGTTTTTGAAATGTATAAACGGTTACTGTTCCTTTCCACGGGGATGATTTTAGAACTGAAAAGTAGTGTTTGTAGCAGAATTTCACAAAGAATCTGAAAATGCAACTCAAAATTATGAAATATTAGCCAAAACAACTGAAATTTGAAAAAGTTTACATAAACTTTTCCGCATTTTTTTTATTGCTTTCGCGCTGCTGTTTCGTATTGAGGTGGTGTGAGAAATGCACGGTGGGCACAGTGGCATTATATCGTGAGCAAAAATTACATATAAAATAATGACGCGAATTTATGCAGCATTGGGTTTTGTGTTAAAATAAAAACGTGTTGAATACAATAAAATGGGTATTGTAAGAAATCGTTTATTTTCTAAGTAACTGTCATTTATAATGCTAATAATGTCCAATTCTGTTGAGTTCAATGCATTGATGTTGCTGAAGCAATAAAGCTTGGCTGTGTAATATCGTATAACAGGTACTATTTTAGATTGCATCAATTTTAATAGCAAAACTATAACTTCATCATTGACAGGCTTCTGAATGAAATGAATACAAGCCAAGTATTATCGTTCATTAACCTGTGATACAAACAATGTGATAAAAATTGAAAGTCAGCTTCGAGCCAGTCAGCATGGAAAACTTATTGGAATTCATTGGTTTTCCAATTATTATGAATACAATGAATCAACGCTTGATTTTCCTTTCAAAATCGATTGAATAATAATGAACTACGAAATAACTTTGCATTTAATTTCGTGCCCCAAATATGTGCTTGAGAAAAGGTTCACTAAATAATTTTAACTGCATGGTAAGATGAACTCATGCGAATCAAGTAAATACTTTCACGTAAATTCTGTCTCATCGGCGGGAAGGGCCTGGTGAACTACTGCAAAGATATCGAAAACACTTGAATGTTCGCTTGTCTTCAATCGTTCTTTTGAAGAAGAATCCATGTTTGCTACTAAGCTCAGGCATACACATGGTTAGCAAGTTATTCAATACATATACATATAACCTCATGTTAGTCATTCATAATTACTCATGATTTATAGCTCTAGTGTAAGAGTAATCACTAACAATAACGATTTAATTAGCATATATTCGAAGTGTGAAGGATTCAAAAATCCATTTCGTCCAGTCTTTTTATCAAGCCAATATAACGAGAGGTAAACCCACTGCGCTCAATCATTGAAAAAAGTTTTTGTTTCTATGTGTCCGTTTTTCTTGATATGCTTTGTGCGGCGGTTCGTTCAACTGAAGCGGATAAAATTTTGCGCGCATTTTATGACGCTACATTTCACCTTAAGGTGAAATGTAGCGGAATGCGAAAATCGCGTTTTTGATCAATTATTCAAAAACTAGACCGATTTTCAAAAAACCAAAAACACTTAAGTTTTCGAAATCAAATTTATCATAACTAAGTATTCTTAGAATTTTGAAATTTTGCTTTGCCGAGCCGTAATTGGTTTTTGAAATGAATAAACGGTCACTGTTCCGTCCCACGGGGATGATTTTAGAACTGAAAAGTAGTGTTTGTAGCAGAATTTCACAAAGAATCTGAAAATGCAACTCAAAATTATAAAATTTTAGCTAAAACAACCGAAAATTGAAAAAGTTTACATAAACTTTTTTGCATTTTTTTATTGCTTGCGCGCTGCTGTTTCGTATTGAGGTGGTGTGAGAAATGCACGGTGAGCACGGTGGCATTATATCGTGAGCAAAAATACATATAAAATTATGACGCGAATTTATGCAGCATTGGGTTTTGTGTTGAAATAGAAACGAGTTGAATACAATAAAATGGGTATTGTAAGAAATTGTTTATTTTCTAAGTAACTGTCATTTATAATGCTAATAATGTCCAATTCTGTTGAGTTCAGTGCATTGATATTGCTGAAGCAATAAAGCCTGGCTGTGTGATATCGTATAACAGGTATTATTTTAGATTGTAGCAAGCTACTGAATGAAATGAATACAAGCCAAGTATTATCGTTCATTAACATGATATACAAACAAAGTGATAAACATTGAGGGTAAGCTTCGAGCCAGTCAGCATGGAAAACTTATTGGAATTGATTGGTTTTTCAATTATTATGAATACAATGAATCAACGCTTGATTTTGCTTTCAAAATCGATTGAATAATGAAGAACCACGAAATAATTTTATATTCAATTTCGATCCCCAAATATGTGCTTGAGAAAAGATTCACTTAATAATTTTAACTGAATGGTATGATGAACTATTAGTTATAATTGGAATGTATTAAAAATGTAATCTATGAAATTATTATTTGATGATTTCTGGCACCGGAGGCCAGAGGCTGTTTGGTCTTCGGTTCGTTATCGTTGAAACAGACATTTCTAGACTATATAATTCCGAAAGTCGCTTCCGGAAAAAAGTTAATGGTAGTATATGGTACTATAAAGTTTGTTCATTTCAATCTAAGTTCTCACAACCCAAGCTAGTGATGTCCGAGAAAATGTGCCGCTTTTTATTATTGCACACACATGAGTCGGCCTCTTTGGCTTGGTTTGAAATTTCTTCGGCTGTGTATGTGAATATTTCATCATACCGGTTGCACAAACTATGCTTTGAGTGCAAGTGTCAGTAGATCAGGGCCGCTTTTACACAGGCCCCGGGTCAATCGACCAAAAAAAATAAATTAAATGATATAACCGGGACCTTTTTTGCTCTCATCACTTGTTCTCGGGGGTCTTCACACAAATATTGCTTGAGCCCGGACCCATTGAAACGTGAAAGCGGTCCTGTAGTAGATGGATTTTTATTCTTGAAACAAGACGCACAAAAGGAAACAGATAGTTCGTCATTTCGTATTCAGCAATTCAGTTGGTCAATACATATACATATAACCTCATGTTAGTCACTCATAATTACTCATGATTTATAGCTCTAGTGTAAGAGTAATCACTAACAATAACGATTGAATTAGGATATATTCAAAGTGTGAAGAATTCAAAAATCCATTTCGTCCAGTCTTTTTTACAAGCCAATATAACGAGAGCTAAGCCCACTGCGCTCAATCATTGTAAAAAGTTCTTGTTTCCATGTGTCCGTTTTTCGTGGTATGCTTTGTGCGACGGTTCGTTCAACTAAAGCGGATGAAATTTTGCGCGCATTTTATGACGCTACATTTCACCTTAAGGTGAAATGTAGCGGAATGCGAAAATCGCGTTTTTGATCAATTATTCAAAAACTAGACCGATTTTCGAAAAACCAAAAACACTTAAGTTTTCGAAATCAAATTTATCATAACTAAGTATTCTTAGAATTTTGAAATTTTGCTTTGCCGAGCCGTAATTGGTTTTTGAAATGTATAAACGGTCGCTGTTCCGTCTCACGTGGATAATTTTAGAACTGAAAAGTAGTATTTGTAGCAGAATTTCACAAAGAATCTGAAAATGCAACTCAAAATTATAAAATTTTAGCGAAAACAACCGAAAATTGAAAAAGTTTTCATAAACTTTTCTGCATTTTTTTTTATTGCTTGCGCGCTGCTGTTTCGTATTAGGTTTTTTACCGTCACAGCTAACCTCAATCGGATGAACACATTTTGACAGTTCAGCAGTACTGTTTGTAAACAGAGATTTTTTTTGTTTGTTTATTGACAAATTGGATCTGATCATTTACGGTCCGTATCGCCTAAATAAAGTTTCAAAACATTTGTTCACGATTGAATACGGTTTGTTTTTGATATTTATTAAAAAAAAGTGACTAGTTGCAAAGTGTAAAGATGATTGTTTTAGATGTGCTCTTCGATTTTTGTTTAAGCTTGTTTGTAAACAGTACCGCTGAACTGTCAAGGATGAATAATTGTTCATTTGTGTCGTCACGATAAAAAACCTAATTGAGGTGGTGTGAGAAATGCACGGTGGGCACGGTGGCATTATATCGTGAGCAAAAAATAGATATAAAATAATGACGCGAATTTATGCAGCATTGGGTTTTGTGTTGAAATAAAAACGACTTGAATACAATAAAATGAGTATTGTAAAAAATCGTTTATTTTCTAAGTAGCTGTCATTTATACAAACAATGTGATAAACATTGAGGGCCAGCTTCGAGCCAGTCAGCATGGAAAACTTATTGGAATTCATTGGTTTTTCAATTATTATGAATACAATGAATCAACGCTTGATTTTGCTTTCAAAATCGATTGAATAATAAGGAACTACGAAATAACTTTATATTCAATTTCGTGCCCCAAATATGTGCTTGAGAAAAGATTCACTAAATAATTTTAACTGCATGGTATGATGAACTATTAGTTAAAATTGGAATGTATTCCAATAATGTAATCTAAGAAATTATTAAACTATTGATGATTTCTGGCACCGGAGGCCAGAGGCTGTTTGGTCTTCGGTTCGTTATCGTTGAAACAGACATTTCTAGAGTCATCATGCTATACAATTCCGAAAGTCGCTTTCGAAAAAAACTTTTACGTAAATTCTATCTCATCGGCGGGAAGGGCCTGGTGAACGACGGGCAAAGATATCGAAAATACTTGAATGTTCTCTTGTCTTCAACCGTTCTTTTGAAGGAGAATCGATGCTTGCTACTAAAATCAGGCATATACATGGTTAGCAAGTTAGTCAATACATATACATATAACCTCATGTTAATCATTCATAATTACTCATGATTTATAGCTCTAGTGTAAGAGTAATCACTAACAATGATGATTGAATCAGCATATATTCAAAGTGTGAAGAATTCTAAAATCCATTACGTCCCGTCTTTTTTACAAGCCAATATAACGAGAGGTAAACCCACTGCGCTCAATCATTGAAAAAAGTTCTTGTTTCTATGTGGCCGTTTTTCTTGGTATGCTTTGTGCGACGGTTCGTTCAACTGAAGCGGATAAAATTTTGCGCGCATTTGATGACGCTACATTTCACCTTAAGAGCATTATTGGAGAAAGCAAGAAGTATGAATAAAATTGATTGATTTTTCGAGAAAATTGCAAGTAAACAGAAAGAAATTATGAATTTCACAGGTGACATAATTCTACAAACGATACAATTTATAACTACTTAACTTCTCAAATGACGCAATATTCCATTCGTACAGAAATTTGCTGTTTACGAGTGTAATTTGCACTCGGCCAACAAATCAGACTGTATGAATTTATATGCACGATTTACAGCTCAGCAGATATGTGCTTCTGTGGCTGGTGTGCTTTGTGATCTAATGTTTTTCGGTTCAAGTTGCTGTCTATCTTTTGATTTTTATTCCATTCGTTTTGAAGCCATATAATTTTCCAATCACACAATTTTATATGTTCTTGAATATAAATTTGTGTCAAATATGACGCTCCATTTATGTGCATCTGATAACATGTAAAATCACAAGAATTTTTCGAACGGTGTATATTTAAGCTCTAATCCTTCGTAATATACAAGACTGATCGCTTTCATAACCGTTGGCCAGATATGTTTCTTATTTTAATCCTATTGTTACATCGATGTTACTGGTGAAGTAACAGACAAAATAGAGATGGAATACATTGAGTAGGGTGGTACTGTCACTTCAGAAGATGAACGTTTGAACAAACTGTGGATGAGATTTTAAAACGTAGTTCCAAGAAGATACCCGCAAAATACTTCATTTCTCAACTCTCGGTGTTCTTTGGACATGGGATTTCTATTAAAAGCTTGAATGAGACAAACATTTTAAAACTAAGCTATTTGTGTCTGTTCTAAAAACCGGGAAATTTTTATCTCGCGTACCGGGAAAACCGGGAAAAACCGGGAAATTGTAATCGCTAATTCACTTGCCACCCTGGGAATTTGGAGAGAGGTGCTCAATCTCCGAAATACAAATAATTCAAAATTTGTACGTATTAGGTTAGGGATAGTTATAAATAGGTAGATATTTTATAAATAATTAAAATAAATATTATGATTAAACATTAGTATGTAAAACAAGAGTAACTAAAACCCCTATTATTAATAACGAATCGTATGAACAACAAAGATGAAAGGCCAAAGGGTCAAAACACTTGTACTGTTATATGTTAATGTAATACACAAAAATAAAATTAATAAACAGATTTTTATGCAAAAAAAATTCTACTGGAATAAGGGGAAAAGTCTTCTAACATAAGAATGTCGATATCTCCGTTGAAAATAGCCTGATTTGAACAATCTATAGCTTGTTGGATAGCTATTACCGTGCGGAATCTAAGTCTGGGAACATGTTCTGTTTTCAAGGTCAAGTTTGACAGATATTGCCAAAAAACATTTGACATAAAACTTTGTATAACTCAAAAAGTAAACATCCTATCTCAAAACCATTCAATAGCGTTCTGGGTGACGGGAAGACCTTTCATTTGCGACTAGTTTGATCAAAATCGGTCCAGCCAGCTCTGAGATCTCGACCTCTTTGTTGACAACACACATACAGACATGCATACGGACTTGCTCAGTTCGTCGAGCTGAATCGATTGGTATATGACACTCGCCCCTCTGGGCCTCGGAAAATTTTTCGAAAGCTTGAACGAATTCTATACCTATTTTTTATATTTATAAAAAAAGGTAAAAACAGATCCCAACGTTTTTCTTTTTGTTGTTTGTTACTTTGGGGAGGTTTTACAGCAACAAAACGGCGATTTTTTTCGTGAAAAATCATAGTTTTTGCTTTGAACAACAAGCAATCATTTCTTAATATCAGCAAAAATGACAATAGCATTTGCGGCAATCTAGGTCAGCGTATACAGTCATGCGAGGCCTCTCTGCATACAGCCATAAGCGACGTCTGCAAATCGAACAAATCCAGCAACAAAATTATGAATGAAAAGAGTGAGCGTCTTTCTCTCCTCGAAAAAGAATTTATGTTTCCTTCGAAAATTGTCGAAAACCCCACCGCTGCATTCAATCCTATCTTGGAAGAATTGAGAGATGAAGTCAAATCAATCTCGACGTCAATCTCGAATATCGTCGCTAAAGACGTGGTAAACACTCAGTCTAAAACTCTAGCTGAAGAATTGGAAGCAAACAAACCACTAAAACCAATAGAAAAAAGACACTTGCAACGAGCATGGCTGGCGCTTCATCGGGAATATAAAAATCTGGAAGAGTGATTGGAGTAAATACGACCGTAAATAGCGCAATCGCCGGCTTCATGAGAAACAGAGCAAAACAAATGACAACGTCAACTTCAACACAAACTATAATAGCAACAGTAAAAAAACCGAAAATTATATCAATAACATCACCTGCAACAACAATAAAATTAGTCAACCTTCACCGTCAGTTATCCAAAATGCCTTACCTTCGGACAAGGAATTACTGGCAGCAGCGCGTATTCAATTTTCAGGACAACGAAGTACAAATGTCAGTATTACCTCAAAATTTGTAATTTTCAAAAAGAGCGAACCAATCAACTCTTATCGGAAAACCCCAGCTGAAGGCAGCAACAATAAATCTATAGTCCAACACCCAGAAAACAACATCGCCGAACCATCATCAGTCGGAGTCAACTGCACTGGCGCAATTTCGTTCGACAGTACGAAGGACAGTCAATTTAAACTGGACCTCATGCGGCCACCTATTGTGCGACTGACTGAACAGTCTTCAAATGGCGACCTTCGGTTCTTGAAAGCTAAACTTCGCGACCCAAAAATGTTCAACATTGTGCGACTATTTCTAGCATACATGAAGGACCAATAATCCAACGTGTGCATCGACGGACAAACTCCAACTAGTATAAAAATGCTGCTCGTCTCCGAATGACTTCCAGTATCTGCGAACATCTCCTGCGCATCTTCACTGAAGTTCATCAAGAATATGGACTTATGGAGACCTCGACGCATATCGAAACTATCTGTCCAGTGAGCGGACCCGTCGCTTACAACAAGTACGCGAAAGTACGAACAAATTGTACCAGTCAAATTTTCGGAACAAATGACGCCCTTTGCCGAAAAAATAGACCCAGAAATTAGTAAAAATCGGGAGGTGGAGTCCTCATTGCCATTAACTCTTGCTTTACTTCTGCAGAAATTATTACTTATTAGTCTCAATATCGGGAGAAGTTCATATTTTCTGCTCCGTCTACTTACTGAGTATAGAATGAAATGTCGACGTCGAAGTAAACAAATTCTATCACATTATAAACAAAATTTAACCGAAACTTTGCCCATGAAAAAAAGAAGAAAAAATCATAACAGCAAATTACCTGTATGGTTCAATTCAAAACTGTAGAAACTCTTTACATCGACTTTAGTAAAGCTTTCGACCGTACTGACACACCATTACTTCTATACAAACTACAAACATATGGCATAGAACATAGCCTTCTGGAGTGGCTTGAATCATGCTTAACGAATCGTGTACAAGTAGTTCGCTTCCAAAACATGTAACGCTTAATGTAACATCTGGCGTACCTCAGGGCTCTCACCCAGGACCTCTTCTTTTCATTTTAAATATAAACGACATTTCCTTCATACTCAAAAATCTAAAAGTGCTTATATATGCAGACGACATGAAACTCTTCTTGGACATTAAAAATCGCTGTAATATTCCAGAACGAAATCAATCTATTCCACATTTTTTGCTGCAAAAGTCTACTTCAACTCAATGTAAAAAAATGCAACTCAATAACTTTCAGTAGGAAAAACGAAAACCCATCCTGTAGACATATTTTTAGGAAATCAAATAGTAGAAAAAAGTAAAATTGTACGAGATTTAGGTGTAATCATGGACTCCAAACATTATAACACAATGATCAATAAAGCAAACATTATGCTGGGCTTTATCAAACACTTCAGTCATAATTTCCAAGCCCCATATACTATAAAATTACTATATAGTACATATGTCAGACCCATCTTGGAATATTGCAGCCTAGTATGGAATCTATATAACATTATTTACGAAGAACGCTTTGAATCGATACAAAAACAATTTCTTTTATATGCACTTCGTAAATTAAACTGGACAGCATTTCCTCTAGCATCATATGAAGCACGCTGCATGCTCATCAATATACACACTTGAAGAACGCCGCGACTTTGCAATGCTTTATTTTATCAGCGACATTATTTCTCAACGCATTAAATCAGCTCCGTTATTATCGCAATTTAATTTTTATACACCTAGCCGTCAACTACGTTCCAAGAAATTATTTTTAGAAAAACATTCTAGAGCGAATTATGCAAAACACAGTCCAGTCAATCAAATAAGGCGCCATTACAATCAATACTGCGAACATCTTGACCTTACTTTGTCAAAAAAATCAAATAAAGTTTCAGTTTCGTAGAAATAATGCGTAGTATGTAAGTGAACATTGTAAACAATTTATATGTAGTCTAAATTTGCTCGACGAAATAAATAAATAAATAAATAAATAAAAATTAAAAATAAATCAAACAGAAACGTTGGGGTCTAGAGAAACTTGTACTCTAACTTTGCCGCTTTGATTTGTTGACTTCTGATTGTTCTACGCTGAGATACAGTGGACACAGCAAATCATGATTTTTAGGAATCGTCCGAAAAAATACCTCTTCACTTGTTCGGATGATGCTTTATATCATGCAAAACATTTGAATTTATTTTGTTGAACGATAATTCTGAAAGAAAAACCGCAAAAATGAAGGTTTTTCGCCTCATTTAGACTTCTTAACGAAGAGTAAAACACAAATCGTTCCTATAGACTATGCTACTAACCACATTCGTTTGTGGTCTCAAATTTCATTTCATGATTGCTTGCCCTGCATAAAGCGGAGGTCGATAACCAAATCTATGACATCACAGCTGAGCCACAGCTGTGAACGTTTTTACCAGTCCTTCTCCATTAACATGGCACCCTCTCCCTCTCTATGGCTTTTCCAAATTCTCCCGCTACTGGTACGTCCGATAGGAAACGATAAGTTACGGTTAGAATATGTTAATTGTACGACTAGAGATAAGTAAAAATGGAAATACATATTCAGATTTGTAAAACCAACCAAACGAACCGGTTATTGATCCGAACTGCAATTACGATTTGGAGATTCGCGCTTTGCCGTGGCTTCTCCTAATTTTACTGACGAGAAGGGGAGGGAATTGTGGAGTAGGTGCAGTAGGACAACACCCTAAAATAAAAGAGGTGGGTGGGTAATGTTAGAGGCATAACTGGATGACGTGAATACGAATAAAATAGGCACGCTTCCTTCACACTTCCGCATATCAGTTAGTTGATCGATTGTGTGACATAATTGATCAATCGTGTGCATTTCTCTTTTTCACTACTAGAATTTTAAAAGATGCATCTACACCGAAGTGCAGATAATTTACACCAAACACTCTGACACAGAATTTAATATTAATATTTAATAGAAGTAATTTTTATAGTTCTTTATAATAAAATAATGGCGGTTCTTTATAAATAAAATAATGGTCTTATATGAGGGCGTTCATGTTGAAGAGTGACGAGTTGAATTCGAATTCCGATGGATGCCACTGACTTCCGTCATCTATTTTCAAGCTGACCTATTGTCCGTGGATGAGATATTGATATGGTTGGCGCAGGTATAGCGTTCACAACCGATTATAATCTTTCAATGAAGAAAACATTAATTCGCTGGGTTGATCAATGGTACAATATGCCTATGATCAAAAGGATGAAATCCATTTACGGCTTTCTACATTGATATTTCTAGCAAATACGAGATCAATACACGTGCCTCCAAGCGTAGCAGTTTGTAAAGAAGTAGATTCCATATCCATATGCTTCTGCCACCAGACATTGATTTTGAGATTTTTTGGTTTATCTAGTGTCTACAGAACAATCTTGCAATTTTTAACAAAATATTGAAGAACAAATTTACGCCAATTGCATTTCAACGATTTATTTAAGTTCTATCGAACCTAAAATGAGTACAAGGCTTTAAACAACTAAGCATGAAAAATTGTTATTGGTTGAATGACTTTGTTGATTGCTGTTTAATTTTGTCGTGAATATGACTTACTTTACTATGGGGCGCTTTTTCAAAATTTACCCTGCACAAGAATGGGCACAACTTTATCGTGAATATCTCTTGATGTACTTAACCCAACAACATAATTTTTTCTACAAGCTATCGGAAATATGATCAGGAATTTGTGATTAAATTTCCAACAGCGTGAGATAACCATAAATAACTGAAGAACACAGTTCTCTGAAACTTTTGGAAATAATGAGGAAAATTCATCACGCTTGCTTGCGTTTTTCGCACCCAGACGACGGTTTTAAGATAGTCAAGCGCGTATCAGTTCCGGTTATCTACTGAACGAGTATAAAAAGTAAAAATTGATTGATAATCGTTAATTACTTTTAGTGCTTCAGACGGAACTGGATGTCGAGGTGAGGTTCTCTCACCAATAACAGTAAGAAAAAACCCAGTACATATACAGCGCGAAACGCTTATATATTGCGCTTTCAGTTTAACTTCTGTCGTCAGGAGGAGTAGTCGGAAATTAAAGCGCAGACCTTTTTCGTGGTACAAAATTTCAAACGCACAGATGGAAGAGTCAGTTTCCCTTTAAAGAAGATCGATTGCATCATCCTGCTACTGGTCGTTTGAATTATAGCAAAATACAACGAAAAATTAGGAAAATTATGCATAATCAGCCCTTCTAATAACTCCAAACGTTATCTAAAGAACTACCAAGATTGCTTTTTTGTAAATCGGAAATTAAAACCATCAGTGTAGTGCAATTATAGAATAATTTCATAAACTTTGTGTAATTTGCGTAGTGCGAAATTCGCAACAGGTTAATATCGTTTATATCCAAACAGTGTTTACTATATTAGATAACTACATAATTTTGCCCTTTTGAATGCCCGAAATTAATCCAATCTGTATACTACACATTTGTCAACCAGTTGTAGTTTGTTGTAGAACTTTCTGCTGATTTTCTTTATAAAATGCATAGCACTGACTCAGAATAGATTCGAACTTAACTCGTCACTTTCCATCACGAATGCCTTTATAAAAGGTTCTTTTCAGAACAACCATTTTTATCATAAAGTTTCGTAATATTATATTGTATGTCAGAATGTTTAATGTAACTAATCTGTATTTTAGTTTAGGTGCATCGTTTTAAATTCTAGTATTGAAAAAGGGGAAAGCTTGCTCAATTCACACAATCGATCAACTAATTTATATTCGGAAGTATAAAGAAAGAATGTCAGTTTTATTCGTATTCACGACATCCAGTTATGTCTCTGACATTACACACCCGTACTTTAATTTAAATTTAAGTAATTTATCCGAAGTAATACTTCGATATGGATTAAAATATACCAAACTTACATTGCCCGCCTTCTACCTGCAGTTTGACGGTGGCCCGAATTTTTTTTTTGGGCGCAAAGTTTTCAATTTCTGAAACTTTGAAAATAGTCTTCTAATAATTTCTTACATTTGGGTTACTAACATATTTGTTCAGTTGTTGAATTTCTTCGAGTTAAGTTACACACATATAATTTAAAATTTAACATATAATTATAATTTAAATGATATTATTTTATGTTGCCTTTAATTTCAGATCAGCAAAACTGAATGTATGAATCCTTGTGCGAACGTGCAAGATGGACAGCAGCATTGTGATCCCAACGCATTTTGTATTTTAATGCCACACTCTTTTGACTTCAAATGCGAGTGCAAAGCAGGATTCAATGGCACCGGTATGCACTGTACAGGTATAGTAGAATAAAACAAATATTCTAAAACAGATTTACAATCAACTAAGTATTATTAGATGTGTGTGATGGTTTCTGCGAAAATTCTGGCCTCTGTGTAAAAGACATAAAAGGAATCCCATCTTGTAGATGCAAAGGATCATTTACTGGCGTTAAGTGCGCAGAACGATCTGAATTCGCTTACATCGCTGGTGGTATTGCGACAACCGTGATTTTTATTATACTGATTGTATTACTAATTTGGATGATTTGTGCGAGGCAAGTGAAATATATGTATTCTATTTTGTCTTAGATTCCAATGCCACTTCTCCTACTACTATTGCAGAGCGAGCAAGCGACGTGATCCAAAAAAAATATTATCGCCTGCAGCCGATCAAACGGGGTCGCAAGTTAACTTCTACTATGGAGCTCACACGCCATACGCAGAGAGCATAGCTCCCTCTCATCACAGCACCTATGCACATTATTACGACGACGAAGAAGATGGATGGGAAATGCCCAATTTCTACAACGAAAGCTACCTAAAAGAAGGTGAATATATTTTTAGCTTAAAATTCACCAAAATTATCTTAGTATTTGTCCACTATAACTTTAACAAAATGTTTCGAAACTATACATTTTAAAAAACGGAGATAAAATTTTCATAAGTTTTTAGGAATACGTGCAACGCCCACAGTTATAGGAAATATTCTTTTTAATATCGATAGCACTTTCATATGTACGAGGCACCACAAACAGCTGGCGACCGGGGTAGTAGAATAAACATGTTGTTATTATATGTTATGTTTATTCCACCCGGTTACCAAAATACTGTGAGTTGACGGTTTCAACTCGGCGAAACCGCGTTCGTATAACTCATGAAGGGTTCTGTGTCATCCGGATTATGGCGTAGTCGGTGAGCGAAAGGTTAACGAGGAAGCTCGTGGTGAACTTATGTTTTTCACCCGAAGTTTCTCTCGATTTTTGTTTCAAAAAATTACAGGGTTGTGTGCGAGACGTAACTGAACATAATGACATTAAAAATGCAATTTTGTAACTCTCTCATCAACAGATTTAAATTTAAAAAAAAAAACAAATAATTGAGAAACACTAACGTTACTAATATATCATCGTCAACTGCGTTCAAGAAGTATTTATAACAATAGTTTTTGCTTTTTTGTGAACTTCGGCTTTCGTTCGTAAATAAAGATTTCTGTTCACGACCAGCGCAAACGCAACCTAGTCTAATGTTCATCAAGAAATAATATAATTCCATCTTCAAATCAGCCGGTGAGAATCGTTTACAATTACGGTAATTCTGCTACCCATAGGGTTACTACCTGAACGTTTTCTGCTACTCATAGGGTTACTACCTGAACGAGCCGGGCTGCCGGGCTTAGTTTAATAAAAGACAGTCCAAAAAAAATTATGTAATTCAAGCACTATTCGAATTTCCGTGCTGAGCATTCAGTCAACAGTTTCATTGATGTTAGGTTTCAGTTTCCCTCAACTCATCCAACAATTCACCCCGCTCACATGCAAATAGTATTTTGTTTACCAGGCTAGAGAAGTTAACATGGTGGTAACCCTAGCAACCCAATCGCTCAATGGTGAAGCAAATTGCAATGCAGTGAATACACACACAAACGAACACATATTTAACATACAGCGCCGCACTTCACATATGCTAAATATTACAAATTCTTCAACAAATTACCGAGATACAAGCACTTTCGTTCCGCTGCTATATGAAATTCTAGAGGCAGACCATCGAAACCGTCGGCCGTGCACGAAAAATCAACAAGATGACATAATTTTTCTCTTCTGTGATTGGGTATTAAAACATAGGTCGATCCTAACCAATTTTTCAACAATGTGCTATTAGAATACTGAAAGGATGTTGCACATACATGAAAGTTTCCGAATCGATTGGTTGTTTCATTATATCAATCCATCAACACATGTTTGAATAATTAACGATCAAAATTATGACAGAAAAAAAGGATCAGGGTCATTTCGCCGAAAGGGCCATTTCGCAGAATTCTACAATAGTCTTCAAATCGTGATTGGAATTGATTTAAAATAAAAACAATTGAAAAATGATAATGTTTACTCCTGTTTTGTTGAAATTCAATAGTACTTCTGAAATAATCCAGAAAGACTTGAATGATTTTTTAATGTTATTTTTATTTGACTTTATTAGAGTATACATCAGGCAACTGTTTGAGGTATTTAGAGATCATTGAGTACAAATGAAAAATAGTATCGAATGCGACTTCGCCACATCGTTTTACTCGTGCCTGGCGATCGGTAGTGCGAGTATCGGTCTCCGCCTTTCGTCGTGTCAGCAACCTTCACGAGTGTTTAGTGGGTCGGCGACAGTGCCGACTCATCAAAGTGCGAACGTGCTAGCCACCATGCGTATCGAGTGGAATCGGATTAGAGCTAAGGGACTCAGCTACCACTCATACAAATAGTGACAGTAAGTAAACTAATCCACACCTACATCCGAGAAACCAAAACCAAAATGGGAGACCCAGAGCCCCCACTCTTCAACAATTTTCCCCCTTTACCCCCATCCATTGCCTCCCCCTCATGCAAAAAGGTGATAATACACACATACTACTATTACGACCCACAATCAACGATAACCAAATAAACACGCTCCCCCCCAACCCTTTCCTTATCCAAAAACATATACAACAAGTAATGGGGGCAGACTACAACAAATTCTTAAGCGCAGTACACACAAGACTGAGGACTCTTAAAAGCCTCGGAAATGGTTACTCGGTCGAGGTCTTACCACACCCGAATCTTAATAGAGTCCTAGGTGGAATCTATGATGTCGGCACTATTAACCTCTCAGAGGCAGAACTGATAACCGAACTAAAAACGCAAAACGTTTTCGACGTGCGGAGAATGACTAAGACTGTCAATGGAACACTCACCAACACCCCGCTACTCATTCTGTCATTCGCCGGCACCAAACTACCGGAGAAAATCTTCAACGGGTTAATCCGCACCGAAGTAAGGCAGTACTATCTCGCCCCATTGCAATGTTACCGATGTGGCCATTTCGGTCACGGCAGCAAGACATGCGACCAGAAAGAGATCTGCCGAAAGAGAACCAATTTCGCTCAAAGATCACACAAATAGTCAATAGTAAAGACACTCTAATAAAAAAAACTGAAACAAGAGCTACAAGAAAGCCAAACAAGTAACATGCAGATTCTTGCTGAGATGGCCGAACTAAAGAAAAATACCACTGGAAACTACCACTGGAAACCCAGCCACCAAGTACATGGACAAATCTCAAAGACAACACCCGGACACCAAACACAATTCTGACGATCCATTTGACCTAACAATCGAATAAAAGAACATTAAGCTAAATACCCCGCCAAAAAAATAAAGACATGCATCAAGATCAACTAACTCTACAAAACAAAACAAAAACAATCCAAACCCGAACAACACTCGCACTGCAATGGAGCACTAACGGGCTACGAAACTCTTTAATACCAATCTTATCTGTCTGTCTTTACAAGAGACCTACCTTTCTGACTCCACCAACCCCACTGCATGGCTCGGACACAATTACATGGGAAGGTAAAACCTGGGAGAACATCTACCAATCCGTCGGACTGGGAGTACGTTAGGACAATCCTTCTACCACCATTCAACTGCGAACAGATCTGATCGCTGTTGCTAGACAGATCACATATCCGTTCAAAATAACGGTCGTCTCGATTTACCTACCACATAACATTTCCAATTTAAACCATAAATTCCGTAACCTAATCGAAGAAATTCATTCCCCATTTCTCATCCTAGGGGATGTTAACGCTCACCACAAACGTTGGAAAGCGCAACAAAACAATCAACGAGGGAACCAAATAATCGAAACTACCGAAGATCACAACGCAATAATACTAAACGACGGCAGAACTACCTTCACTCGCGGGAACTCAGGATCAGCAATCGACATCTCCATAGCTTCATCATCAGTAGCCAGATTATGCTCGACGATCCTGCCAACAGCGACCATTTTCCCATTACCATTTCCCATAACCAACACCCACCCGACACGACACGATGACCGCGATGGATCACAGAACGAGCTGACTGGCCCGAATATGAACGCCTCGTATCAATCAACATAGAGCCTAACAGGGAGTACACCGCCACAGAGCTCGGCCTAATAATGAACAAAGCCGCCCACGAAACCAAAAAAGCTACGAAGCGAGCCATTCACTGGTGATGCCCCAAGGTAACCGACGCCATCAAAGGTACTGCGAGCACTACAAAAAACCAAATTTAATTACCCAACCCGACAAGACAAGGAACATATTTTCAGAACTAAAAGGAACCAAGCCAGGAAAGCAATCCGAGAAGCAAAAGAGGCAAGCTGGGCCCGATTCTTAGAATGAATCTCAACGGACTCCAACACAACCCAACTTTGGATAAGGGTCAACGCCAGGCCCGTACCCAGAATTTCGTTTCGGGAGGGGCCCAAAGATAAAAAGAATAATGTTACTGAAGATTGCTGATGTACTTAATTCTCGGTGTGCCTTTTACGGGTGATTTTAACAGACAAAATCAGACAATGGGCGAAATCTGTCGGATTCTCCATAGCACCCCAGAAATGCGCCATTGCACATTGTTGCAACTCTCACCATGTCGCTGAAGGAAACCCAATTAAACTGGACAACATTAACATACCCTTTCAACCTGTCACGTACCCAAAGGGAATCAAAAGCAGATATATAATTATTTAGTTGGTCTCAGCCATGTGTTACAGCAATATCAAGACAGTAAACGTAAAAAATGTAATACAATAACAGTTCCAGTGGAGAAGTTAAAAGTGTCTGTTAAAATCACCCGTAAAAGGCACACCGAGAATTAAGTATATCAGCAATCTTCAGTAACATTATTCTTTTTATCTTTGGGCCCCTCCCGAAACGAATTTCTGGGTACGGGCCTGCTTTCAACACCTGCCCAAGATACTCGGTATCATGACCGACCGAAACCTAACTTTCAACGATCACTTTAAGAACATTAAAAAAGACTGCGAAGTCGGCTGTGCCAAACTCATGCAGCGCCCTTAGCAAATTTCTCTTAGAATTTGCTAGTATTGTAGAAAAAGTAGGAATCCGTGAAGGAAAAACTCGTAACTTTTCAGGCAAGCCTTCACGTCAGCGTAAACGCGACGAGCAGCATTGCAAGAACAAGCAACCTAGTCGTGAAGGAAAAACTCGTCACCTTTCAGGAAAGCCTTCGCGTCAGCGTAAATGCGACGAGTAACAAAAAAAAAATCTTTTCACGGGCACTGGTCACTGCCACTGGCATAGTGACAGTGGTCTTGGCTTTCGGTAGAACTTCGGGAGAAAGTCGGATGAACTTTCTACTTATAATCGCAAGCTCAGCTTATACTAACATCCTCGGACTTCACCCGAAAGAAAATGCCAGGAGTTTAAAAACCCATAGTTGGGAAGAGTCGTTAGTCAGTCTCAGAGTGTGTGCGGAAAATATCCGTTAGTCTCGGGCGTCGGTCCGTAGACAAGTTACTCAGTCTCAGAGAGTTGGCGGAAAATATCCGTTAGTCTCGGGTGTCGGCCCGTAGACAAGTTAGTCAGCTTCAAAAAGTTCGCGGAGAACAGCCGCAAGTCACGGTCTTAATAGTTTAGAGTATAGTCGAGTGAACCCTTAAGACGAAGTAAACAAAATATTATGTATTGTGCGAGTAACGGTAAAAGTAAAACGTCGTTCATGTGTTAATAATCATTTTTAAGTAATACCATTTCGAGTACAATATCGTGCTAAGAAGAGAATCTGCTAAATGTGACTCTTAGAAAGTATGAAAAACAGTTTCGAATTGTGATAAGAAGAGAGTCTGCTAAACGTGACTAATAAAGAAGGCGGGTAAGTAATGTCAGAGACATAACTGGATGTCGTGAATACGAAAAAAGTAGCACGCACCATCAGCGGTCAACATACAACGAACACTGGACCTCGTCGTCGTTGGCCTGGCATCAGCAACCTACCACCGTTCTACGAAAAAGTTTGGACCGAAAACCACCCCACTCAGCACATTCCACAATCAACTTTCAACAGCCTCAATATTGGACACAATTTTTGAACTGCAACCATCTTAGCAAGGACAAAACCCTAGATGATTGAATGTCACTTGCCATCTATCCTACAACCCAGCACGGATGACGTCATCTACCGCGATATCAACAACTCTTCCGGATAATAAGCGAAATAAGGCGAAATAACCCTTTCGGCGAAATGTCCGCTTCGGCGAAACGATTATCGTCGAAATGACTTGCTCCCACAAAAGGTTAAGCGGCTAGTTTTTACACTTTCAATTGACACCCGGCTCGGTATAGTGAAGAGTAAGGCATTTAATGGCATAATACGAAAAGCTTTAGGTTTTGGTCCGCAGGTAAATTTAAGCAAAATAAATAAAGTGGTGTTTTCACAGTAATGTCAGCTCAGATAAGGGTTACAACAGTGCAGATAAAGACTGTCCCAGAAAGTATGGACGCACTTTGATTTCGCTGTAAGTAATTCACAAGTGTTAGATATTCAAATTTTATTCGATATACTGATAATATTAGACTACAACAACAGAATATTATTCTCAACATTTGCTACTTAGCCATTGTAGACTAGCTGGCGCACCTTATAGGGAACGTTCTTCATTAAATTCCATACAGACTTATTGGCGACAAGTTTTGACACATTTTTTAAATCTTTTTCGAACTGTTTAATGGTTTCGGCTGCCGAGACATGTTTCCTAAGATGTGCCTTCGTTAATGCCCAAAATTCTTCAATTGGTCGAAGTTGTGGGCAATTTGGTGGATTCATGTCTTTTGGGACGAAAGTGACATTTTAGGTAGTATACCATTCTACCGTTGATTTCGAGTAGTGGCAAGAAGCAAGATCTGGCCAGAAGACAACGGATCCTTGTGGCTTCGAATCATGGGTAGAAGTCATTTTTGGAAACATTCCTTGATGTATATTTCGCTGTTCATTGAAGCAGTGGTGGTGAAGGGTTTCGAAATCTTACCGCAGCTACAAATTGCTTGCCAGACCATAGCTTTCTCACCAAATTTTACGACTTCAATCAATGTCTCGAACTGGTTTAACACTTGCCCTTCTCGCACCGTATAATATTGTGGCCCCGGCAAGATTTGTAATCGTATTTCACGTAGGTTTCGTCGTCCATGATTATGCAGTTCAAATTTCCAGCAAGAATCGTATTGTACATCTTTCGAACCCTCGGCCTGATCGATGCTTCTTGTTTCGAACCACGTTTTGGTTATTTCTGCTTCTTATAGGTTCGAAGATTCAAACGTTCTTTAGCACGAAGAACATTTGACTTCGAAGTGCCCACTTTTTGGGCCACATCTCGAACTGAAACCTGCTGCTTTTGCTCGAACGACTTCAGTATTCGTTTATTCAACTGAGGGTTAGCAGGACCTTTTTTTCGACCCGTTTTCGGTTTATCCTGAAAGGTGTTATCCTCACCGAACTTCATGATTGCATTTCACACGGGTTTTTCACTTAATCCTTCCATTTTTGCTATATTGCTCAGTGACAGTCCGCGTTCTGTGTACCATTTGTACACAATTTTTCGACGTTGTTCTGCTGAAAGTCCACGCATTTCGAAACAAACTAATGAAAACAAATAAACAACTGCACAAGTGGTTAGAGAAGAGTGTAAACAACAGGACACAGCAAAAAAAATTGACAGATTCTGAACCATTGAGAAATGGCAGAGGTTTTTGGTTGCGTCCATATTTTCTGGGACAGTCTTTAAGCACGTGAAGTTGGACCTTTAAAATTGTTTTAAGGAAATAGTTACATAATTCAAGCGCAGAAACTATTCCAAAATGTAATACCGAAGAATACTTTACTTCCCAGTTTCGTTTAAAGTGGGAGTGGTAAAAACAGAGACGTCTAAATCTAGTTACCATAAAGACGTATAGTTAAAGCAAAATATAAATCTAAAAAATGATCGTGGAATATCTGTATTAATTACATTTCGAGGTGGATTTGAATGTGTAATCACGTTTGCTTCTATAGTCTGAAAGGCTTGAAACAAGAAACAAGTTCCAAAGAAATAAATACAAATCGTATAAAATGTCAATAATAAAAACCGAGTGAAATCCAAATTTTCCTTCTATCGATCATAGAATCAATAAGAATCGCCTTTCCAGTCTACCCCCGCACACCGTACGGACACGCGGCTCTACAAGTTGTGACAGTGGTGATCGCTGCTGGGAGAACGAAGCGGCCAAGGAACGCCGTTAGTGGGGGAGAGGAAATTTTAACAAAAGATGCACGGCGGATTAGTGATAGTTGAATGAGTCTTCGCATTTTCCATTCTACATTTACATTTCTCTTAGACTTTTCAATACACTGGTTCGTAAAAAGGAGTTTATGTGAGTTGAATAGTAGCTAACTAAAATTTGAAATTCTTTTTCAAAACAGACGGTCTCTGTTATTATTAGATTTTGTATTACAGCGATAATTAAACATCCTTACCTCATCTCAATAAGGTCGTCAATAAGCTTGTACAAACCAATCCGGTATACTGTTCACATCCAGTTTATAAGAAGTTACTAAACGTAAGTCAATGGGAAATTTGAATTCATCAGTTCGCTTTCACATTTGATCCAAATCAGTCGATACAACAAAACCGCTCGGGACAAAAGAAATCAAGTACAGTATTGTGTAGTGAACAATATAACGATCTCGAAATGAGTGAACCAACGAACAAAAGCTACCGCCGACACGAAAGAATACAATTGTTGTTGACTTCATGCAGTGCAAAACTCGATCTTCGTTACGAGAACTTGAAGGTTTGTTTAAGAAGCACATGCTTCTTGACATTAAACGTGTGCATTCACTTCAATGCAATAAGACAAATAATGTTGTTTAGATTCAGTTTTATAAAGAGTTGGATGCAATTGAATTCTCAATAACAATGTGCACTATATAGAGCACGAGAACATTAAGCACAAGTATATATGGAAGATAGTGTTATAGAAGTGCGTGTGCATGATCTTCCCTCAAGCGTCACCGATTCATATATTCGCAAAACTATGTCCCAATACGGAGAGATTCACTCTATCGAAAAAGAAAAATGGAAGAACTTTTTCCCCGGTATTCTGAATGACGTACGTCATTCCCACCGTATCTGTCGACGCGATCGGATGTGTATTAGCTTCAATCCAGTCCAGTACAGTCCGCATTAATCCGCTTTCAAGGTCGTTCTTTTGTTTTCGCAGTGTCGATAGTGATCGGACACTCGGGTGTGCGAGTGAGTTGAGTTTTTCTGCACCGAGTTAGGTATCGTGATTTGTGCTTTTTTTTCGTGGAGGTTTTTTCACCGTCACGCAGCCATAGATAGACAATTGTGATTGTGCTTTTTTCCTCACGGAGTTTTAGGAATCTATTGAAGAGGCAATCGACCAAGATCAGGTCTTGGTGGCCGTTTCTTTTTGCAGCCAATATTGCTAAATATTGTTTTCATTTTATTGCTATCCTCTGATTATTTCACTTACACCTCACTTAATCATATCTGTGCGGAGATAGCTCCGTGTAATAATAATGGTTCCCCCCCCCCCTCCGAATGAAGAAATGGAGACAGATCCAAAACCACCCTCACTTGTCCCTACCCCCTCAGCTGACAATAAGATTCCGAGGGAAAAGAGGTAACCCGTTGAACCTTTGCTTTCGGCCGGTTCTTATGTGGTCTATTTCCGGACCAAGAATAACAACAAATTGAACCTTATTAAAATATCCCGTGAATTGACGTCTCGGTACTGTACTATTACACGCATTGATAAAGTACGCCCAGGCAGGCTTAGGGTTCTCTTAACCAGCTCAAAGCATGCTAACGAGATCGTTCAAAGTGATCTTTTTGCGCGGGAGTACTATGTATACGTGCCAGCCCGCGAAGTAGAAATAGACGGCGTAGTCACAGATGCGAGCCTGACATGCGAAGATATTCTTAATTACGGGGCCGGCGGTTTCAAAGACCCCCTACTTAAGAATGTAAAGATACTGGATTGCAAACGGCTGCATTCAGTGTCGATTGCTGGGGATGGTTCAAAATCCTATCCCCAATCAGACCCTTATCGAGTGACCTTCGCCGGCTCGGCATTGCCCAACTACGTTCTCCTGGACCGGGTACGTCTGCCTGTTCGTCTCTATGTGCCGCGGGTCATGAATTGCTCCAATTGCAAACAATTGGGGCATACAGCCTCTCATTGTGGTAATAAGTATCGTTGGGCTAACTGTGGAGGGGCTCACGCGGATGGCTCTTGCGGGAAGAGCATCGAAAAGTGCCTCTACTGTGGAGAGGAGCATCATGACCTCGCGGCATGCCCTGCGTACAAACTGCGAGGAGATAAATTGAAACAGTCTCTCCAGTCTCGTTTCAAACGGTCTTTTGCAGAAATGCTCAAGAGTGCTACGCCACCTAAACTCACCGGAAACCTTTACGCTTTCTTGTCAACTGACGAGTGTGATTCTGACGATCCCCAAGAAGGTACATCTTTGGCAGTCCCTCACAGCTATAGGAAGAGGATAAATATTTCCTCTCACAAGCTCCCTAGCAAGGGTTCGAAGGTATCTTCTGAGGATCCCGCAAAAGTAACAGCAATGGGAAGTGCTGGTAAAATAAAAAAAAACAAAGCAAACAGCTCGTGATCTTGAGAAACTCAGATCTAAAAAAGAATTCACGGAACTTCCTGGGTCATCAAAATCCCCAAGTGTCCCAGAAAACCAACCAGAAAATCGACCGAGTGCTGGATTCATAAAATTCTCGGATATTGTGGACTGGATTTTCACAACTTTCAATATTTCTGACCCCTTGAAACAGCTTATGATGAGTTTTGTACCCACAGTCAAAACGTTTCTGAAGCAGTCAACTGCAAAATGGCCCCTCATTTCAGCGAGTGTATCCTTCGATGGCTGATTTATTGAACGAGGTAATGGATCCTATCACTGTTTTACAGTGGAACTGTAGAAGTATCATACCGAAAATAGACCCCTTCAAAGTATTAATAAACATCTTGGAGTGTGACGCATTTGCTGGTGCGAAACATGGCTAACTTCTGAAATACCAATTACCTTCCATGATTTTAATATAATCCGCTTGGATCGAGAAAACCCCTAAGGAGGAGTACTTTGAGGAATCAAAAAGTGCTATCCCTTCTACCGGATAAACCTCTCTTCGATACCAGGTGTTGAAGTTATTGCATGTCAAATCACAATGAAAGGCAAGGACCTTTGCATTGCTTCCGTATACATTCCCCCAAGAGCTTCGATTGGGCACCAACGGCTCTGTGACATCATGGAGCTCCTTCCTACACCTACGTTAGTTTTAGGAGACTTCAACTCTCATGGTACGGGATGGGGCTGTCTTCAGGATGAAAACAGATCAACTCTGATCTATGACCTTTGCGATAACTTCAATATGACAATTTTAAATACGGGAGAAATGACACGGATTCCTGCACCACCAGCAAGATCAAGTGCGCTGGATCTTTCCATTTGCTTGACATCGCTACGGTTGGATTGCACGTGGAAGGTAATCCCTGATTCTCACGGTAGCGATCACTTGCCTATCGTCATCTCAATCGCCAGCGGATTAAGATCATCGAAGACAATCAATGTTTTGTATGACCTCACACGAAATATTGATTGGAAAAGCTATGCAAACTCTATATCTGAGAAAATAGAATCAACACAAGAACTTCCTCCGGAGGAACAGTACACGTTTTTGGCTGGCTTGACTCTCGGAATCGCGATTCAAGTTCAGACGAAACGTGTACCGGACGCGAAAACTAACATCCGTCCTCCCAACGCGTGGTGGGACAAAGAGTGCTCAGAGTTAAACGCTAAAAATTTTCAGCGTTTATCATTTTTAGAAAAAACGGAACACCTGATAATTATTGGAATTACGCGGCGTTTGACATGCAAATGAAGAACTTAATTGAAGCAAAGAAACGCGGATACTGGCGCTGTTTCGTTGACGGATTAACAAAAGAAACATCGATGAGCACTCTTTGGAACACAGCCCGACGAATGCGCAATCGAAACACCACGAACGAAAGCGAGGAATATTCTAACCGCTGGATATTCGATTTCGCTAAAAAAGTGTGTCCCGACTCTGTTCCGGACCAGAAGATCTCCCGCGTCGCGACAGCGAATACAAACGAAACACCGTTTTCGATAGTAGAGTTTTCTCTTGCACCTTTGTCGTGTAACAATAAAGCCCCGGGGCTGGACAGAATCAAATTCAACTTGTTGAAAAATCTGCCTGACCCTGCCAAAAGGCGCTTGTTGAATCTATTCAACAAGTTTTTTGAGGGTAATATTGTCCCTCATGACTGGAGACAAGTGAGGGTTATCGCCATTAAAAAACCAGAGAAACCAGCCTCCGACCACCATTCGTATCGGCCGATTGCTATGCTTTCATGTATCCGGAAATTGTTTGAAAAAATGATTCTCTTCCGCCTAGACAATTGGGTCGAGACCAATGGCTTGCTTTCAGATACACAATTTGGTTTTCGCCGGGGCAAAGGAACGAACGATTGTCTTGCGTTGCTCTCAATCGAAAGTCAAATGGCATTTGCCCGTAAAGAACAAATGGCATCAGTCTTCCTAGATATCAAGGGGGCTTTCGACTCAGTTTCAATACATATCATATCTGAGAAGTTGCATAAGCATGGTCTTTCACCAGTTTTGAATAACTTTTTGTATTATCTATTGTCCAAGAAACATATGCATTTTGCGCAGGATGATTTGTCGACAATACGATTCAGTTACATGGGTCTTTCTCAGGGCTCATGTTTATTATTTTTTTATTCAATAATGTAATATAACTTAAGGCACACTGCTTAAGCTCTAAGATGCCAAAGGTATTTTTTAATCTTAATTAACGACTAACCTAAAACTATAATATTATCATTAGACCATGTCATCTCGGGTTCTCGTAAATCGTAATGGCGATCGGCAGTGGTCGATGAATTGAGTGTTGCATGAGTCTTCCAGATGGCGTTGGTCCGTGGAGGTTCGCGGGAAACACCCCCAGGCTACGAGGGCACGGCGGGTGGCCCGCATGCTGGTTTTCGACTGTGGCGGTCTTCCGTGGGCGGTGATGATGATATTGCCGAAGAAAATAAAAGAGAAGTAAATATTGTGGAAAACGTGGTAAAAAAGAGGATGTGGAAACAAAATGTCTGAAAACGACAGAGATCTAATTAGTTGCCATCGAAATGGTGAAGAGACAGGGAAGGGGGACGAAAAAGTTAGTGACAAAAAAAAGATCTTATTAGTGCCAATGAAGATGGTGGACAGGGACGGGGATCGAGAGAATCGGGCGGATGTTAGTGTCGAACCTGTAGGTGGAGATTATACTTTCTGAGCGAGGAATAACACATTATACTTGTATGTCACTGTGTTTAAGGTACTGGTATATGAGAAGCATATAAAAACTATCCCGACTCGCCAACACATCCCGAACCGGAACCTCAGGCGGTCTACCTCGGGCCCTAAGGGATTCCAGTAGCTTCGACCTGGCGTCACGATACTCTACGCACGACCACACGACATGCTCGATGTCCTGATAACCCTCGCCACAGGTGCAGAGACCGCTCTCCGCAAGCCCTACACGCCAAAGATGTGCGTTGAAAGTGTAGTGATTTGACATGAGCCGCGACATAACACGAATGAAATCGCGACTCACGTTCATCCCCCTGAACCAAGGTTTCGTCGATACCCTAGGGATAATGGAGTGTAGCCATCGTCACAGTTCGCCATTGCTCCATGAAGTTTGCCAACTTTCGAGAGTTTTCTGATGAGAGATACTGAAAAATTCATTGAAGCAGATTGGTCTTTCAAAAATATCACCTTCCAATGCACCCACTTTAGCCAATGAGTCTGCCTTTTCATTGCCCGGAATGGAACAATGCGAAGGGACCCAGACTAACGATATTAAATAAGATTGTTTAGATAAAGTTCGCATGTGTTCCCGTATTTTCCCCAGGAAATATGGGGGATACTTTCCTGGCTTCATTGCCCGGAGAACTTCTATTGAGCTTAGACTGTCCGTGACAATGAAGTAATGGTCTTTGGGCAAGGTTTCAATGATCTCGAGGGTGTACTGAATAGCAGCTAATTCTGCGACGTAAACTGAATCCGGATGACTGAGTTTATAAGAAGCGTTGATGTTTTGATGGAAGATGCCGAAGCCTGTGGACCTGTTGATGTTCGATCCGTCAGTGTAAAACACCTTTTCACAGTTTACTGTTCTGAACTTATTCTAAAAAATATTTGGGGCCACTTGAGGGCGCACGTGATCCGGAATTCCACTAATCTCTTCTCTCATGGAAGTGTCGAAAAACACAGTAGAATCAGAAGTATCCAAGAAATGAGCACGGTTGGAAACAAACGAAGAAGGATTAATATTCTGAGTCATGTAATCAAAATACAAGGACATAAAACGGGTCTGAGAATTGAGCTCGACAAGCCTTTCGAAGTTTTCAATCACCATCGGATTTAAGATATCGCATCGGATTAGCAATCGATATGAGAGATCCCAGAATCGATTTTTCAATGGTAAGACGCCCGCGAGCACTTCGAGACTCATCGTATGAGTCGACTGCATGCAACCTAAGGCAATACGCAAACAACGATACGGAATTCTTTCCAGTTTAATGAAATGGGTGTTCGCGGCAGATCGGAAGCAGAAGCATCCATAGTCCATTACGGACAATATCGTTGTTTGGTAAAGCCTGATCAGGTCTCCTGGGTGGGCACCCCATCAAGTTCCGGTTATTGTACGAAGAAAAATGATTCTTCGCTGGCATTTTTGTGTCAGATACCTAATGTGACTTCCCCAGGTGCCTTTGGAGTCGAACCAGACCCCGAGATATTTAAATGTGAAGACCTGAGCTATGGTTTCACCCCCTAGTTGAAGCTGTAATTGTGCTTGTTCTCGCTTCCTTGAAAATACAACCAGCTCAGTTTTCTCCGTAGAGAACTCGATACCCATTTGAAGAGCCCATGTCGACAAGTTGTCGAGGGTATCTTGCAGTGGTCCTTGGAGATCGGCAGCTTTGGGTCCTATAATAGACACAACGCTGTCGTCGGCAAGTTGTCTTAGCGTGCAAGATGTGTTGATACATTCATCAATGTTGTTTACGTAAAAGTTGTATAAAAGGGGGCTTAAGCATGAGCCTTGAGGAAGACCCATGTAGCTGAATCGTATTGTCGACATTTCACCATGCGCGAAATACATGTATTTCTCGGACAATAGATTATACAAAAAGTTATTCAAAATTGGTGAAAGACCATGCTGATGTAACTTCTCACATAGGATGTTTATGGAAACTGAATCAAAAGCCCCCTTGATGTCTAGAAAAACTGACACCATTTGTTCTTTACGAGCAAATGCCATTTGAATTTCGGTTGAGAGCAACGCAAGACAATCGTTCGTTCCTTTGCCCCTGCGGAAGCCGAATTGTGTATCTGAAGGTAAGCCATTAGTCTCGACCCAATTGTCTAGATGAAACAGAATCATGTTTTCGAACAATTTCTGGATACAGGAAAGCATAGCAATCGGCCGATACGAATTGTGATCGGAGGCTGGTTTCCCTGGTTTTTGAATGGCGATAACTCTTACTTGTCTCCAGTCATGTGGGACAATATTATCCTCAAAAAGCCTATTGAATAAATTTAATAAGCGCCTTTTGGCAGTCTGGCAAATTTTTCAACAAGTTGAATTTGATTTTGTCTAATCCCGGAGCTTTATTGTTACACGATAAAAGCGCAAGTGAGAACTCGACCATCGAAAAAGGTGTTTCGTTTCTGTTAGATGAGGCGACGCGCATGATCGTCTGTTCCGGAACAGAGTCAGGACATACTTTTTTAGCGAAATCGAATATCCAGCGGTTAGAATATTCCTCGCTTTCGTTCGTGGTGTTTTTGTTGCGCATCCGTCGGGCTGTGTTCCAAAGAGTGCTCATTGATGTTTCTCTCGATAATCGGTCTACGAATCGACGCCAATAACTGCTTTTCTTCGCTTTAATCAAGCTTTTCATTTTAGCATCTAATGCCGCGGAGTTTCTAAAATTATCAGGTGTTCCGTTTTTCCTAAACTCGATAAAAGATGAAGCCCTCTTCGCGTTTAATTCTGAGCATTCTTTGTCCCACCACAGGTTGGGGGAACGGATGTTAGTTTTCGCTCCGGGTACAGGTTTCGTCTGAGCTTGAGTCGCGGTGTCGAGAATCAAGCCAGCCTAAAACGTGTACTCTTCCTCCGGAGGAAGTCATTGTGTTGTTTCTAGTTTCTCAGATATCGAATTTGTGTAGACTTTCCAATCAATATTTCGTGTGAGGTCATACGAAACATTGATTGTCTCCGATGGTCTTAATCCGTAGGCGATTGAAATCACGATAGGTGGATGATCGCTACCGTGGGGATCAGAGATAACCTTCCACGTGCAGTCCAACCGTAGCGATGTCGAGCAAAGGGATAAATCCAGCGCACTTGGTCTTGCTGGTGGTGCAGGAATTCGTGTTATTTCTCCCGTATTCAAGATTGTCATATTGAAGTTGTCGCAGATATCATGGATCATAGCCGATCTGTTATCGTCGTGAAGCCAACCCCATCCCGTACCGTGAGAGTTAAAGTCTCCTAAAGCCAACGTCGGTGCGGGAAGGAGCTCAATGATATCACTGAGCCGCTGATGCCTAACCGAGGCTCTTGGCGGAATATATATGGAAGCAATGCAAAGGTCCATGCCTTTGATTGTAACATGACATGCGACAACTTCAATACCTGGTATCGAGGGGAGGTTAAAGCGATAGGAAGAATAGCACATTTTGATCCCCAAAAGTACTCCTCCATAGGGATTATCTCGATCCAGACGAATAATGTTAAAATCGTGAAAGTTCAAGGGTATTTCAGATATTAGCCAAGTTTCGCACAGTGCAAATGCGTCACATTTTAGATTATTAAGTAAAAATTTGAAAGGATCTATTTTTGGGATGATACTTCTACAATTTCACTGCATAATAATGATTGTATCCGTGACCTCTTTGAGTGACTTATCCATCGAAGGATACAATCGCTGAAAGAAGGGGCCATTTTGCAGTTAACTGCTTCAAGAATGTTTTAACTGTAGGAATAAAAGCCATTATCAGGCTTTTAAGAGGTTCAGTAATATTGAAAGTAGACATGATCCAGTCCACAATATCAGAGAATTTAACAAACCCAGTATTTGGTAAATTTTCTGACTGATCTTTAGGGACTTTCGGGGGTTTTGAAGTCCTAGGAAGTGATGGAAATTCTTGCTCGGAATTTAATTTTCCAAGGCCTGGAGCTTTTCTCTCTGGTTTTTTGCAATCACTACCAGTTGTTGTAATTTTTCGAGACCCATCAGAGGACATCTTCGAACCCTTACAAGGGAGCTTTTGAAAAGATTTATTTCTTCTCTTTCTGTATGATGAGCTAAGAGGAAGAGTCGAAGATCTACCTTCGAGGGGGTCATCATATTCGCTCTCGTCAGTTGCCAAACAAGCGTACAGGTTTACAGGAGGCGTAGCACTCTTCAACATTTCAGCAAAAGAACGCTTTGATTGTTGCTTATGTGAACGCCTCATCTTATCCTGGCGCAATTTGTACGCGGGACAATCAGAGAGGTCATGCGGCCCCTCCTTACAGTAGAGACACTTTTCATTTTCTCCACTGCAGGAGTTATCCGCATGACTCCCTCCACACTTTATACACCGGGATTTATTGCAGCAATGGGATGCTGTATGCCCCAATTGTTTGCAATTGGTGCAGTTCATGACCCGCGGCACAAAAAGGCGAACAGGTAAACGAATTCGGTCCAGGAGGACGTAGTAAGGTAAAGCCGAGCCAACGAAAGTCACCCGATACGAGTCTGATGGGATATAGGATTTAGTGCCATCCTCAGCGATCGATACTGAACGCAATTGCTTGCAGTCCAGTATCTTAACGTTCTTGAGTAAGGGGTTTTTAAAACCGCCTGCCCCATGCTTAAGAACGTTCTCGCAAGTCAGACTCGGATCGGTGATCACGCCGTCTATCTCGACTTCGCGAGCTGGTACGTATATGCGATACTCCCGCGTGAAATGCTCACTTTGAACGATCTCATTAGCCTGTTTTGCACTGGCTAACAAGACCCGTAGCTTGCCCGGGCATACTTTTTCAATTTTTTGTACTGTAGAATATCGGTCCTTTGATAGTCTAAGGAGGTTTAATTTTTTTCCGTTTGCTTTGGTCAGGATGTACACCGCATACGGTCCGGCGGGAAGTGCAAGCCCATCGGGATAATTTTTCACACGAGATATTTGGCTATCAGATGATTCCATCTTGTCATCTGGAGGGAGGTCAGGCAATTCTGTGCCTTCTGTCATGGCACGGAAATGTGTCCGTGCGGGTAAATATTGGAGGACAAATTTAGTGGTATTGAAGGACAGGGGGAAAAAAGAAAAAGACAAAAATACTTAGCTTTAGCTCTCAAAGGGTGAACGGCCGACAAGGCCCGGTCCTAGGCAATCGGTGAATATTCCTGATCAATAAAGTGCAAAAAACCTCCTAGAGGAAAAAGCACTTTTTTGCAGTCTCTTTCTGCACTGTACAATGGAACCTTACACGTTTTTTCACTATACACTGTCCAATGTATTTGTTAACAGGCGCTGGCTAACGGTACCACACAGTGCTTCTTTACACAGCTCACAATTGACCTTGAGGACAGATTAATTCGAACTATCACTCGACCGCACTGATGCAGACAATAGAATACGAAATGACCTTGCAAGCGGAATAAAACAATTCACCGCACCACTGGAGAAAAACGAACTTGCGTCCGATCAGCCCGATAGTTGCAGTGGAACTGAGGGCTCATGTTTAAGCCCCCTTTTATACAATTTTTACGTAAGCAATATTGATGAATGTATCAACACATCTTGCACGCTAAGACAACTTGCCGACGACAGCGTTGTGTCTATTATAGGACCCAAAGCTGCCGATCTCCAAGGACCATTGCAAGATACCCTCGACAACTTGTCGACATGGGCTCTTACAATGGGTATCGAGTTTTCTACGGAGAAAACTGAGCTGGTTGTATTCTCAAGGAAAAGACAATTACAGCTTCAACTAGGGGGTGAAACCATAGCTCAGGCCTTCACATTTAAATTACTCGGGGTCTGGTTCGACTCCAAAGGCACGTGGGGATGTCACATTAGGTATCTTAAACAAAAATGCCAGCAGAGAGTTAATTTTATTCGCACAATAACCGGAACTTAGTGTGGTGCTCACCCAGGAGACTTGAACAGGCTGTACCAAACAACGATATTGTCCGTGATGGAATACGGATGCTTTTGCTTCCGATCCGCGGCGAACACCCGTTTCATCAAGCTGGAAAGAATTCCGTATCGTTGCTTGCGTATAGCCTTGGGTTGCATGCAGTCGATTCATACAATGAGTCTCGAAGTGCTGGCGGGCGTTATACCACTTAAAAACCGATTCTGGGATCTCTCATATCGATTGTTGATGCGATGCAATGTCTTGAATCCGACGGTGATTGAAAACTTCGAAAGGCTTGTCGAGCTCAATTCTCAGACCCGTTTAAGTCCTTGTATTTTGATTACATGGCTCAGAATATTAATCCTTCTTCGTTTGTTTCCAACCGAGCTCATTTCTTGGATACTTCTGATTCTACTGTGTTTTTCGACACATCCATGAGAGAAGAGACTCGTGGTATTCGCCCTCGAGTGATCCCTAATATTTTTTATTATAAATTCAGAGCAGTTGACTGTGAAAGGATGTTTTACTCTGATGGGTCAAATCTCAACGGATCCACAGGCTTTATTATCTTCAATGAAAACATCACCGCTTCGTACAAACTCAGTGATCCGGCTTCAGTCTACGTCGCAGAATTAGCTGCTATTCGGTATACTTTTGAGTTCATTGAAAATATACCCAAAGACCATTACTTCATTGTCACGAATAGTTTAAGTTCAATAGAAGTTCTCCGTTCAATGAAGCCAGGAAAGTATCCCCCATATTTTCTGGGGAAAATACGGGAACACTTGAGAACTTTATCTGGTCGGTCTTATTTAATATCCTTAATCTGGGTCCCATCACATTGTTCCATTCCAGGCAATGAACAGGCAGACTCATCGGCTAAGGTGGGTGCATTAGAAGGTGAAATTTATGAAAGACCAATCTGCTTCAATGAATATTTTAGTATTTCTCGTCAGAGGACACTCGAAAGTTGGCAAACTTCATGGAGCAATGACGAACTGGGACGATGGCTATACTCCATTGTTCCCAAAATATCGACGAAACCTTGGTTCAGGGGGATGAACGTGAGTCGCGATTTCATTCGTGTGATGTCTCGACTCATGTCAAACCACTACACATTCAACGCACATCTCCGGCGTATTGGGTTCACGGAGAGCGGTCTCTGCACCTGTGGCGAGGGTTATCAGGACATCGAGCATGTCGTGTGGTCATGCGTAGAGTATCGCGACGCCAGGTCGAAGCTACTGGAATCCCTTAGGGCCCGAGGTAGACCACCTGAGGTTCCGGTCCGAGATGTGATCGCGAGTCGGGATAGTTCATATATGTTTCTCATATATCAGTACCTTAAACACATTAATATCCAAGTGTAATCTGATATACCTCGCTCAGAAAGTATAATCTCCACCTACAGGTTCGACACTAACATCCGCCCGATTCTCTCGATCCCCGTCCCTGTCCACCATCTTCATTGGAACCCCTTTCTCCGTCTCTTCACCATCTCGACGGCAACTAATTAGATCTTTGTAGTTTTCAGGCATTTTGTTTCCATACCCCCTTTTTACCTCGGTTTCCACAATATTTGCTTTTTTCACTCATTCTCTTCCGTAACATCATCATCACCGCCTACGGTTCTACGCTCCAGTCGATGACCTTCCAACCAACCAGCAACTGCAACCAATGTACAACAACAGCCTTTTACACTATAGCAGCAAACGTGATTACTCAATCAAATCCACCTCTTTGATGTGACGGGTACCTCGAAATGTAATTAATACAAATATTCCACGATCCTTTCTTAGATTTTTATTTTGCTTTAACTACACGGCTCTATGGTTACTAGATTTAGACGACTCTGTTTTCCCACTCTATGTACACCAGTTTCTAGGAGATTATGTACCATATAAACGAAACTGGAAAGCAAAGTATTCTTCGGTATTAGTTTTTGGAATAGTTTTCTGCGATTAATTTATGTAACTATTTCCTTAGAACAATTTTGAAGCTCCAACTTCACGAGCTTATCCACTGTGCTGCACTGTTGAACCCTTATCTAAGCTGACATTACTGTGAAAAACATCACTTCATTTAATTTGCTTATATATACCTTCGGACCAAAACCCGAAGCTTTTCGCATTAGGAATGCCTTACTCTGGAAGTTTAAAAAATAGCCGCGTAACCTTTTTTGGGAGCAACTCATTTCGCCGAAGCGGTTCGTCGTTCGGACATCTTCACATAAACGAATTTAAAAGTTGTTGATTTTCCGAATCAATAATACACCAGCTCTTCATTCGAAATTTGTGATATATTTTAAATTTCTGGTTTTAAACCAGGGGTTCCCAAAGTGGTCGATATAGATCTCTTGGGGTCGATGTCTTTTTTGCAGGGGTCAACGTAAACGAAAACTGACAAACTAAGGCTTCAGCGTATTCAAAGTAAGATTAAAGATTAATAAAAGATGATTATAAATCTTTCCCCTTGGACAAGGACTACTGAAGTGCTTGTGTGCTTAATCTCTGTAATACAAATAATTCAAAATTTGTACGTATTAGGTTAGGGATAGTTATAAGTAGGTAGATATTTGATTAATAATTAAAATAAATATTATGATTAAACATTAGTAAGTAAAACACGAGTAACTAGTGTCGTTTTCGCTTGATGCCAAACCTAACCCAGTTTCCACCTCAAATGCAGTCAAACCGTTTGTTTGAAGCTCGTTTCGAACCTAGTTTTAACGTTGTTGAACTGGAAATAGAGTCAGTTTCAAACCTGGTTATTATATCAGGTTTGCTCAAACCCCCGTTTCTAAGTGCGAGATTAACACAGTTTCGTGAAAAGTGTTTGTTGAAACGACCCTGGGTCAGTTTCACTTTTCTCAAGCTTAAACGACATAATACACTTATTATTAATAGCATATCGTACACGGGTAAATATCTATTGCCGATACCATGATTTTTTAATTATGAAAACATAAACAATGTTTTCTCATGAAATTTCATGAGCAAAATGATTGATATCATGAAAATTTTCATGAAAGATGTGTTATTGTTCATGATATCAATCGTTTTGATCATGAAATCATGACTTATTCTTCATGATAGACGTGATTCATGATTTCATGATTTTTAATCATGGTGCCGGAACTAAATTTTAATCCGTGTATGAACAACAGAGATGAAAGTCCGGAGGGTCAAAACACTTGTACTGTAAAACGTTGATGTAATACACAAAAATAAGATTAATAAACAGATATTTATGCAAAAAAATGCATGAAAATCGTTCATTTCTTCTTGTGCTTCAGACGGAACTGGATGTCAAGGTGAGGTTCTCCCACCAACATCAATAAGAACAAACCAAGTATAAAGCGTGAAATGCTCAGGTCATGCTCTCATAGAGGAATGGATGTTCTGGTTGATTATTTCAGTAGTTGGAAAATATGCATCAACGGAATTAAAACTCAAGCTGTCATATTTTCCGAATCTAAATACCCCAGACTTTTTCCACCTGGGAATAAGAAAATAAAATAAATGGCTCTGAAATAGGTTGGTTAAATGAGGCAGTTTATCTAGGACTGACCATGGATAGCAAGTTTCTGTTTAGGTCACATGTGGACAAAATAGTTTTAAAATGCAACATTTTATTGAGATCTCTCTACTCATTGATCAACAGAAAATCTAAATTATCGCCTTAAGACAAACTAGCTGTTTATATGCAAATAGTTTATCCAGTTATTGAATATGCAGTTTCAGTTTGAAAAAATTTCGCAAAATGTCATAAAAATAAGCTCCAAGTCGTTAAAAACAAATTTTTAAAATGATTCTGAATCTACCTCCATGGACTAGAACTTCTCATGTGCATACAATTGCTGAACAAGAAACAATCGAGCAGAAATTCGAAAACACACACAAAAAGTTCAAAACTAAATGTTCAACTTCTGAACATGCCATTATTAGAGCGTTCTATAGCTAGAATCAGGTTATGTTAGTTTAGGTTAATTAGATAAAAATATACAAATTCAACGGTATAAATTCAAACATGAAATAAAAGACGCTAACAATGTAGGACTGAAACATTAAAAAAAATTAAACATAGACTAAGCAGATAATTTTATGGATGTTAAGTTACGAACTGTATCACTAAAATATTGTAACCACTGTATATAAATGTTGACAAAAATTGATAATAAATATAATATTTAATGTAAAAAGCATGTCATGCTCTCATTTGGACTTCTGTCCTCATTAGGAGCAGCCTCAAACGATCAGGTCGTGCTTTTATTTGGACTTCAATCGTAGGGAGCTGCAGTTGCCTCACCAGCTATTCTATTAATTCTGTATTATTTTGAACTCGAGTGGTTATGTGTGAACCTGCCAATTGTTTCGTTTTGAAAGGAACTGTGATTTATCGTGTATTGTATTGTAATTACTGAAAACCAATTTGTTTTTTATTTCAGGACTTCATGGTACAAACGGAAAAATGAATTCCTTGGCACGGTCCAACGCATCTTTGTACGGAACAAAAGATGATCTGTACGACAGACTAAAAAGGCATGCCTATACAGGTAAAAAAGGTAACAATTCATCAATAAGACCCCCAAAATCGTTTATATATATATATATATATATATATATATATATATATATATATATATATATATATATATATATATATATATATATATATATATATATATATATATATATATATATATATATATATATATATATATATATATATATATATATATATATATATATATATATATATATATATATATATATATATACATATATATATAAATTAAATTATTCAGGTTATGGATCTGGTTTTTAAAAAACTAAACTGTACTGTTCAACGGTTAGACTAAAAGTGATTTTTTATAATTTAGAATAGGTTTACAGAGGCCTCACTTGTCCCTACATTCTCTGGAAAAGATTCTTTATAAAAACATGGTAAACTGCTGAGCTGGTATCCGATGCTGTAAGCTGGCGTTGCTGCTGGTGTAGGGTAAAGTGTTATAATATTCCCCCCTTAAGAAAACATTGAGATATTTCTAAATGTACTGATATATTTTCTTCGAGAATGTATGTATTTCTTTGCAATACGTCACAGGAACATAATTTTCAATGATTTCGGAAGAAGTGATTAGAATTGATTGATACAAACACATTTTCCAAAACGACCACATTCTCAGTTTTTTCGCTTGCCGTTGGCATAATGCCCCAGCAACCGTATAATATGCCTCACAACAAATCAGTGGTATGCTCCACAACAATGATGCAATATGCCCCTTGAAATGTCGGTATAGAAGAAAAGCACATAAAGAAGATATTCTTTGCATCAGAAATCAATTGCATAATCAATCAATTACAATTGGAAACCAATATTTTTTATCCTCCCAACGCTCCTTTTTGTTTTAATAACCATTATAAATCTTTAAAACAATATTTTAACTCGAAGCATACTGTTGAATCGAAGGTGGGGCATAATGTCCATAGAGTGATTGTTATGAGAAAATTCGTATATCAAAGAAATGGCTTAGCACTGCTGAAAGTTAATTACTAAGTTGCCACCTGCCATTAGACGTTTTACACGATTAAAATGCTTGTTTAGTCGAATCAAAACCTTACATCGAAATGCTATCTAATGATATTTTTAGTTTTTTCATATTTTCCAGAAAACCACAACTGCCAAACTTGCATACCAGACAGATCTTACGAAAAGATAACATTAGAGATAAAACTTTTGTTTAGAAAAGTCTTGAATACTTAAAAAAGGAAGGAGGGCGTTTTGGCCAGCAGGGGCGCTTTATAACACTTTCCCCTACTTTATGTTTATGTTATGTTTATTGCCGGTTATTGACAAAGTTGAAATAAGTTAGTCGGTGTTGAACAGTCGTTCGCACAGCACGCGTATAGCTCTTGGTTCCTGGATTTTTTTCTAGCAACCTAGAGTTTCATTGATTCAAGGCTTAAGTCTTTTTCAGGGCTACCTGAATCACTAACAGTCTTTTTAAAGACTAACAATTTGTCAGCCTTTCTCAATGCTATACACGGAGAACCCGCAGATCACAAAATTACAATATTGCAATTGTTGTTTCACGCCCTGGTTGTTACAACTAAAATGTTGTTGATTTAACTAACATATCTGTTGATTTTGACATAACCATTCAGGTAACCGAAATTGTTGTATTCAAATGCTGTCACTTGGTGGAGAACGAAGACAGCAATAGGCAGAACAAAAAACCTCTTCATTTCACCAGAAGCGTTTCATATTGAAAATTTTCAATGGTAAATGAACGTCATTTATGTTAGTTACGTAGTGATCGTTTTATGTAAGTGAAAGTATGCAGACGAATATATCAGTTAATTGTAAAACAAGTTTTCCTTGTGTTAAATAGATATTCCTACAATATAAATGATTTAATTTCATCTGAGAGTAATGTATTCTAGGACAGTTCATGTCAATGTTATTAAAACCGCTTAACGCTTAAAAATTTGCTGCTAAAGTGAAGTGGTACTATTTGTATTTTCTTGAAAGTGTATCTGTAGCATTAGGTTTACAAGCGAGCCGTTCTGCAAGTGAAGGAAAAATTTCCTAATTCCGTGTGACAATTTTTCTGATGAGTTTCCTTTTGAGAATTGTAATCTTTTGGTTCATTTCTATATCCTTTGTGAGTTTAGTGATAAAGATATAAGCAGTTAATTAGGTAAATTTTCGTTGTTCAAGCAGTGAACGATTAGCTGCCCCCCGAAGAGGGTAACAGTAAAAAATATTTATTGCAATTGGCGTTTTAAGTTCAAGTAACTGAATAATTGGTTGAAGCAACTGAGACATTTTTGCTTTCATGCATACAAGTAACTTTGCTTAGATTGTGTTTTTGCTCAATTGCACGAGTGACATCTCATTGAAACGTTTCATTGTTCGCTCAGGGTGTTTGGCATTGCTCAACTGAAACGTTTCATTACTTGTTGGGTGGTCGTTGCTAAGCTGCCAGCACGATAAATCAAAAATTACAGATTAGTTAAAATAACAGTCGATTAGTTGTACCAAATTTAACCAATCAAAATCAGAAAAACAACTAACATTTTAGTTGTTTTGCGATCGCTGGCTTTTCCGTGTACAAAGAGTGATATTCTAATATAATCAGTCTTTTTCAAGACTAAGAAATTAATCAGCGTTTTTAAGGCTAGCTATATAAAAAACTATTCTTCGAGCTAATCAGTCTTTATTAAGACTACCACAAAATCAGTCTTTATCATGACTTTTCTAAACCAGGAGTCTAATGGAAGACTAATTTAGCCTAGTTAATTTAATTTCAAATTTTATTTATTTCAAAAATGACTGCGTCAAACCGGAAGGGCAACAAGCCTAAGGCTAAAAATAATTCAATACGGAATAAGTCACAATCCGTTATTCAACATTTTTCTAATAACGATTCACGATTTTATAGAATCTGAATGTAAAAATAAAAGACAACGGACGGATTTCCCTTCCGTTGATTCTATGCCGTCTAACAATATTTACGAGATTCTTCCTGAATCCGATTGTAGTGACATAGAAGAAAATTCTTCTAAAATTCCTAAAATGGACGCTTGTCATTCTGGGAAGAAACAACAATCTATGCCACCAGTGACGGTGATGATTTCTGGCTTCAAAGCATTCCGCTTTCTACTTTTCTTCCGGAAGTAATAGACTCATTTCAAATCGGACGAAGAGGAGACTGTCGAGTCTTGGTTGATGGATTGGAAGATTATGAACGACTTATCCGATATTTGTCCGGAAAACTTCATAAATTTTATTCATATGATATAAAATCAGACAGACTTTTCAAGGCTGTCTTGAAAGGCTTATCAAATGATCAAAGTACTGATGAAATGAACTAAAAGAATTGCTTGGTTTTGCCCCTTCCCAAGTAATACTTATGAAAAGAAGAGCGAATGGTACTTCTAAACCACGCTCTGGAATTTCCCATGAACTTTACTTAATACACTTCAATCGAAGTGATGTAAACAATTCGAAAACTTTAGAAAAAGTACGTGTCATTTCCCACATTAAAATTCATTGGGAACATTATAAACGGCATAATCGTATCGCAAACTTAATGCAATGTCGTCGTTGCCAAGGCTTCGGCCATGGAACCAAAAATTGGCTTATGGATATACGGTGTTTGAATTGTGGTAAATCGCATTCGAAAAACGTTTGTCCAATGAATGAAACCACTGATAAATTTCCATGTTCAAAGTGCGATGGAAATCATAAATCCAATCATTTGAAATGTCCTGTCAGGGAAAAATTTTTAAACGCTCGTTCGCTTAGACAACAAGTCAAATTAACGACCTGAAATTTACAGAACATACCAGAAAATCAAAAAACCGTTACAAATGCCACGCCTATTTCTTTTAACGCACTTATTTCTTCGAATTTAAAGCAAAAAACAGGTACGCCTTCCATTTCGTCTTTTAACGAAACAATATATTGACAGGTAGATCGGCCTCGTCATCATCTTCTTCTAATGACAGTTACGCTTATGAAGCATTTCAAATCGGATAGCAATTTGCAGGTAATATTATAATGAATTTAAAATTTAACAGTGATGTTAAATAATTATTTGAATATTTTAAATTGGAATGTTCGATCATTAAAATCGAGTGAAGATGAATTTCATAGTTTTCTCAAAGTTCACGAAATTCATATTGCCATTGTGACAGAAACATTTCTTAGACCAAATGTCAAATTGAAAAGCAATCCACATTATGTGGTTCTACGATTTGACAGGTTTAGTGGAATGGGTGGTGCTGTTGCCATTTTTGTAAAACGGCAAATTAAACATCGATTTTTAACTTCTTTCAACACTAAAGTTATTGAAAGCTTGGGAATCGAAGTTGAAACCATTCATGAAATTTATTCCCTCGCTGGAGCATATTGGCATTCCAATGCACCGGCGAACAATTAAATGTCTTTAAAGGCGATTTGCAAAAACTCACAAGATATAGACCTAAATTTTTCGTGATAGGGGACTTAAATGCTAAGCATGTCCAGTGGAATTGTAGGCACAATAATAGAAATGGTAAAATACTTCATAATCAACTCTCAGCTGGTTACTTCACAGTTCTTCATCCTAGTAATCCGACTTGTTTCTCTTCCGTGAAAACCCCGTCTACAATTGATCTAGTTCTAACATATCATAGTCACATTTGTAGTGAACCGATTACACATGCTCACTTTGACTCAGATCATCTTCCTGTAACATTCAGACTTTCCAACGAAGCTATAATTAATCCAATATATTCTATATTCAACTATCATAGAGCTAATTGGTTGGATCACAGATCTCACATTGAAAATCATGTGGATCATGAAACTATTTTAGAAAATTCTGCGGACATCGACACAGCAATTGATAATTTGAATCATAACATTATCGAAGGTAGAAATCTTTCAGTTTCCAAAGCTCAAACTAAATTAAATTCTCCTATCATCGATGACAATCTTCAACTGCTCATTCGGTTGAATAATACACGTCGACGACAATATTAACGTTCTCGTGATCCTGCTATGAAAACCATATTGAAAGATTTACAAAAAGAAATTGAACATAGATTTACTCTTTTGCAAAATGAAAATTTCGCTAAAGAAGTTGAACAAATTAAACCATATTCTAAACCTTTCTGGAAACTTTGTAAGGTTCTTAAGAAACCTCAGAAACTAATTCCAGCTCTCAAGGAAGGAATTCAAATACTTCTTACAAATGGCGAAAAAGATCAAAAACTTGCGCAGCAGTTCGAGAGTGTCCACAATTTTAATTTGATCGTTGTGAATCTTTTTGAAAAAGAAGTCTCACTAAAATATGATCATAATTCAACTCAAGTGTTATTACAAGATGACATTATTGAGACGAATTTTAATGAAATTAAGTCAATTATTAGGAAACTTAAAAACATGAAGGCTCCTGGTTAAAAGCAATTTGGATTTCGTCATGACCATTCAACCACTCATCAACTTGTAACGAACATGATAAAAGAAAATAAATCTTCTGGGTTATCCACTGGAGTTGCTCTTCTAGACATAGAAAAAGCATTCGACAGTGTTTTGTACAAAGGTATAATAGCAAAAATGTCTGATTTCCAGTTTCGTATTTATTTAATCAAAATGATTTCACTGATCGTACTCTTCAGGTTATCTATCAGAATTGTAAATCTGGATTGCTACCCGTATGAGCAGGTGCTCCGCAGGCTTCGAGCGTAGCTGCGTTTTGCTGCATATGGTTTAATTTTCCATTTTGACAGATAATCACTGAAAATATTCGAACTTCTTTGTAGGCGACTGCAGATCACTTAGATTTCTACCTGTGGCTAACAGACTTGTGTCGTCACAGAATAGCGATTTCTGACAACCACGGGTAAATTTGGAAGATCAGAAGTGAAAATATTATTCAAGATTGGATCTAATTTCTAATTGGATTGGATGAAATTCTAAGCTCTTTCTAAAAAACAATTTGTTATTGTATAAACAAATTTTCAGACCAGCCATGCTTTATGCAGTACAAATTTGGTCAAGTTGTTGTTCCACCACAAAGAAAACGCTTCAAAGGATTCAGCATAAAATTCTGAAAATGATTTTGAAGCGTCTTTCCTGGTTTTGTGCAAATGAGTTACACAGACTCACAAATATAGAACCATCAAATGTAATGTCACATAATATTATAAGCAAATTCCGACAAAAATCGATGCAATCTTCAATTGAATCGATTCGTTTTCTGTATTATAGTTAGTAAGTTAGTATATAAGTTTCTTTTCCCCATTACACAATACAAGTAGGTTCACAATTTTCCCTACACAAAAATCTCAGAATTGCGTAAGCAAATGATGTCTTCATGGTAATAGATATATCATTTATATAATAGGGTTGAAAAGTCACCAGTTGTGGCTGAAGACCCAATTTAAATCGTTATAATTTAATTTTAACTCATATTCCAATAAATAGTTATAAAATTTAAAAAAATAAAAAATAAAATAAAAAAATAAAATCAAAAAAGGTGAAATAAGTGAACGGTGAGCGCATTTCGTTAACTTCTCCTTCCTCAAGTTCGGTACGTCCCGGGCCGATACTGGTTGGTCTTTCCGAATTTGGTTTTGGTGATTGTTCGTCTATGTTGAATAGCTTACTCTGTCTAATGAACTTTATCAAACAGATGAGTGATGTTAACCCTAAAATGATACTAAATATGGACAGGCTCGTATGTATTAGGTATTTTGTTGAATGTATAGTTTGTAGATACTCCAACTTTTGTCTGTTGAGTATTTGAAATTTATTCAGTTTCTCTATTGTAACACTGGTTTCCAAAGACTTTTCTTCTATCTTGATTGCTGCGAACGGTATAATGATTGCGGGTTGTTTTGTGTGCAACTCGAAGCTGCTATAGTTTTATGTGCATCAGATCATTATCATCTAGATTTCCTGTTATCATCTTAATACCTGAGCCTAAAGCATTTATTAATCCTCGTTTACTTCTGTTGTTTTTATTTGGATATAAGGTTTTGTGATTTTTTTCTGCAGTTTCAAGTTTATCTTTCAATACATCTGTAAGGTCTTTGAGATTTGGAAAAATCTTAAGTCCCTCAACGATTTGTCTGAATTTATCAATAAGCGGTATGTATTTATCGAGATCGATTTCGTGATACACTTTGTGGTGACCTGTTTTTATTATGCATGTTCCTATTTGTAAGACAAGTAGTCCAGGATTTTGGGAAAGGTTTAAAATTTGGATGGTTTGGGTTTGAATGAGCGGAAAAAAGAGGAATAATAGTATCATCATCATGTTCATGTTATCTGCAAAAGAAAATAGTGTTTTCTGATTCTTTTTAATTTTGATTTATGCAGTTCCCTATTCAAGGCATCAGTAAACGTCTTTGTGTTATCCTGTTGCATTCGAATTGCGAACACCGTGCTTTTCTTTTGTTACGAATTCCTTGCAACCTGATAAAAACTTCATCATTCGGTTCTAGTGCTGGTTCATGTTCGCGTTTTTGTCGTGAATACGACTTACTTTACTATGGGGTGCCTTTTCAAAATAAGCCATATGGAAGAATGGGCAGAACTTAATCGTAAATATCTCGACTTGTATTAATGGCAGCTACATAATTCCTTCACTATTTCATCAAAAATATGATCAGGAATTGGGGATAATATTTTGAACAGTGTGAGATAACCACAAACAACTCAAAAATTAAGTTTTCTCAAACTTTGAAAACAACGCGGAAAACTCTTTACTTTCGTTTGGGTTTTTCGCGCAAGGACGACGGTTTTGAGGTAGTCAAGCACATATCATCAACTGACTGCGTTTAAAAGGGGAATTGTGGTCAAAAATCGATCATTCCTTCTTGTGCGTTGGACGGAAGCAGACGTCGTGGGACTAGCAGCTTCGGAGAGTGCACCTTCTGCGTGGTTAAAAACCTCAAACGCTCAGGTCGCAACTCTCATTTGGACTTCAGTCGTCAGGTGGAGCAGTCGTCAATGAAAGCAGACCTTTTGCGTGGTATAAAGCCTCAAACGCTTAGGTCGTGATTCATTTGAACTTCAATCGTCAGATGGAGCAGTCATCAATGGAAGCAAACCTTTTGCGTGGTATAAAGCCTCAAACGCTTAGGTCGAGCTTTCATTTGGCCTTCAGTCGTCAGGTGGAGCATTCGTCAATGAAAGCAGACCTTTTGCATGGTGCCAAACCTCAAACGCTCAAGTCGTGCTCTAATTTGGACTTCAGCCGTCAGGTGGAGCAGTCGTCAATGAAAGCACACCTTTTGCGTGGTATAAAGCCTCAAACGCTTAGATCGTGCTTTCATTTTTACTTCAATCGTCAGATGGAGCAGTCATCAATGGAAGCAGACCTTTTGCGTGGTATAAAGTTTCAAACGCTTAGGTCGTGATTCATTTGAACTTCAATCGTCAGATGGAGCAGTCATAAATGGAAGCAGACCTTTTGCGTGGTATAAAGCCTCAAACGCTTAGGTCGTGCTTTCATTTGGCCTTCAGTCGTCAGGTGGAGATTTCGTCAATGAAAGCAGACCTTTTGCATGGTGCCAAACCTCAAACGCTCAGGTCGTGCTCTCATTTGGACTTCAGCCGTCAGGTGGAGCAGTCGTCAATGAAAGCAGACCTTTTGCGTGGTATAAAGCCTCAAACGCTTAGGTCGTGATTCATTTGAACTTCAATCGTCAGATGAGGCAGTCATCAATGGAAGCAGACCTTTTGCGTGGTATAAAGCCTCAAACGCTTAGGTCGTGCTTTCATTTGTCCTTCAGTCGTCAGGTGGAGCATTCGTCAATGAAAGCAGACCTTTTGCATGGTGCCAAACCTCAAACGCTCAGGTCGTGCTCTCATTTGGACTTCAGCCGTCAGGTGGAGCAGTCGTCAATGAAAGCAGACCTTTTGCGTGGTATAAAGCCTCAAACGCTTAGGTCGTGCTTTCATTTGGACTTCAATCGTCAGATGGGGCAGTCATCAATAGAAGCAGACCTTTTGCGTGGTATAAAGTCTCAAACGCTTAGGTCGTGATTCATTTGAACTTCAATCGGCAGATGCAGCAGTCATCAATGGAAGCAGACCTTTTGCGTGGTATAAAGCTTCAAACGCTTAGGTCGTGCTTTCATTTGGCCTTCAGTCGTCAGGTGGAGATTTCGTCAATGAAAGCACACCTTTTGCATGGTGACAAACCTCAAACGCTCAGATCGTGCTCTCATTTGGACTTCAGCCGTCAGGTGGAGCAGTCGTCAATGAAAGCAGACCTTTTGCGTGGTATAAAGTTTCAAACGCTTAGGTCGTGCTTTCATTTGGACTTCAATCGTCAGATGGAGCAGTCGTCAATGGAAGCAGACCATTTGCGTGGTACCAAAACTCAAACGCTCAGGTCGTGCTCTCATTTGGACTTCAGCCGTCTGTTGGAGCAGTCGTCAATGAAAGCAGACCTTTTGCGTGGTATAAAGCCTCAAACGCTTAGGTCGTGCTTTCATTTGACTTCAGTCGTCAGGTGGAGCATTCGTCAATGAAAGCAGACCTTTTGCATGGTGCCAAACCTCAAACGCTCAGGTCGTGCTCTCATTTGGACTTCAGCCGTCAGGTGGAGCAGTCGTCAATGAAAGCAGACCTTTTGCGTGGTATAAAGCCTCAAACGCTTAGGTCGTGCTTTCATTTGGACTTCAATCGTCAGATGGAGCAGTCGTCAATGGAAGCAGACCTTATGCGTGGTACCAAACCTCAAACGCTCAGGTCGTGCTCTCATTTGGATTTCAGCCGTCAGGTGGAGCAGTCGTCAATGAAAGCAGACCTTTTGCGTGGTATAAAGCCTCAAACGCTTAGGTCGTGCTTTCATTTGGACTTCAATCGTAAGGTGGAGCAGTCGTCAATGAAAGCAGACCTTTTGTGTGGTACCAAACCTCAAACGCTCAGGTCCTGCTCTCATTTGGACTTCAGCCGTCAGGTGGAGCAGTCGTCAATGAAAGCAGACCTTTTGCGTGGTATAAAGCCTCAAACGCTTAGGTCGTGCTTTCATTTGGACTTCAATCGTCAGGTGGAGCAGTCGTCAATGAAAGCAGACCATTTGTGTGGTACCAAACCTCAAACGCTCAGGTCGTGCTCTCATTTGGACTTCAGCCGTCAGGTGGAGCAGTCGTCAATGAAAGCAGACCTTTTGCGTGGTATAAAACCTCAAACGCTTAGGTCGTGCTTTCATTTGGACTTCAATCGTCAGATGGAGCAGTCATCAATAGAAGCAGACCTTTTGCGTGGTATAAAGCCTCAAACGTCGTGCTTTCATTTGGACTTCAATCGTCAGATGGAGCAGTCGTCAATGGAAGCAGACCATTTGCGTGGTACCAAAACTCAAACGCTCAGGTCGTGCTCTCATTTGGACTTCAGCCGTCAGGTGGAGCAGTCGTCAATGAAAGCAGACCTTTTGCGTGGTATAAAGCCTCAAACCTTGACCTTGATCAATTAATTGATATTCGGATTTGTAAGTTGTTTTCGTATTCACGACATCCAGTTATGTCTCTGACATTACGCACCCGCCTTTTTGTTATTTCGTTGTTCAAGGTGTTTTTTCTGAATGCGTTTTAATTGTAGCCCGACTTCGTCATATAGTTGGTCTCTTTTTCCAACCATATCTTCGATGTCGAGTGGTCTTGCTTCATTATCTATTAAGCCAAAAAAGATTTCTCGAGGCTTAAGATTCGTCACTGAATGAATTGTCTCGTTGTACAGGGTGCATGCAATTCATAACACTTCTTTACTTGTTAATCTCTCGTATTTATCTTTTATGCATCTATAGATTTCTGCCAGTGTGGTATGGAATCTTTCGTCTATTCCATTGGTTGGTTTCACTGTGATTTGACGGCGTGAAATAGATGTCAATATTGAGATTATCAAGTAAACCTCTAACCTCGATAGACAGTATGGATGGCTCATTATCCGAAACTATCAATTTTGGCCTTCCATACCGACTAAACAAGTCAAGAAGAGCTTTTCTCAAGTCAGGTATGCTTCTGGATTTTATTGGGATTATGGTCGGAAACCTACAAAATTTATCGACAGCTGATAGAACCATATCTGATGTGAAATGAAAATATCAACGTGAACAATCTCTAAAGGTTTTTTTTGGGAATTGGGTATTCAGCTAATGTTATCTTGAATGGGTTTCGATCGTACTTCATTTTGTTACAGATGGGGCAAAGTTTTATGTATTGTCGATTTTTTTTCTTCATTCGGGGAAAATAGTATTTTCTGGCTATTGTTTTTTGGTTTTCCCATATGCCTCGGTGGGATTTTCGTGTACAGTTTCTTTAATCTGGTCCTGTTCTTCTTCGGTTTTTAAGTCTTGTAAAATGTTTTGGGTTATTCTAACCTTAAAAGTTTTGCATCTATTGAAATAATTTTTGTAAACGAGTTGGATGGTAGGGATAACACGTTCAGGACAGTAAGTGCAATTAATTTTCCTAGGGTTCATGTATTCTTTGAATATTTTGATGATAAAAGGAACACCAAACGCTATCTTTTTCAGTGTTCTTAGGTATACTCGGGGAAAAATTTGCTCTAACTGTTCTTCGTCTCGATCTGAGAATTGAAGAACAATTTGTTTAGAATAGTAATTTAAAGAGTGTAACGTCATGGGAACGAATTCGCTGTCGTCGGTGTCAGCCGAATGTACAGTTAGCATTAATTTCTAACCGAGAGAGCATCCGCTATAGTATTCTGTTTACCCGGTCTGTATCTTATCTCGTAATCAAATTCTTCTAAAGCTAATCTCCAAGGAATTAGTTTGCTGTTAGGATTTTTAAGGTTCTAACTATAGGTCAATGGTTGATGATCGGTGTAGAGAATACATTTTCTGCCAAAAACATAAGGCCTAAAATATTTACAGATCCACACGATAGCCAATAGTTCTTTTTCTATAGTGGTGAGGTTCTCTTCCGGTTTAGTTAGCGTCCGTGAAGCGAAGGCTATGGGTTTGTCATAACCTATAGCTCTTTGTGATAGCACGGCATCTATTGCTTGATTTGAAGCGTCCGTAGTTAAAATAAATTCTTCACTGAAATCTGGGTATTTAAGAACTGTGCTACTTGTTGAAATATTTTTGCATTTTTCGAAGGCTTCCGTAAATTCCTTAGTATGCTGAATTGTTTCACCTTTTCTGAAACATTTCGGTAATGGCTTGCTATTCGGGCAAAATCTTGAATAAATTTTCTATAGTAACCAACCACTCCGAGGAATCCTCGTAGCTCTTTTTATTTTTGGGTAATGGTAATTTTTTATCACACTTAATTTGTTCGGTTCGGATTTTACATTATCTGCTGTTACGATATGCCCTAGAAAAGAAACTTCTTTATGAAGGAACTCGCTCTTGTCAAGTTGAATCTTCATATTGTAATTTTTCAGACATTCAAAAATCTTCTTTAAGTTTTCTATGTGTTCTTATAAACTCGTGGAAAATACGATAATGTCATCCATATAAACGAGACATATATTTCCAATGTATTTTCGAAGAATGTTGTCCATTACTCGTTGAAAAATAGATGGAGCATTACGAGGGCCAAATGGCATTCGAAGAAACTCGTAGTGCCCATGATCGACTCTGAAAGCTGTCTTCGGGATATCTTCCTCATGAACCTCGATCTGGTGAAATCCAGATGCCAGGTCTAAAGTAATGAAATATTGCGATCTGCTCAATTTATCCAAAATATTGGTAATATAAGGAATTGGGTACGTATCTTCAATTGTCTTCTCATTTAACGATAGTCAATGACGAGGCGCCATTTTTGCCTACCGAAAGCATCTGTTTTTTTCGCAACCACCCAAACCGGTGAGTACCATGGACTATTGGAAGGTTGTATAATTTCTTGGTCTAGCATTTTTGAATTTTGTATTTGGATTTCTGCTTTATGGCAGTAAGGATAACGGTACGATTTTGCGTGTACTGGTATATCATCTTTCGTTGAAATGCGGTGTTCAATTGCGTTTGTAAATGATAAATTTTGGTCTTCTAAGTGGAAAATATTTTTGAATTCTTTAAAAAGTTTCAGAAGTTTACAAGCTTCTTCTTGGTTCAAATAAACTAATTTTTAATGTGAGGTAAAGTTAAACCTTATCTTGCATGGATTTGGTTCAATAAATAAATAAATAAACAAATAAATAAATGTTGTGAATTGAGGGGTGCCAAATTCGAAATTATTAATTTTCGCAAAGAGTGGACGATTCGGGTCTATTTTGACATCTGCGTTCGTGAGATTCGTTAAAATTACTGTGGCTTTATTATTATTAGCTTTGTAAAAACCTGGTGCTACGGCTACGTCGGATGTAAGGGGTTTCAATATAGAAATCACCATTCGGTGCATTTGTAGGTAGTTCAGCAAACACGTCTTCGTTAGAATTTAGCTTCAATGTGTAGGTTGTAGGATATTTTCTCATCATTGAAATTGTATAATTAGGGAATTTAATAAAATTATCTGAACAGTCAATTTTGGCTTCTAGGGATTGATTAGTTTCATTTCCAATCAATCCATCGAAAAAATCATGAAACTTGAGTAAGTAAAATTTTCCAGGTTGCTGAGTAGGGTAACAGAGGTATTTTGGCCCACTTTAGGATTGATTTTATTTTGGCCCACTTTGTAAAAATATCTACCAAATGTTGTAATATCTTTGAAAAACCCTTCTGCAATAGGTTATTTAATGTGATTAGCTTCAAATGGATGCAACATGGATTACTTAACATCGATTAAATCCATGAAGTTTGTTGGGTGGGCCAAAATATATAAAGTGGCCAAAATACCTCTGTTACCCTAATGAATGGAGAGAAAAATATAAATTTATCTATTTCGTGTTTTCCGCTCACGTTTCGTACATACATTGGAGTAGTTCTAAGCATTGATTTGTTTTTCACATTTGCAGGGTTAATATAACTTTTGTTTGAGCCAGTGTCTATCAATAATTTTAGGTTGCCTAACTCGGTATCAATTTGAATGTATGGGATAAAATTCCTATCTTGTATTTTTCTGGCGGTGATTCGAAATCCGCCGGAAAATTTAAATTGTCTGCGGTACTGGCATCTACATGTTCAACTGCGGTATTAATTTCTGCGGTATTAATTTCTGGAATGCAAAATGTGTTTGAATAATCGAATTGTTCATAAGGGCCATGGTAAGGGGTTATATCTAGATAGTAACTAAAATGTTCATAGAATGGATCGAAATACGGTGTTTGTTCAATGTTATGTAATTCTTCTACGTGGAATCTAGGTTGACCTGTTCGGAAAAACTGCTGTTGTGAATATGGTCTAAAATACTGAGCTGGATGGAGTTTTGGCGCCTTTTCAAAATTAACCCTTTGAGAGAGTGATAAGTTTTTGATCGTGAATATCTAATGTTATATCTAATGAATCAACATAATTCTTGCTACACGCCATCGGAAATATGATCACAATTTTATAATAGAATTTTTAGTTCTGTGACATATTCTCAAATAGTTCAAAATTAAATTTTTCTGAAATTTTTGGTATAAACGAGTATCAAAGAAGATAATTCATAAGGCGCGTTTGCCTTTCTCGTATTTTGAAAGCTCATAGCTCAGTGATCTGTAGAAGGATTTATATAATCTAACTACCAATAGAATCGAAAATTTTTAACTTGAACGTGTATTGCAACAACATTGAAGTTTTTCAATGGTACACTATTGAAAACCTGTTTGATTTAACCCATGACAGCACCAGCCAATCAAAACGCGAGATGTCTGAATCTATTCAAGAGCATCCATATAAAAGTTGAGTGGTTCATTTTTCCTACCATTTGCTGAGCAACTGTTCCCGAAAGAAGACACACGAGAGCAACATCGAGGACCTGTCGTCTCACTGTTTCCCGATCTGAATGCACGAGACACCGTCAGCACAATGACACCGAAAATCGGCAGAAAGGCAGCCAAAAAGTCCAGCAAGGCCCATTGCTGAAACAAGACACACACGAGAACCATATCAGATCTCAATATTTCCGACCAAAAGATTCATCAAGATGGAAGCTAAATTAAGGAAGGGTTTGGCAGTGGGCTCTGCTAATCCTCTACAAAAAGCTGCATGTATCCGCAAGCAAGTCCTACCAAAGCGATCGTGTGCCGCTCAAAGTGCACAAGCCCAACGGGAATGCCGACTCGGCACGTTAGGACTAACGCCAGTGAGGTCCTAACTATGTCATACTGGCTACCATACCATCCATGGATACGATACGGTAGATCGGAATATATAGAGAAACTAGGGCTGACAGCTGCGGTATTCTACTCCTTAAGTAAAGCAGGGTGGAACCGGCTTGAAATGGCGAGTAGGCTAATGCCGTAGCTGCCTTCCGTCCCATAAAACCGTGGCAGGCCTTATGGCACGCCGTCTCACTTTCAGCCATCTGGTTGGGATGACTGGGTGGAAGTAGGTTCAGATGCCCTTTTCCTGATTTGCGCTGATCCGGCTCTGAGCGTAAAGCCAACCCTCGCATGGCCTCACTGCACCGCATAGGTAACCGTGGGATCATGATAGCGACTACTTTCGGCTGGGTTTGACGGTAGCCATAAGGGGGACCCATATAAAATAAGCTTTACGTCAACAATATCGGCGTCGAGTAAGGAGGTAAACCCTTTCGCAAGAGGGGGTTTGAGGAGGTCTCCATCCAGAACGGGTGCGAGAGAGGAGAGCGAGGCAGTAGCTGAGGAGACGAGCGACATCAATGTCCACGTCAAACTAGTGATCCAGCCTGAGTCCCAGGAGCAAGGGAAGGAAGTAATCAAGCCGAGTATGACAGCGGTCATAGAACAACTCGACGCGATTATTGAATTCACGCAGGAGAAATCCAACGTAAGGCCGTGAACGTAGCTTAAAGGGACCAAGAGGCGTTGATAGTGCGGCGGAAAGTCGGAGAAGTGTTCTCAAACAGAGCCCTTCACCTTCGATACCGACAAAAAACAGGAGGCAGTCGACTATGCGCTCCGGCTCACGATTGAGCGGAATAAACAGCGTCGGAAACGCGCCAGGGATTCTCCAGGTAGTAAACGCCTGACTCCCAAGTCCAAAAGGAGCAAAGACCATGGCGGAAATGATGGGGCGAAGGAACGTGGCGAGGGGCTCAACCCAAACCTCGGCACTCGAACCCCGGATCCGAGCCATGTAAGCGAACCCGGCGAGAATCCATGGGTGAAGGTCGCCAAGAAGAAAAGGGTTCTAAAAGATGCTGGGCCCATTCCCGCGAGGAGGGCTAGGGATAAAGGAGAGGCTTTGTTGGTTAAGGCCGACAAAGAAAAGTACGCCGATGTGCTCAAGGCCATGCGGAGCGAGGCAAAGCTAGCCGAGCTTGGCAAAGAGGTTCGCAGCATCCGTCGTACGAAGACGGGAGAGATGCTGCTCGAGCTTAAAAAGGGAGCTCAGGGCGGAACGGAGCTTGTTGCGCTTGCCCAACAAGTCCTGGGCGATACGAAGTTAGAGCCCTGCGTAACGAGGTTGCACTCCAGTGCAAACGGTTGGACGAAATCGCCACCGCAGAAGAACTTGCCATGGCCATCAAGGAGCAAGGAGGTGTGGATGTCTCACGGGAATCCATCCGCATGAAGAAAGGACCACTGAGCACCCAGATAGCTACATTTAAGCTATCGGACACGGATGCTAATAAGGTCCTCAAAGTGGGCAGGCTAAAGGTCGGATGGTCGATATGCCCAGTGAACGCTTACCAACCGCCGGTGGTCGACATGTGCTTCAAGTGTTTCGAACCTGGCCACAAGTCGTGGAATTGCAAAGGCCCAGACTGGAGCAACCTCTGCAAGCGTTGCGGCGGCGAGGGGCACAAGGCGTATGCATGCGAAAGAACGCCATGTTGCATGCTATGCGCGAGCAAGAAGAAGGCCACAAACCACGTCATGGGCGGACCTACTTGTTCAACAAGTGGAGGGAGCAAAACTACATGCAAGTAGTACAGCTGAGCCTAAATCACTGTGCAGCTGGCCAGCAATTGCTGCACCAGTCAGTGACGGAGTGGGGCATTGATGTCGCGATTCTCTCGGATCCCTATCACACACCGGTAGATAACTGGAACTGGGTGTCTGATGAATCCAAGACGGTGGCGATCTTGACGACTGCTCGATACCCAGTGCAAGAGGTGGTGAAAACACAAGCGGAGTTTACTATTGTAGCTGCTACGCTCCACCAAGATGGTCAATAGACCAGTTCACTCGGTCTCGGTTTCGCGGCTCAAAGGTGTGAGCTACTGGAGACATGCGGCAGGGACACCACACCGGAAAACCTGATCCAGAGAATGTGCCACTGCGTAGAGAACTGGAACGCAGTGTCGACCGCGGCATCCCAAATTGCGGGCATATTGCAGCGGAAATGGAGTGCGGATCAACAACAGGTCAGTCGCGTACCGTAGCAGGCTCAAGAGAGATCAGCGAATAAACGTCGATCCGGGAGAACCTTCTTCGTCGGGAAGCTCTTCGTCGGAGTAGTCTAGATCCATTGTCGGGCACTAGACGAGTAGTACGTAAAACTGCTAGGATCGTCGGGGCGCCAGTGAACCGGAAGCTATCCTACAACCGAAATCACTGGATCAACCCAGGCATCCTCTCGGTCGGGCGTTGACGGGTATCGAAGGCGTCGGTTTCGGGAGGGCCTCCTTCGTCGGGGAACTCCGTCGGTGTAGGCTAGATCCTTCGGCGGGGGCTAGTCGAGTAGCCGCCAAAACACCGATTCGAGTCGTCGAGGCGCCAGCGAACCGGAAGCCATGCTCCAATCGGAATCGCGGGACCGACCTCGGCACTCCATCGGGTGTCCCGTGTGGTGTAAGAGAATCGGTGTCGGGAGATTCTCCTTCGCCGGGGAAATCTCCGTCGGAGTAGTCTAGATCCTTCGTCGGGGACTAGACGAGTAAATCGTGGTGTAATACCGCTAGGATCGTCAGGGCGCCAGTGAACCGGAAGTTACCCTCCAGCCGGCATCACTGGACCGACCTCGTCATCCAACTGGTCGATCCCTCGAGAGCAGGATGCTGATCCCCATTCTGCATAAATCTGGGAGGGTGCTGTGAGCATCAATAGCCTTCCACCCCGAAGTAATACCTAGCGGTGGTGCCGGGGAGGTAGGGTTGGAGATCCAAGGTGTTTTAGGGGGTAGTTCCAATCAACAGTTGGGTAGTCCTGTGGAGAGTCCCACACTCCGTGCGTAAATGCATTTCACCTTGTAAAAAAAAAACCAGAGTTGAACAAATTGAACAAATGGAAGAGATGAACAAATGTTTCCACTTGATTTGCGCATTCTACTTTCCAGTCGTATCAGAACGGGCTAAACTTAAGCAATCCTAAATATTTCTTTATCACAGCGATGTGGTCGTCCTGAAAAGGACGGGGTTTTCAACTCCTCATGGTTGCGGATGGCCAGCTGCAGATGGCGAGGGATGATTTTCGTTTTCTTGTTGTCACGGGCAGCCAACACTTCGGCAGCCAAGTACTCCATCACTGCCGCCAGATAGACCGATGCACCGGCACCGATACGCTCTGCGTAGTTTCCCTCCCGGAGCAGACGATGGGTTTTGCCAACTGGGAACTGCAGACCAGCACGGTTCGAGCGGGACTTTGCCTTGCCCTTAACTCTTCCTGCTGTGTGCGTGTTTCTGCGTGACAATTCCACAAGATGCTGTTAACAGCTCGACAGCCAATTCAGTATTACTGGCTGCTGCTATACCAACTCTCTCTTTTATATCGTTTCACTGTTTCTCGTTCTGCCTACAGGAAAGGAATTCTAACAAAGGGGACGTCCCTACACCGTTTCCAGTAGCAGGTATAGAATGAAATGTGATGTGAGAAATAGCGTCATTTAAGTTAAAGCAGCTACTCTGAACATACGAGACACCGTCAGCTAGATGGCAACGAAAACCGTAAAAAGGCAGATTTGTACCACCACTAACACATTCAATTACGAACGGCAATGCGAAAGCGAATGTGATGATGTTGAACACATCTGTATACTAGTATGGGGTCGTGTGAAAATATGCCATGCGATACAGGGTTGCCATATATAGAGGTTAATCTGTATTATTATTATTATTATTATTATTATTATTATTATTATTATTATTATTATTATAATAATAATAATTATTATTATTATTATTATTATTATTATTATTATTACTATTATTATTATTATTATTATCATTATTATTACTATCATTATCATTATTATTATTATTATTATTATTAAAATGATTTGCATACCGAAGATCGTCGATACATTTCAGACCAGGCCATTGCAATTGTTTCGCACTGAAATTTCGAGAAGAATCAGATATCTTCGAACTTCATAGCTTCGATAAAAATAAACTACAAATTTGTCGTTCCTAGCCTCCTATATTAGCAAATAAAAATAGAATTGTTTCAAGTTTGGAATATATATATGTAGAATAGTAGCTGTTTAATGTAACTAATCTGTACTTTAATGTAGGTGCATCGCTTCAAACTCTATTAGTGAAAAAGGGGAAAGCTTGCACAATTCATACAATCAATCAACTAACTGATATTCGGAAAAGTGATGGGAGCGTGCCAGTTTTTTCGTATTCACGACATCCAGTTATGTCTGACATTACCCACCAGCCTTTTTCTGGAAATTTTGTTCTTCTATTCATACATCGAAGGCATCTTTCAAAGTGTATGGTTTTCTCGCACGTACATTTCCACCAACGGGCTCTTTCAATCCGCTCAGAAAAACTTGTAGTGCGTTTTGTTGATAGGTTTGAATTCTATCATCTTTTATTCTTGTGTCGTTAATGGTTATATTAGCATTATTGATTAATAGCGACATAAAGTGTTGCACGTCCATAGAATTCTTCGACGTTGGCAGTTTGTGCCAAAGCAAATAATTCACGTGTTAGAGTAACACCATCTCTTTTGTCACTATAGTAAGTAATTAATGTTTCTTTCATGGGTTCCCATTCGAGGCCAGTGCCTAAACCTCTAAGATCGTATCGGCTTTGCCGATTATTTTATTCCGAATGGCCTGGATCCACACAACTAAAAAAGGTGTGTTTTCCATAGCTCTCAAAAACGGAATTAAATTGTCCACAACTTTTATGAATGAGTGCAATTTGACAGGGTTTCCGCCAAAAATAGGAAAATCCCTGATCGCTTGTGGTGTTTGAAGCGAACAAATAATGCGATGAGCTTCGTTCATGATCCGCTCGGTGGCAGCGGCTGCTGTTCCTTCCGAGTTTGGAATGGGATTCATTATAAATTTTATTAAGGTTTGTTGAACTAGTCACTTGGTTACTTGGTTAATTCACTTAAATTTTTTTTGTCGTGAATACGACTTACTTTACTATGGGGTGCCTTTTCAAAATTAGCCATATGGAAGAATGGGCAGAACTTGATCGTGAATATCTCGACTTGTATTAAAGGCAGCAACATAATTTTTTCACCATTTCATCAAAAATATGATCAGGAACATAGGATAATATTTTGAACAGTGTGCGATAACCACAAATAACTCAAATATTAAGTTTTCTCAAACTTTGAAAACAACGCGGAAAGCTTTACTTTTGCTTGGCTTTTTCGTGCTAGGACGACGATTTTGAGGTAGCCAGGCACATATCTTCAACTAACTGCGTATAAAAGGGGAACCGTGGTCGAAATTCGATCATTTCTTCATGTGCGTTGGATGCAAGCAGACTTCGTGGAACCAGCAGCTTCGGAGAGTGCACCTTCTGCGTGGTACCAAACCTCAAACGCTCAGGTCGTGCTCTCATTTGGACTTCAATCGTCAGGTGGAGCAGTCGTCAATGAAAACAGACCTTTTGCGTGGTACCAAACCTCAAACGCTCAGGTCGTGCTCTCATTTTCACTTCAGTCGTCAGGTGGAGCAGTCGTCACTGAAAGCAGACCTTTTGCCTGGTGCCAAACCTCAAACGCTCAGGTCGTGCTCTCATTTGGACTTCAATCATCAGATGGAGCAGTCGTCAATGAAAGCAGACCTTTTGCGTGGTACCAAACCTCAAACGCTCAGGTCGTGCTCTCATTTGGACTTCAATCGTCAGGTGGAGCAGTCGTCAATGAAAACAGACCTTTTGCGTGGCATAAAGCCTCAAACGCTTAGGTCGTGCTCTCATTTTCACTTCAGTCGTCAGGTGGAGCAGTCGTCATTGAAAGCAGACCTTTTGCGTGGTGCCAAACCTCAAACGCTCACGTCGTGCTCTCATTTGGACTTCAATCGGCAGGTGGAGCAGTCATCAATGAAAGCAGACCTTTTGCGTGGTACCAAACCTCAAACGCTCAGGTCGTGCTCTCATTTTCACTTCAGTCGTCAGGTGGAGCAGTCGTCAATGAAAGCAGACCTTTTGCGTTGTGCCAAACCTCAAACGCTCAGGTCGTGCTCTCATTTGGACTTCAATCGTCAGATGGAGCAGTCGTCAATGAAAGCAGACCTTTTGCGTGGTACCAAACCTCAAACGCTCAGGTCGTGCTCTCATTTGGACTTCAATCTTCAGGTGGAGCAGTCGTCAATGAAAACAGACCTTTTGTGTGGCATAAAGCCTCAAACGCTTAGATCGTGCTTTCATTTGGACTTCAATCGTCGGGAGCAGCGGTCGTCAATAATTAGAGCAGTTCTCATTTGCTTTTCAGTAGTCGTAGCGAGAAGTCGTCTTCAAATTTCAGATTTTAGTTCCGGGATATAGGTTTAGAATTCAGAGCCTGAAATTGGATTCTGGAACTCTATTCCGGAACTGATTTCTGAACAGTTTCGTAACTATAGTTTTAGAATTGCAACTGATCTCTGAGTCTGTTCTTCATTACTTACGACTTACTTTACTATGGGGCGCCTTTTCAAAATTAGTCATATGGAAGAATGGGCAGAATTTAATCGTGAATATCTCGACTTGTATTAATGGCAGCAACATAATTCTTTCACTATTTCACAAAAATAGAAACAAAAAGTGTACAACATTATATAAAATCAGCCGTTCTAATGGCTCCAAATGATATCTAAAGAACTGTTAAGATTACTTCTTTGAAATTCGAAGGTAGAAATCATCAGTTTAGTGAAAATCCAAAATAATTTGATTTGGTTCGTGCACTTTTTTCTGTGCGAAAATCGTTCGAGATAAATGTTCCGAATTGTGCTAAATATTGTAGAGAATTCCACAATTTGGTCCTTCTAAAAGTCAGAAATAAATCCTGTACAGCATCTTGATAGTTTCTTTCAATGAAATATGCAAATTCGAAATGAGATAATCGACGTCAAGCATCGTTGAAAATTTTAGTATCGAAAAGGGGGAAAGTTTCGCAATTCACACAATCGATCAACTATCAATTCGAATTCGAAAGTGTAAAGAAATCGTGTCAGTTTTATTCGTATTCACGACAATCAGTTATGTCTCTGGCATTACACACCCGTACTTTTTCACTTACACTTCTTATTTCACAATACTCGCAGCGTATTTTAGCGATTTCCTCTCGCTGGGTTTATTGGCCGCTTTCCGGTGGTAGTGCTGTTACTCCTCGATGAACCGTCGAAGACTCGAACACCACACTTTTTCACTCGCGACACTATCAGGAATCAGGAATCAGGAATCAGAACAAATTGGCTCAAATGGCACGTTCCCCTTGATATTTGGAGATTTGTGCCTTGCCATCAATTTGTTTTTAGCATCATTTTCCCGATATATAAGAGGGAAGGATTGAAAGGAAATGGTAAGGGTTGGACTAGGAGGATGGGAAAAATTGACGACACAAAAACACATAAAAGCAGAAGTAAATTCTGCACCCCTAAGGGATGCTGAACAATCTGCTGAGGATCACATTTAGTGGAAGCAGAAGTAAATTCTGAACCTCTACGAGGACTGCTGGTAATAAAACCTCTAACCCCCGAAAGGATTTAGGGATCTTACAAAAGCGACACCATTCTGCACTCCCGGAAGAATGCAGAACGATTCGCAGTATGTACGAGCAGGAGTAAATTCGGTACCCCCCAAAGGATGCCAAACAATCTGCTAAACCCTATTTAAGATGAATACAGAAGGGATTCATTCACTCCAGAAAGAACGATGAACCCTTCTGACTATAGCTCCTTACCACATTGGGTGAGAAACGAGAGAATATCCTTCAATTTTAGCTCTGCATACACAGACTCAACCATGTATGGAGAACCAAAAACCCGGATACGTAGCTGTGTCAATGCGGGACAGTTACATATCAGATGATATGAAGTACCATAATCGCATTCACACAAATCACACGAATAATACTCAGCACGTTGAATAGTAGCCATGTGATAATTGAGTTTGCAATGTCCAGTCAGAGCTCTGACCAGAATACTGCAATGATGCTTGGAGAAATGCAGTAGACACTTTAACATTTTCAGATTTAAATCTGGTGGAGATGCTTTTGTCTGAGCGCAAGTTTTCAAGCTGCGCCAGTAGCTGGCATGTTTGGATGCAGCCCAAGAACGAATCTTGTGATTTATACAACTAGTTGAAAGTGGTAAAGCTGGTTCAGGACCAACGAAATCATTCGTTGCACCTGCTCTAGCCAACTCATTAGCCCATTCATTTCCAGTAATACCAGAATGGCCGGGTACCCATAAGAAGTAAACAGCATTTGAAATGCTGAGGTCTTCAATTTGAGTTCGACATGCGATCACTAGATTCGACCGTGAGTCATTCGAACTGAGTGCTTTTAAGGTTGCCTGACTGTCGGAACAAAAATAAATTCGTTTACCACAGATCCTCTGCTGAAGTGCCGATTGTACTCCACACAGAATTGCGTAGATTTCTGCTTGGAACACAGTACAGTATCCACCAAGTGAAAGAGACTGCTCCAGCCTCATTTCACGCCAGTAGACACCAGCACAAGCACGACCATTCAACTGAGAACCGTCCGTATAACAAACTATGTGTTCATCAAGTTGTCGTTCCAGACAACCAGAATTCCTCACGAAGAGAATAGCTCACATTGAATGTTTTGAAAGGAAAACTGCATGTGAGAGTTAGGTCACTAGGAGCGAGTAAATACTCATCCCATGTAACCATTTGGGACCACAAGCGAGTGCGGCTGGTAGCATAATCTAATGGGTTACTGTTCCAAAGCCCTGTAACCTTAAGACGGTATGCACAAGATAATGCTTCTTGTTTTAGGAACACATGTAGTGGTTTAGTGCACAGAAGCACCTCTAGAGCAGCAGTAGGAGTTGTCGTGAATGCTCCTGTCATCGCCATTAGGACCATCCTTTGGAGATGATTTAGCTTTGACTGAACTGTCGCGACTTCTCCTTTCTGCCACCATACAAGACATCCATATGCTAAAATGGGTCTAACAATAGTTGTGTAGATCCAATGAATATATCTGGGTTTGAGTCCCCATGATTTTCCAAAAGCTCGTCTGCATTGGCCGAAAGCCATTCAAGCTCTTTTAATCCTGAAATCAATGTGAGCAGAGCAATTAAGTTTTGAGTCAAGAATAACCCCGACGTATTTAACTTGATCGACCACAGTGACCTCTGAACCAAAGAACTGCAACGGACGAGCTCCTGTGATTATCCTACGATGAGTGAAAAGCACCATTGATGTTTTGCCCGGATTTACAGATAATCCAACCTGACAACACCATTGTTCAAGAGATCGCAGGGCTTGTTGCATTAAATCAAAGAGAGTGTTAATGCTTATACCGGTCATCAATATATGATAATCGTCGGCAAAACCATAAGTCGGAAATCCAAGGTTATTGAGTTTCCTTAACAAACCATCAGCGACTAGGTTCCATAAAAGTGGGGATATTACACCACCTTGAGGACACCCACAGACACTCAGCTTTCTAATCTCTGCTTGCCGAAGCGATGAACAAAGATGTCGATTGCTAAGCATTGCGTGTATCCAATTTGTGATACTTGAAGGTATGCCATGACCACGGGCTGCTTCCAGAATTGAATTGAAAGACATGTTATCAAAGGCACCTTCAATATCTAGGAAGACTCCCAAGCAAGATTGCTTTTGTGAGAAAGCTTTTTCAATGTTGTACACAACAACAGGGTTGTAAGAGACTTTCCACGCTGGTAAGCATGTTGCATTCCATGTAGCGGATGCACGCCCAGACTAACATTCCTGATATAGTGATCTACTATGCGTTCTACTGCTTTAAGAAGAAATGAGCTTAGACTGATAGGCCTGAAACTCTTCGCTTCCTAATAAGTGTCGCGACCGCCTTTGGGAATAAATTTGACAATTATTTCCTGCCAGGCGCTTGGAATATATCCAGTCGCAAGACTAAAAGTAAGTATTTTCTTCAAAACATGTTTGAAATGTTCATACCCTTTCTGCAGTAACGTTGGGAAAACTCCATCCTTTCCAGGAGACTTGTACGGAACCAAACTCTCAACTGCCCATTTGACCGATTCAATCGTCACAACGCTTCGAGCAAGGGCCCAAGAATTGTAACTACCTGAAAAAGTCTCGGGAAGAGCTGTCGGTGATGGATCCATACATCCTGGAAAGTGAGTGTTAAAAAGATAGTGAAGTACATCACCTTCATCAGACAAGTGTTCACCATCTGAAGTTCTTAAGAAACTGACATTAAAGTCCTTGGACTTCGAAAGTAACTTATTTAATCTGCTAGCCTCGTTGAGACTAGAGACATTTGTGCAGAGGCTTTTCCAACCACTTCGCTCAGACGATCGAAGAGCATTTTTGTAAGCCCTTCGAGCCGACACGAATGCCTCCGACCCATTTCTGCGTCGGTGGTTCCAAGCTCTTCTGCATAGTTTCCTTAGTCTAGCAAGTTCAGCATTCCACCAAGGAGTTTCTCTAGTAGCTCGAACAATCCGAAGTGGACAAGCCTCTTCATATTCTGCAAACTATGAGTAAATTTGTCTCGTCGACAACATTTTCCAAATCAATTGGGGTTTCAATTGTTGGTTGGTACCCGTAAAATCAAGTCGCCAAGCCCTCTTCATAGAGGTCCCAGTTTGTAGATTTGGGATTACGATATGTGATAATATCAAATTTAACGTTTGAATGATCAAAGAATATGTACTTATGATAAGACAACGAGGTTTCGAGCTCATCGGAGACGAGCCAATTCACCAACTCATGCGCAATTCTATCAGAGCAGAGAGTTACGTCCAAAACCTCCTCTCTTCCAGATCTCGCAAAAGTTGGACAGTTTCCTGCATTGACTATATGCAGGTTTGTACTGCTCACAAATTCCATCATATCAGAGCCTCTCGAATTAATATCTGTGCTGCCCAAAATGATATGGTGAGCATTTATGTCACTGCCGATTATAAGCGGTAAATCACTCTTGCAGCAGTATGATACAACCTTTTTGAAGTCATCGCTTGGCGAAGGTTGGTTATGCGGTAAATATGCCGAACAATAGACATATTTCCTGTCTATGCCATCAATGGTCATACCAACTGTGACAGCACAAATATCCCGAGTTGTGAGCTCCGATATGAGAGAAACATCGAGAGCACTATTTGCAAGTATGCATGCTGGAGGCATTTCACGTGGATTAGTCATACCGGTCTTGTTGAAGGCAACAAAGACTGGGTTTAACAATTTTCCAACGTGGAAGTTTCCCTTTTGGAAATATAATTCTTGAACCAAAGCTATGGAAGCTTTACCTTCTTGCAGAAGTCTGGATAGATTCATAGTTGCTGTACGTTTATGCTGAAGATTGATTTGTGCCACTCTAACCATTATCAATTAGAGTAACGAACATTTCACCTCCAGCACTAACCGTACAACAACTACAAGAAACCAAATATATTGGGTTATAATCGCCTATAGCGAACCATGCAAGTATATTTTTAAATGTTTTAATCATTTAAATCCCACGAGTTGCGAAGAAAGAAGTCGTCCACTGTGCCAGAGCTTCGCTTAACACAGTAAGGGGAAACCCCAAGATATTCCGTTCACGACTGCATTGTTTAACCTCCTGCAGTCAGTCAGCCATCGGCACGGAAATACACCTTGACTTAGGAGTTCCTATTTTTGTGGCCTTTTACGACATGGAACAGGAAACCAGTGGATCAATTCTTGGTAAAAAATAATTCCGCCGGATGCCACACGGCTTACCTGTTTGGTGGACTTATACCACCGGTTCAGGTGGACCGTAGCGTTATTCTTATCTAGTTGGGAAACCGCTACCGACACTACACGGCTATCTAGACTGCTTAGAGAGGGAAGTTGACATTGATGGTCAACTTCCATGGATGGCCGAGCAGCCGGGTAGTACTGTTACTCCTCGATGAACCGTCGAAGACTCGAACACCACACTTTTTCACTCGCGACACTAAGATCATTTACGACTGCGCCAGTGAAATTATTCCGGAGACGGACCTGGTTTTTCAAAAACTAAACTGTACTGTTCAACGGTTAGACTAAACGTGATTTATTACAATTTAGAAAAGGTTTACAGAGACCTTACTTGTCCCTAATTTCTCTGGAAAAGATACTTTATATAAACATGGTAAACTGCTGAGCTGATATAGATATATATATATATATATATATATATATATATATATATATATATATATATATATATATATATATATATATATATATATATATATATATATATATATATATATATATATATATATATATATATATATATATATATATATATATATATATATATATATATATATATATATATATATATACATTATGCCGTGTACTATCGCGGATTGAATAAAAAAAAATTATTTCACTGAACTTTCGGTTACATGGATTCGCTTACATATCTCACTCAAGACTGACTAAAAATTCCTATCGCTAAACCTTTGGATTTGACAATTCACCAAAGTTCGATATCGTCAATCGGCTACGTTGTCTTCGATGTCGTGTGATTGGCGGCTGGTACGGTTGCTATGTCGGGTTCTTTACTGTTTGCGTTGCTGTTCCGGATCCGGTATTTCGTAACACCTCCCCTCTAAGAGCGTCGATCGTCCTCGGTCGACTGTTTGGAAGCTATGCTGTTGGAAGCATTTTGAAATGTATCGTCTTCGGTTCGGTTTTCTCGATTCTGAACTCCGATATTTCGGGATTCGCAGATTTTCTTGTGGTGTATTTATCTTCACTGCGTTTCTTGGTCTTCATGATATCGATTACCAGGATGAGTATAGATCTCTTCTAGGAGTTCCAGATTTTGTATATTGAGGTCTTCATTTTTCTCTTGTATGTTATTGGTTGTTTCTGGGTGTTTATTGTGAGTTGGCACCAGGTATTTTTCTTTTGCTGAGAATTCGTCTTCTTTGTGGAAAGTATCGTTTAGTACGTTTATGGTGCAGCTCTCTGTCTCGATGACGGTCGATTCCGTTATGACGGTGGAGTCACCGCAGGAGCTAGAGACTTTTAAATGAATATGACGCCTCGTCTGATTTCTTTTATTTTAGTCGTTTGATCTGTTTTTCTTATAGGACATCTTGGTTTTCGGATGTGTTAGAATTCTATAGATGCAGCGGTGTTGAATTGTCGCAAATTTTACATTTTTGTAGTTGTGGCAATATGAGGTTCTGTCTTTTAGCTGCAAATCGGATTTTTGTGCTTATTCTTGTTTGATTTATGCTTGTAGCCTGTAGTTCTAGTAGCTCGTAGAGGTTGTTGTCCAGTATTGGTATCTTTATCAGAATAATGATGTTGTCTTTGATGATTGTTGAACTTACTGAGCAGACTTGAAAAATCTCGTCTACGAATTTAAGGTTCATGTCCTGCTGTACTAGTCTTTGGAAGATGTATTCTTTCTCTTCTAACGATAGTATATTTTTATTCAATAGATCTTGTTAGAAAGTTCAACATGCTCTTTTATGTCTTCTAGTGTATGGATGAGAGAATCTATGCTGAATATTAAGTTAATGTGTTCTGTAATAGTATCTTCTCTTAGTGTGTTGTTTATTATTGTTATTTGAGAACTAATTTTCCTAATGATATTTGTGACATTATTTATTCTGTTTTGGAAACTAGTATTGATATTGATTTGTTTCATTTGGTTATTTACAATTTTGTTTTCTTGATCTTGTAACATTTCCAGGCTTAGTTGTATGGTTTTTAAATCTTCTTCATCCGGATTACCTTCTATGTATTTAGCCATTGTTCCTAATGCGTTGATTAATCCGCGTTTCTGTCTGTGGGACTTAAGGCTTTTAAGTTTCTCTCTAGACATTTTAATTTTTCTTGATAGTGTTTCGTGTAAGTGATCTCTAGTTTTGAGGGATAGGGTTATTTTCTCAATATGGTTGATGTTTAGTTCGATGTTGCCTAGATCGATTTTTTAATGATTCGTTCATACCCTTATCTTATTCTAACTGTGTCAAGTTTAAAGGCTATAAGTCCATTGTTGTTTGTCACATCTTTGTAGATTGTAGACGATACGTAGTGAGTCAAGAAAATTCTGAAATTAGAGTAGTAGTGCGAGGTTACTTTTTCAGTCGGTTCTTGTGGATTTTTATATTGTTTGTGTCTCTGAAAGTGAGTAGATTGTCGGTCTTTGTTTTTACTAACTACTACTGTCTTTATCCTTCGTCTGTCTCTGTGATATTCTAACGTATTTTGTTTCGTCAGGTTTAAGTTCGATTGGCGTTTGCGTATTTTCATGTTTCTTTTCATGTCTTTATTTGTTTTGTTGTAGTTGCGTTTTGACCGCCGATTGAATATCGTCTGCTGTCTCTTGTAATTCTTCTACGTTCGTGGAGTTTGAAACGTTGAAGATGATTTCTCCAGGCTTCCTTTTTGAAGCTGAATGTATTGTGTTATTGTAAATGTCGGTTAAAAGATTCATTACTTCAATAATTGATTTGTTTGGAAATTTGTGCTTTAATGTTCGATATAACTCAATTATTGTAGAATAAAATCTCTCTATTATTCCGTTTGACTGAGAGTTACTGGCATGGTGGATGGAAATGCCAAGGTCATTCAGAAACCCTATAAAGTCTATGGACGATAGTTAGTGGTCTGCCAAATATTCTGATATATTCACTAAGTGCTCTTTTTAAGTCAACTATTGTTCTAGTTTCTAAAAGAATTATGTTAGCGAATTTTGAGAAGGAGTCCACTATCGTCAACCACTTTAGTCCTTTCATGAAAGAAATATCTATGTGAACTCGTTTGAAGGGTTTCTCCCCGAAAATGCTTTTCTTTATTAATTGTGTCGGGTTTCTATCATATTTGCTTTTCTTGCAAACGCCGCAACTGTCTATTAGGGCTCTAACCTTTCGATCGAGTTGGGGAAAGTAATACTTTTGCAGGATTTGGGCTTTGTTTTCTTTATGCCCCGATGCGCGTATTCGTGTGTAACTCTTACTAGTTTATCATGTTCTGCTTCCAGCCTGACTTCCTCCAGTGAAATTTCTGAAATGAGAACTTTGTAGATATGATTAGATTCGAAATGTTTTTTGTAAGTTTCCTGGACCAGTTGTCTCAATTGTATGGGTACGTGTAAGCAATTTATTCCTCTGGGGTTAAGATATCTTTTGAAAATTTGTATATCTATTTCGGTGTAATTTGGTTTGAGGATTGTAATGCGTAGACGATTTGGAAACACTTGTTCTGACAATTCGGAATCAATGTTTGATATTTCCAGGATGAGTTGTGTCTTAAATGTGTTAATTGGTTTTTCTGTACACCAAATGTAGTAGTCATCACTAGAGTCGGCGGAATGTATGGTTGTTGCTTCGCTCTCCATTTCTTCATTACTGGTCTCGTGTTGTGGGTTCGCGTTAATCTCGTTTGTCTTTTGTCTTCAAGTTCTAGTTTACCTCTGAAAGTGCGTTTGATGGTGTTGGAAACAGAGTAGGTTTGCGGTTGGTGATCTGTGATTAGTTTAAATTTCCTCCCCCAGAGATAGTGTCCGAAATGTTTAACGGCCCAATACATTGCCAGGAACTCTTTTTCAGTTGTTGAGTAGTTTTCTTCTGACCTGTTTAGAGTTCTTGACGCATAAGCTACTGGACGATCTTTTCCGATAGGTCCTTTAGAAAGTACGGCTCCTATTGCAAAGTCATTAGCGTCAGTAGTTAAGTTAAATTCTTTAGAGAAGTCCGGATGAATCAACACTTACTTGCTTACATTTTTCGAAGTAGAGTTCTGTTTCTGGCCCAATGATAAAATCCTGGTATTTACGTAGTAAAGTAGTAAGCGGTTTTACCAGTTTAGCAAAGCCTTTCATAAATCTCCTATAATATCCCAAAATTACGAGAAATTGTCTCACTTTTTTTTTCTGTTTTCGGTAGTGGCCAATTTGTAATTGTCCCGATTTTGTCCTGATTCGGTCTCACGCCATCTTCCGAAACTGTATGTCCTAGAAATTGGACCTCTTTGCGGAAAAATTTGCTTTTATCAAGCTGTATTTTTAGATTAGTATCTTTAAATTTTCTCAAAATATTGTCCAGGTCGATTTTATGTTGTTCTAGAGAGGGTGAAATTACGATGATGTCGTCCATATATACCTATATGGACATTTTCATTTTCCTATTTCTTCTCTCAATATGCAGTCCATTACGCGTTGAAAAGTCGCAGGGGCGTTTTTCAACCCGTATGGCGTAAACTCGTATTTACCAGAGTTTACTGAAAATGCTGTTTTCTCAAAGTCCTCGTCATCGAGCTGAATTTGGTGAAAGCCTGATGCGAGATCTATAGTAGAAAAAAAATTTGTTCTTCCCAGCTTACCTGATATATCGGTAATCTCCGGTAGGATTTGGTGAGGATCGGTATGTTGTCGGTGGTTCTAATTTTGTGTTTTATTTTGTGGGTGAAAGTGAGGTTCTCGTCGTTGCAGTACAAAACTTCCTTGTTTTTATTATTATTTTTACGTTTCGTCTTTGACTCATCAGTGCAGAGCAGTTCAATTCCTTGTTTTTATTAATTGCTTCTTTCATACCAGTCTTTTCTATTTCGTTTAGGTGTTCGTCCCTTATTTCGTACTTTTAGGGGGACTTTCTCAATTTAGTAATAATCCTTCCCCAGTTCGAGCTCATTACAATTAATTTCGACAGTTCTTTCGTCGGTGTTTTTCCGAATTGCCAAAATTGCCTTTCCGTTCATTTCTTCGTATAGTCCTGGTAGTATTGAAAAATGTTTGAGAACGATTTCCTGATCGATTACGAATGAACCATTTTTTTCACGGGTATCTGGATGAATTGGAATTTGTGTTCAGTTAAGTTAAATTTTTGTTCTCCTGGGAACTTTTGTCATTTTAATTAATTTCTTTCCTATTTTCAAGGTATTGGTGGATGTATTAAGTGTCGCTTTTTTTTTTTTTTTTTATATTTATTGGAATATGAGTTAAAATTAAATTATTAAGATTTAAATTGGGTGTTCAGCCACAAGTGGTGACTTTTCAGCCCTATTATATATATATATATATATGATTTGGTTATTACCATGAAGACATCATTTGCTTCCGCAATTCTGAGATTTTTGTGTAGGGAAAATTCTAAACCTACTTGTATTGTGTAATGGGGAAATAAGTGTCGCTTTAATTTCGCGTAGCGACTCGTAACCAATAAGGCCATCAAAAAATTTATGGAAGTTGAAAACGTAAAATTTTATTTTTTTCTTATTTGGAAAATATCTATTGAGGCTGATTTGTTAATCTTGTATTCGCCTTTGATATTTGTTACTGTAGAAGGTGGTTCATCTTTACAATCTTCAATGTTGACGTGAGCCGGAGAGATATAGTTTTTGTTCTCCCTCGTGTCGACTAAAAACTTTAACTCTCCTTTAGAGGTGATGATTGAAATATATGGTATGAAGCTATTCTGGCTCATCATTTGTTTTGATTTCTGATTTCTTCCTTGGGCTGAAAATTTATCTCTTCTGAAATTAAATATTCGTCGTCTTCGGAATCGAGCGTAGTGTCTCTTGTGTTTTTGTTCTGGCATTCTTGTTCTGGTTCATTATCGGAGTCGAGTTCCGTGTCTATTTGTTTTTGTCCGTGGTTGTTAATATACATTTTGGAAACATGAGTCCGCATGGATATGTCCTCGTCATTTTGTGATACGGTTTTTAAATTTACCTGATGGGGTCTTATCGTGCTGACGTGGGATTGAATTCCCTGCATTTAGTTTTGTGTATTTATTTTGTTCGCTATTCTGTTGAGTGGAATAAGGTGTTGGATTAAATGCTTTTTTGTCGAGTCTAAATCTATGCGGCATTAGAGTACTGTTGCATAATTTCGAAAGCATGTTCTAATGTTTCAGGTCTGCAACTTCTCACGTGCATTGACATTTCTTCGATCAACCCGTCAATGAACCGTGTTAGTGTTATGAGGTTTATGAAAGAATTGATTCCTTATGTGGATGATTTGTAGTCATCCATATTGGCGGCTGCTGATTTAATAGCAGTATCTATTTCTCGGATTTTATTATAGTATTATTTGCCCTGCTCGACATAAAAGAGTGACTGGATATAACTTGCAGCGCTTCTTTAATTTCCTCCCACGTTGTGGGGTTACCGAAAGCTATCAAGATTTCTCTTGCTTCTCCCGTGATTTTATTTTTTACACCACGGACTATTTGTCCATAACATATATCATTTTTGTATTGTTCGAAAAGTTGTAGCGTTTGTTCGGTGTCTTGCACCCAGGCTAAGACTTCCTTCTTATTACCGCTAAAATTTGGAATAATCCTGATCGGGTCAGGTGTAGTGTAGCTAAAGCATGGGTCGTTCTCTTTGCTCTTTAAAGAACTTATCGTTTGGATTAGTTGAGCTTTGTTTTCGGTCAGTCGCTTGACTTGTTCGATCAGCTCTTGCGTGTCAATTGGTTCCACCATAATTCTATTTGCGTCGAACCTTGCACTAGTTTTTGGAATTTTAAATTTTTGAATATCAGGGTCTTTAATTGCCAGTGATAAGTTCTGCAATTTATATTGAGAATTTTAAACTTCTAGTCACACGAAGTTCAGCTACTAATGATATACCCTCACTGTTTGCCTACTACCTCGTTTCTAGTTTTCACTGTTTTTAAGCCATTCTTAGGCACTCGTTTGCACTTCCTAATAATAATAATAAGGTGAAGGTTACTTAAAAGATGATTCTCCTCTCTTTGAGTGTGTAGCGATTATAGGATAGTTCCAGGTGGTGGGATCGATCCTTTCCGATATCTCAAATTCCGGATGTCCTCTCCGAAATAGCTATCGCTGAAATGTCGGTGTCCTCCGTTGGACGTCGAATTGTACCAGTTTTTTCACGATAAAGGATGTTCTTGAATATTCACTTCACTAACACTGTTTGTTTTGTTTTTACCACTTGGCTTACTGACTGCGCCAATTATGCCATGTACTATCGCAGTTCGAATAAGAAAACTTTAATTTTCGGTTACATGGATTCGCTTACATATCTCACTCAAGACTGACTAAAAATTCCTATCGCTAAACCTTTTGTTAGTTTGGATTTGACAATTCAGCAAAGTTCGATATCGTCGATCGGCTACGTTGTCTTCGATGTCGTGTGGTTGGCGGCTGGAACGGTTGCTATGTCGGGTTTACCCCGTGTCAGCATTTTCCTTGCTGCGTTGGTCGCTCTCGGCTGTCGCTATGTTGAACTATGTTCTTTACTGTTGGCGTTGCTGTTCCGGATCCGGTATTTCGTAACATATATACATAACACATGGATCAACAAGTCCCGAGACTAAAGCAGAGATGGCGCTCGTAGTAAACCAGTAAGCACGTCTTTCTAGAGTACTAACCTTTGCTTGAAACGGGTCAAATATTTAAGTCGATCCGACCAGAAACAGTTGAGTAAAGTCGTTTTGTAGTTTGTTTAAAAAAATGGAAAAAACCGAGTTTCGTGTTTTGATTAAACATTGTTTTTTAATGGGTAAAAACACCGTGCAAGCGAAACAATGGATTGAAAAATGTTATCCGGACTCTTGTCCATCAAAAGCAACGATTTGTCGGTGGTTCACCGAGTTTAAACGTGGTCGTACCGACACAAATGACGCGGAACGCTCGAGTACACCTGTGGAAGCCGTTACACCGGAAAATGTGAGTGAAGTGACAAAAATTATAATGAAAGATCGTAAAGTGAAGCTCCGTGAGATTGCTGAGATGACACAGATATCATATGGATGTATTTACTACTATCCTTCATGAAAAATTGAGCATGAAAAAGGTTTTTTCCAAGTGGGTGCCGCGATTGCTTTCGATGCAACAAAAACAGTAACGAGTCGACGATTCAGAAAGCAGTTTATCGAAAAAAGAAACGTTGGAACCATTGTATCACCCTAAAGGTGATTATGTTGATGAATAAAAATAAATTTTGCAAAAAAAATTTTGTTTCCATTATTAGTCTCGGGATATATTGATCCATGTGTAATATACACACACATATATATATATATATATATATATATATATATATATATATATATATATATATATATATATATATATATATATATATATATATATATATATATATATATATATATATATATATATATATTATATATATATATATATATATATATATATATATATATATATATATATATATATACATATATATATGTATATATATATATATATATATATATATATATATATATATATATATATATATATATATATATATATATATATATATATATATATATATATATATATATATATATATATATATATATATATATATATATATATATATATATATATATATATATATATATATATATATATGTTGACAAATTTGGTCAACGTGCGTGAGAGGGTTAATTCCGAATGTATAATCTCCGGTAATAAAAAACGATGAATTTAGGTTTGGGAGATTATAATATTCCTGCGATAAATTTTCAGTGGTAAGTATCATGTATAAACTTATATAATTTAGAGACTTCATTGATGGTATTTTAAGTTAAAGAAATTGATCGACTTACGTTTAGTTTCCTCGTTAGTCTTACGGTCTTCTAACCTCACCGAGCAATCGGCTTAGAAACACTGAGCCTGAGTGTTCCGACTATAGTATAGCCTCCTTAATTTAGGTTAGGTAACTCTTCGCTTGTAGCAATTAGCACTAGCCAACCTATTTATAAATTCATTTTAAGCACAATCTATTATTCACATGAAACGTCAAATTACCTTAGATATAGCTTTTACTTATATAGTAAATCGACTTAATCGGGCAAATATATCAAACAAATGAACTTAAGCGAACTGAGTGTGCTCTTTTCACTCACAGGAAATCAATGCGTCACTTACTTCTTTTCTTCCTTTTTTCGTTTAACAAACCGCGTTCCTCGATGACCATGACGTGCGATGGTAAGGTGAGCGCTTTTCGGATGGGTCCGATAACAATATATGTGTGTGTGTGTGTGTGGATATAACACATGGATCAATAAGTCCCGAGACTAATAATGGAAACAAAATTTTTTTTGCAAAATTTATTTTTATTCATCAACATAATCACCTGTTAGGGTGATACAATGGTTCCAACGTTTCTTTTTTCGATAAACTGCTTTCTGAATCGTCGACTCGTTACTGTTTTTGTTGCATCGAAAGCAATCGCGGCACCCACTTGGAAAAAACCTTTTTCATGCTCAATTTTTCATGAAGGATAGTAGTAAATACATCCATATGATATCTGTGTCATCTCAGCAATCTCACGGAGCTTCACTTTACGATCTTTCATTATAATTTTTGTCACTTCACTCACATTTTCCGGTGTAACGGCTTCCACAGGTGTACTCGAGCGTTTCGCGTCATTTGTGTCGGTACGACCACGTTTAAACTCGGTGAACCACCGACAAATCGTTGCTTTTGATGGACAAGAGTCCGGATAACATTTTTCAATCCATTGTTTCGCTTGCACGGTGTTTTTACCCATTAAAAAACAATGTTTAATCAAAACACGAAACTCGGTTTTTTCCATTTTTTTAAACAAACTACAAAACGACTTTACTCAACTGTTTCTGGTCGGATCGACTTAAAATTTTGACCCGTTTCAAGCAAAGGTTAGTACTCTAGAAAGACGTGCTTACTGGTTTACTACGAGCGCCATCTCTGCTTTAGTCTCGGGACTTGTTGATTCATGTGTTATGTATATATGTTACGAAATACCGGATCCGGAACAGCAACGCCAACAGTAAAGAACCGTTCCAGCCGCCAACCACACGACATCGAAGACAACGTAGCCGATCGACGATATCGAACTTTGCTGAATTGTCAAATCCAAATTAACAAAAGGTTTAGCGATAGGAATTTTTAGTCAGTCTTGAGTGAGATATGTAAGCGAATCCATGTAACCGAAAATTAAAGTTTTCTTATTCAAACTGCGATAGTACACGGCATAATTGGCGCAGTCAGTAAGCCAAGTGGTAAAAACAAAACAAACAGTGTTAGTGAAGTGAATATTCAAGAACATCCTTTATCGTGAAAAAACTGGTACAATTCGACGTCCAACGGAGGACACCGACATTTCAGCGATAGCTATTTCGGAGAGGACATCCGGAATTTGAGATATCGGAAAGGATCGATCCCACCACCTGGAACCATCCCATAATCGCTACACACTCAAAGAGAGGAGAATCATCTTTTAAGTAACCTTCACCTTATTATTATTATTAAGAAGTGCAAACGAGTGCCTAAGAATGGCTTAAAAACAGTGAAAACTAGAAACGAGGTAGTAGGCAAATAGTGAGGGTATATCATTAGTAGCTGATCTTCGTGTGACTAGAAGTTTAAAATTCTCAATATAAATTGCAGAACTTATCACTGGCAATTAAAGACCCTGATATTCAAAAATTTAAAATTCCAAAAACTAGTGCAAGGTTCGACGCAAATAGAATTATGGTGGAACCAATTGACACGCAAGAGCTGATCGAACAAGTCAAGCGACTGACCGAAAACAAAGCTCAACTAATCCAAACGATAAGTTCTTTAAAGAGCAAAGAGAACGACCCATGCTTTAGCTACACTACACCTGACCCGATCAGGAATATTCCAAATGTTAGCGGTAATAAGAAGGAAGTCTTAGCCTGGGTGCAAGACACCGAACAAACGCTACAACTTTTCGAACAATACAAAAATGATATATGTTATGGACAAATAGTCCGTGGTGTAAAAAATAAAATCACGGGAGAAGCAAGAGAAATCTTGATAGCTTTCGGTAACCCCACAACGTGGGAGGAAATTAAAGAAGCGCTGCTTACTGCGTACGGTGACCGTCGCAATATAACAAGTTATATCCAGTCACTCTTTTATGTCAAGCAGGGCAAGAAAAACTTGTCTGAATACTATAATAAAATCCGAGAAATAGATACTGCTATTAAATCAGCAGCCGCCAATATGGATGACTACAAATCATCCACATAAGGAATCAATTCTTTCATAAACCTCATAACACTAACACGGTTCATTGACGGGTTGATCGAAGAAATGTCAATGCACGTGAGAAGTTGCAGACCTGAAACATTAGAACATGCTTTCGAAATTATGCAACAGTACTCTAATGCCGCATAGATTTAGACTCGACAAAAAAGCATTTAATCCAACACCTTATTCCACTCAACAGAATAGCGGACAAAATAAATACACAAAACTAAATGCAGGGAATTCAATCCCACGTCAGCACGATAAGACCCCATCAGGTAAATTTAAAAACCGTTCACAAAATGACGAGGACATATCCATGCGGACTCATGTTTCCAAAATGTATATTAACAACCACGGACAAAAACAAATAGACACGGAACTCGACTCCGATGATGAACCAGAACAAGAATGCCAGAACAAAAACACAAGAGACACTACGCTCGATTCTATATATATATATATATATATATATATATATATATATATATATATATATATATATATATATATATATATATATATATATATATATATATATATATATATATTATATATATATATATATATATATATATATATATATATATATATATATATATAAATATATATATATATATATATATATATATATATATATATATATATATATATATATATATATATATATATATATATATATATATGTATATATATATATATATATATATATATATATATATATATATATATATATATATATATATATATATATATATATATATATATATATATATATATATATATATATATATATATATATATATATATATATATATATATATACATATGTGTTAATATAATGAAAAAAGTTAAAAATTAATAAACAAATAAAAAAAATTCAAACTTGAGCTTGATTTTTTTCTTTTTTTGTTGAAAAAAGAAGCCTTATGGGGTTATCTCAATCTTGGCAAAGTCTCAGAGTGGAAAGATCAATACTTTCGGAGCAGTTAATTACGACCCGCACGCGCGCAGTGTACCGCAGCGCAATTCGCTCGGATACGGGCTTAAAAGGCTATCCGCATTATGCCGATCGGACCGATCCAAGCTCTCCGGCGTTGACTTTTTTTTCTGCTTCGGCTATGGCTGAACTGCACATGCATTCTTTCATTCCTCGAAAACAAACTTCATATTTTCAAAATGTGAAAAAAAATTGGAAGAATGACGAAAGTTTAATAATTTCGCGGAAAATTACGCCTTCGTTAATCAAAACACCATAACTGGCTTTCATTAGAACAACGACCAAGCGACTGTATTCCTCATTGTTTTCTATTATAAAAAGAACAGCAAAATCGATCATAAAACATTAGTAATTATTTCTGATTGCAAGAAACAGGACGCAATAGCTGTGTATGTTTTTCTCGAAGCTCTTAATCGACATTTTTCACAATACTATCCATATATGGCCAAGCGTATCTATTTCTCTGACGGCGCTCCTCAGCAATTTAAAAATGTAAAACACTGCGAACATTTTTCATCACGAGCATTAATTTCATCGTTTTACACAGTGGAATTTTCACGCTACAGCTTAGTCCCAATTTTACTCGCTTTCTGTCTGAAACGTTGCTAACAATAAACTGACAAAGTTAGGATTCGATCTGTGGCGCGACATGTGTCGACAAGTCAAGCCCGTATCCGAGTGAATTGCGCTGCGGTACGCTCCGCGCGTGCGGGTTGTAATTGAAAAATTCACTGCTCCGAAAGTATTGATCTTTCCACTTTGAAACTTTGCCAAGATTGAGTTAAACCCCTAAGGTTTCTTTTTTTCAACAAAAAAAAAAGAAAAAAAATTAGGCCCAAGTTTGAATTTTTTTTATTTGTTTGTTAATTTTTAACTTTTTTCATTATATTAACTTCCATTTTATGGTGCATATTACCCTGTAATTTCGGGACCGGAAGTCGGATCGGAATGAAATTTAATAGCAGTCTATGGGGCCGTGAGACCTTTCATTTGAATCTGAGTTTGTGAAAATCGGTTTAGTAATACCTGAGAAAATTGAGTGACATTGTTTGTCGCATACATACATACATACACACCCACCCACACCCACACACACACACCCACTCACACACACACACACGAACAGACATTTAGTGATCTCGACGAACTGAGTTGAATGATATATGACACTCTGCCCTCGGGGCCTCAGTTGTAAATTCGGTTTTCACAGCGATTGCATAACCTTTCTATATAAGAAAGGCAAAAACTAACACTTCTGAATATCTAAGTCGTCCTCATAAGTTTATATACTGTCACACAAACGAGTAAGACAGGATAAAAGAGGCTACAAAAATGTTCGTCTGCAGAAGTACACACGGTGAGGAATTACAATGATTTCTATTGAAGAAAATATCAAAACTTATCATAAAATCATAAACTAATATATTTGTACTTTCTTTCCAACATAGCGTAGTAATTAAATTGTGGATCCCATCAAAGGAAATCTTTTCCACTGGAACTCCGCTTTATGTTAATAATAAATTGCACATCAAACCATGAATAAAAAGAATCTCTGCGGACTTTGTATCAAAAGTAAATTTGTATTTCTAGTATTATTTTTGCCAGTATTTATTTGTTCCTTGTTTTCCGCTGAGACTAGTTGCGTTCACTACCAGGGGGCTCCATAATGAAGCTTTTTAGTGTGGGGGAGTGTGGTGGGCAAAAACGTGGGCTTCCCGATTCCACAGATAGCGTCAATCACGAATAATCTGCGAAGCTGTAAATTCATCTCGTCGATCGATCACAAGGATGCGTTATGGCCACTCCCTCTTCATCGAGATTCCAGACCACTTACAGCATTTACCGTTCCATCCAGGGGCCACTTTCAATTTAAAGTAGTGCCTTTTGGATTATGCACGGCAAGTCAGGCTCTCGCGCGTCTCATGACACACATCTTTGCGGATATGGAACCACAAGTTTTTCACTACCTAGATGACATTATCGTTTGTTCGGAAACCTTCGAGGAACATATAGTTTTGCTCGAAGAAGTGGCTCGTCAACTTCAAAAAGCAAGTCTAACGATCTAATCTGAGAAATCTCTTTTCTGTAGGAAAAGGATGAACTATCTCGGCTACGTAATCGATGAGCAAGGTTGGCGAGTAGACGAATCAAAGATTGAGGCAATAGTACAGTTCCCTACACCCACCACAAGAAAAGAAGTTCAACGTTTCTTGGGCGTGTGCAATGGGTGCAGGATTCTCGCAGATAGCAGCACTTCTGACGGATCTCACACGTGCGAAAACCAAATTTCGATGGACAACACAAGCGGAAACATCATTCCTGAGATTGAAAGCGGCGCTAGTCTCATCTCCAGTTCTGGCAATGCCGGACTACAGTAAACCGTTCGCAATAGCATGCGATGCAAGCGATACAGCGATAGGAGCGGTGATCACGCAAGACCCGAACGGAAAGGAACATCCGATTAGATACTACTCACAGAAACTATCAACATCACAGAGAAAGTATTCGGTGACAGAATGAGAGTGTCTGGCAGTGATTCGAGCCATAGAGAAATTCAGGGGTTACGTAGAAGGCCTTAAATTCGTTGTACACTGCGATCACGCGGCTTTCAGCTATTCAAAATCCATGAAAAATCCCACCGCTTCAATGAGTCGTTGGCTATTACGACTAAATGCATTTGACTTCGAGATCAAATACAGGAGAGGATCGATAAACGTCGTACCAGATGCCCTGTCGAGGATAGAATCGGAAGCAATGTTCACAGCAGATTAAATTAAATACACATGGTACACAAGTCTCGTCGCAAAAGTAAGGGACGAAGGAGAACGATTTCCGGACCTCCGTTTCGTCAATGACACGCTATTCAAAAATTGTCGGGGTAAGAACGAAGTCGGCGCAGTCGTCCACGTATCGAAGCAAGTTGTTCCAAAGGAAGCAAGAATACAATTGATTTGCAGATTTCATGACGAGCCTACAGCAGCTCACTTAGGACTGCATAAAATATGGCCTAAGATACAAACTCATTACTATTGGCCTAGAATGCAACAGGAAATAGCCAAACACGTCTAAGAATGTTCCGTTTGCAAGGCGTGCAAGGTTCCCAGTATCAGAATGATGCCACAGATGGGCAGCCTTAAACCCGCCAAGATTCCGTGGGAAATGATATCGGTTGATTCCGTAGGGTCATTGCCAAGATCCACACGAGGTAAACTTTGGGCGAAAGTTGTTGCTACACACAGATTTGTATACACAGCAGGAACTAAACACGATTAAAGATTCTACGGTTGCTCAAGATCTGAGAATGTCAACGATACGAGGAATGCAGGAGTTAATCATACAACGCATCAAAAACTGTCACGAACGATCGAAACAACGGTATAACCTCCGGAAGCGATCGGTAACATTCAAAACGGGAGATTTAGTATAGCGTCGTTCATTCACACCTTCGTCAAAGATCAATCAAGTCAACAGCAAACTGGAACCGAAACTCATTCCCGCGATCGTGAGGAACGTGCTGGGAACAAACCTTTACGGTAAATATCATGCAAAAGATATCAAAGCAGACTAAATAAGTAAAATAAGTAAAATTCACAGCTATGTCAGCAGACTCAATCTGCCAACCATACTCACTTCATTCGTACAAACGAGTAAAACACCGAATCGGATGTGAGGAGAAACACTTTTTAGGAGCTATGGCATTCAGGATATGCAATCACAAAACACAGCGGTATACAAACACAAAAAGCACCGCGTGCCATTCACGAACCGGGAGAAATCGTATCGGACAATCCAAACTTTCGTCACTCTCTGGAGCACTGCGGAAAGTAAGTTATTTCATGCCACGGAAAGCTCTACTTAAATTTTATTTTGCTTGTATACACTCTCACATCCAGTATCTTCTAATTGTTTGGGGTCTGGCGGCAAAGTCCAAGCTGAAAAGAATACAGACTTTACAAAATAGATGTCTGAAAACCATCTTCAAGCTACCCTGCTTGCACCCTACTTTACAACTTTACTCTGATACTTCCCATGGTATATTACAACTGTTAGCACTTCGCGATATGCAGACAATTACGTTCATTCACAATGTTCTTCATCAACCAGATTTTCATAATAACCTTTCAATATCCACTGGTCTTCGGCAGCAAAATACACGGCAGTCGAACTCATTATTGCGAGTCAGAGCATAATCTAACTTAGGTAAAAGCCGCATCATGTTTAACGGCCCAACAATTTACAACGCTCTTCCAAACGAATTGAAACAAATTACGAATATGAATCTATTCAAAACAAAATTAAAGTATTACCTGAAAACACGAATAGTAACTTATATATTGTAATGTGTATCAACCGTATGTAGCTCTCGATTAGAATAAATGTAAACAAGATATTATTACATATATATATATATATATATATATATATATATATATATATATATATAGTTTTTTTTTTAAATTATCATTTTTGTCTTGTTGAAAGTTCTCACCGCTCTGTAACTAGTTTTTTTTTGTTTGTTTTTTCCTCAATTGTGTTGTCACTGCAACAAGCTACAGTCAAACTGTGATATTGACCAGAAAGTTCTCTGTGTGAGCTTTTTGGTGTGAGTATCTGCGGTGGGCTAACGCTCGTTATATCGTTATACGTGTAGCGATGTCATGCTGTATTAACTGTTTGCATGCTTCTATCTAACATACAATAGTCAACTTCAGTTTCATTAACTCGTTCACTTATTCAATTATTCAAGCTTTCATTTTTTAACTCACTCACTCGTTCCATTCTTCTATCCATTCATCTACGCATCTACTCATCCACTCATTTATTCATCCACTCATTCATAACACCATTCACAAACTCATTTTATTCATTTTAAGTTTTTGCTATTGATTGTGATATTAAAAGGAGGAGGTTTTTGTGCCCTCTTGAGCGAGAATTTTGCTTTAAATTTTTTTTGTTAATTTTGTTAATTGATTAATTTTATTTTATTAAGAGCCCCTTAAGAGGAATCTCACATTCCACTGGGTGCTCTCTCATATTGTAAATAGTATGTTCCCTTCTTTGTTAGTATAGAATCGTTAAATGTAAATACCTCAGCTGTCAACGTCGCGATTTTTTGTTTATCTTTCCTGATAGAACTTTTTTTTCTGAGCCGTGGTATGTATGTGTCCGTGACCAGGAAGCTCCGATTGAGTGAGCTTTTTGGTGCGGGGGAGTGTGGAGGGCATTTAAAAAAAAAGAAGTGTTTCCAGAAAGTCGAAAGCGTTTCCAAAAGTTAACAGCTGAGGATCGTCATGAATTTGTCATTATAAAAGTAAAGATTTTTAGATTTGTTTGTGATTGAGCCTATTTTAATAATTACACTGGGCTAGAATGCACGTAGTATAATAGCTCTATAGCAGGTGAAATTCGAAGTAGGACAAGGATCTTAGTCATTGATGATTTGAGTGGTCTAACGGATTTGAGTCAGGGAGTTCTGACGTATATTGATAGATATGAATTATGCATTGGGGACGGGTATAGTCTGATGTGTAAGTCGATGCCTTTCACGCAGCCCGCCTGGGTTCGATTCCCAACCCCGCACATAGGGTCAGAAAGTTTTTCTGGCCCGAAGAGGCGAATGACCTTAAGGTTAAAACCTCTGTAATCGAAACAAAAAAAAATTATGCAGTCGTTTGATCATCGATGCATAAAAAAAATTTTGGCTGAACGCTACGCTTATCACACTTATTGGTTCCTTATTTACCACGGAGAGCACTCCGATATCACGAACTGCCAAGGAATTAAACAGACGGAAGGACAGTGAGTAATTCTTTATTTGGAAGCCACTGCGAAGGAAATTGTCGGCTACTGACAAAGATCCGGCGTAGCGAGGTGGTCATAATTCACGGAGTAAAATAAACCACAACGAAGACCATTTGACATCATCACGCGTTAGAGTGAAAGTGTGAATCAGAAATCACACAATTGTGGAAGGCGAGGTGGACGTCACGAGATCAGTCGCAAGGAAAAACTCAGGTGTCGCACTCCCGCACGGATTGCAGCGACAGACAAATACGAAGGGGATCACACAGGCCCCCTTATTTTTCAGATTACGAATCAGCACATCAGTTGTCATCTATCGTCGTGTGACGTCATCATTCACCGTATTGCAAGAGTGTCGAAAGCGATCTTAAGTTAGTTGCTGACATTGCGGAGCGAGAAAAGTGATTACTTTCTAAGACAGCGTTCTGAGTCACACCGTGCAATGGTGCGGATCTGGTCGAGTTGATAGCCAATGTCGATGTAATGTCAACTGCCGGGAGTTGTAATGTCAACATTTAGGGAGGTGAGCAGCAGTGCGGCGGAGGTTGGATTATTGGCTGGCGAAGATAAATAGAATCAGGATGGCGATGGCAAGAGTAAGTGAAGAGCGGGACAGAGATGCATGCAGGAACATAAGGTAAGTGAACGGTACCGAGAAGGATGTTAGAGAATAGGTAATAAATAGTAATGAAAATAAATGAAAATGCATGTTAGAATTAGGTAATAGTGAGAAGAGAAAGAAAGAAGTTAAGGAAGAGAATTAGGAGAGAGAGAAAAAGAAGATGGAATATTGGGGGACAGCATGCAGTATCGTAACACCTTTTTATTTGAGTTGGTGCACATTGCCCTTAGTATTTTCGTTTTGGTCCACAACTACAGCTAAACCCTTGTAACAACCGTACGAGCAGGTGTTCCGCAGGGTGCAAGCGTAGCTCCAATCTTGTATAATATTTTCACTTCTGACCTTCCAAATCTACCCGTTGGTTGTCAGAAATCGCTATTCTGTGACGACACCAGTCTGTTAGTCACAGGTAGAAATCTAAAAGTGATCTGAAGTCCCCTACAAAGAAGTTTAAATATTTTCAGTGATTATCTGTCAAAATGGAAAATTAAACCAAATGCAGCAAAAACGCAATTAATTACCCTTCCTCCATAAGCCAAGAGCTTCTTTTCTTAAACCAAACAATAATCACATTCTCAAATTGAATGGCTTGGAATTGACATGGTCTGATCAAGCAAAATACTTAGGTTTAACGGCAAAGTGTAATAAATATATTAAATGTTTATATTCTCACATTAACAGAAATTCTAAGCTCTGTCTGAAAAACAAGTTATTAATTTATAAACTAATTTTCAGACCAGTCATGCTTTATACAGGAAGAAAACGCTTCAAAGGATTCAGAACAAAATTCAGGAAATGATTTTGAAGCGTCCTCCCTGATTTAGTAGAAATGAGTTACACAGACTCACAAACATAGAACCATCGGATGTAATGTCACATAATATTATAAGCAAATTCCGACAAAAAACGATACAATCCTTACTTGAATCAATTCTCTCTCTGTATTAGTTAGCAAGGTTTTATATAGGTTCCGTTTCCCCATTACACAATACAAGTAGGTTTACAAATTTCCCTACACAAAAATCACAGAATTGCGGAAACAAACATGTATATAATAGGGCTGAAAAGTCACCACTTGTTGCAGGGCACCCAATTTAAATCTTAATAATTTAATTTTGTCTCATCATCCAATAGATAGTTATTATATTATAATTACAAATTCCTGATCATATTTCCGATAACTTGTAAAACAAATATGTTGTTGAGTTAAGTACAACAAGAGATATTCACGATTAAGTTCTGCCCATTATTGTACGGGGTAAATTTAAAAAAGGCGCCTCATAGTAAAGAAAGTCGTATTCACGACAAAACCACAACTCAGTTCCACTGTAGCTATCGAGCCGATCGGACACAAATTCGTGTTTCTCCAATAGTGCGGTGAATCGTTTATTCCGTTTTCAAGGTCATTCCGTATTCTATTGTTTGCATCAGTGCGGTCGAGTGATAGTTTGAATTAATCCGTTCTCAAGGCCGACTGTGAGCTTGTGTAAAGCAGCACTGCGTGTGGTACCGTTAGCCAGCGCCAGCTGGGCGCTGCGCGTATATCGTTTACATATATACATTAGAAACAGTGATAAATATTTATATTGATAAAAAGAGAAACGTTTCATTGGACAGTGTAGTGAGAGACTAAAAACAAAGTGCTTTTTCCTCAAAGAGGTTTTTTGCACTTTATTGAACTGGAATATTCACCGGTTGCCTAGGACCGGGCCTTGTCGGCCGATCACCCTTCGAGAGCTAAAGCTAAGTATTTTTTTTCTTTTTCCCTGTTGTTCAGTACCACTAGATTTTTATTGCCCCCTAATATTTACCCGCACGGACACATTTCCGTGCCATGACAAAAGGCATAGAGTTTTTTTTTATAATAAAATTTTTATTGGGCTCATTTGCGTTAGCTTAACGTGGCCGATTATCTTGTTGTTAGGTGGATAAGTGTGGAAGCCGTATTATGGGGCGACCTGCTCCCCTAAAGTTAGTAAAGGAGTGTCAGGAGGGTGGGACCTATACTGTATTGATTTTGAACATATTTTGATATTACAAATCATTCATTAATAGCTTGCATCTTCTAAACACACTTTTCATTTCCGAGTTCTTGACGTTCTCCAGATTGTAACGAGGAAGAGACTATACTAAACTCGGATGCTTTGTTGGTGTACTTTGATGTCGGTGTGTCATTTATGGATGGTTTCCAGCAATTCAGCTTGACCAGTGTTTAGTTCGTTTGGGGTAGGACCACTGTAGAAGAAAGAAAGAGAAAGAGAGGGCACTAGATTTGCACGTTTATAGCTTTGAGGAAGTTATAGAGGTAGGTCATGTAAAGGAGATCTTGGGTTGCCAAAACGTCACGGACTGGAACATAAGGTGGTCTACCTCGGGCCCGAAGGAAATCAATTAGCTGGAGTCTGACGTCGCAATACTCGGAGCACACCCAAACAACATGCTCGATGTCATGATAACCGTCTCCGCAAACGCAAAGATTACTCTCACTAAGGCCAACACGATGAAGATGCGCTTTGAGCAAAGAGTGGTTGGACATAAGTCTTGACATTGTGCGAATAAAGTCCCGGTTCACGTCCAACCCTCGGAACCAAGCTTTCGTCGATACCTGCGGTATAATGGAATGTAACCACCGTCCTAGATATCCATCATTCCAGGAGGTTTGCCAGCTGACGAGTGCCTCTTGACGAGAACGACTGAAAAAATCATTGAAGCAGATTGGTCTTTCATAGGTTTCACCTTGTAATGCGCCCACCTTGGGCAGTGAGTCCGCCATCTCATTGCCCCTTACGGAACAATGTGATGGGACCCAAACCAAGGTAATCCGATATGATTTTTCAGATAAAGCACTCAGTTGTTCCCGTATTTTCCCCAGGAAATACGGCGAGTACTTTCCAGGCTTCACTGAGCGAAGAGCCTTGATAGAGCTGAGACTGTCCGATACAATGAAGTAGTGGTCTGTGGGCAAAGTTTCAATGATCTCAAGGGTATACTGAATTGCAGTGGACCCATCGAGATGTGATCCGTATGAGTCGACTGCATACAACCCAAGGCAATACGCAAGCAACGATACTGGACTCTCTCCAGCTTGATAAAATGTATTTTCGCGGCGGAACGGAAACAGAAACATTCATACTCCATCACTGACCATATCCATATCGTTGTTTGGTACAGCCTTATAAGATCTGTTGGGTGAGCTCCCCACCAAGTCCCGGTCACTGTACGGAGAAAGTTGATTCTTTTTTGGCATTTTCGTTTCAGATACCTAATGTGACATCCCCAGGTACCTTTGGAATCGAACCAGACTCCGAGGTATTTGAATGTGAAGGCCTGAGCTATGGTTTGACCCATTAGTTGAAGCTGTAGTTCTGCAGGTTCACGATTCCTGGAAAATACTACCAACTCAGTTTTCTCCGTGGAGAATTCGATACCCAGCAGTAGAGCCCATGTAGACAAAGTGTCTAAGGTAATTTGTAATGGTCCTTGCAGGTCGGTAGACTTGGATCCCGTAATAGACACCACGCCATCATCTGCAAGTTGCCTTAACGTGCAAGAATTTTCAAGACATTCATTGATGTCATTGAGGTAAAAGTTATAGAGAAGGGGGCTGAGGCATGAGTCCTGGGGAAGGCCCATGTAACTAATTCGTGAGGTCGTCAAGTCTTCATGTGTAAAAAACATGTGCTTTTCCGATAATAAGTTGTGCAAAAAATTGTTCAAATGTGGGGAAAGACCATGCTTGTGCAGCTTCTCCGAGAGAATTTTTATGGAAACTGAATCAAAAGCCCCCTTTATGTCCAAGAATACTGATGCCATTTGCTTCTTGTGAGCGAATGCCATTTGAATTTCTGTAGAAAGCAGCGCAAGGCAATCGTTCGTTTCTTTGCCTTTACGGAAGCCTAATTGTGTATCTGAAAGCAAGCCACTTGTTTCCATCCATTCATCGAGACGAAACAGAATCATTTTTTCCAGCAGTTTCCGAATACAGGAAAGCATTGCAATCGGCCGATACGAGTTGTGGTTGGAGGCTGGTTTGTCCGGTTTCTGAATAGTGATAACCCTCACTTGTCTCCAGTCTTGAGGAACAAAGTTCTGTTCGACGAACTTGTTGAACAAGTTCAACAGACGTTTTTTCGCGATATCGTGAAGATTTTTAAGCAAGTTGAATTTAATTTTATCACACCCTGGGGCATTGTTGTTGCACGATAAAAGGGCAAGAGAAAACTCCGTCATCGTAAAGGGGGAATCGTTTTCACTGTATCGAGAGGACGCGACGCGATAGATATTCGATTCGCGAACAAAATCCGGGCAAACTTTCTTGGCGAAGTCAAATATCCATCGATTTGAATATTCTACGGATTCGTTATTAGTGGTTGCATTTCTCATACGACGGGCTGTATTCCACAGAGTGGTCATCGATGTTTCCCTAGATAGGCCATTGACGAACCGACGCCAGTAACCTTTTTTTTTTGCTTTAATCAGATTTTTCAGGGTCTTTCTAATGATGCATATTTCTCGTAGTCTTCGCGCTTGCCACTGTTTCCGAATTTTTTATACGCGGATGATTTTGTTTTATATATTTCCGAGCACTCTTTATCCCACCATGGGGTTGAAGGTCGCGTAGTGATTGTAGTTTTGGGTACTCGTTTGGTCTGGGCTTGAATCGCGGCGTTGAGGATCAAGTCAGCTAGGGATTTGTATTCTTCTTCTAGCGAATCTGGTTGTTTCGTTTCGAGAGCTTAGGATATCGCGGTCGAGTAGGAATTCCAGTCGATGTTTTTTGAGAGATCATATGTCATATCGACTGATGTCGGTGTTTGTGCACCAGTGGATATTGAAACCAAAATCGGCAAGTGATAACTACCGTGGGGATCAGGGATTACCTTCCACTTGCAATCTAGCTGTAGTGATGTCGAGCAAAGGGATAAGTCCAGCGCACTAGAGCGGGCTGGCGGTCTTGGATTGCGTGTCATTTCACCCGTATTTAAAATTGTCATTGTTGTCACACAGATCATAAATTAACGAAGAACGGTTATCATCATATAGGCAGCCCACCCCGTACCATGCGAGTTAAAGTCTCCTTAAACTAACCGCGGGGTGGGAAGAAGCTCAATGATGTCTGCAAGTCGTCGATGCCCTATCGAGACTCTGGGAGGTATGTAGATAGAAGTTATACAAAGATCTTTGCCTCTAATTCTGATTTGGCAAGCAACAACTTCAATGCCCGGGATCGAGGGGAGGTTAATTCTATAAAACGATAGCACTTTTTGATCCCTAAAAGAACCCCTCCATAAAAGTCTCCTCGATCCAGGCGTATAATGTTGAAATTGTGGAAGTCAAAGTTTATATTTGAAGTAAGCCATGTTTCACACAATGAAAATACGTCGCAGTTACGCGAATTTAACAAAAATTTGAAAGAATCTTAGTTTGGGATGATACTTCTGCAATTCCACTGCAGTATAGTGATCATATTCTCGATTTCTGTAGGTATTTCAGCCATCGATAGATACGATCGCTGCAAGGCGGGGCCATTGTTCTGTCAACTGTTTTAAAAATGTTCTTACTGTTGGTAATAAAGCCGATAGAATACTTTTAAGAGGATCAGTTATATTGAAGGCTGTTAATATCCAGTCCACGATATCAGAGAATTTTAGTAATCCAGAGTTTGTCGGATTTTCTGGTTGTGTTTTGGGATCACTTTTGGTTTCCCTGGAAGCGCAGGAAATTCCTGGTTGGATTTTAGAAATCCAGGCGGTATTGGCTTGGGTTCAACGGATTTTTTTTGGTTCAACTTTAATGTTTTATTTTCATTTTGATGTAGTATTTTTAGACCTTTGCGAGGAAGGTTCGGAGAGGACATAATTGGTCTGTTCCTATTTGTTCCTAGCTGAAGAGAAGAAGGTCCTACGCCGGGGTCATAAGAAGCATCAGCGTCAGTCGACAAAAGAGCAAACGGATTGTTAGGGGTAGGGGGAGTGGCTCGTTTGAGGATTTCCGCGTAAGATCGTTTAGAATGCTCCCTTACGGTTCGCTTAAGCTTTTCCTCACGTTGTTTGTACTTGGAGCATTCAAAAAGATCATGCGGATTCTCGCCACAGTAAATACACTTTTCGGTCGTTTTCCTGCATGAGTCATCCCCGTGTTCCTCGCCACATTTACCACAGCGTGGTTTGTTACAACAGTATGGTGCCGTATTTCCCATCTTTTTGCAGTTCGAACAGTGCATTACCCTCGGTACATACAACCGGACAGGTAGACGAACCCCTCCCACTAAAACGTAATTCGGAAGTGAAGAACCGGTGAAGGTCACACGAAAAGAGTCTGATGGGTAGTACTTCCCATCTTGTGTCGATTTAGAGTGCAATTGCTTGCACTCCAATATCTTCACTGGTTGAAGATCGACATTCTTGAAGCGGCCAATCCCATCCTTCATAAGATCTTCAACCGTTAAACTCTCCTCGCGAACCACACCGTCGATCTCCACCATCCGAGAAGGTACGTAGACGCGATACTCCCTCGTGAAGATCTCATTGCTAGCAATATCGTTTGCTTGTTTCAGATCAGTCACGACGACGCGCAGTTTACTTGGGGACACCTTGTCAATGTGTTTCACTGCCGAGTAGTACTTAGTCAGATCTCGAGCTATATTAAAGACTCTAAGAGATTTAGCTATGGGCCGGAAGTATACCACCCACGGGCCATCCGATCCGTCATCCTGATAGACCTTCCGACGGAGGGGTGGTTTTTCCAAAGGGGTTGCGGGGATATCCATGTCAGATGTTTCACCATAAGAGTATTCATCTAAATGTTCCACCTCTTCAGGTACATCATCATCTTCCCCGGGGTTTCCCCCATCGGAAGACATATCTCCCACAACAACAATATAAACAGAGCAAATAGATAGGGTAGTAAGAAATAGAAAGATAAAAATAAGGAAAAAACTACTTCACCGGTATGGTTTGTTGAGCCGATAGATGAGTTCGCTTCGATTGTTTCCCTCGCGTGACCTTGATGAATCAACCACTGCTGGTGCCGATGCTATTCAAGCGACAGGTAGAAACGCTGAAGCACACAACTGTCTGCTGACGGTGTGTATCACTGCCGATCACTTATTAGATCTAAGAAAGATCTCACAACAGAAATGTTTCCGCTAGCCCTTGCTACGGAAACACCTTCGCACCCGAGATTTTGTAATTAATACCGTCCTGATACGGAGCAGAAAAAACAAGTGTATCGCGGACGACTGCTCGGATACGAATGATGGCAGGCATAGAGTTGCCTGACCTTCCCCTAGATGATCAAATGGATGACCATTGTTGCAATAAATCCCGGTGTATAAAGTGTGGAGGGAGTCATGCGGATAACTCCTGCAGTGGAGACAATGAAAAGTATCTCTACTGTAAGGAGGGGCCGCACGACCTCTCTGATTGTCCCGTGTACAAATTGCGTGAGGATAAAATGAAGCGTTCACTCAAGCAACCTTCCAAATGTTCATTTGCGGAAATGTTGAAATGTGCTACGCCACCTACCGAAAATCCTTACGCTTACTTGTCAACTGACGAGAGCGAATATGATGACCCCCTCGAAGGTACATCTTCGGCTGTCCCTCATCGATTGCTAATCCGATGCGATATCTTAAATCCGATGGTGATTGAAAACTTCAAAAGGCTTGTCGAACTCAATTCTCAGACCCGTTTTATGTCCTTGTATTTTGATTGCATGGCTCAGAATATTATTCCTTCTTCGTTTGCTTCCAACCGTGCTCATTTCTTGGATACTTCTGATTCTACTGTGTTTCTCGACACATCCATGAGAGAAGAGATTCGTGGAATTCCGGATCACGCACGCGAGGGCGTGGCCCCTAATATCTTTCATAATAAATTTAGAACAGTAAACTGTGAAAAGGTGTTTTATACTGACAGATCAAACATCAACGAGTCCATAGGCTTCGGCATCTTCAATCAGAACATCACCGCTTCGTACAAACTCAGTGATCCGGCTTCAGTTTACGTCGCAGAATTAGCTGCTATTCAGTACACCCTCGAGATCATTGAAATCTTGCCCAAAGACCATTACTTTATTGTCACGGACAGTCTAAGCTCAATAGAAGCTCTCCGGGTATTGAAGCCAGGAAACTATCCCCCTTATTTTCTGGGGAAAATACGGGAACACTTGCGAACTTTGTCTGAACGGTCTTATTTAATATCGTTAGTCTGGGTCCCTTCGCATTGTTCTTTTCCGGGCAATGAAAAGGCAGACTCATTGGCTAAAGTGGGCGCATTAGAAGGTGATATTTATGAAAGACCAATCTGCATCAATGAATTTTTCAGTATCTCTCATCAGAAAACTCTCGAAAGTTGGCAAGCTTCATGGAGCAATGGCGAACTGGGACGATGGCTACATTCCATTATCCCTAGGGTATCGACGAAACCTTGATTCAGGGGGATGAACGTGAGTCGCGATTTCATTCGTGTTATGTCGCGGCTCATGTCAAATCACTACACTTTCAACGCACATCTCGGGCGTGTTGGGCTTGCGGAGAGCGGTCTCTGCACCTGTGGCGAGGGTTATCAGGACATCGAGCATGTCGTGTGGTCGTGCGTAGAGTATCGCGACGCCAGGTCGAAGCTACTCGAATCTCTTAGGGCCCGAGGTAGACCGCCTGAGGTTCCGGTTCGGGATGTGTTGGCAAGTCGGGATAGTGTATATATGCTTCTCTTATATCAGTACCTTAAACACATTGATATACAAGTGTAAAGTGTTATTTCTCGATCAGAAAGTATAATCTCCACCTACAGGTTCGACACTAACATCCGCTCGATTCTCTCGATCCCCGTCCCTGTCCACCTTCTTCATTGGAACTAACAAGATCTTTTTTGTCACTAACTTTTTCGTTCCCCCTCCCCTGTCTCTTCACCATCTCGATGGAAACTAATTAGATCTCTGTCGTTTCCAGACATTTTGTTCCCACATCCCCCTTTTTACCCCGTTTCCACAATATTTACTTTTTTTTCATTCTCTTCCGTAACATCACCATCATCGTCCACGGAAGACCGATCCAGTCGAAAACCCAGCATGCCGGCCACCCGCCGAGCTTTCGTAGCCTGGGGGTGTTTCCCGCGGACCCACACGGACCGAAGGATGCGCCAGCGCTAAATATTTACCAACGCCATCTGGAAGACTCGTGCAATATTGAATACATCTCGACCACTGCCGATCGCCAGCCGAACGCTGGATTTTCGAGACGCTAAGATCACATATTCTAATGATACTATTCTAGTTTAAGTTAGTCGTTAATTAAGATTAGAAAATAACCTTGGCATCTTAGAGCTTAAGCAGTGTGCCTAAGAATATTTTGTAATATTGAATAAAAAAAAGGTGGGTGGGTAATGTCAGAGACATAACTGGATGTCGTGAATACGAAAAAACTGATACGCTCCCATCACTTCTCCGAATATCAGTTAGTTGATTGATTGTATGAATTGTGCAAGATTTCATCTTTTTCACTAATAGAGTTTGAAGCGATGCACCTACATTAAAATACAGATTAGTTACATTAAATAGCTACTATTCTACAACTATATATTCCAAACTTGAAACAATTCTTTTATAATTTGCTAATATAGCAGGCTAGGTACGACAAATTTGTAGTTTATTTTTATTGATGCTACAAAGTTCGAAGATATCTGATTCTTCTCGAAATTTCAGTACGAGAATATTGCAATGGGCTGGTCTGAAATGTATCGACGATCTTCGGTATGCAAGAGTCATTCTAATAATAATAATGATAGTAATAATAATAATAATAATAAAAATAATAATATTAATAATAATAATAATAATAATAATAATAATAATAATAATAATAATAATAATAATAATAATAATAATTATAATAATAATTATAATAATAATAATAATAATAATAATAATAATAATAATAATTATATAATAATAATAATAAAACAGATTAACCTGTTTATATGGCAACCCTGTTTCGCATGGCATATTTTTACATGGCCCCATACTAGTATAAAAATGTGTTCAACATTCGCTTTCGCATTGCCGTTCGTAATTGAATGTGTTAGTGACGGTACAAATCTGCTTTTCTACCTGTTTCGGTGCCATCGTTCTGGCGGTGTCTCGTACGTACAGAGTAGCTGCTTTAACTCAAATGACGCTATTTCTCACATCACATTTCAATTTATACTGGTAGCGGTGTACGGACCTCCCCTTCGCAGAACGGGAAACAGTGAGACAATATAAAAGAGAGAGTTAGTAGAGCGGCAGTCAGTAATACTGAATTGGCTGTCTAACGGTTAACAGCTTCACGCGGAAACACGCACACAGGAGGAACAATTAAGGGCATGGCAAAGTCCTGCTCGAACCGTGCTGGTCTGCAGTTCCCAGTTGGCAAAATCCATCGTCTGCTCCGGAAGGGGAACTACGCAGAGCGTGTCGGTGCCGGTGCACCGGTCTATCTGGCGGCAGTGATGGAGTACTTGGCTGCCGAAGTGTTGGAGTTGGCCGGTAATGCTGCCCGTGACAACAAGAAAACGAAAATCATCCCTCGCCATCTGCAGCTGGCCATCCGTAACGACGAGCAGATGAAAACCCCGTCCTTTTCAGGACGACCACATCACTGTGATAAAGAAATATTTAGATTGCTTCAAGTTTAGCCAGTTCTGATACGCCTGGAAAGTAGAATGCGCAAATTAAGTGGAAACATTAATTGTCATACCGAACAGTGGCACAAACGGATCTAGAGTTCAACTAACAGCAAATGCACTCATAGGCTAGCACTCGTATCATGTCGAACAACCTCTTGAGTTTGTTATTTTAACAATTAGGACAACGACACGCTACACATTCAAACCAACCGATTGAGTTAGTCGGGCACAGAAGCCATAGTCAGAGTGGAACCCACCCATAAATTTTCCCATATGCTTTCTCTCCCACATACACGCGGATTCGTGTGTGAAATGTCATTGCTCTGTGTTTTCAACAATTCATCCATGCCAGCGTACCTAGGGTTTACGGGTTTAACCTCTACATTCTGCATTTCCAACACTCCGGCCGGTTCACTGGTATGGTTTGAAACACAAACACCTCCCTTTTCGCTACTGGCACAAGGAAAAGTGCTTTTTCTGTGTTCACCTCACTGAAAGGGTCGGATTAGGTTGAATTCGTGAAAGAACACTCATTTCAATAGCAATGCTACAATTAAATCGACGATGAGTACTCGACAATGATTGTTCCGGAAACTATTTAATAATAATAATAATAAAACAGATTAACCTGTTTATATGGCAACCCTGTTTCGCATGGCATATTTTTACATGGCCCCATACTAGTATAAAAATGTGTTCAACATTCGCTTTCGCATTACCGTTCGTAATTGAATGTGTTAGTGACGGTACAAATCTGCTTTTCTACCTGTATCGGTGCCATCGTTCTTTCGGTGTCTCGTACGTACAGAGTAGCTGCTTTAACTCAAATGACGCTATTTCTCACATCACATTTCAATTTATGCTGGTAGCGGTGTACGGACCTACCCTTCGCAGAACGGGATACAGTGAGACGATATAAAAGAGAGAGTTAGTAGAGCGGCAGTCAGTAATACTGAATTGGCTGTCTAACGGTTATCAGCTTCTTGTGGAATTTTCACGCGGAAACACGCACACAGGAGGAACAATTAAGGGCAAGGCAAAGTCCCGCTCGAACCGTGCTGGTCTGCAGTTCCCAGTTGGCAAAATCCATCGTCTGCTCCGGAAGGGAAACTACGCAGAGCGTGTCGGTGCCGGTGCACCGGTCTATCTGGCGACAGTGATGGAGTACTTGGCTGCCGAAGTGTTGGAATTGGCCGGTAATGCTGCCCGCGACAACAAGAAAACGAAAATCATCCCTCGCCATCTGCAGCTGTCCATCCGTAACGACGAGGAGTTGAAAACCCCGTCCTTTTCAGGACGACCACATAACTGTAATAAAGAAATATTTAGGATTGCTTTAAATTTTGCCAGTTCTGATACGCCTGGAAAGTAGAATGCGCAAATCAAGTGAAAACATTTGTTCTAATAATTTGTATAAAATATACTAGTATAAAGATGTTTCTAAATCAAAATTTTCTGTTTCGTATTGCGAGACAGCGTTACTGTCCTGTCGTAATTGAATGTGTTAGATATCATGATCAAAAAGCGCCCCATACTAAAGAATGCAACTCTTTCGCACGGCATATTTGTGTACTAGTATAAAGATGTATTCAACATCATCACTTCCACTTTCGCATTGCCGTTCGTAATTGAATGTGTTAGTGACGGTGCAAATTAATTTAACTTCTCGTGTGTGCCTTGTTTCGGCAACAGTTGCTCGGAAAATGGTAGGAAAGCGATAAAATTCAACTAATTCTTTATGATTATTTTTAGCACTTAAAAGTGCTATTTGAATTTGCTGGAATTTTCGGCTGCCTTTCATCCGGTTTTCGCTGTCATCGTGCTGACACTCGTGCTTTAACTTAACTGCCGCTATTTTTCACATCACCTTTGTTAGAATTCCTTTCCTGTACGCAGAATGGGAAACAGTGAGACGACAGGTCCACGATGTTGCTCTCGTGTGTCTTGTTTCGGGAACAGATGCTCAGCAAATGGTAGTAAAAATAAAGCACTCAACTTTTAAATGGATGCTCTTGTATAGATGCAGACATCTCGCGTTCTGATTGGCTGGTGCTGTCATGGGTTAAATCAAACAGGTTTTTCAATAGTGTACTATTGAAAAACTTCAATGTTGTTGCAATACACGTTCAAATTGAAAATTTTCGATTCTATTGGTAGTTAGATTATATAAATCCTTCTACAGATCACTGAGCTATGAGCTTCCAAAATAAGAGAAAGGCCAACGCGCCATATGAATTATCCTCTTTGACACTCGTTTGTACCAAACATTTGAGAAAAGTTTAATTTTGAACTATTTGAGATTATGTCACACAACTGAAAATTTTATCATTAAATTGTGATCATATTTCCGATGGCATGTTGCAAGAATTATGTTGATTCATTAGATACAACAGAAGATATTCACGATCAAAAACTTATAACTCTCTCAGAGGGTAAATTTTGAAAAGGCGCCCCATAGTAAAGTAAGTCGTATTCACGACAAAAACAGAACTCGATGGTAGCTTTGAAACAAGTCTATGTTTGTGTAAAAGGGCTGCGCCATTTGTGAAGGAGTTTTTCTCTTCACAAAAGTGATTCCATTATGTCTCCGGAATTGACGTTGAAATTAGCCTAAGTTTTGAAAAGAGGGCTTCGCCAAATAATTTTTCTCTTAAAAAATGCGTTTGTCCGATTACATCCTTTATTCCTTTATTTCTCCGGAGGTGACTGCAATTTGATCTTCAAAATGGATCCACAACTCAAGAGTAGGCTTAAAAATGAGCTTAAGTTTGTTACAATCGGTTCAGCCATATCCGAGTTGAGTGAAAAATCTTTGAAAGGCACTTACGAGTTTTTTTTAAGTATTACGGATTTTGAATTTTTTTGGGCTACGTATGTTCAATTTCTGATCTTTTGGTGGTGTTATAATTTCACTCATGACCCTCACTAATGCTGATAATTTCGGCCGTTTTGAATGTCTAGTCAGTTTTTGACAGCTATTGTACGTGGACGTGTTTTAGGTTGTCTTCGATGTTTGTTTTGAGCCTCGTACACGCAGATATTTACTGGTTATGTCAAGCCGAGTAGAATGGTGTAGAACTTCGTGAAGAAAAAGTTTATGTTGTCAAGGAACTTTTTTTTTAAATTAAAGTCCAGCAAGGCCAAGCGCTTTCATGAATGTATGCCGACTGTAACAATGCACAGTGGTCCGAAACGGAAAATTAGAGTAACAAAAATATTTTCACTATTAAATATTAGTTTTTTGTAGTTGGTGTCTTCACAAAAGTTGTTTGTAATCGAATGGTGCTTCTTTTGATGAAAAATGTTACTAGAGTGGTCCTCATTTAGATTGAAATCTGAAATCTAACTCTCTTATTTGAACTCAAAAATGATTTTGTTGTACAATAAAATTGCAGAAAATTTTATTTTGAGCAACTTTGCTGAAAAAGCAGCTTTCTAGCTTTTCATTTGATCAGGTTACATAAATTTTCCCGAATAACAGTAGGGTGGCTCCTGAAAATTGACTTTTTTTGTTCTAACTTTTTTGGGAAACGTTCTACGGAAAAGTTGTCTTCAAAAGAGTTGTTGTACAAATCATTGCGCATAATTTTTCTCGACTAAGCTTTTTCATATGAGCTACCAGTAAAAAGTTATGATTATTTTTTCATCAAAAACTAGTCAAGCTTCAAATATCAATATTCATTAGATGCCAGATCTATAAAAATGTATCCTATGCGGTTCCTGAGAGGTCATAATATAAGTAAAAATTTAAGAGAAAATTGGAAGGGTGTAATTTTTTTAACTTATTTAAATTAGTTTTAAAAATATCTTCAAAAAACTCAAAAACATTTCATAGCTCTTAAACGCCTTAACGTATTAACATACTTTCTTTGGCAAAATGATAGTATCAAATTAGTTCTACAAGTGTTCCATACATTGTCCATTCGAGAAATGAGACACACAAAAACTACAGCCGAAAATAGATTGCAGGAACAATTTTAATTATATATTACCAAAATAACCACTTCAATTGAGTTTGAGCAACTGAGGATTAAAGATACTGTGTAATATGGTTATTTCGAACTAGTTCGCCATGATAAATCTATGAACAGAAATTTTCATGATCTCGATAACCATTCCAACAAGTTGGTGCAAGTTAGTAAAATGCATATATTTTTATCCACATCGTGCCGAGACGCCTATGACACTGGCCCTTCTTTTTCATCCACTTGTGTACCCAATAGCCTGTAAAAACTGGAAAACGACGCACAATGAGTTTTGGTTCGAATAAATACAATCCACTCATTTTAACAAACTAATGATTTTTTTGGGTTTCAGGAAGTGCTTGGACTAACAACAATTCTATTTTCGGCTGTAGTTTTTGTGTGTCTCATTTCTCGAATGGACAATGTATGGAACACTTGTAGAACTAATTTAATACTATCAGGCAGTATGTTGATACGTTGAGGCGTTTAAAAGTTATGCAATATTTTTGAGTTTTTTTAAGGTATTTTTAAAACTAATTTAAATAAGTTAAAAATATTATACCCTTCCAATTTTCTCTTAAATTTTACTTATATTATGACCTTTCAGGAACCGCATAGGATACATTTTTATCGATCTGACATCTAATGAATATTCATATATGAAGCTTGACTAGTTTTTGATGAAAAAATAATCATAACTTTTTACTGGTAGCTCATATGAAAAAGCTTGGTTGAACAAAACTGTGCGCAATGATTAGTACAACAACTCGTCTGAACTCAAATGAAAAGCTAGAGAGGTGCTTTTTTCAGCAAAGTTGTTCAACATAAAATTTCTTGCAATTATATTGTACAACAAATTCATTTTTCAGTTCAATTAAGAAAGTTAGATTTCATATTTCAATCTAAATGAGGACCACCCTAGTAACATTTTTCATCAAAAGGAGCACCATTTGATTACAAACAACTTTTGTGAAGACACCAGCTACAAAAAAACTAATATTTGATAGTGAAAATATTTTTGTCACTGTAATTTCCCGTTTCGGACCATAGTGCAATGTTACTAAGTATGGACATACACGATGCATACATATCGTTTCAACATTAGGTAATTTTCACTAATCAACATATGTGATGAAAAAGATTTAAAGTATACACGAAAAGACTGAAATCAGCATTTTGCCACAAAAATTAATTGATTTACTGATTTTAGTTAGTTATATTTTGAGACAACTAAAATAATCTTACTTTTGTAATTTAGATTACTTAAATCTCATTTCCTCAATAATATTTTATTAGTTGAATTGGCTATTTTTTTAGTTGAATTCACCAAATAAACGTGCTGTCATTTTTTAGCCAAGGCGCACTTCGTTTCCATTCAATTATTTTTTAGTTGAATTAGTAAAATAAAATGTTATTTTCAACCAACATGAATGATTGAATTGGCTTCTGCAATCTGCAGTTATATGCCGCACTGTCACCGAACCGTCAACTGTCACCGTTAACACTGTAATGACTACTAGCCACTAGATGTCACACTACTACTGAAAAGAATTTTGAAATAATCAAAACTATGTTTTGAACAAATATAAATCTACCTGTTTTTTGTTTCGTTATAGCTTTGAACTGAAAAAACTACAATCATTTCTAATATAAGTTAGAAGATGCAACGAACTACGTTTGACATATACAATTAGAGTGCAACATTCGAAACTCGCTTCATTGTTCCACGTAACAACATTATTACACACAATCGGATCAAATGAGCACAAATTTTGAATAAATACACTTTATACTAAGAGTACTACATATCGGTTTATAAATTTAAATATGGATATACCGTAATACGTGCGAAAAACATCAAAACAATTTGCCAGCAGTTTCAACAATACTATCCTTTTAAGCTTTTTAATGTATTATTTTGCTTTGTCACTTCTCATGAGTGTTTGGCTTGCTAATAAAACAAATTTAATTTCTGTTTTTTGGCTATATTTCTGCAGGGATGGATGGATACACCCATATATGTAGTCAAGTTTTCTGATTTTAATCACAAAATTAGTTGCTAATTAGAATTTTTTGTTGGATTGAAGTTTTTCTGGTTTGTGTCCAGGATAGTCGCAAACTAAACACAATCTCTAAAAGCAAGAGTTTTTTCAGCAAAGTAAATTCAGAATTTCAACTAATTTAATAGTAATTTTAATTCAAAAACAGTAATACGAATTAGGCGCCGAGCTAATTTAGATCGTTCCGTGTATGAATATGACTAGAAGAAGTTCAACGCAGTAAGGCTTGAAATGTATCAAATTTGTTCGATATGTAGAGGTTCTATGAGAAGGTGAACCGCTCACGTAGCGGCTATACGCCACAGGCCTAAATGTGCAGAGTGGTAACCTTCTCACGAACGTACGTGAAGTGATCGACAGGAGGAAGCAGTACTATGACGAGCATCTGAATGGCGAAGCACAAAATACAGAGAACGACTCAGGAATCAATCTGGGTGCATGCTCAGCCGACGACAGATTCCCAGCACTTGATCTGTCGTAGATAAGTGAGGAGTTCGGCAAGCTGAGGAACAACAAAGCCGCGGGCAATGATCAGTTACCAGGCGAGCTGCTCAAAAATGGAGGAGAGGCACTGGTTAGAGCGCGGCACTGGATAATTTCTAAGATTCGGGAGGAGGAGATTCTACCGCAGGAATGGATGGATGGAGTGGTATGTCCCGTCTACAAAAAGGGTGATAAGCTAGACTGTTGCAATTACCGCGCAATCACATTGCTGAACGCCGCCTACAAGGTACTCTCCCAAATCCTTTGCCGTCGTCTATCACCAATAGCTAAGGAATTCATAGGGCCGTACCTAGCGGGATTTACTGGAGTTCGCGCCACTACGGATCACATATTCACGATAAGACAAGTACTCCAGAAGTGTCGTGAATACAACGTACCCACGCATCACCCATTCATTGATTTCAAAACGGCATACGGCATATCAGCCGTTCCTAACATGGAGAACAAACGCTGTTTTGAGCCGCCCCAGCATGGGGATCAGACGCTCGGGTAAGCTCACTCTCTGTAAAGAGAAGGCAAGCCCCCCTTCCCTGTCAGCATACGACCATGGTCCCACCGGGGTTGGTTACCCGATCTTTCCTATGGTTACTCGTACCCCAGCCGGCACCGCGGGGAGGTATTGATAGTAGTTACTGGACAAGAGGCTAAGAACCACATTGGGGCCTGAATTGAGCATTGTCCAGTCGTTTACCAACCAGAGTGATATGCTACTTCCGATTATCTGGGACGCTCTCAAGTCCCTTCGAATCTCGGAGAGGACTACGGAAATGTGGTGGACTCACTTGTATTTATATAAGTATTGACGGCTTTCTCAGTCCCAAATCACTAGGCAAACGATTTAATTCTTAAATTGGACTTAAATTGGACTCACTTGTGTCTTTTTCAATATTTCCTTAGAAGGAGTGCTTCAAAGAGCATCGAGCGAGGAGCGAGGATCGAGGATCGACACGAATGGCACGATCTTCCGAAAGTCCGTACAACTTTTTGGCTTCGCTGACGATATTGATATTGTTACACGTAACCTTGAAAGGATCACGGATACCTACATCGGACTGAAAGTTGAAGCTAGGTGTATCGGACTGGCCATAAATGCGTCAAAAACAAAATACATGAGAGGAAGAGGCTCTAGAGAAGAAACATTACGCCTCCCACCACACATATTGATAGACGGTGACGATAGCGAGGTGGTTGACTAGTTTGTGTATTTGGGCTCACTGGTGATCGCCGACAATGACACCAGCAGAGAAATCGAGATCGAGAAAAGTACGCCACCGCACGGAATTGACCATCTACAAAACGCTCATTAGACCGGTAGTTCTCTATGGCCTCGAGACCTCGACTATGTTGGCAGAGGACCAACGCACCCTTAGTGTTTTCGAAAGAAAGGTACTGAGGACCATCTATGGCGGAGTGCAGATGGAAGACGGAAAGTGGAGACGGCGTATGAATCACGAATTGCAACAGCTGCTACGGGAACCACCCATCGTATGGATAGCTAAAATCGAACGTCTACGATGGGTTGGGCATGCCATAATGTCGGACGACAGCCCAGTGAAAATGGTTCTTGAATATAATCCGACTGGTACAAGAAGAAGAGGAGCGCAGCGAGCAAGGTGGATCGATCAAGTGGATGGTGGTCTCAGATGCGTCCGTGCCTTTAGTGGCTGGCGACGAGCATCCTTGGACAGAGTTAAGTGGAGACGTATGCTTGATACAGCAAAGGACAGCTCTGGCTTATAGCTATTAGGTAAAGTAAGGTAAGGTTGATGTGTAGATTTTTCCAAACAGCACATTGAAAAAGGCGGGTGGGTAATGTCAGAGACATAACTAGATGTCGTGAATACGAAAACAACTGACATGTTCCTTAACACTTCCGAATATCAATTAGTTGATCAATTGTATGAAACTGTATGTAGAATTTGAAACGATGCACCTAAACTAAAGTACAGATTATTTACATTTAACATTCCGAAACACAAATATTATGAAATTACCAGTATAATTCTTTATAATAAAATAATGGTGGGTCTGAAATGAACCTTTTATGAAAGTGTTTGTGATGGAGAGTGATGAGTTGAATTCGAATTCCGATGGATGCCGCTGACGTCCGTCATCTAATTCCAGGCTGAACTGTTGTACGTGAGTGCGATACTGATATGGTTGGTGTAGGGGTAGCGTTTACAACCGATTATAACCTTCCAATAAAGAAAACATTCATTCGCTGGGTTGATCAATTATATAATAGGGATAATTCATTGAACGAAACTATCAATATGCTATAGGGATTCGTTTCTAGCATTCAGAAGGGTCAAATTGCGTAATTCTCTACGACATTAAACTCTGGAACATTTTTCGCGAAAACAAAGAAGGCTTCAATTGATCTCGATTACTGTGAATTTCACACAGCGAAAAGTGCACAAACCTAACCAAACCGTTCTAGATTTGCACTACACTGAGGATATGAGGATTTGCGAACAACAAATCCAAATAGACCTTTAGAAAACTTTCGAGGAATTAGAACGGCTGATTTTGTGTAATGCTCTCCACCGTTGTTTTTTCATCAATGCAAATGACTGGCAGCTGTGACGTAATCGCTCTTGTCGAAAGCGAAACTAGCTTTGCAAACGACACAAAATACATTTGCTCGCAGTGGCGATAGAATCCAAACTGATCCAATTTTTGTTAGGAGCTCTCTTTTTACGTGATTTCGTTTGTAGCTTTTTCACTAATGGGCGGTCCTAACGGCTATAAAAAGAGCCGCATACAGAATTTTAATGTCGATTACTTCATTTCGTATTTGCATAATTTATTGAAAGAAACTATCAATATGCTGTAGGGATTCGTTTCTAGCATTCAGAAGGACCAAATTGAGGAACTCACTAAGATATTCATCACTGTTCGGAACATTTGTCTCGAACGATTTGTTGTTCAGCAGCAGATATTTTGTTCTCTTCCTCAGAACGCGTTCTGATTGGTTGGTATTGACATGGGTCAACATGAGACAGGTTTTTCAATAGTGTACGATTGAAATACTTCAATGCTTTTGCTATGCACGTTTAAGTTGAAAAATTTTGATTCTATTGGTAGTTAGATTATATAAATCCCTTCACAGATCACTGAGCTATGAGCTTTAAAAATACGAGGAAAGTAAACGCGCCTTATGAATTATCCTCTTTGATACTCGTTTATACTAAACATTTCAGAAAAGTTTGGTTTTGAATTATTTGAGATTATGTCACATAACTGAAAATTTTATCATAAAATTGTGATCATATTTCCGATGGCGTGTAGCAAAAATTATGTTGTTTCGTTAGATACAACAAGAGATATTCACGATCAAAAACTTATCACTCTCTCGGAGGGTAAATTTTGAAAAGGCACCGCATGGTAAACTAAGTCGTAACTATCGATATCGGCTAAGTGATTACAAAGTAATGAATCATTGCAACCATGTTTTAATCCACCTAGTGGTGTGATGATTCCTTTCTCATTTTAATTTCTTCATATTACATTCTACCAACTCTTGAATAAAAACAATGATGTTCGTTCATGCATAGACCTGCAAATTTGCAGGTTTATGTTCAAATGAACACTTTTTTTTTTACTTTCTCATATGAAAGGTTGGACAATCACTTGAAAAAATGACTAACAAAAATAGTTTCTTATGCTATTCGACTCAATTCATCGAACTGACCAATGTCTGTGCGTACATGTATGTTTGTGTATGGGTCAAATAATCTGACTAGGTTTTCTCCGAGATGGATGAACCGATTTTGACAAACTTTGATTCAAATGAATGGTCTAGTGGTTCCATACAAAACTCCTGAATTTCATCCGGATCCAACTTCTGGTTCCGTAGTTATAGGGTAAAGAGTGTAAAATATTGTACACCGTCACCAACCGGGAAAACAAAAACTGTAAGAAAAATTTTGAATTGGACTCAAAACTACACCAATCGGTAACCGTTATCAGTAGACAACTAAACAAACCGACTCCGGCTCTCCTGTCTCCCGGTCTCTGGCTCCGGAAGCACCGGAAATAGTTGTCATATTTTCCAAAAAGGATTTCAATCACTTTTCTCAGCGATGGTCTCCGATTTGCACAAACTTAGATTGAAATGAAAGGTCCCACGGTCACATACGGAATTCCTGAATTTCATTCGGATCCGACTTCCGGTTTCGGAGTTATAATGGATAAAGTGTGTTAAATTGTACACCGTCACTGAAACCGACGAAATACAAACTGTAAAAAAAATTATAAGTAAGACTCAAAACTACACAAATCGATAGCCATCATCAGTAGGCAACTAAACAAACCGATTCTGGCTATGCTAATTCCCGGTTTTCGATTGACGACGGAGATAATAGTCATATGCTCTAAAAAGAGATCTTAAGCATTTTTCTCGGAGATTGCATAACCGGTATTCCAGATCTTAGGTTTCTACCACAAAATACTGCCTATTTTCGGATTCAAAAAAATTCAAGCCGTCGTTTAGAGTACGATGGCAAAAACGTATACAATCTTCAAAATTTGAATAAAAACTAGTAGAGTTTGTACGCCATGGTAGCTGGTGGCCGTGCGTACTGACTTCGATAATACCAGTTCAAAGCATTGTTTCATCCTGTATGTTATACTTTGGCATAATTATACCCCAAATTATAGGCATGATAAGAAACTTTTCCAAAAATCCCACAGTTATTCTGATTTTTTAGACAAATTTAAAAGATTTTTACTCTGTTTTTAATCGTCGCTCTATGACGGCTTTTAACACATTTTACCCAGTAGTTCTGCTACCGGAAGATGGAATCATATACATCTCAATAGCAATTTCTGGACCTATAATACCTGTAGTTTGAGCTTAAAATTGTGAAAATCGCTTCAGCTATTACTAAAAAATGAGAAGAGCTCAGTTTTGAAGTTTTTGACCAGTATTTCCGAATCGGTTTGTTTGACCAGCGACTGACATAACCTAAAAATTGAAATAGTATTGACCTAAATTTAAAAGAAATTTTCCTGTTTTAGTTTCGTTACTCTGAATGACGAAGGTTTTCGTCCACTATTTTGGGTACCATAGGAACCGGAAACTGATAATCGATTGATCTGCAGTCACGTACCCAGAGGGGGGGGCCGAGGGGCCTTGGCCCCTCCCGAAATCAAGAACCTATAATTATTTAGAATGTCTCAGACATGTGTTACAGAAATAACAAGACAGTAAACGTAATGAAATAGCAGTTCCAGAGGAAAAGTGTATGTTAAAAACAGCCGTAAAAGGCACATCGAGAATTAGGTACATAAGCAATCTTCAGTAACATTATTTTAAATCTTTGGGCCCCTCCCGAAATGAAATCTTGGGTACGGGCCTGTTGATCTGAAATCAATTTTTTCATCTACAACTAACAAGACTTACTCAACATACAAGACAAGACAAGTTTGTGAAAATTAATTCAGTGTGTAACAATATTGAATAAATAAATTAGCAACACAGTAGTGTTGAGCTAGAGCTTTATTTATTAGCATACTAGTAAGAGCTGAGTAAGAACACAAATATATTTTGTTGTCTTTAAATCTCGTGTTTTATTTTTGTCATTCAGACACATCTTACATGGTATCAGAAGTGGGGTACAAATGTTAGCTGTCTGAACAGTTCATATTTTCCTGAAAAAGGTTCTAGAAACATCGGGAGAAATTTTGTTGTATTGGTGAAGCATCATCGTGTTATGCAGTGCACAATAGCTGTCTGTGCTAGTTTCTGTGTGTTAGCCGAGCGACAAGGGTAAACAAACGAAACGGGGTAGACGAAAACATTGTGTGTGTGTGTTGCTATCAAGAAAATCAAAGGCGGCCGCAGCCCTTGAACTGTGAAAATTTAGTCAGCGAGTGGCCGAAATAGAAACAGTAGTTCCGTATTTACATGATCGCCAGCAACAAGAATACAGATGTGGAATGCAACAAGATTACAACATTTTGAGGCCCGTAGGAGAGCGTGGAGTGGATATATACAACACAATTTTACCCAACACTGGGGATGTCAACAGTATGTTCTATGTGGAACCGGTAAACGCTGATGATGATGATGCTGGTGAGCAAAATGTGCAACGTACGTTAGCAACGTACGTCACTGCATTCGCCTACCTCGAAAGAATGTCTCCATGGAAGCTTTTAATTTCAGCATGATCGTTCAGAAGGACAAGCAATCTTTCGCAGATTTTAAAACTGGTCTTTGCACCCAGCTGTCGTATTGTGAATTTAAATGTACTGCTTGCAGTGCTTCATATTCAGATCGGATGCTTCAGAATCGTATCATTATTGGTGTCCAAGACAAGAAGCTTTAACTGAAAGGGGAAGGATGGACCATTGCAGAGTGTAGTGGAAACTTGCAAAAATACCTTATTATGCACTTCGGTGTGGAGGAACCTGTCAACGGAACAAAAGAAGAGATAGTGGTTGTGAAGAGGGCGTAGTGTTACAATTATGGACAGAAGTACAAAGCAAAACATCGTTAATACGTGAGAAAAGTCAACTGCGACGTTTGTGGACGTCGTGACCACTTCTGAAAGGTTTGCAAGTTATCAAAATGGGAAGATAAAACAAATCGGAGCGGTCTCACAATGGATGACAACCCTAAGCAAACCAGAGAGGCTGTGCACAATATCAACTGGCATGAAACAGGTAACTGCAAAGCACGTTGTTTCCAACGGGATTGGAATCAAAATAAATCGAAGATAAAATTAACTAGTATATCTGATTTACGTTACAGAATAAATTCGAACTGCGGCATTGGCAGGATGTCACGCATCAAGTGGATCAAGTTATTAGAATGAAGATACCCCAGTGGTTTCAAACTGGACACAAGGCGGACGTAAGATTATTAAAGATTCCTTGCTGAATGATTCCTCCATGCCAAACGTTGTTGATTATAGCTCGAATAAAGTAAACATTCATGGTCGTATCTCCCTTCCCTTTTTCGATCCCGAGAAAATGGTTACTTATTACGCAATGTTCTTCGTTTCGTTTCGATTCCTTTGAGCCTGTTTTGGGACTCGAAACCAGTGTAGCTTTTGGTTTAAACAAACGTTTAAATGCTTTTAAGTGTGGTACTGAGCTCTCTGTTTATTATGAATTTTTAAAAAAGAACCGAGTGGTCTTTGAGGGCCTTGGGTAAATTCCCTGTAACATCATTCTCAAAAAAATTCGGTACCCAGACTTCACTACAAGAAGCGTATTTCTGTAAGGCTTCACGATCGCCTAAACGTTGAACCAACGTCTATGGTTGAACAAGAAGTTATTTTTCCTGTAGATTATCCGACAGAGTGGGTAAGTAACATGCAAATCGTTGAAAAACCAGGCGGTTCTTTCAGAATTTGTCTTGACCTTAAACCGTTGAATGCCGGCATAAAGAGAGAACACTTTTCAATGAACTTGCGTAATAGGTTTTGGAAAATGGAGCTTGATAATGGAAGCTCAGATTTGACCACGTTTATGACTCCGTTTGGCCGCTTCAAGGTTCCTTTTGGCATCAGCAGTGCACCCGAGATGTTTCAGAAGCACATGGTTCAGCTGCTAGGCGATATCGACGGGGTTAAATTTTTCGATGATATGTTATTTTGCGGAATAAATTCAAAGAACATGATGAGATTTTGACAAAAGTTCTTCAACGTGCTCGTGATAATAACATCAGATTTAATTCTTCAAAATTTAGTATCGCATTGATAAAGTGGAGTTCATTATTTCCAAGGATATTGTCTCCTCAGATTCATCGTATATACTAGCGATTGTGGCCATGCCTAGGCATTGCAATAAATCAGAAGTTTTAAGAATTTTTGGCTTTTTGAAGTATCTAGAGTAATTTATTCCTAATCGGTCTAAACGTACTACTAACCATCGTAATTTAATGAGAAATGACGGTGATTGGAATTGGACTGTTGGCCATGATCGTGAACTTCCATTACGAAAACTCCAATTTTGACGATTTTTGACCCGGAAAAACAAGTCGTTGTGTAAACGAATAGTTAAAAAGATGGCATGAGTAGCACTATCATGCAAGATGGTAAACCAATCGCGTTTGCCTCACAAACACTGTCAAAAAGTGAACAGAAGTGGGCACAAATTGAGAATGAGTTATTAGTCATTGTATTTGCATATGAAAAATTTCATCTTTATCTCTACGATAGAAGTTTCATTGTTCAATCAGAGCATAAACCTTTGGAGGCCCTGATAAAAAGGGGCATAGATGATGTTATGCCTCGACTTATGCGTATATTCCTGCATCTGTTGAAATATCCGGATATGGAGATTGTTTACACCTCAGGAAAACATTTACTTGTTGCTGATTATCTGGACGATGTTGATTTAGTGAAGAGTTGAGTGGCATGATTCACACGGTTTCTCAACAGGTTTGTTTGTCATCTGGTAATTACAAATATTACCTTAAAAAACATAAGAGTGATGATCATTATAACCGTGTTGTCAGTTACGTTGCGAATGGATGGCCCACCTATCAAAAGCTCGAGGATTTAAGTCAACTATTCTATAAGCATCGTAATTCGTTGCATTATGAGGATAGAGCATCGATTGAAAATCCCTACGGGCATTCAAAAATGTATTTCTAACTGGGTTTATACACCACATATATATATTGAAAAAACGCTGGCCTGAGCTTGATCGCGGTTTTTCTGGTCAGAGATGACCAAAGACTTAACTGAGCTGGTCAACAAATTTTTCAGTTTGTGAGAAGATTACTCGGAATTTGCAGAAGAACCGTTGGTACAACCTCCCGTATCGGAATATCCCTTCCACCGTATAGGCATTGATTTATATGAGTATGCTGGGTTTGATTATGTTGATGTTATTGGCGCGTACTCCGTCTACGTATTTCTAGAGAGACTACGAGCGAACAATACCTCACATGTAATAGAAATTCTGCTTGTATGGATACCACACTCAGGTTCGCTACACTCTACGTCCGTTTTGAGAATGGGTTTCACTCCAGCACAGTTGATCTTCAGTCGCCAACTCAAAACTCGTCTTCCGGTTTCAAGTGGACTGCTTGTTGCTAATAACTTAAGCAGTGATGCAGTTAGAGCTAAGATAATTCAAAAGCAATGAAATCAAAAACATTACGATCGCTCGGCAAAAGGATTACCAGTGTTGACTCAAGGTTTTGTTTAAGAAGAATGATAAGGAATGGCCTTACGGGGAAATCGTTAGATGTGTGGTCGTATGTGGTCAAGGATAGTTTCGGTAATCATTTCCACCGAAACCGACATATTATCACTCGTTCGATGAATGAAATTTTAATCCGAGTGATATGATATATGAAAAGCCGACATGTAAGCAAATGAGCTGTGCCAAACCAAAATCAACCCCCTAAGTAGCTCCAAGAACTGCTGTTTTCCTACCAAGTGTAACGAGCTCCCCTGCGGGAAAATCGCTATATGAGAACTCGTTTTGTCCGAGCACGAATACTCCGGTTCATCGTCATATTATGACACTGAACACGGTGGATGGGGAAGTCATTCTGAACCAGATGTCTCTAATGCCTCAGATTCTACAAATTCAGATCTACCGGCGAGTGATACCACTGAAAATTTATATAAAACTCGAAGCGGTCGAACTGTGCGACCACCGCATAGATTTAAAGTCTAGTTAGTATCCTTATCCTCATCATATTTTCAATGAATCATTAACTTAAACCAGACCCTGTCAGCTTGGAGCGTATTCAATTTTCAGTTCAGCAACGCCGTCGCATGGCATAACGTTCAACATATCATGCCAATTGTATGGATGCGCAGTGTTGCTATTTTAGCGCGAACGAATTTGACATTTCTCTCCCCTTCTTCTATGTACGACATTGGATGCGGACTTGCATGAGGGCGCCATACTCGCAAAAAATGATGTTGCCAATGATTTGTTCGGGAAATGTGAGAGCTGGATATCTTGTTAATATGATGTCTTTGCTTGAACCTTAACTTAACTTGAAAATAATCTCCATAATGACAAAATGGACAAAATATGGACTCAATGTTTTCTTATAGAGAACGCTGCCAATACTTGCATGTGCGGGATTTTGTATAAGGGATAGATAAAAGTTTGTGTTTATTTCACATTTTACTCAAATAATAATTCTTATTGCAATATCTGAATGAGTAAATGAATGAATGAAGCAATCTCAAAAAAGGCACAAATCGATAAGGGACTGATATGCGATTCAATCAAATATCACGAAATCCCAAGAGATCGTATATACTTTTTTTCATGAAATTACTGTGTATGTACAAATTTATCGATATACTACCACGTAAACTAAAATAATTTCGTTTTTTTTTCATTGCAGAGAAAAGTGACAGCGATGGTGAAGGAAACTAATTTGCATTATACGTTACGACAACATCAAAGTAATTGTTGCCTTCACATGCAACCCAAACTAACAAAATACTCAATGATATAATTCAGCATTCGAGGATAATATAATACATAGGGTCGTATGGAAATAAATGTAGTAAAGTCTGACTTGTATAATAACTTTCCAAAAGCAAAGTCCAAAGAGTTAAACACACTGTTGATTTGGAAAAAAAATCGAATTGTATAGTCCTTGCTGAAAAAAAAACAGTAGCGATGAGTGTCTCACCCTGTTTACAAATGCTATGTATACTTTACTGTGATTTACAATCACTTAAAATTATAAGAAATTTCACTACTTTGACACATGATGTCTCAAACCAATTGAATCTTTCAACAAGAAGAGCTTTTGTTATGTAGTAAAGTATCTTGTTTTGACAAGAACATTAACCACAATTATTATCACTGAAGCACTAACTTTTAATTCGCTTGTCAGTCCAGCGTAGCAAAAATTCCGTGCGACGCCAGATGAGCTGTTGTTTCCTATTCATCAATGGATGAAACCATCTTACATCACACATATTTTTTATCTTGATTGTAGATTACGTGCTTTAACAAAATTGAACATTTTTTACTTTCACTAACGAAGCTCATAACAAAGGAATATTTCTTGCTGTGTACGTATCAGGTAAATATTGTATGTTCATTAATCAGTGGGTTTAAAACTGAATGTTACATGATGGTAAAGTTTCGTATAATAATTTTAAGTGGTTAAAATATCGCATTAAAACTTGCATAACTTTTAAGTACTGTGAGCTTTTTTCTGCAAACATAATAGCCTCCGCTACCGAAACTCAAGCTTGCTACTTTTTATGCATACAACCCATTGTCCGTAGATTTACTCAGAGTAGCGATTAAAGTGAAACGTATGAAAAAGAATATTTACTGACTCAACTGTTCTTGAACGGTGTGTCTTTTGTTATGTTTAAAGTACATTTGTCTACTGTATTTTAGCTGAAGTAAAATTATGGACACACAATAAACAGATATTTCTAAAAACTGTCTTAAATTTTGGTAGTTAAAATTTGGCGTGATGACTTCCAAAATTCATCTGAAATTCTGATTACAATAAGGTGAGAGAAAATTATAATTCATTTTTGCCTTTCTCTATAGAAAAACATTAGAATTGCTGGGAATGTCTGTGTGTGTGTGTGTACGTCTGTGTATTTGTGCGTGTATATATGTGCACATTTTACAAAATTTTTGAACGCGCAGTTTTCTCAGAGATGGCTAAACCGATTTTAACAAACTGAAGCTCGTTTGAAATCTACTATTGGGCCATTCATCAAGTTTGAATTTCAAATGTCTGTGACTTTTGGTTCCGGAGATATGATGACATAAGTGACGTAACCGACGAATCGCATTATTTTTTACCGCGCAAGTTTGTCGGAAATGGCTTAACCAATTACAACGAACTTAGACCCGTTCGAAAGCTTTTGTTAGGCCATTGATCAAGTTAGAAGATCAAATGGCTGTGACTTTTGGTTCTGGAGATATAATGGTATAAGTGACGTAATCGACAAAACACGGTGTTTTTTACCGCTCTAATGTATATTAGTCTGCCAATATTTTGGCAACACCTCTAATTTCGTAAAGCGCTATTGCTTAAAAGTTTAAGCACCTTGGAAAAAGTTCCCATGCAAAATTTGAGCTAAATCGGATATGGGTAAGGGGTGCTACCCGGCGGGTCAGGTTTGCAAATTTTCGATCTTGAAAAATCACCATAGAAACGTTAGAATTGCATGAAACGTCGAGATTTAGTGTCATTTAAAAAAAATTTTTTTTTAAGGAATCGACTTTCTGGGACTTTTTTCGAGATAACACTAAATTTCAACGTTTCGTGCAATTCTACACGGAAAGAAATATTTTTCTGCTATCATGATTAGAAAATCATGAAACCAATCATTTTAACTTTCCATGAAACCATGAGCAATAACTCTTCTCCCATGAAAATTAATCATGGTTCGAAAATGCGTTACTTTTGGAATGTTTTTATTTCAAATTTCGTAACGCTCATTTTCTCTATTTTTGTGTGAGAGAATCCACGATAAAACAAATAAAAAGAGGAACGAAACTCTTATGCTGTATTTGACGTGAGAATTCTACTTGGACAAATGGATATAAACATCCGCTCTAAGGAACAACTTTTTCCTCGTCATCCGTTTGGCTGAAACAAATTTCACGAAGAATGCACCCTTGTCTGGTATGGCTCGCATATTTAATCGGTTTGATATAATATTCGATTTTCGTCTATCTCGTGATACTCTCAAACGTTTATTTAATGCTTTTTTTAATTTCATCTAATGTAGGGGCAATAATACTGACGAAGGCAACATTAAATGCCTGTTGCTGGTGTCAGTTGCGTGGAGAAGCATACAACAAAGAAAAACCCGCGATGGCCTTCCGGCGAGAAAGAGAATTGAAAAAAGAACCTAACGAGCCGCCCGGGAAACCCTCGTCACGAAGAATCTAGCAAGAAATACGAATCGGGCGAATGCAGGACGAAGATTTGCAAACTCGTAAGTTCGATATCATAGCAAAGCAAGAACTTTGTTAGACAGAGCAGAGGGTGTGGATAAGAGGGCACCGAGCAGTTACCTTTTAACAGAGCGGTGGTACATCTTGTGCACTAAGAACTGGCTTCATAGTGCTGGGCAAGATGCACCAGTGCGTGATTGAATGGGAACCAACCAGCGACAGGATAAGTGTGTTGTAGAGTAAAACCTTTTAAAGAATACAGGATGATTAATCCGACTTTTGTGCCTTTCCATACAAATGGGTGTTAGGAATATGACAAATCGACCGTACAGGTATTTAGCAACAATTAAGTCTTCGGTTTTGGTGATCAAATAAATAAGAACGACTGTTATATACTGCCCGACGTTTCGGCCACTGGTTGTTTGCACAGTAAAACATCTCTTCTGTCACTATTCTAAAATATTTAAAACATATGTGCGATCACAAAAACTGTTCACATACTTACTTACTCTCTCAGTCGTAGACCACGCGGGTCTCTGCTGTATACAGGAGGCGTCTCCATTCAACTCGGTTCATGGCTGTTCGCCGCCAGCCTCGGTAACTGCGAAAGGTCCTGCTGCGCGCCTCTTCTTCTTATACCGGTCGGATCATTATCGAGAATCATTTTAACCGGGTTGTTCTCCGACATTCTAACAACATGCCCGGCCCACCTTAACCGCCCGACCTTGGCCGTTTGGGTTGGTTCTCCCAGCAACTGGTGCAGTTCATGGTTCATTCGCCTTCTCCACGTACCATCTTCCATCCGCATTCCGCCGAAGATGGTTCGCAACACCTTCTGTTCAAAAACACCTAGTGCGCGTTGATCCTCCGCAAGCATTGTCCAGGACTCATGCCCGTAGAGGATAACTGGTCTAATCAGCGTTTTGTAGGTAGTTAACTTCGTACGACGGCTAATTTTGCTCGATCGAAGCATCCTGCGCAGTCCAAAGTAAGCACGATTTCCTGACAATATGCGTCCCTGAATTTCTCTGCTGGTGTCATTATCGGCAGTCACCAGTGAGCCCAAGTACACGAACTCGTCGACCATTTCGATTTCATCACCACCAATCAGAACTCGTAATGGGTTGCCGACGTTATCTTCTCTCGAGCCCCTGCCTTTTATGTACTTTGTCTTTGACACATTGATGTCTAGTCCGATCCGCTTGGCTTCAGCTTTTAGTCCGATGTACGTATCTTCCATCTTCTCAAAGTTGCGTGCTATAATATCAATATCATCAGCGAAACCAAGTAGCTGGACGGACTTTCTGAAAATCGTGCCACTCGTGCCTATCCTCGCTCTTCTTATCACACCCTCCAAAGCAATGTTGAAAAGCAGACACGAAAGGCCATCACCTTGCCGTAGCCCTCTGCGAGTTTCGAAGGGACTCGAGTTTATCCCCGATACTCGAACAACGCACATCACTCGATCCATCGTATCCTTGACCAATCGTATCAGTTTGTTCGGGAATCCGTAGTTGTGCATGGTTTTCCATAGCTGTTCTCGATCGATTGTGTCGTAGGCTGATTTGAAATAGATGAATAAGTGATGTGTGGGCACATTGTATTCGCGGCACATTTGCAACACCTGGTGGATAGCGAACACTTGGTCCGTGGTAGCACGTTCGCCCACAAATCCTGCCTAATATTGTCCCACGAATTCGTTTGCAATCGGTGAAAGTCGACGGCATAAGATTTGGGAGAGTACATTGTAGGCGACGTTCAGCAGAGTTATCGCGCGGTAATTGCAGCAATCCAGCTTATCGCCCTTTTTGTAGATGGGACACACGATTCCTTCCATCCATTCCTCCGGTAAAATCTCGTCGTCCCAGATCTTGGTAACGACCGAGTGCCGTGTTTTAGTAGCTCGCTTGGTAGTTGGTCAATGCCCGCGGCCTTATTACTTTTCAACCGGCTTACCACCTCTTCCACTTCTTGGAGGTCTGGGACCGGCAGTCTATCGTCCTCCGCACGCGTTCCCAAGTTCGTTTCCGCGCCGCCACGTTCGTATTCCGCCACATCGCCATTGAAGTGCTCGTCGAAATACTGCCGCCACTTCTCGATCACCTCACAGTCGTTCGTGAGAAGATACCCGTTGGTGTCCTTGCACATATCGGCCTGTGGCACATGGCCTCTGGGCGAACGGTTCACCTTCTTGTAGAGTTTCCTTGTGTTATTAGCACGGAACAGCTGTACCATCGCTTCGAGATCTCGGTCTTCCTGTTGTCGCTTTTTTCTACGGGATACCGAGTTTAGTCTGTTCCGCGCCTGTCTGTATCGCTCCTCGTTTGCTCTCGTCCGGTGTTGCAGCCTATTCGCCCAAGCTGCATTCTTCTCGGCCACTAACTGTTCACATTCGTCGTCGAACTAGTCGTTCCTTGCGTTCGGAGGCGCCGTACCTAGCGTTGCTGATGCAGTTCTACCTATAGCAGAACGGATGTCTCTCCAGCCATCTTCAAGAGTAGCTGCACTCAGTTCGTGCTCGCATCTCAGCCAACGCAGTCGAAAATCGTTTGCGGTCGAAGCAAAAGAAACAAAGACAATACAGTGCAGTGAACAATAGAGTGTACGGAATGGTCAAATACGATTTAACAAAGCCTGAAACTTGGCCAACAAGGCCAAATTCAATTTGTATAGATTTCAAGCGTTGCAAAGTTAGACCAGCAGCAAATGAAATTGAAATCTTACTTAAAGAACGAATGCATTTAGACGCTAATAATGTAACTGAGATTCAATTCAACAAGGCGTCTAACTGTGTGTACATTATGTTTAAACGTGAAAGCGATGCAATTGCATTCGCTTCGGTTAACAACGAGGTGCACAGCGTTGAGTGTGACAACATTAAATACAAAATTCCTGTGCACATGGTGGACAATGCCATACAAGTACGCGTGCATGACCTTCCCCCGCAGTCCAGCGATGAGTATGTTCGGAAAAGTATGTCGCAGTACGGTGAAGTTCTTTCCATCGAAAGGGAAGTATGGCGGAATTTTTTTCCGGGTATCCGGAATGGCGTGCAAGTGGTACGTATGCAACTACGTAAAGCAATTCCATCTTACATCATTTGTAATCAAGACGGGAAACATCCGTGTAAAACGCTGATTGCGTATGAAAATCAACTGGTTACATGTCAGTTTTGTGAACAACCTGCACACTACGGTAAACCTTGCACTGAAACTGCGAAAAGAACATCTTCAACAAAAGACAAGGTCAACCGTTCAACAACGAAAACTAGTGAGCGTAGTACTCCTGTTTCACCATCAAACCAACCAACAACTGCAACCAATGTGCAACAAGGCGCTTCTACAGCAACTAGCAACGAGCTCAAGACTGCGAACAACAAGGAAAACGAAAAGAAGACGAAAATCAACAACAAAATTACCGATGCGGCAATGGAGGACGAGACGAGCCACGAACAAAGTGCCCCTCAACCCTCGCAGAAGGGAAATGGAAGCTCTTCTCCTCCTAGAAAAAGAGTGACAACGAGATCCACTTCGAAAAATTGTTTATTTAAAAAATCGGCTAATTCGGCCACGTAAAGCTTGTACGCAAATAGGCCTGAATAAAAAACATCTTTTAAATAAAAAAAAAGAGTAGCTGCACCAAGCTTCCCTGTCAGCATACGACCAAGGTTCTACCGGAGTTAGTTACCCGATCTTTCCTATGGTTGCTCGTACCCCAGCCGGCACCGCGGGGAGGTAGGGATAGGAGTTACTGGACAAGAGGCTAAGAACCACACTGGGGCCTGAATTACGCATTGTCCAGTCGTTTACCAACCAAAAACTGTTCACATATATTAAATCAAATGATTTCCTACGTTTCAATAATAACGTTTGATTTAAACATTCACCTATTTTACTACAATGCACTACTTAACGTCACTTTCAAGGATGGTAATGAGATGAGATTAAGTTAACTTATTCGCGTGACTGAGCTTGAGCCAGAATGGCGAGATGATACTTTATCATTGTGTTGTGCTTTTGATCTAGAGATTTAAGAGTGTCTAGTATTAACATCTTGATCAACTTGATCAATGTCCCTCAAATAGCTTGTCTGTCACTTTCGGTTCCGGAGATATAAAGGTATAAGTGACATAACCGAACAAACCCATTATTTTTACTGCTCAATTTTCTTATACTTTGCAGAACCGATGTTACCAAGCTTGGGTATTTTTGGAAGCCACTATTGAACCATTGGACAAGTCCTTTTCGTTACCGGAAATATAATGGTAAAAGTGACATTACCAAAAAACGCGTTGTTTTTTTACCGCTCAGTTTACTCAAAGATCTCTGAAACGATTTTCACAGGTTCGTGCATTTTTGAAAGCTGTTGTGTATGGCGGAACACATTGTAAGCCTTTCTAGCAGTTACTTTATACGGAACTCAGCCATACACTTTAGCACATTTGATCTTATGATTTGGTGCATCAACACTCATCTCTTTAAATTTTATGAGCGGGACCGATACGATCTAAACTATGCTCGATATCGATAACGGTCAACAGGACTTCAAACACTTGAAATACTTGAATTACTTACTGCGCATAGCAAAGTAAGGCAATGATAATTCTTAGTTAAGAAGGGACTTTGCACAAAATTGAACGCTGTGTGTTGTAACGCCAATAATCATGAGAGGGTAGTCCCTTGAATGGCTTAGTTCGGTACTGATTATGATGGTGGTGAAATTACGATGAATTAGGCATCCATGAATTTGTAGTATGAATCAGCATTGCAACACATAGTAATATGTACTTATGAAAAGGACAAAGTGACGGAGGAATTATACCATCATGAGATGAATTTCTTCAGAGGATACAACGGCCAATATAATCTACACCAGCAGTGATGCTCTAACCTAAGGGGCGATGATCTTAACAGCTGCTGCAGGAGCCTACATCTTAGGCGAAGCGGTATACAAATTGAACAGAAAGGAAAGGATCGCAGAGCAAGCAGCCAGAAGGATCGCAGCTAGTAGAGTATAAAGATAAGTGAAAAATTTTAGTTTTATTTCATTTATTAGTATTATAATAACAATAATATTATTGTTTATATGAAAAAAATATTCGATAAATATATGTTTTGAAAATACACATTCAAAAAAATGAAAAATGTAGTCTAGGAAAGATATTATTGAAGACATTTTAATGAAATTGATTGATAAGTAGCAAAATTTTTTAAAACCAAAAAATATATACAAATTTTGCCGAAGCAGAAAACCACACATTTAAGTTATCGCACGGAGAACCCTTCGATCATAAAATTGCGATATCGCAGTTTTTGATTTTTGCGATAGTTGATTTAACTAATTTCTTTTTGATTCAACCAATATGGTTTTTGATTTGCATATATTCAAGAAGTTGAAAAATATGTTGTTTTGAATGCTGTCAAATGCCGGAGATAGTTGAAAGCAAAACAATAATCGCAATGCAAAATCAACAACTTTTTTAGTTGAAATATGTTCGCGTCGCTTCAAAATGTTAATGAAAACAACATCGATGGTTAAAGCGTTTGGTGAAATTGTGTTCATTCGATTTGAGAAATTTATGATTCCATAGCAGATGTTTATCTAACAGCGGTGTTGTGATAAAGTTAACCTTGTTTAAGATGAAAAAGATTTGGTGACAAATTAGAAAATGTTAATGAATGATCATCTCGTAATCTTTCAGGTATGCGCAAAAATTTTATACTTCAAATTCGAACATTAATTTACTTCCAGCAGACTGTTTTACTTCCAGCTGTTTGATACCGATGATGATGTTCATTCATTATCAATAAAACGCTTTTTAACATGAATTTAATTTATAAAAGTAACAGGAGCGAAGGGTTTCAAACACACAGAACGCGCTGCGATTGAATGGCGCGTTTAAATTGCCGTCGCAAAATTCCAATTCCCAGCGGTTGATGCATCCAAGCTCATATAAATTGACTAAAATTATCAGTGCATAACTTTAGTTCAACCGTTTGAAAGCATCATCTTCCAATACTCGTTTTAGGTAAATTTAATAATTTCGCTAATTTACTCACCCCTCCGGTCACTTTTGCTGATTAAAAACGTTTTTCTACATCAATCATTTCCGATCGAATCAGAAGTATTTTATTAGAATCAATCAATTACAAAAATCAAAATCACTTAGAGATCAGATCAGTTCTGATTTTGTAATGATAATTTATTCCAACTATTTGCAATGTCTAAAACAAATAAAACCGATTTATTTTTCAACTAATAGAATTTTGTTTCAATAACAACACCAGTTATTTCAACTAAAATATTTGTTGAAATTGAAAGGTATGTGTCCTCACTAATTGACAGCATTTTTTTTCAAATAGTTAAATTAGTTGTTTCAACCATCGTTTCTGCTAATCGAAAAACAAAAATGACAGTTGAGTTAAAACAACAAGTTAGTTGTACCAAATTTTAACCAATCGAATTTAGAAAATCAACTAATATTCTGGTTGAAATGGGATCGCGGGTGGTTCCGTGCGGTATAAGTACGGATGTGTAATGTCAGAGACATAACTGGATTTCGTGAATACGAATAAAACTGGCACTCTTTTTTGACCTTCCGAATATCAATTAGTTAATCGATGACGTGAATTGTGCAAGCTTCCCCCTTCTTTATTACTAGAATTTGAAGCGGTAAACCTTAACTAAAGTGCGACCGATGTCCAAAAGAGAGCACGACTTGAGTGTTTGAGGTTGTGTACCACTTAAAAAGTCTGCTTTCGTTACTGGCGATTGCTGCTCCTGACGACCGAAGTTCAAATGAGAGCACGACCTGAGCGTTTGAGGATTTGTACCACGCAAAAGATTTGTTCTCATTACTGGCGACAGCTGCTCCCGACGATCGAAGTTCAAATGAAAGCAGGACGTGAAACGCTCTATACATGGTTTGTTCTTACTAATGTTGCTGGGAGAACGTCACCTCGACATTAAGTTCCGTCTGAAGCACTAGAAGAAATGAACGATTTTCATTTTTTTTGCATAAATATCTGTTTATTAATCTTATTTTTGTGTATTACATCAACGTTTTACAATACAAGTGTTCTGACCCTTTGCGACCAGCGCCAAAGATGAAGAAGCAGTACGTCCCCCGGCCGTATTCATTTCGTGACGTTGAGGATAGTATTGAATCATTCGGCGCTGAGGAGGGTCAAGACATAAAACTTTGGCTCCGACAGTTTGAAGAAATATCAAATGCTGCCTTTTGGAATGATGATCAAAAACTTATCATGCTTCGTAAAAAGCTAACAGGAACGGCGAAACGATTTATGTTCAGTGTTCACAATATAGAAACATTTGCTAAACTGAAGTCATCCCTAATTTCTGAATTTGCCCCTCTCGTGTGTTATTGTTATTATATTGTTGACGGCGTAACGAACGACGAATATCACCGCTCGATGTTGTACGTTGCTCGTACCATAAAACAGCTGAAGGAAAAATTGCTCACATTCGAGAAAGCACAAGCGAAAACCGACAAAGAAGCGAGACAACCGTGAAAAATCCAAACAGAAGAAATTTAAGGACACTGCTTTAAATGTGGCGACCCTACGCACGTCGCCAGTGACTGTCCGCAGAAAGGCGGAGGACCGAAGCGTTTTTTGTGTAACAGTTTTGGACATTTGTCGAAAGAATGTGCCAAACAGCCGAAGATCGTAATGCGAAGAAAAAGATTGCGAAAGTAAACACCATCGCAAAAATAAATCAATCACAACCAAGTGTCAGTGTGAAAATAAATGATCGTCAATTGCACGCAATTGTTGATACGGGAAGTGGAGTTTCACTGATACGAAAAGACCTGATATCAGATATTGAAAAAGGAGGATCCAGTGTTAAGCAATCCGATATGAAAATTCGAGGATATGGCGGAAAAGTGGAAATAGTTTGTGGTGAAATCGAACTATTGACAGAAATTCGTAGTGAATTATTCAATATTCGTTTCTATGCTGTGCCGCGGGATGCGATCGATACGAAAATTTTAATCGGCATGGATTTCCTTGATGGTGTTTATTATTCAATAACACCGGACGGCGTACGTATCGAAAAACGTCTTACTGAAGCTGCGAAAGAAGATGTTGATACGAAATGGATTCGATGCATCGAAGAATACAGTGATAGTGAAATAACAGTACCACATCAATATCGTTCGAGAGTAATGGAAATCATCGAACAATATCATCCGGAAGAAAATGTTACTGCGAAAAATCCTTTAACGATCAAAATGTCAGACAAAAAAGTAGTGCGTCGTATAGCTTCGTTGGAAAAGGAAATTGTGCGAAATCAAATTAATGAATGGCTTGATAGTGGTATCATACAAGCATCCGATAGCGAATATTCCAGTGCAGTTGTGGTAGTACCAAAACCCTTCTTAATCCACCTAGTGGTGTGATAATGCCTTTCTCTTCTTTCATAACAGTCTCATGAAAATATGTTTCACACATTTTTAAAATAATTTTAGACGCCAATTGATTCAGATTGATTCGAGTAGTTCACAAAAGCATGCTTCAGTGTTTATGTCACACAGTCAGTTTTTCCAAACTAGTGCTTGACATTTGCGTTGACTATTTGTATGAGAACAGTGATGATAATCTAAAAAAAGCCTTCTTAGTTCACTTAGTGAAATTTTCATATATCTTGAAAAATCACCATAGGGGGAAATTTTCGAAATCGAAAAAAAATTGCTGATGCCAAAAGGCTTAGAATTGCATGAAACGTCGAGATTTAGTGTCATCTCGAAATAATTTTTTTTTGAAAAAAGTCCCAGAAAGTTGATTTGTTCAAAAAAAATTTTTTTTTGAGATGACACTAAATTTCGATGTTTTATGCAGTTTTAAGAGTTTTGGCATCAAAAAAATTTTTCGATTTTGGAAATTTCATGTACTCCCCCCTATGGTGCTTTTTCAAGATCGAAAATTGTCAAACCTTTACCACCGGGCAGCACCCCTTAAGCATGTCCGATTTAGGTCAAATTTTGCATGAAGGCTTTTTTCGAGGTGCTTAAACTTTTGAGCACTAGAACTTAACGAAAATTGAGGTGATCCCAAAATTTTGGCACCCTTATATATTAGAGCGGTAAAAATCAACGTGTTTTGTCGGTTACATCACTTATACAATCATATATCTGGAACCAAAAGTCACAACCATTTGATCTTCGAACTTGATCAATGGCCCGACAGTAGCTTTCAAACGAGCCCAAGTTTGTTAAAATCGGATCAGCCATCTCTGAGAAAATTGAGCGCGTTCAAATACAACGCTTTTTGTCGGTTACATCACTTATACAATCATATCTCCGGAACCAAAAGTCACAGCCATTTGATCTTCGAACATGATCAATGGTCCGATAGTAGCTTTCAAACGAGCCCAAGTTTGTTAAAATCGGTTTTGCCATCTCTGAGAAAATTGAGCGCGTTCAAATACAACGCTTTTTGTCGGTTACGTCACTTATACAATCATATCTCCGGAACCAAAAGTCACAGCCATTTGATCTTCGAACTTGATCAATGGCCCGACAGTAGCTTTCAAACGAGCCCAATTTTGTTCAAAGCGGTTCAGCCATCTCTGAGAAAATTGAGCGCGTTCAATTATCTTCGAAAAGTGCACACACACACACATGCATACACACACACAGATCTTTTCCGATCTCGACGAACTGAGTCGAATGGTATATAACACTATGGGTCTCCGAGGCTCCGTTCGAAAGTCGGTTTTTCCAGCAATTCTAATACCTTTCTATAGAGAAAGGCAAAAAGGATGGCTCACGTCGTGTTTGCATTGACTTTCGCAAAGAGAACAAAAAGGTAATCCGTGATAACTTTCCGATGCCTTATGTCGAAGAGCAAATAGATCACTTATGCGGTGGAAGAGTTTTTACGACGCTTGATTTGAAAAACTCTTACTTTGACGTGCCAGTAAAGGAAAGCAGCAGAAAATACACGGCCTTCGTCACCAATGAAGGACAATACGAATTTTTACGTGCTCCTTTTGGATGGTGCACTAGTGGTAGTGCTTTCGGAAGATTTATAAGCGAGGTGTTCAAAGAGTTGATATATGACGGCACGGTAGTAATCTTTTTCGATGATATGATTATACCTTCCGCGACGGAAGAAGAGGGACTTGAAATGGTAAAAAAGGTAATAGGTGTTGCCGAGAAAAACGGGTTAACGTTTAACTGGAGGAAATGTGCGTTCCTCCAACGTCGGGTTGACTACATCGGTTATACTGTCTCCGACGGACGGGTCGAACCGGCGTCCGGAAAGATCGAGAAAGTCAAGCGATTCCCTCAACCGATCAACGCTAAACTGCTGCAGCGTTTCTACGGTTTAGCGAGTTACTTCAGGAAGTTCAACCCATCCTTCGCTGACATTGCTCGCCCGTTGTTAAACCTATTGAAAAAAGAAAGTACATTTGTGTTCGATGAAAAAGTAGCAGCGTCTTTCGATCAAATCAAGAATATTCTTACCAACTACCCAGTTCTACGAATATTTCAGCCAAATGCTGAAACAGAGGTTCATACAGACGCCATCAAGATGGCATTAGCAGGTATTCTGATGACGATGGTAAGTTTCATCCATGCTACTACTACAGTCGTTTGACGAATTCCGCCGAGCAAAATTATCATTTGTATGATTTAGAGGCCTTAGCAGTGATTGAATCGGTAAAAAAGTTCCGTTGCTATTTGCTTGGTCGAAAATTTAAAATAGTAACCGATTGTATGGCGTTCAAGGATTCTATGTTGAAGAGGTGAGTCAATTCCCGTGTTGCCCGCTGGGCGGGTATTTTAGTAGAGTTTGAATATACCGTTGAACATAGATGCCACATGTAGACGCGTTATCTAGGGCAAACGTTTTGACGATATCAGCTACTGTGAGCTCTATGATGCGAGCGGCACAGAACGATGATGAGAAGGTAAAAATAATTAAAGATGTGCTGGAACAAGGAGGTACAGTTGAAGGTTATGTTCTATCGAATGGAGTGCTTTACAGGGTAAATGACGGTGTTCGGCGACTGTACGTGCCAGAAACCATGGAAGTGGAAGTGATACGTTCGTCGCATGATCAAAGCCACTTTGGCGTGAAGAAAACGCAGGAGAGGATAGAAAGCGATTATTACATTCCCAGAATAGACGGGAAGATAAAGCGGTGTATTGCGGCATGCATTCCCTGTATCGTTGGCGAGAAGTAGCGAGGTAAACCTGAAGGCGAACTGCAGCCGATACTTAAAGGTGACATACCGATGGATACCCTTCATGTCGATCATCTAGGTCCAATGCCGTCTACAAGATAGTCTTATAATTTCATTCTGACCGTGATTGACGCTTTTTCGAAGTATGTATGGTTGTTTGCTACGAAATCGACAGCTGCGGATGGATGTGACCGTGGAACGGCATTTACTTCGAAGTAATTTAAAAAGTTCTGCGATGATGAAGGGATTGATTTACATACAATTGTTACTGGTGTCCCTCAAGGAAACGGTCAAGTTGAGAGGGTACATCGTATCATAATACCAATGCTGACAAACTTGTCCGTGACGAAGCCTGACGAATTGTTCAAACATGTTATTCCAGTTCAAAAATATCTGAGTAACAGTTGGCAGCGAGCGGTACAGACTACGCCGTTTCAGTTGATGCTTGGAGTGAAGATGCGGAACAAAGAGGATGAAATTCTTCATGAACTGCTTGATAAAGAGTATCGCGAACAATTCGAAAAGAACGATATGGACTACGAAAAATGGCTCGCGAAGGAATCATGAAGATCCAGCAAGAAAACCTGAAATATTACAACTCCTCGCGTAAACCGACGAAAGGATATCGAGTAGTCGACGTTGTAGCGATTCCTAGAACCCAATTCGGAGTCGGCCAGAAGATGAAGCATCGTTATTTTGGCTCATACGAGATTGTGAGCGTTTCACCCAACAATCGCTTTGAGGTTAGAAAGCTTGACGACGCAACGGAGGGACCGAAGAATACATCGATCGCTGGAGACTATCTGAAGCCGTGGGCACTTCCGGGCCGGAAGTGATGTCAGGAAAGGCCGTGTGGAAAAAGTGTTCTATTTGTATCTTCTTCTTTCAATATAATTGGTTTTATTAATTCAGTGAAAATGTTTGAAAAAAATCTAAGTCCATTAAAAGAAAACGAATTGCAGCTTCAACCAATTCTATTCATTAAATAAACTTTTTTTATGATTTTGTTACTATTTCAATAAAATAATGGCGCGTTTTATCCATAGCTTGGGTAGGTAGGCAGCTGCGAATAAAAGATAAAACAAAATCGAAATTAGTCGTAGTTATTCGTCTATCCACATCGAGTGTTATTCGTCTATCCACATCGAGTGTTAGATGACGAAATGAACGATTTTCAATCAAAGTTTACCTTTTATAGATGTCTAGTAGATAATCGGAACTGACTACCTCAAAACCGTCGTCCGGGTGCGAAAAAGGCGAGCAAGCGTAATGAGTTTTCCTCATTGTTTCTAAAAAATTTTAGAAAACTTTGTATTTCAGTTATTTATGGATGTTGAAAATTTATTAACAAATTCCTGATCATATTTCCGATAGCTTGAAGCAAAAATTATGCTGTTGGGTTAAGTACATCAAGAGATACTCGCGATAAAGTTCTGACCATTGAATACGATGGCTCACCGGAAAACCTAACCAGCGTGATCGATGCTTTAGACATCATCCGAAAGCTACCAAAATATAAGTCAGGTTCAGGCACGAAATCCGAACAGCAATAAAAATATATAATTGCGAAATAAACTATAGAAACTTTGTCATCCTAAAACTGGACGTGTACAGCAAACCCATTACACTTATAGTGGATACGGGAGCCGACATATCCATCCTTAAAGAAAATACCCTTAACAAAGACGTTCTGATCTATACGAGCGACAATTGTATTATAAATGGTGTTACCAAAGGAAAAATTTAAACCGAAGGTACCAAATATGCTAATATCAAACTAGATAACCATTTACTACCCCAAAAATTCCAAATCGTTAAAAAGGATTTCCCTATTTTCACAGATGGAGTTCTCAGTCGAGATTGCCAAGTACAATATGGATGTAATATATGCCTTAAAACATTACACAAAGAATTTAACACAGAAAATATACCGTTTAACACTAAACAACATTTTATAGAACTGTGTAATAAGTATAATGTAATATAACAAATTATCCCATCCATGATCAATTCTAAGTACAGTTTACATTCAATCCCACACCAAATGTGACATTTCCACGTATTTGAATATCCCGGTCATAAATCTTACAGGAATGCGCGTATCGCATTTACCTCGACCTAAGTCCACAGCTAGCAATATATTTCGTGATTGCCTGCCCTGCACAAAGCGGAGGTCGATAACCAAATCTATGACATCACAGCTGGGCCACAGCTGTGAACGTTTTTACCAGTCCTTCTCCATTAGTATGACATTCTCTCCCTCTTAATGGTTTTTCCGAGTTCTTCCGCTCCAGGTACGTCCGGTAAGAAACGATAAGTTACGGTAAGAATAATTGTACGGCTAGAGATAAGTAGAAAGGAAAATACACATTCATAATTAAAAACGTGATTAATCCACCTACCAGTGAGATGATACCTTTTTTTTATCAATACGCATGTGTTTTTGCATGGATATTCTTAGGTGTTTTAGTTCTCATGATATTATTTTAATAATCGTCGTTTTAAACGGCAAATTGAGATTTTAATCACTCATTACCCTGTAATGTCGAAACTGCAAATCGTATCGAATTTCAATCTTAACGTGTGACAATCGATTGAACATTCCATGAGATGTCGAAGTAAGTTCCACTTTAGAGTTTTTCGTCATTATTTATGGTACTTCCAGAGCCGGTATTCAAGAATTAGCATAGCCCAAAATGATTCGAATGGCCATACATTATTACGCCAAACAATTTACATGAAATTTATAAACTCATCATCTGTAATTCCAGAATCGGATAAAATTCACCAATTTTGTATGGGACCTTAAGTCCTGTAATATTTGTTTTTGAAGTTCAATTTGGTCTTTTTTGAGAAAACGATTGAGCTTTGAGAATCGATTCGATACTGGAACCGGAATTCTAAAATCGGTGTAGCCGAAATCAGTTAAATTCACCTGAGCAGTGTGTAGACATCTTTGAGAAAATGTAGTGCGAATCAAAATTTGGGGGTACATTCCGAATCCAAAAACGAATACCGCCCAAACTGAAATAAATTTATTTGGTAATCGACTATCCAAATCTGCAAACCCGATAAACCTGATTAATTTATGTGAAATGGACATTTTTATACTAATCACCCTGCATTTTCTAAACCAGAAATCGGATCTGACTAAAAAGTAAGAGGTTTTATAGGATTTTAAGACCTCTCATTTGAATCATAGATGATTCTTAGATTTCATTTGAATCTTAGATCGGTTCAGCCATCTACGAGAAAAATTAATTGCATTATTTTAATTTCGTTTCACATATCATCCTGTGGTTCCGCAATCAGAAGTCGGATCCAAACGTAATTCAGGAACCTTGTTTGGGAGTATACGACTTTTCATATGAATCTGAGTTTGTAGAAAACGGTTTAACCATCTCCGAGAAAATTGAGTGAAATTATTTGTCATACACGCATTTGCTGATCTCGACGAACTGAGTCGTATGGTATATGGAAGTCATGTTCTTCCAGCATTTATTGCTGTAAATAGTTTAAATCAATATAATTATGGAATCACTTCCAACTCTATAATGCTGGTATCATCTGGTTTACATATGCCATATTCGAAAGATTATGTTGCCAAAAATGAACCGTGCTAAAATTGGTCCGAGGCAAATTGTCATAAAAAAGGATGCTGTACACAGTCTTTTTGGTACTTAGAAACAATTATATGTAACAGTATAAAAAATCGTGTTTCATGTTGCTCCCAAGCATTGATTTTTCATACAGCGCTCAAAATTCCTTCTACTGGAATAAGGCTTACACAAAAATATCGATATCTCCGTTAAAAATGGACGGATTTTAACAATCTATGGCTTGTTGGATAGGTATTACCGAGCGAAATCTAAGTCTGGAGACATATTCTGTTTTCAAGGTCAAATGTGACAGATACTGTCAGAAAACTGAAAATTTTGACATAAAACTTCGTATAACTCAAAAAGTAAACATCCGATCTCAAAACCATTCAATAGCGTTCTGGGTGACGGGGAGACCTTTCATTTGCGACTATTTGATCAAAATCGGTCCAGCCATCTCTGAGATCTCGACCTCTTAGTTGACAACACACATACAGACACACACACATACACACACACACACAGACATTTGCTCAGTTCGTCGAGCTGAATCGATTGGTATATGACATTCGGCCCTCCGGGCCTCGGAAAATTTTACGAAAGTTTGAGCGAATTCTATACCTATTTTTTATATATATAAAAAAAGGTAAAAACGAGTCAAACACTCTGGTTCTCAATCCGAAACTACTTACAATAATGATATATATTTTTGGATTAAAATATGTATTTGTACATAAAAAATAACCGTACACCAGAAGTACATAAGTCCGAAATCAAAAAGTATATTGATAAAATTCTTGATGAAGGTATAATTCAACCTTCTGTATCACCTTATAATTCACCCCTTTTATTAGTACCAAAAAATCTGCAACAGAAGAGAAAAAGTTGCGATTAGTAATTGGTTTGACCCAACAGTTTCCAACGTATGATGACAATCTCCCTAAATCGATTACCACCAGAGTGTGCGTTTTTATACATTGACGACATTATCGTGGTGGGCTGTTCGATCAACCACCATATGAAAAACTTAGAGAAAATTTTCCAACAACTCAGGATATATAAATTAAAATTTAACCCAAGAAAATGTATTTTTTTCGGAAGTGACGTCACATATTTGGGTCATCACATTTCGGAAAAAAGCTATTTTACGAGATTCATCCAAATTCTCAGCAATAAAAAAATATCCTACCCCTACTAATGCAAATGATGTAAGGCAATTTGTAGTATTTTGTAATTACTATCGTCGCTTTATCGAAAATTAAGCGAAAATAGCACACCTATTAAACAAGCCACTCAGAAAAAAAACAAAAGTTCAACTGGTCAGCTGAATGTGAATCAGTTTTCCAAACACTAAAAACTGGTTTTAATCCAACTAGTGGTGTAATGATACCTATCTCATATTACTCATAACATCATAAATATTCTTCGTCATTTGGGGGTTTGGTACCTCATGGGTAGCCAGTTCACATTACTTATTTCATGTTTTTTACGTTTCATCTTCGAATTATCAGTGCATCAGCAGATGTTGAAATGCTGGTGCAAACCCCCGGATCAACGTAATTCGATGAGCAGACATAAAGTTAATGCATTTTGCAAAACACTTGTTTGTGCCGAAGCGCTATGTCTAACCTGATGTGCCTTTCTTCGTCGAGCTACAGCGCGAGTCAGTCGATGTGTCTTGTGCGCCCAGGTTCTAATTAGTTAGTTTGCCTATGTTCGAGGTTTTATTTTTCCAAGTGCAGTTAGGAAGTTGTTCAAGTGCAGCGATAACCCATTTTGGTGTAGAAGCGGCAATCGTTGACAAAATCATCGATTGTCCGTACAACAAGTTTTCGATTACAAGGAAACCACGATATCCGCCATTCTTCAGCGAGTTGTCTTCCATTGCTTGAAATCCACTCCCCGCGCAGCTCCCTTGCGTTGGGATCAGATCACTCCTACAGAAAAGATTGTGATCATCGTAGCAGGTGATCTATGTACGACACCCATACCAGCGTAACATCTGAGCGTCTGACGTCTGTTCTATTACCACTACGTGAGCAGACGACGACAATGCACCGCTTTGATACAGACACAGCTAAGAATATTAGATTCAAGGTAGTTGTATCCTATCCCTTGTCTCACCTACAGTAGATACTAGAGCGTGTAGAAGGGTATACCCGTAATTTATCTAGTGCCTCCGATGGTCCTAAACCACATCAATGGATGATAGTGAACCGACAGAGGGTACATCATATCCCATAACAGAAAAAACCTTATTAACAAACGATCCGAACATGGATATGAGTGACCCAATAGACACCGAGCCTTTGAATCCAGATCATAAGAATAATGCTGCTCCACCTAAAATCAGTTCTACCCTTCCGACCCCCCGTCTCAAGTCCTACCCCGAAGATTATACCGGTCCCTATATTGTTTTTTTCCGTCCGAAAATCAAAAGACTGAATACGAATCAGATCAGCAAATATTTAACTAAGCTTTTTACTTCTGCAATCAGTATTGATATGGTCGGTACCTTCAAACTTCGAGTAACTATCGGTGATCGCAAACAGGCAAACGAGATAGTTTCCTGTGCGCGCTTTACCGCTGAATATCATGTTTATTTGCCCAGTCACGCCGTCGAAATTTCGGGTGTGATTACCGAAGGGAGTATGTCCTGTGAGGAGATTATGAAAGGACACGGACAATTCAAGAAACACACCAGTAATCCCATCAAGATACTAGAGTGTAGACAGATGGCTTCAGTATCACTAGAGGGTGACAAAAAAGTGTATTCATTCTCTGGCTCATTTTGTGTGACCTTTTCTGGATCGGCTTTACCGGATTATGTTGTAATTGACAAACTTCGATTGCCGGTAAGACTGTATATACCAAAGGTGATGAATTGTTTAAAATGTAAACAACTTGGTCATACTGCCCAGTATTGTTGCACAAACCTCGCTGTTCCTCATGCGGTGAGAGACATGACGACGGTACGTGCAAAAAACCACCCAAATGCGTTTATTGTGGGAACACATCTCCACATGATCTTGATGTGTGTCCCACCTATGTTGTGGCTCCCAATCCAACAAGAAACAAATCGGAGAGAAGAAATCAAAATCAATATTCAATCTCCAAGATAAAATGGATTTTCCTCCACTAATAGATACACTCGACAACTCCAAACTTCCTTTTTTTAAAAAAGTAAATCCATCTACAGTGGATCAACAGCAGTCACCAGAGACCACAATGTTCACACTCACAAATATAGTCGATCTCATCCTGAACTTTTTCAATGCTTCCGAACACGTAAAATCCATTATAAAAGGAATTCTTCCTTGTGTGGCCCCTTTCATTAAACAACTAGCTTCCAAATTGCCCTCCTTGCAACAATAATTTCTTTTGATGGATAGATCGAATATTAAAGATAGGGAGCAAATTTCCGTTCTGCAATGGAACTGTCGTAGTCTTTTGTCAAATTTAGATGATTTTAAAATATTAGTAAATAATACACTATGTGATATTTTTGCATTATGTGAAACGTGGCTCTCACCAGATTTAAATTTCATCTTCCCAGATTTTAATATTATTCGGCAGGATCGCTTAGATTCATACGGTGGAGTTCTCTTAGGAGTCAGAAAATGCCACTCATTTTACCGAATCGATCTACCTTCTACCCCAAGTGTCGAAGCAGTCGCCTGTCAGGTAACTGTCAGAGGTAAAACTTTTAGCACAGCCTCAATATATATTCCTCAGAGAACCACACACGGAACAACCGAAATTAGCTCTCCGCCTAATTCGTATTACTGTTTTTGAATTAGTTGATTTTAACAACAAAATTTTTAAATTAACTATGAAATTAGTTAAAATTGAGAATTTAGTGTGCTGAAAAAAACTCTTATTTTTAGAGAATGTGTTTAGTTGGCGAATATCATGGACACAAACCAGCAATATTTCAATCCAGTACGAAATTCTCATTGACAACTAATTTTGTTATTAAAGTCAGAAAATTTGGTTCTATTTATCTATCACAATCATCGCTGAAGTACAGCACAAAGAAAACAAAAACTGAATTGATTTTATTAACAAGTTTATGAGTCAAATACTCATAAGAAGTGTCAAATCAGAACAATCCATTGAAAAGCTAAAAAGGACAGTCTTGTTGAAACTGTTTGCAAATTGTTTTGATGTTCTTCGCATGTGTTACGATATATCCATATATAAATTTCTAAACCGATATGTAAAAATGAAGTAAACTCTTAGTGGAAAGTGAATTTATTCAGAATTTGTGCGCATTTGAAGCGATTATGAGTAATAATGTTTTACGTGGAACAGTGAAGTGAGTTTCGAATGTTGCACTCTATTTGTATATGTATTCGGTTTATGTTTTCCGAGTGCTCAAAGTTTTCAGTGGGAGTCGATTTCGCGAAGTCGAATGAAGAAAGCAGCGATTTAGAAGAAAAATTTTCAAAAGAAGAATGTTTCGCTTATGTCTTTTTCTCCAATACAACATCGTATTTATACCTGCCAATATAGAAAAGACTACCGCGACTGAAATATTTTTCGGTAGTAGTGTGCCATCTAGTGGCTAGTAGTCATTACGGTGTTACCGTTTTTTTCGGTGACAGTGCGCCACATAGTTGCAAATTGCAAAAGCCAATTCAACCATTTATGTTGGTTGAAAACAACGTTTTTATTTTCTAATTCAACTAAAAAATTAGTTGAATGGAAATGAAGTGTGCCTTAGCTAAGAAATGACAGCACGTTGAATTGGTGAATTCAACTAAAAAAATAGCCATCTCAACAAATATTTCATTATTATTAAGGGAATCAGAAATAAAAAATCTAAATTAGCAAAAGTAAGATTTTTTTAGTTGTCTCAAAAAATAACTAACTAAAATCAGAAAATCAACTAATTTTTTCGCCAAAACGCTGATTTCGGTCTTTCCGTGCAGTATCTCACGCAGCCCTCCCTAATATCTGCTTGGCAATGTCAGAGCCAAAGTTTCTGTTGGGGGATTTCAACTCCCACGGAACAGGTTGGGGAGAGCTGTATGACGATGTTCGCTCAACTATGATATACGATCTCTGCGAAGAATTCAATATGACAATTATGAACACAGGTGAAGTTACACGAGTGGCACCTACAGCGAGAGACAGCCGCTGAGATCTCTCAATATGTATCTAGGTTCAATATCTTTGAGCTGCACTTGGAGAGTAATACAAGATCCCCATGGTAGTGACCATCTTCCGATCGAAGTTTCGATTATGAACAGAACACACACAACTACGCGCGTCGATTCCAAGATTGATCTCACGAAGCACATTGATTGGGAAAAATACGAGAAAGTGATTATTGAAGGTATTCAATCAGTCCCGGTATTACCTCCGCGAGAAGAATATCAATTTCTGTCTAATCTTATTATTGACTCTGCCAGCCAAGCACAAAAGCGAACAGTGCACAATACTTCGTCTCGTAAAAAAACATCTAGTCGGTGGTGGAATAGCGAGTGCACAAAACTCTACCGAGAGAAATCCGCTGTGTTTAGGGAATACCGATAAAAAGGTCTAATAATTTTTTTTGAACAGTATACGTCACTTTCTCGAAAATTCAAAAACTTTATAAAAGCAAAGAAAAGGAATTATTGGCGCGAATTTGTTAATGGATTGACACGAGAGACCTCAATGCAGACTCTATGGTCTGTAGGAAGAAGAATGCGTTCTCGGTCATTGAACAATGAAGCTCGAGAGTGCTCATCTAGGTGGATATTCGACTTTGCCAAGAAAGTTTGTACAGACTCCGTACCAGTGAAACAAGAGTTTAGAGAAACACAAGTAGAGAGAAACGAGATAGATAAAGAATTTACGATGGTCGAATTTTCGCTAGCGCTTCTGTCCTGCAATAACTCTGCTCCAGGAATTGATAAGATTAAGTTCGATTTGCTAAAGTGGCTCCCTAATATAGCGAAGTGGCGATTGCTAGATCTATTCAATCAACTCTTGGAAATCAACTTAATACCGGATGATTGGAGACAAGTTAAAGTAATTTCTGTATAAAAACCAGGTAAACCGGAGTCTGATTGAAACTCTTACCGCTCAATATAAATGCTGTCTTGCGTACGTAAACTTTTAGAGAAGATGATTCTCCTTCGACTCGACAGTTGGATCGAATCGAAAAATTTGCTTTCAAATACGCAGTTTGGATTTAGAAGAGGCAAGGGGACGAATGATTGCCTTGCTCTACTCTCCACAGAAATTCAGATAGCCTTTGCAAAAAAGGAGCAAATGGGTTCGGTTTTTCTTGATATTAAGGGAGCTTTCGATTCAGTATGCGTGGAGGTTTTCTCAAATAAGCTCAATGAATGTGGATTGTCACCCATTTTAAATAATTTCCTACTAAATTTGCTGTCAGAAAAACAAATGTTTTTTTTTCTATTGGAGACCTATCAATAACAAGAGTCAGCTATATGGGTCTCCCACAAGGCTCATGCTTGAGTCCTCTCCTTTACAATTTTTACGTCAGAGATATTGACACGTGTCTAGCAGAAAATTGCTCACTGAAACAACTGGCGGATGACTGTGTTGTCTCTGTTATAGGCTCAACAATAACTGAACTAAAAACCCCGCTGCAGGACACTCTCGAAAACCTGTCTATTTGGTCTATGAAATTGGGTATAGACTTCTCCCCTGAGAAAACAGAAATGTTGGTGTTTTCAAGAAAGCGCAACCCAGCCGAATTTTCACTTAAACTAATGGGTAAGCCGATCGTCCAAAATAATTTTGCTAAATACGTAGGGATCTGGTTTGACTCCAAGTGCACTTGGGGAAAGCATATAGCTTATCTGACACAAAAATGTCAAAAACAAATCAATTTCATGCGAACAATTACCGGAACATGGTGGGGGGCCATCCCGGAAGATCTAATCAAGCTATACCGAACAACAATCCTCTCAGTCTTAGAATATGGTAGCTTCTGTTTCCATTCTGCTGCAAAAACACATATATTAAAGATTCAACGTATTCAACACCGATGCCTCAAAATTGCGCTGGGTTCTATGAATTTGATGCACACAATGAGCCTGGAGATCCTAGCAGGAATTCAGCCATTGATGGATCGTTTTTCTGAGCTTTCACTTCGGTTTTTTATGAGAAGTGAGATCTTAAACCCGCAGGTCATTACAAACTTTGATAAGTTACTCGAATATAATCCACAATGTCGTTTCATGACAATGTACTACTGGTATATAACCCTGGAGGTTAGTCCTTCCAGTATCGATGTTAGCAATAACAATTCTACAGACTACAGTTGGCCCTCCGTATTTTACGACCTATCGATGAAAAAAGAGATCCAGGGTATTCCGGAAACTCATCGTTCAAAGCTCATCCCCTCAATCTTTGACCACAAGTATAGATATGCCAATAAAGACAGAAGATTATTCACGCACGGATAAGAAATAATGGATACTACTGGTTTCGGTATCTATAATACATCTCATAAAGCGTCATTCAAACTCCAGAAGCCGTGTTCAGTATACGTTGCAGAGCTAGCCGCAATACACTATGCGCTGGAGCACATTGGTACCTTTCCAGCAAATCACTACTACATCTTCACCGATAGTCTAAGCTCTATTGAGGCTATCGGTCAATGAAACCAGTCAAGTACTCAGCGTATTTCCTGAATGAAACACGAAAAACCTTGAGTGCTTTGTTAAATGGTTCATATTCAATCACCATGGATTGGATCCCCTCTCACTGCTCAATTCTGGGAAATGAGAGAGCGGATTCTCTGGCAAAGGTGGGGGCTTTAGAAGGAGATATATACGAAAGACGAATTACCTTTGATGAATTTTACTCGCTGGCGCATCAGGAAACCAAGATAAACTGGCAGAGAAAATGGTCAGACGGAACGATGGGAAGATGGTAACATTCAATTTTCCCTCTTGTGTCGAAAAAACCTTGGTTCAAGGGTCTAGGCATGAGCCGTGATTTTTTTTTCTAATAAAATTTTTATTAGGCTCATTTGCTTTAGCTTAACGTGGCCGATTGTCTTGTTGTTAGGGAGAGAGAAAGGGATGCCGTATTACGGGGCGGCATACTCCCCTAGAGTTAGTAAGAGGACATAGGGAGGGTGGGACCTACACAGTATTGAATTGAAATTTGAATACATCATTGCTTTGTGGCATACATCTTTTAGACACATTTTGCGTTCGATGAATCTTCATGTTTTCAGCTTGTAGCAATGAAGAGATTATTCTGGATTGGGATGCTTTGTTGGTGTGCTCTGACGTTGATGTGACGTTTTTGGGTAGCTTCCAGCAACTCAGTCAGTTCAAGGCAGGTGCATGCTCCGAAGCATCGTTTACACAGGCCATACTTCCAGCAACGTAAAGAAGAGTGCGGTAGAGCTGTAGACGAGAACGAGATAGGGAGAGCACTAAATTTGAGCATTGATAGATTTTAAGAAATTGTAGATGAAAGTCATATAAGAAAGATTTCGAGTTGCCAAGACGTCGCGGACTGGTACGAAGGGTGGTATACCTCGGGCCCGAAGGGAACCTATGAGTTGGGACCTGGCATCACAATACTCGACACATGTCCAAACAACATGCTCGATGTCATGATAATCCTCACCGCAAACGCAGATACCACTCTCAGCGAGCCCCACACGACGGAGATGCGCGCTGAACTTATAATGATTAGACATGAGCCTTGACAATACACGAATAAAGTCTCGACTCACGTCTAACCCCCGGAACCAAGCTTTCGTCGATACCTGTGGGATGTTTAAGTGTAACCATCGTCCCAGAGTTCCACTATTCCATGTATTCTGCCAGCTGGCTAGAGTTTTCTGACTACAGCAACTGAAAAATTCATTGAAGCAGATTGGTCTTTCATAGATATCACCTTCTAGTGCGCTCACTTTGGCTAACGAGTCCGCCCTATCATTGCCCCGTATGGAACAATGTGAGGGGACCCAAGCCAAGTTAATCTGGTATGATTTTGCAGATAGAGCACTCAGTTGTTCCCGTATTTTCCCCAGGAAATACGGTGAGTGCTTTCCAGGCTTCACTGAACGGAGAGCCTCAATAGAACTGAGACTGTCCGATACAATGAAGTAGTGATCTGTGGGCAGAGTGTCAATGATCTCAAGGGTATAGTGGATTAGCAGTCGATATGAGAGATCCCAGAATCTGTTTTTTAACCGTAAGACGCCCGCCAGCACTTCAAGACTCATCGTATGGGTTGATAGCATGCAACCCAAGCCAATGCGTAAACAACGATACTGAATTCTTCCCAGTTTAATGAAATGAATATTCGCAGCGTAGCGGAAACAGAAACATCCATATTCCATTACTGACAATATCGTCGTTTGGTACAACCTGATCAGGTCTCCTGGGTGAGAGCCCCACCAAGTTCCGGTTATTGTACGTAGGAAATTGATTCTCTGTAGGCATTTTCGTTTCAAATACCTAATGTGACATCCCCAGGTGCCTTTGGAATCGAACCAGACCCCGAGATATTTAAATGTGAAGACCTGAGCTATGATTTCACCCCCTAGTTGAAGCTGTAATTGCGCTGGTTCTCGCTTCCTTGAAAATACAACCAGCTCAGTTTTCTCCGTAGAGAACTCGATACCCATTTGAAAAGCCCATGTCGACAAGTTGTCGAGGGTATCTTGCAATGGTCTTTATAGATCGGCAGCTTTGGGTCCTATAATAGACACAACACTGTCGTCGGCAAGTTGTCTTAGCGTGCAAGATGTGTTGATACATTCATCAATGTTATTCACGTAAAAGTTGTATAAAAGGGGGCTTAAGCATGAGCCCTGAGGAAGACCCATGTAACTGAATCGCTTTGTCGTCAATTCACCATGCTCAAAATGCATGTGTTTCTCGGACAATAGATTATATAAAAAGTTGTTCAAAACTGATGAAAGACCATGCTGATGCAACTTCTCAGATAGAACGTTAATGAAAATTGAATCGAATGACCCCTTGATGTCGAGGAAAACTGATGCCATTTGTTCTTTACGAGCAAATGCCATTTGAATTTCTGTTGAGAGCAACGCTAGACAATCGTTCGTTCCTTTGCCCCTGCGGAACACAAATTGTGTACCTGTAAGCAATCCATTTGTTTCGACCCAATTGTCTAGACGGAAGAGAATCATTTTCTCCAACAATTTCCGAATACAGGAAAGCATAGCAATCGGCCGATACGAATTGTGATCGGAGGCTGATTTTCCTGGTTTTTGAATAGTAATAACTCTCACTTCTCTCCATTCGTGTGGGACAATATTACCCTCGAGGAACTTGTTGTTTCGTTTGTATTCAATGTCGCGACGCGGGATATCTTCTGTTCCGGAACAGAATCAGGACATACTTTCTTAGCAAAATCAAATATCCAGCGGTTAGAATATTCCTCGCTTTCGTTCGCGTGATTTCGATTGCGCATGCGACGGGCCGTATTCCAAAGAGTGCTCATTGCTGTTTCTCTCGTTAATCCGTCAACAAACCTTCGCCAGTAACCGCGTTTCTTAGCTTTAATCAGACATTTCATTTGAAATTCTAACGCCGCGTATTTCCGATAATTATCTGGGGTTCCGTTCCTTCTAAACGAGATGAAGGCTGAATCTTTTTTCGTTTTCAGCTCTGAGCACTCTTTGTCCCACCATGGGTTGGGAGAACGCATACTAGTTTGCGGGCTGGGTACTCGTTTCGTCTGAGCTCGAATTGCGGTGTCAAGAATCAAACCAGCCAAAAATGTATACTCTTCCTCCGGAGGAAGCTCCTGTGATGTTTCTAGTTTCTCAGATATCGAGCTCGCGTAACGTTTCCAATCAATGTTTCGTGTGAAATCGTACGAAACATTGATTGTTTCCGATGGTCTTACACGGTTGGTGATAGAAACTATGATCGGCAAGTGATCGCAACCGTGAGGATCACAGATTACCTTCCACTTGCAATCTAACTGTAGTGAAGTCGAGCAAAGGGATAAATCCAGCGCACTTGGTTGTGCTGGCGGTCTAGTGTTCCGTGTTATTTTTCCCGTGTTTAGAATTGTCAAACTGAAGTTGTCACACAGATCTTGGATTACCGAAGAACGATTATCATCATATAGGCAGCCCCATCCTGTACCATGCGAGTTAAAGTCCCCTAAAACCAGCCGCGGTGAAGGAAGAAGTTCTATGATGTCTGCAAGCCGACGATGCCCTATCGAGACTCTGGGAGGAATGTAGATAGAAGCTATACATAGATCTTTGCATTTAATATTAATTTGGCAAGCAACAACTTCAATTCCCGGAGTCGAGTGGAGGTTAATATGATAAAATGAATAGCACTTTTTAATCCCTAAAAGTACCCCTCCATAAGAGTCTTCTCGGTCCAGGCGGATTATGTTAAAATTATGGAAGTCGAGGTTGATGTTAGAAGTAAGCCAAGTTTCACTCAAGGAGAATACATCGCAATTATGAGTATGTATTAAGTGTTTGAAAGAATCAAGTTTCGGGATGATACTTCTGCAATTCTACTGAAGCACAATGATCATATCTTCGATTCTCAGTGGTAAATTATCCATCAAAAGATACGATCGCTGCAAGGAGGGGCCATTTTGCAGTCAACTGTTTTAAAAATGTCCTTACTGTTGGCAGTAGAGAAGTTAGGAAGCTTTTAAAAGGATCAGTAATATTGAAGGCTGTTAATATCCAGTCTACGATATCAGAAAATTTCAATAATCTAGCGTTTGTTGGATTTTCTGGTTGTGCTTTGGGGTCATTCGGGTTTTTTGATGCCCCAGGAAGTGCTAGGTACTCCTTATCATCCTTAAGTTTTTTGAACCTAGGAGGTGTTTGCTTCGGTTTTGAGTCAGCACTTTTTGTTTCCGTTTGGTTCTTTTGTGACGAAGAGGACAGTCTGAGGCCTTTACGAGGAAGCTTGGGAGAAGCCAGATTTTGTCTTTTCCTGCTTCCTTCAACCTGTGTGTAGGAAGGTCCTTCGCCTGGGTCGTCAGAGGTATCCTCTTCAACTGGCAAGATTGCAAACGCGTTCTCAGGGGTCGATGGAGTGATTCTTTTTAAGATTTCCGCATAAGAACGTTTGGAACGTTCTTTCACGGATCGCTTCAATTTCTCCGCACGCTATATGTACGTAGGGCACACCGAAAGATCATGAGGATTCTCTCCGCAGTAGCAACACTTTTTCACTGCTCTTCTGCAGAGATCGTCCTCATGGGCCTCTCCGCATTTGCCGCATCGCAGTTTGTTGCAACAATAGGTTGCCGTATGACCTAGCTGTTTGCAGCTTGTACAATGCATTACCCGCGGTACATACAGCCGAACAGGTAGACGAACTCCACTCACTACCAAATAATTTGGAAGTGCAGATCCGGCAAAAGTCACGCGAAATGAGTCCGATTGGTAAAATTTACCATCTATCGATTTGGAGTGCAATTGCTTGCACTCCAAAATTTTCACTGGTTGAAGGTCGGGGTTTTTGAAACGGCCTACCCCGTCCTTCATCAGATCTTCGATTGTCAGACTTTCGTCACGGACCACACCGTCGATCTCCACCACATGAGACGGGACGTACACGCGGTACTTCTTCGTGAACAACTCGCTAGTAGCAATCTATTTTGCTTGCTTCAGGTCGGACACAACAACGAGTAACTTGTTTGGCGAAACCTTATCTATTGTTTTTATTGCCGAGTAATGTTTTGTCAGGTCCCGAGCAATATTTAAAACTCTGAGAGACTTTAATTTGGGCCGGAAGTATACCACCCACGGACCCCCCGAGCCATCGTCTTGGTAAACTTTTTGGCGAGCAGGCAATATCTTAGAGGGAGATGGAGGCATCGGAGAGGGAGATGGCATCGGAGGGGGAGATGGTATCGGAGGGGGAGATGGTATAGGAGGGGTAGATGGCATCTCGGAAGCAAACTCAGACTCTAAATGTTCTTCGTTCATTCGTTCAGCTTCGCCCTTCTCCGAGACACCCCCACTGTCATCAATATTCATATTTGAAGTGCGGGAGTAAAGAAGTATCCCGCACTTGAAATGAGAATGAAAGAAATAAATTGAAAAGAAAATATATGAATAGTAAAAGTTGAAAGAAAAAATTTGAGAAAATACTTAACAGTATGTCACGGTAAGCTGTTAGGTGAGTTGCTCCTTCACTCCTTCGTTGTGCCTCAGCGTGACCTTGACTCAGGATTTAGCTGCTGCGATGCGGGTAGCAAACAATAGAAATAACTGCTGCCCGAGGATAGCACAATAGCGTCTACTGTCGATACCGATACGAAACCGGTGCACAGACTGAACTCACTTGCGGGGATGCTACTTTTTATCACTTTTATTTAATTCCTATACTACAGCCTCTGCTGTGATAGGCACCTTCGTCTTACCGATGTCGATTGTTAAAAAAACGCGTGTGCTCACTTCGAACATTCGGTTACGAATGAGCCGTGAATTTATTCGAGTTATGTGTCGGCTGATGTCTAACCACTACTCGCTCAATGCACATGCGTTTCGGTTGCCACTCAGATACTAACCTATGCGCCTGCGGCATAGATTACATGGATATAGAGCATATAGTTTGGGAATGTAGCGAATATTGCGAGGCTAGATCTGAACTGATTAAAACTCTCCGAAATAGAGGAAAGCAAACTAAACCTGTTAGAGATGTTTTGGCATGTATGGATTTGGAGTATATGAAGATAATTTATTGTTTTTTTAAAACAAATAGATATCAGTATTTAAGTTTGACTTTTCCTATGCTTTGAAGGATTCTCCTTCAAGACGGCCTCGTGCGATCGATACTGACATATTTAATCACAATTTTGTCTTATTACAGATACCTAGATACATCTAGTACCCAAAAACCAATACTACCTGCAGCATCTACAACAACTTCAAAAATCCAGAGAGATACAAACAAAAATTATTATGTATACTAACCTTTTGAAATTAAGTAGTTTAAATTATTATTAACAAACTGGAAACTGTTAATACGAAGCAACTAACATAGTCCATAAAGAATGTAAAATGTAAACAAAAAATGTTAAACTTAATTTCGGCTACGCTATGCTACATGGTGAACAAGCCTACCAAATAAATTAAATTAAAAAAAACCTGATGTGCCGAAAGAACGAAACAAATTTGACGGCATACTGACCGCTAACAGATTTTAGTCATTTGGGGATTTGGTACCTCGTGAGTGGCCAGTTTGTGCAGAGTGCACATGACTTATTTAATGTTTTTTTACGTTTCGTCTTCGACTCATTTAATACACTGAAGTGCAGCGCCCTTAGCAAAATTTTTCTTTGAATTTACCAATATTGTAGAACAGTAGGAAGTTGTGAAGGAGACTCGTCAAGCGAACTTCCATATCAGCGTAGCCGCAACCTTGATGTATAAACTTTGTTATAGTAGCATGGACATTTCCGAGCATTAGTCATCGCAACGATGGTGGAGAAACTTTGTTATAGAAACATGGACATTTCCGAGCATTACTCAGTTCAGCAATGATGTAGAAACAAAGTTATTGTTTTCCATGGACACTAGTCACTGCCACTGGCATAGTGACAGTGTTCTCGGCTTTTGGTAGAGCTTCGGGAGAAAGTCGGATGAACTTTCTACTTAAAATTGCAAGCTCAGCTTGTACTAAAATCTTCGGGCTTCACCCGAAAGTAAATGTTAGGATCTTAAAAACCCATAGTTGAGAAGAGTTAGCAGCCAGTCAGTTTCAAAGAACTCGCGGGAAATATCCGTAAGTCTCGGGTGTTGACCCGTAGATAATTCACGTGAGCTCAGTTTCAGTTTCATTTCGTAGAGTCCTAAGAAGCTATGTGAAACAAGAAGTCGTCGAGAGTAACTTTAGTTTTGTGAACTTTAGAAAAATTAGAAAAGTGAAGCGTTTCATCCAATATATCAGAAAACCGAAGTAAAGTGTTCCATCCAATATATCAGGAAACCGAATGAAAGTGTTCCATCAAATATATCAGAAAACCGAAGTAAAGATTTTCATCCAATGTATCAGAAAACCGAAGTAAAGTGTTTCATCCAATACATCAGAAAACCGAAGTAAAGTGTTCCATCCAATATATTAGAAAACCGAAGTAAAATGTTCCATTCAAAATATCAGAGAATCAGATGTTTCGACCGCGAAATCAGAATTATAAAGTCCGGTCGTTGAGAATATTTGAACATTTAAACACGATTGTAGCCATAGTGTAAATGCATGAAAATAGAATCGTATTGCAAAGGGATAAATCCAGCGCACTTGGTTGTGCTGGCGGTCTAGTGTTCCGTGTTATTTTTCCCGTGTTTAGAATTGTCAAACTGAAGTTGTCACACAGATCTTGGATTACCGAAGAACGATTATCATCATATAGGCAGCCCCATCCTGTACCATGCGAGTTAAAGTCCCCTAAAACCAGCCGCGGTGAAGGAAGAAGTTCTATGATGTCTGCAAGCCGACGATGCCCTATCGAGACTCTGGGAGGAATGTAGATAGAAGCTATACATAGATCTTTGCATTTAATATTAATTTGGCAAGCAACAACTTCAATTCCCGGAGTCGAGTGGAGGTTAATATGATAAAATGAATAGCACTTTTTAATCCCTAAAAGTACCCCTCCATAAGAGTCTTCTCGGTCCAGGCGGATTATGTTAAAATTATGGAAGTCGAGGTTGATGTTAGAAGTAAGCCAAGTTTCACTCAAGGAGAATACATCGCAATTATGAGTATGTATTAAGTGTTTGAAAGAATCAAGTTTCGGGATGATACTTCTGCAATTCTACTGAAGCACAATGATCATATCTTCGATTCTCAGTGGTAAATTATCCATCAAAAGATACGATCGCTGCAAGGAGGGGCCATTTTTCAGTCAACTGTTTTAAAAATGTCCTTACTGTTGGCAGTAGAGAAGTTAGGAAGCTTTTAAAAGGATCAGTAATATTGAAGGCTGTTAATATCCAGTCTACGATATCAGAAAATTTCAATAATCTAGCGTTTGTTGGATTTTCTGGTTGTGCTTTGGGGTCATTCGGGTTTTTTGATGCCCCAGGAAGTGCTAGGTACTCCTTATCATCCTTAAGTTTTTTGAACCTAGGAGGTGTTTGCTTCGGTTTTGAGTCAGCACTTTTTGTTTCCGTTTGGTTCTTTTGTGACGAAGAGGACAGTCTGAGGCCTTTACGAGGAAGCTTGGGAGAAGCCAGATTTTGTCTTTTCCTGCTTCCTTCAACCTGTGTGTAGGAAGGTCCTTCGCCTGGGTCGTCAGAGGTATCCTCTTCAACTGGCAAGATTGCAAACGCGTTCTCAGGGGTCGATGGAGTGATTCTTTTTAAGATTTCCGCATAAGAACGTTTGGAACGTTCTTTCACGGATCGCTTCAATTTCTCCGCACGCTATATGTACGTAGGGCACACCGAAAGATCATGAGGATTCTCTCCGCAGTAGCAACACTTTTTCACTGCTCTTCTGCAGAGATCGTCCTCATGGGCCTCTCCGCATTTGCCGCATCGCAGTTTGTTGCAACAATAGGTTGCCGTATGACCTAGCTGTTTGCAGCTTGTACAATGCATTACCCGCGGTACATACAGCCGAACAGGTAGACGAACTCCACTCACTACCAAATAATTTGGAAGTGCAGATCCGGCAAAAGTCACGCGAAATGAGTCCGATCTATCGATTTGGAGTGCAATTGCTTGCACTCCAAAATTTTCACTGGTTGAAGGTCGGGGTTTTTGAAACGCCCTACCCCGTCCTTCATCAGATCTTCGATTGTCAGACTTTCGTCACGGACCACACCGTCGATCTCCACCACATGAGACGGGACGTACACGCGGTACTTCTTCGTGAACAACTCGCTGGTAGCAATCTATTTTGCTTGCTTCAGGTCGGACACAACAACGAGTAACTTGTTTGGCGAAACCTTATCTATTGTTTTTATTGCCGAGTAATGTTTTGTCAGGTCCCGAGCAATATTTAAAACTCTGAGAGACTTTAATTTGGGCCGGAAGTATACCACCCACGGACCCCCCGAGCCATCGTCTTGGTAAACTTTTTGGCGAGCAGGCAATATCTTAGAGGGAGATGGAGGCATCGGAGAGGGAGATGGCATCGGAGGGGGAGATGGTATCGGAGGGGGAGATGGTATAGGAGGGGTAGATGGCATCTCGGAAGCAAACTCAGACTCTAAATGTTCTTCGTTCATTCGTTCAGCTTCGCCCTTCTCCGAGACACCCCCACTGTCATCAATATTCATATTTGAAGTGCGGGAGTAAAGAAGTATCCCGCACTTGAAATGAGAATGAAAGAAATAAATTGAAAAGAAAATATATGAATAGTAAAAGTTGAAAGAAAAAATTTGAGAAAATACTTAACAGTATGTCACGGTAAGCTGTTAGGTGAGTTGCTCCTTCACTCCTTCGTTGTGCCTCAGCGTGACCTTGACTCAGGATTTAGCTGCTGCGATGCGGGTAGCAAACAATAGAAATAACTGCTGCCCGAGGATAGCACAATAGCGTCTACTGTCGATACCGATACGAAACCGGTGCACAGACTGAACTCACTTGCGGGGATGCTACTTTTTATCACTTTTATTTAATTCCTATACTACAGCCTCTGCTGTGATAGGCACCTTCGTCTTACCGATGTCGATTGTTAAAAAAACGCGTGTGCTCACTTCGAACATTCGGTTACGAATGAGCCGTGAATTTATTCGAGTTATGTGTCGGCTGATGTCTAACCACTACTCGCTCAATGCACATGCGTTTCGGTTGCCACTCAGATACTAACCTATGCGCCTGCGGCATAGATTACATGGATATAGAGCATATAGTTAGGGAATGTAGCGAATATTGCGAGGCTAGATCTGAACTGATTAAAACTCTCCGAAATAGAGGAAAGCAAACTAAACCTGTTAGAGATGTTTTGGCATGTATGGATTTGGAGTATATGAAGATAATTTATTGTTTTTTTAAAACAAATAGATATCAGTATTTAAGTTTGACTTTTCCTATGCTTTGAAGGATTCTCCTTCAAGACGGCCTCGTGCGATCGATACTGACATATTTAATCACAATTTTGTCTTATTACAGATACCTAGATACATCTAGTACCCAAAAACCAATACTACCTGCAGCATCTACAACAACTTCAAAAATCCAGAGAGATACAAACAAAAATTATTATGTATACTAACCTTTTGAAATTAAGTAGTTTAAATTATTATTAACAAACTGGAAACTGTTAATACGAAGCAACTAACATAGTCCATAAAGAATGTAAAATGTAAACAAAAAATGTTAAACTTAATTTCGGCTACGCTATGCTACATGGTGAACAAGCCTACCAAATAAATTAAATTAAAAAAAACCTGATGTGCCGAAAGAACGAAACAAATTTGACGGCATACTGACCGCTAACAGATTTTAGTCATTTGGGGATTTGGTACCTCGTGAGTGGCCAGTTTGTGCAGAGTGCACATGACTTATTTAATGTTTTTTTACGTTTCGTCTTCGACTCATTTAATACACTGAAGTGAAGCGCCCTTAGCAAAATTTTTCTTTGAATTTACCAATATTGTAGAACAGTAGGAAGTTGTGAAGGAGACTCGTCAAGCGAACTTCCATATCAGCGTAGCCGCAACCTTGATGTATAAACTTTGTTATAGTAGCATGGACATTTCCGAGCATTAGTCATCGCAACGATGGTGGAGAAACTTTGTTATAGAAACATGGACATTTCCGAGCATTACTCAGTTCAGCAATGATGTAGAAACAAAGTTATTGTTTTCCATGGACACTAGTCACTGCCACTGGCATAGTGACAGTGTTCTCGGCTTTTGGTAGAGCTTCGGGAGAAAGTCGGATGAACTTTCTACTTAAAATTGCAAGCTCAGCTTGTACTAAAATCTTCGGGCTTCACCCGAAAGTAAATGTTAGGATCTTAAAAACCCATAGTTGAGAAGAGTTAGCAGCCAGTCAGTTTCAAAGAACTCGCGGGAAATATCCGTAAGTCTCGGGTGTTGACCCGTAGATAATTCACGTGAGCTCACTTTCAGTTTCATTTCGTAGAGTCCTAAGAAGCTATGTGAAACAAGAAGTCGTCGAGAGTAACTTTAGTTTTGTGAACTTTAGAAAAATTAGAAAAGTGAAGCGTTTCATCCAATATATCAGAAAACCGAAGTAAAGTGTTCCATCCAATATATCAGGAAACCGAATGAAAGTGTTCCATCAAATATATCAGAAAACCGAAGTAAAGATTTTCATCCAATGTATCAGAAAACCGAAGTAAAGTGTTTCATCCAATACATCAGAAAACCGAAGTAAAGTGTTCCATCCAATATATTAGAAAACCGAAGTAAAATGTTCCATTGAAAATATCAGAGAATCAGATGTTTCGACCGCGAAATCAGAATTATAAAGTCCGGTCGTTGAGAATATTTGAACATTTAAACACGATTGTAGCCATAGTGTAAATGCATGAAAATAGAATCGTATTGCTAAGTGTAACAGTTCGGCTGAAAAGTTCGTATCGTTTAATAGAAACACACATTTTTTTGCCAAAATTCGTTTTTATTATTCAATATAATTGCCATCAGAGGCGATACAGCGATTATAGCGATCTAACAACTTTTCGATACCATTTTTGTAGTACGATTTGTCCTTTGCCTCAAAATAGGCCTCAGTTTCAGCGATTACCTCTTCATTGCTTCTAAATTTTTTACCAGCGAGCATTCTCTTGAGGTCTGAGAACAGGAAAAAGTCACTAGGGGCCAAATCTGGAGAATACGGTGGATGAGGGAGCGATTCGAAGCCCAATTCGTTCAATTTCAGCATGGTTTTTCGTTGTTGTTTTTGATCGATTGTGAGCTCACGTGGCACCCATTTTGCACAAAGCTTTCTCATATCCATATATTCGTGAATAATATGTCCAACACGTTCCTTTGATATCTTTAGGGTCATTGAAAATCATTTTGTGGATTTTTTTTTCACGTTTTCATCGGTAACAGCCTCTTTTGGACGTCCACTGCGTTCATCGTCTTCGGTGCTCATATGACCAGTACGAAATTTTGCAAACCACTTACGAATTGTTGCTTCGCCCGGTGCAGAGTCTGGATAACACTCATCAAGCCATTTTTTGGTATCGGCGGCACTTTTTTTCATCAAAAAGTAGTGTTTCATAAACACACGAAATTCCTTTTTTTCCATTTTTTTCACAATAACAAAAGTAGCTTCACTCAAAATGCAATATCTCACAAACTAATAATCAGACAGCTGTCAAATTTATACACGTATCTTTTGAAGGTTGGTACTAACTGAAAATGGTATGGATTTAATTCTAGTGGCGCCCTCTCATAGAAACGATACGAACTTTTCAGCCGATCTGTTACAGTAATAAAAACACAAAGTTTTAAAAAGAAAAAAAGTTAATATTTCGTTGAAAGAAAACCCGTTCCAATTCTCCTCGCGGTGCCGCTCAAACCAAGGCGGCTATAGGTGGTGATAGCGGTGCTCACCACTGGTAGAAAAGAAATGGTAAGGAAACGCCAAGAGCGCAAGTGGAAAAATTGGAGGCAAAATGATGAACGGCGGATTAGTAATAATAGGTTGAGTAAAATAAAATCGTATACCGTTACTGTATTTATTCTGATCGTAGCTGGTATGAGCATGACTAGTTTCAAGTTCACTAAAGGCAACACACGTAGAGATTACGTTTGCGTTTTATATGTTTGCGTTTTGACCACGGTCAATATGGAGCACATATACTGGGGGCGCTTGTACAGGGTCCGCCATGTAACTTTTTTTTTAAACATGCAATAAAACACAAACGGTTCCTACGAATTCAAAATTTATTTTTTCATATTAAAGTACAATCCTTCCGGTTAATTGTGGAATATAATTTCATTCAAATGGCTGCTTCGGCTGGCCTTGCACTCTTTCAAGTTTTTCAGTACATTTTCGATTGTATGCTGCTTTATTTCAGCTATGGCTGCACGAATGTTGTCCTTCAAGGCTGGAATTGTCTCTGGCTTGTCCACAGCCCCCAAAAGATAATAGTCTAACGGCGTCAAATCACAGCTCCGAGGCGGCCAAACAACATCCGAATTTCGACTGATAATTTGATCTTCGAAGACTGTGCGTAGAAGATCGATCGTAGCATTGACTGTGTGGCACGGCGCGCCATCTTGTTGGAACCAAATGGAGTCTAAGTCTTCCTCTTCAAGTAACGGGACGAACCAATCGCTAATCATGGCGCGATAGCGCTCGCCATTGATCGTGGCGGCGACTCCTGACTCGTTTTCGAAGAAAAATGGCCCAATGATGCCGCCAGACCAAAATCCGCACCAAACCGTCACTCTCTGAGGATGCAATGTCTTCTCCATGATAACGTGCGGGTTTTCCGTCCCCCAGTTGCGACAATTTTGCTTATTAACATACCCGCCGAGATGAAAATGTACCTCATCCGAGAAGATGATTTTTTGGCAAAAATCGGCGTCTTCTTCAAGCTGATCGCAAGCCCAGTCGGAGCGTTCCTCAAGCGTATACACAACCATTTTCGTTCAGCAGAAGAATAAAACTAAGTTTCTGTCAAATCAAAAGTGACATTAAGGTTACCAATGTCGAAATAACCGTTAGTTAAAAAAATGTTAGATGGCGGACCCTGTACTAAGGAAAGAAAAAATACCGCGGGTAATCTATTAAGTTGGTCATACTGGCATTAAGGCTAAGAATGTTCGCAGAGTCACCTTGACCTTATAAAAATAATGCCCATCCGAACTTTACGCGTATGAACGAGGGAATCGGTATTTTAACACACCATTTTGCGAGTAAACAACGGTAGCCGTTCTTGGGCCGAAATAGCAAGGCAAGCGCATTCCGAAATAGGAGTACATGCCACGAAATATATATATTTTAAAAGGAAAAACTACAAGGAATCGGCCCCATGAGGTTGTTCGAGCCATTCATGTGGAACAAGGCAACCAAAATTTTCTAATGATCTACAATCAAACAGTTCTATCAATCGTCACACTTTTGAATTCGCAAATGCATGAGAGTCTGCATAGATTGAACTTTATTAGGAACCAAAACCGAACACGCGAACCCAGAATATAGACTTTATTTGTCGTGATTTGTATTTGTTTTGTAGCCGACAAAATTAAACCAATAGCCCAAATGTATGCAATTATATGTTTGTACACGATACGGATATCGATATTTAAGCTTGCGATACGGATATCGATATTTAAGCTTCTCTTCGCCAAACTTGTGTTCAAGTTTTGTATGCAAGCAGTTATTTTTATAGTGTTTCTCCACCATTACAACCATTCTGCGATTTCGGTTGAAGCGAGTTTCTTATTATCAATCGAGTTCATCTTATATAAATTGGAAATTAATCTTATGCACTTCAAATTTACCCTGGGGTAGTTGTCAATTTCGTAGGCGAAACGACATAAAATGGAATTTCATCCGAACTTGCATGAAACAAGATCAGAGTATACCAATTAAAGCTTCAAATCGTTTTATGGCACTTTTTGTCTTGCTGTCTAGTAACAACCTACCTCTAGCATGCTACTAATTGGACTGAAACGTTAGCTATAATTTTGCTTATATTTATAGATTCGCGTACTTCCAGCAGCTGCGCTTTAGCATCGATTGACCAATCAGAGCAATGCTTTCCCTTTCATATATCGCTTACTCCTTCAAAACCGTCGACTATGGCAGGGAAATCCAGTATGCCGGAGATTTTTTGCAGACAAAATAGGACACTGCTAGCTATTAATCAACAGTTCAATGATACACAATTAAAAATACATGCCTATGAACATTCAAATCAATACGTAGAAATATTTCCTATCAAATGGTGACATAATATTAATAATTTATATAAAATTGACTGAGCTGTAATTGTTCAAAACCTGACCACATTTCTATGTGTATTTTTCTTGAGTTTCTAGTGTGCACGCCTATATAGAAAACAAAAATGTGTTCCACATTAAAACTAGCGTGCATGGGCGAAGCCTACAGCAGAATGTCTTGATAAACAACATAAACGATCGCGGCTATGATTGTAACTAGAAGCGCTTGTAACCAAAATAAGAATAAGGTACAGGGGAAGAAGCGACATATGATAATAATAACAATGAGCCAATCGAATGAAGGTTGCACGACTTCTATCAAAATAATGAACGACTAAAACAGTTTGGTATGTTGAATAAGTTAATTTCATATTAGAATAGTTCAACATCTACAGCTTTTTTTATTTTCATAACGGGCTTCATGTCGTCCACATATACAAGTACTTTTAGATGTTTGAGTAAGAAGTAAATATCGTTTACGTACAAGATAAAAAGAAAAGGGCCTAAATGTGAACCTTGGGCAACACCTGAAGTGACATTTATTGATTTGGAGTACGTGTTTTGATAGCGTACAATTTGTTTATGTTTTGTGAGATATGATTCAAGCATTCCAAAAGTTTTGGTTCAATTCCATATTTTTTAAAATTTTGATTAGCACATAGTTTCTACATAGTTTCCATTGTCCATAGCTTCCAGTGAATGCAAAGAATTCCAAGAGATTTGTTGAAATAGAACGACCTGTGAAAAAGCCATGCTGTTTTGCAGTTATGCAGTTTTTAACTTGTTGAAATATTTTTCCATTGATCATTTTGCCTCTCTCTATAGAAAGGTATTAGAATTACTGGAAAAATCGACTTTCGAACGGAGCATCGGAGACCCATAGTGTTATATACCATTCGACTCAGTTCGACGAGGTCGGAAAATGTCTGTGTGTGTATGTATATATATATATATATATATATATATATATATATATATATATATATATATATATATATATATATATATATATATATATATATATATATATATATATATATATATATATATATATATATATATATATATATATATATATATATATATATATATATATATATATATATATATGTGTGTGTGTGTGTGCACTTTTGGAAGATATTTATACGCGCTCAATTTTCTCAGAGATGGCTGAACCGATTTTAACAAACTTATGCTTGTTTGAAAGCTACTGTCGGGCCATTGATCAAGCTCAAAAATGTCCTCAGGCAAAATTTGAGCTAAATCGGCCATGCGCAATAGGTGCTGCCTGGCGGTTAAGGTTTGAAAATTTTTTATCTTGAAAAAGCACCATAGGGGGGACTACATGAAATTTCCGAAATCGAAAAAAAATGTTGATGCCAAAAGTCTAAGAATTGCATGAAACGTCGAGATTTAGTGTCATCTCTCTTCTCATACAAATAGGCAACGCACTAGTTTGGAAAAATTATGCTGACTGTGTGACATAAACACAGAAGCATGCTTTTGTGAACTACTTGAATCAATCTGAATCAATTGGTGTCCGAAATTATTTAGTAAAAGTATGAAATATATTATCATGAGACTGTTACGCAAGAAGAGGAAGGCATTATCACACCACTAGGTCGATTAAGAAGGATCCTTTCAAATAATTTTGGAATGCACGAAACAATGGAAATTTCTCGATAATTGCGTATATCTGATTTTGAGCCTGATTTAAATACCGCTACTAAGAAGGAGGAGATTTGTGAAAAGAGGATCAAAATATAAATTTTGTTTGTTTTTCACCTAATTTATTTGATTCAACCTGAATAAAGAAATATTGTCGAAAAGAAATTGTAGTGTTTCATTTTCACCTCCAATTGGAAGCAGAATGGATTCATTTTGTTTATCGATGATGAAGTGAGCGTTTCGTTGGTTAGAGTCACCGTAACTTCTGGTTCCATATTCGACATAATATTTTCTACGGTTTGAACGAATAGCTCGAAAGTTGTTCTGTTAGCATTTTCTGGGAGAAAATACACAGAGGCAAAATATGTTTTTGTCCTCATATAATTACTTTGTTCCAAACATCTTCAAATTCTTTGTGTTTATTTGTTTCAATTTTGTCGGATGAAACGTCATCACTTCCTGCAATTAAGACTCTACTTCCAGATTTTTTGTTGGATGGTACTAAGTTACGGTCATATCGCAATACGTTATAGTTATTTCCAAAAATTTCTTCGCATTTTACGCTTTCGTCCAAACAACTTTCAGTTCCAAGAATAACTGAAGGAGAAGATGATGAAATATTTCGTTGAATTTCATTCGCATTCTGTTGTAAATACGAAGAAATTTGAAGATTTGAATGAAATTGAGTGTCACTTACGTCATTATAGGATACTACCTCAATAGAGAGCGTCGTTATTTCCGAAAATTCGGCCTTGTAAAATTGTGTTCGGCTTCCCTGATTAGTTGAAGTAGGTGGATGTGTTCGCTTGTCAAAAATTTCCCATAAGAATCCATGTCGGCCAGCGCTTAGGGTTCATCCCATATTCCTGATGGACTTCGATGAAGATTCGTAGGAGGTGGTCAGGTGTTGTTGGATGGTCTTCTGATGCCAATAGCATTTTTATACTAGTGGGTACACTCGATGCATACTGTAGGTTGTTGATTTTTCATGTATGATAAATACAGACGGACGACGTGCATTATTTTCGGGTCATGAAGTCTTGCTTTCAAGAAGCGTTCGTCGCCATTTGCAGATTGTGGAGTGAGACGTACAAGAGATGGAGACGAGGACGCATTGGATCAATTTCGAATTGGGTGTCTGTATTCATGTTCTGTAATATTACAGATGTATTCATGTTCTGTGATATTCGTTGTCGTTGTCCTTACTTTCTAAGACCGGAGTAGTGTTATTTTGAATACTTCTTGTTCCTTTGTAAGGGTTGTTTCACCTTTTTGAAAATTTATGAAATTTGAATTAATATCTGCACCTGGATGCCCGGAGAATTGAACCCGTGCAGCTACTAGTAAGTCCTTGTAAAAGGGTAAGGTATATTGTAATGACATATTATTATTATTGTTGTGGCAGGTATTGTTACCATATGTGTTGAATTTCCTGTTGGAGTGCACGTTGTTGTTGTTGTCGTGATTGCTGTTGTTGTTGTTTTTACCGTGTATACTGTAATATATGCTTCTGTTATTGTTGTTGTTTAAATTTGTATTATTTTGTTGTTTCCGCTTCCGATGTTTCCGTATGAGGTTTGATTTTGTCGTGAATACGACTTACTTTACTATGAGGCGCTTTTTCAAAATTTCCCCTCTGAGAGAGTGATAAGTTTTTGATTGTGAGTATCTCCCGTTATATCTAATGAATCAACATAATTCTTGCTACATGCCATCGGAAATATGATCACAATTTTATGATAAAATTTTTAGTTGTGTGACATATTCTCAAATAGTTCAAAATCAAACTTTTCTCAAATGTTTAGTATCAAAGAGGATAATTCATAAGGCGCGTTTGCCTTTCTCGTATTTTGAAAGCTCATAGCTCAGTGATCTGTAGAAGGATTTATATAATCTAACTACCAATAGAATCGAAAATTTTTATCTTGAACATATATTGCAACAACATTGAAATTTTTCAATAGTACCCTATCGAAAAACCTGTTTGATTTAACCCATGACAGCACCAGCCAATCAGATCACGAGATGTTTGCATCTATACAAAAGCATCCATATAAAAGTTGAGTGGTTCATTTTTCCTACCATTTGCTGAGCAACTGTTCCCGAAACAAGACACACGAGAGCAACATCGAGGACCTGTCGTCTCACTGTTTCCTTCCCGATCTGAACGCACGAGACACCGTCAGCACAATGACACCGAGAACCGGTAGAAAGGCAGCCAAAAAGTCCAGCTAGGCCCATTGCCGAAACAAGACACACACAAGAACCATCTCAGATCTCAATATTTTCTACCAAAAGATTCATCAGGATGGAAGTAAAATAATTTGCACCGTCACTGGCACGTTCAATTACGAACGGCAATGCGAAAGCGAAAGTGATGATGTTAAACACATCTTTATACTTTATTCATCTTTATTTAATTCGGCCGAAAACAAAAATGAACAAATTGTTAGAACAAAGGTTTCCACTTAATTTGCGCATTCTACTTTCCAGGCGTATCAGAACTGGCTAAACTTAAAGCAATCCTAAATATTTCTTTATCACAGTGATGTGGTCGTCCTGAAAAGGACGGGAGTTTCAACTCCTCGTCGTTGAGGATGGCCAGAATGGCAATGCGAAAGCGAAAGTGGTGATGTTGAACACATCTTTATATTAGTATGGGGTCGTGTGAAAATATGCCATGCGAAACAGGGTTGCCATATATACAGGTTAATCTGTATTATTATTATTATCATCATTATTATTATTAGAATGACTCTTGCATACCGAAGATCGTCGATACATTTGTGACCAGGCAATTGCAATTGTCTCGTACTGAAATTTCGAGAAGAATCAGATAATTTTCAGATTCGAACTTCATTGCTTCAATAAAAATAAACTACAAATTTTTCGTACCTAGCCTCCTATATTAGCAAACTGAAAAGGAATTGTTTCAAGTTTGGAATATATAGTTGTAGAATAGTAGCTGTTTATTGTAACTAATCTGTACTTTAATGTAGCTGCATCGCTTCAAACTCTATTAGTGAAAAAGAGGAAAGCTTGCACAATTCATACAATCAATCAACGAACTGATATTCGGAAAAGTGATGGGAGCGTGTCAGTTTTTTCGTATTCACGACATCCAGTTATGTCTCTGACATTACCCACCCACCTTTTTTCTGCTAGTTTTTCTTGCAGCCGTCGAGTGCGTTGATTCTTGTCATACTCACTCCAGTCTCGTTTCCAGATTTTTTTACTTCTAATGAAGCACCAGCCACTGTCTCATGCTGGAATTTCCTTCTCTGTTTCTAAAGTTGTGCTGTCGAGTTCTGGAGTACAGCTCAATAGTTTTTCTTGTAAGCTTGGATGGACGAATATCTTTTCTGGCCTTGGGTTACAAAATTCTGATGATAACAATTTAACTTCGTCCATAATTTGGTAGACGATTTTGTTCGTGTCTATGTTGAAAATACTAGCGTCAGCATCGATTCTTGTTTCGAATTCGTCACATTTGTAAAGTAGAACTGCAGTGAATTTTTAGATTGCCGACTGCGCATTAATTGCCAGTGTATTACTTGATTTACCCAAATCTTCAGCGAGAGATTCAGGCATACTTGTGGTTTCTGATAGCTTAGAAAATTCCAGTGATATTTTTTTCGGTTGCAGTAATAATATTGTTTATTTTGATCGGCTCTGTTTCAATATCGGTCAATAATGCTTTTTAGATACTGAATAAGGGCCTGATTCGAGTCTGACTGGACCTTAATACTGTTCGTTAATTTTTTCAGCTGGCGTATGAGTTCCTGCAGATTGAAGTGTTCGAAATAGTTCTCATGACATTCGATGCATAAAGGAATGTGTGCATGAATGTGCGCAGCAGTTCTTCATTATATCACTGAACGTCAATACAGGCGGAATGAAATTTCCTTCCGCAGGTTCCACTGCAATTCCAAAGAGAACAATTATCGTTCAGTGCACGCACAGTTGACGACACCGCACTTTGTCATTCTGCACTACGCGATACCATAAAAAATAAATATACAACCGACAAGGTTGTCGTGAAAAAATAAATAAATTGCGCGCGCGGGTTTGTGCAACAATACCAAAAAAGCACCCGTTCACTCGGGCGGTTGAAATGACAATAATTTCCTACAGGTAAACAGGATTTGTAGATTTACTGCAGGGTAAAACGGATTTGTAGATTTTGTTAGATTAAGTCCGAACGAACTTTCTAATATTATTCAATGAACAGTTATTTTGTTTGCGAATCCCACAGTAATATTTACCTTGCTAAAGAACGTAGTCTAAGACTGACTTCCATTGGTGACTCCCGAGCAAAGCACCCTTCATTGTAATTATCCAATTGCTCTATTATTCTCATTATGCTCTTTTGTCATGAATACGACTTACTTTACTATGGGCGCCTTTTCAAAATTTACCCTCTGAAAGAGTGATAAGTTTTTGATCGTGAATATCTATTGTTGTATCTAATGAATGAACATAATTCTTGCAACATGCCATCGGAAATATGATCACAATTTTATGATAAAATTTTAAGTTGTGTGACATAATCTCAAATAGTTCAAAATTAAACTTTTCTTAAATGTTTGGTACGTACGAGTGTCAAAGAGGATAATTCATGAGGCGTGTTTTCCTTCCTCGTATTTGGAAAGCTCATAGCTCAGTGATCTGTGGAAGGATTTATATAATCTAACTACCAATAGAATCGAAAATTTTCAACATGAACGTGTATTGCAACAATATGGAAGTTTTTCAATAGTACACTATGTGAGAAATAGCGTTATGCACAGTTGACGACACCGCACTTTGTCATTCTGCACTACGCGATACCATAAAAAATAAATATACAACCGACAAGGTTGTCGTGAAAAAATAAATAAATTGCGCGCGCGGGTTTGTGCAACAATACCAAAAAAGCACCCGTTCACTCGGGCGGTTGAAATGACAATAATTTCCTACAGGTAAACAGGATTTGTAGATTTACTGCAGGGTAAAACGGATTTGTAGATTTTGTTAGATTAAGTCCGAACGAACTTTCTAATATTATTCAATGAACAGTTATTTTGTTTGCGAATCCCACAGTAATATTTACCTTGCTAAAGAACGTAGTCTAAGACTGACTTCCATTGGTGACTCCCGAGCAAAGCACCCTTCATTGTAATTATCCAATTGCTCTATTATTCTCATTATGCTCTTTTGTCATGAATACGACTTACTTTACTATGGGCGCCTTTTCAAAATTTACCCTCTGAAAGAGTGATAAGTTTTTGATCGTGAATATCTATTGTTGTATCTAATGAATGAACATAATTCTTGCAACATGCCATCGGAAATATGATCACAATTTTATGATAAAATTTTAAGTTGTGTGACATAATCTCAAATAGTTCAAAATTAAACTTTTCTTAAATGTTTGGTACGTACGAGTGTCAAAGAGGATAATTCATGAGGCGTGTTTTCCTTCCTCGTATTTGGAAAGCTCATAGCTCAGTGATCTGTGGAAGGATTTATATAATCTAACTACCAATAGAATCGAAAATTTTCAACATGAACGTGTATTGCAACAATATGGAAGTTTTTCAATAGTACACTATTGAAAAACCTGTTTGATTTAACCCATGACAGCACCAGCCAATCAGAACGCGAGATGTCTGCATCTATACAAGAGCATCCATATAAAAGTTGAGTGGTTCATTTTTCCTACCATTTGCTGAGCATCTGTTCCCGAAACAAGCCACACGAGAGCAACATCGAGGACCTGTCGTCTCACTGTTTCCCGTTCTGCGTACATGAGAAGGAATTTTGACAAAGGGCTCTCCGTGCACCGCTGCCAGTAGCATGTATTACATGAAATGTTATGTGAGAAATAGCGTCATTTAAGTTAAAGCAGCTACTCTGAACGTACGAGACACCGTCGGCACCATGGCACTGAAAACCGGTAGAAAGGCAGCCAAAAAGTCCAGCAAGCAAGGCCCATTCAAAAAGCACTTTTTAGTGCTAAAGATAATCATAAAGAACTAGTTGAATTTTGTCGCTTTCCTACCATTTTCCGAGCAACTGTTGCCGAAACCAGACACACACGAGAAGTTTAATTAATTTGCACCGTCTCTAACATATTCAATTACGAACGGCAATGCGAAAGTGGAAGTGATGATGTTGAACACATCTTTATACTAGTATATAAATATGCCGTGCGAAACAGAGTTGCCACGTACAGATCAATATGTATTTTTGTCGTGAATACGACTTACTTTACTATGGGGCGCCTTTTCAAAATTTACCCTCTGAGAGAGTGATAAGTTTTTGATCGTGAATATCTCATGTTATATCTAATAAATCAACATAATTCTTGCTACACGCCATCGGAAATATGATCACAATTTTACAACAAAATTTTCAGTTCTGTGACATAATCTCAAATAGTTCAAAATTAAACTTTTCTTAAATGTTTGGTATAAACGAGTATCAAAGAGGATAATTCATAAGGCGAGTTTGCCTTTCTCGTATTTTGAAAGCTCATAGCTCAGTGATCTGTAGAAGGATTTATATAATCTAACTAACAATAGAATCGAAAATTTTTATCTTGAACGTGTATTGCAACAACATTGAAGTTTTTCAATAGTACACTATTGAAAAACCTGTTTGATTTAACGCATGAAAGCACCAGCCAATCAGAACGCGAGATGTCTGAATCTATACAAGAGCAGTCATATAATAGTTGATTGGTTCATTTTTACTACCATTTGCTGAGCAACTGTTCCCGAAACAAGACACACGAGAGCAACATCGAGGACCTGTCGTCTCACTGTTTCCCGATCTGAATGCACGAGACACAATGACGCACAATGACACCGAAAATCGGTAGAAAGGCAGCCAAAAAGTCCAGCAAGGCCCATTGCTGAAACAAGACACACACGAGAACCATATCAGATCTCAATATTTCCTACCAAAAGATTCATCAAGATGGAAGCTAAATTAATTTGCACCGTCACTAACACATTCAATTACGAACGGCAATGCGAAAGTGATGATTTTGAACACATCTTTATACTAGTATACAAATATGCCGTGCGAAACAGAGTTGAACAAATTGAACAAATGAAAGAGATGAACAAATGTTTCCACTTGATTTGCGCATTCTACTTTCCAGGCGTATCAGAGCTGGCTAAACTTAAAGCAATCCTAAATATTTCTTTATCACAGTGATGTGATCGTCCTGAAAAGGACGGGGTTTTCAACTCCTCATCGTTACGGATGGCCAGCTGCAGATGGCGAGGGATGATTTTCGTTTTCTTGTTGTCACGGACAGCGTTACCGGCCAATTCCAACACTTCGGCAGCCAAGTACTCCAACACTGCCGCCAGATAGACCGATGCACTGGCACCGACACGCTCTGCGTAGTTTCCCTTCCGGAGCAGACGATGGATTTTGCAACTGGGAACTGCAGACCAGCACGGTTCGAGCGGGACTTTGCCTTGCCCTTAACTCTTCCTCCTGTGTGCGTGTTTCTGCGTAAAAATTTCATAAATGCTGTTAACAGCTCGACAGCCAATTCAGTATTACTGGCTGCTGCTATACTAACTCTCTCTTTTATATCGTCTCACTGTTTCCCATTCTGCGAAGGGGAGGTCCCTACACCGTTACCAGTAGCAGGTATAAAATGAAATGTGATGTGAGAAATAGCGTCATTTAAGTTAAAGCAGCTACTCTGAACGTACGAGACACCGTCAGCTAGATGGCACCGAAAACCGAAATAAGGCAGATTTGTACCGTCACTAACACATTCAATTACGAACGGCAAGCGAAAGCGAATGTGATGATGTTCAACACATCTTTATACTAGTATGGGGTCGTGTGAAAATATGCCACGCGATACAGGGTTGCCATATATACAGGTTAATCTGTATTTTATTTATACATACATATATGTACAGATTAATCTGTATTATTATTATTATTATTATCATTATTATTATTAAAATGACTTGCATACCGATGTTGCAGTCCCCCTTGCTGCAAAACTGTCTGAGAGTGAACATTTTTGGATGTATCTTTCTGGTTTTGCACCCGAAGCCACTACTGAGCAGGTAACTGACTTAGTAAAGCATAACCTCAACATCGACGATACTATAAACGTAACAAAGTTAGTTCCGAAAGGCAAAAGTCTCAACGAGCTAACTTTTGTCTCGTTTAAAGTGGGAATCGGTCTGCAGTACTAAGATACGGCATTGTTAGCGGAGACATGGCAAAAGGGAATCACGTTCCGACAATTTGATTTTGATCGCAAAACAACGACACGCACTTCTTTTCGCTTTCAACCGTCACAGAGTGTATCAGCAGTCAACCAATAGGTCGCCGCTATGAACAAAAATCCAACCGGATCCACAGCTCAATTCGCGTTCGAGTCCGAAGTATCGAGTCCGTTAATGAACCACCGTCCGATTCCGCCCCATACTCATTTACACTTTACTACCAGAACGTAAGAGGACTTCGCACGAAAACAAACGATCTGTTTTTAGCACTTACAGAGTGCGATTACGACGTAGTAGTACTAACGGAAACATGGCTGCATGAAAATATCACAAACAGTGAAATCACCAAAAACTACTGTTTATATCGATGTGATCGAAATTCCGATACCAGTTCATTTCAACGAGATGGCGGAGTGTTAATCGGTGTAAAAAGAGAACTGAATAGCTCCTCCGTCACAATAGAAAACAGCCAGCAGCTAGAACAAGCGACCGTTCGGATAAAACTAAAATTTTTCTCTCTTTTCATCTGCACAATCTATCTTCCACCGAACTCAGACGTTGCATCGTACCAAGCGCACTGCTCTTGTGTTAACGATCTCTTCACACATGCAGCCGAAAATGATGTTATTGTTGTTATGGGTGACTACAACTTGCCTCACTTAGATTGGCACTTCGAAGAAGATACTAATTCACTGTTGCCAGTTAACGCTTCATCGGAACATGAAATTGTATTAGTTGAAAAGTTTTTATCCAGTGGACTGCGACAGATCAACAATTTCATAAACGCTAATGGTCGATTATTAGATCTAGCGTTTACCAATGATCCTGCGTTGATTGATTTACTTGAACCACCTATGCCACTGATGAAAGGCGACCGTCACCATAAACCATTTTTGCTTCACCTACAGTTCGCAGATGCTCGTGTCTCAGACCAAAACGAAACAACTTATGATTTCAGTAGGACTGACTATTCTAATCTGAACGAAGTGATTTCCGAAGTTGAGTGGACTGAAATTATACCAGGTGACACTATCGATGATGCCGTTTCATTATTTTCTTTTTTATCTTTTTTTCGATTATAGAGGTTTTAACATTGTTGTCATTCACCTCTTCGGGCCAGAAAAGTTTTCTGACCCTATGTGCGGGGTTGGGAATCGAACCCAGGTGGGCTGCGTGGAAGGGCATCGACTTACCCATCACGCTATACCCGTTCCCCCATTATTTTATTCAAAATTTATTTAAAAACATTTTTTATTTTAAAACAAAATCTACACGACACAAAGCCGAGTCTCGTGAAATAGAACGTCAATATAACTCTTTGCGTGTATCTTGTTTTCGCAATTACATACAGCAAATCGAAAGCAATGTGAAGGATAATCCAACAGTATTTTGGAACTACCTCACTAGCCGCAAAAAATCGAACGGTATACCAATAAACGTATGCTACAATGGTGAATCTGCTGAAACATCACTAGGCACTGCTAACCTATTCTCGTCCTTCTTTCAAAGTGTGCTAAGTAACAACTCACCACCTTTGTCAGAACCGTACTTGAGTGGTTTGGCCCATTACAACCTGGACATACCATGCTTAGTTTTTGGTCTCCAAGACGTCACTAGAAATCTGTTGACGATTGATGCCTCGAAAGGTGCTGGACCGGACGGACTACCTCCTTCTTTCATCAAAAACTGTGCAGCCTCTCTTGCCTTCCCAGTATCCATAATCTTCAACCGATCTTTCGCCGATTGCGTATTTCCTAGTGCATGGAAAACTGCTGCAATAATTCCGATTTACAAGAGTGGTAGTGTTCACGATGTGAAAAATTATCGCTCAATTTCAATCCTCAGCTATTTACCAAAAGTACTTGAAAGCATGGTTCATGATGCCATATATGACTCTGTTCATCACATAATCGCCGAAGAACAACACGGTTTTGTAAGAAAACGTTCTACAACAACAAATTTGATGTGCTACGTTTCGAGTTTATTCGAGAAAATGCAAAAACGGCAGCAAGTGGATGCCATTTACGTCGACTTATCAAAAGCATTCGACAAAGTCCCTCACCGTCTTGCTGTTGAAAAATTTAAAAAACTCGGATTTCCAGATTGGCTTACTCAGTGGATTTGGACATACTTGACTGGACGCAGCGCTTTCGTACGTATAGGAAACACAACATCGTCATCGTTCGATATATCTTCGGGCGTACCGCAAGGAAGCCATCTTGGTCCGTTAATATTCGTTCTATTTATCAACGATCTCTGCAAGGTGATAAAATCCCCAAAATTATTATACGCGGACGATTTGAAGATTTTTCGCAGTATTATATCTACACTGGATTGTTACGCACTTCAATCTGATATTGAAACACTTATCGACTGATGCAATATCAATGGCATGGAGATCAACATTCGTAAATGTATTGCTGTCACATTTTCTCGTTTACGTACTTCAACTGTTTTCGACTACAAAATTTCGAAAACAAGTATTGAACGAGTCACTATAATAAAGGATCTTGGAGTCTATTTGGATAGCAAACTACGCTTCTCGGAACACGTCGCACTAATCACCGCGAAGGCCTTTTCCATGTTGGGTTTCATCCGTAGGAATACACAGTCGTTCGAAGACATCTATTGCCTGAAAACTTTGTACTGTTCAGTTGTTCGCAGTGTTTTAGAATATGCCGTTCCGGTATGGGCACCGTTCCATCGTGTCCATATCACTAGAATTGAAAACGTGCAAAGGAGCTTCATACGATACGCACTACGTCTGCTGCCTTGGTCGGATCCCGTTCATCTCCCCTCTTACGAGGGCCGCTGTCAACTCATCAATCTACCAACACTGGAAAGCCGGAGACAGGTCTTGCAGCGGCTCCTGATATTCGATGTAATAGTTAACAACATTGACTACGCAGAGCTTTTAGGAAAATTGCCGTTTTTTGCTCCATTAAGACGAACTCGACGTGTGCAATTTCTACGACTGCCAATCCACCGCACTCAATATGGACAAAACAACCCTTTTTATGTATGTTGCCGTGTTTTTAACGAAGTTTACGACAAATTTGATTTCAATGTGTCCAAAAATATGTTTAGATTAAGAATTAGTAATTAGGTGTGTGTGCGATGCAAATTATCGAAGACTAAGTACATACAAACAATTATTATTATTAATATTATTAATATTATTATTATTATTATTATTATTATTATTATTATTATTATTATTATTATTATTATTATTATTATTATTATTATTATTATTATTATTATTATTATTATTATTATTATTATTATTATTATTTTTTTTTTTTTTTTTTATTTTTTTTTTGGGATTTTAACCGCAGTTGCGGTCATTCGTCCCATAAGCTATTTATTCAAGTGTCGATATGCATACATGTCATTTAATTCTATAGTAATTTCAATAAATTCGTTTTTCTAAGAAATTTCACCAATTTTCGTTCTTCTTCTTCGTTGTTACTCAAAACGTCTCCAATGGTTGTCGCAAGGTTACAGCTTTTCCGATGAGTTTCGCATTTTCTGCAGTCTAATAGTATATGTCGAACCGTCAGTGGTTCATTACAGGTCCGGCAGTTGCTGGTGTCTCCGTTGAATAGGTGCTGATGTGTTAATCTGGTGTGACCGATTCTCAGTCTACTTAGCGCTCTTCTTTCTGTGGCAGGAAATTTGTCTGGCCATTTATTCGTTGTATATTTTATTGCTCTCAAAAAACTGGTACTACTTTGCCACTGATGTTCCCATTGCAGATGAATATTTTGCTTACATGATCGGATTGCATCTTCTGCCGGAATCGCATCACATTCCGGTTCACCGCTGGACGATTTTGCTAACTTGTCTGCTGCTTCATTTCCAACTATTCTAGTATGTCCTGGGATCCAACAAAGTTCAACTAATTTGTCTTTCAACTCCTCTTCAATTTCTTGAATCCAGGCATGCCGCGATTGGCCTTTTTCAAGTGCTGACAATACACTGGCAGAATCCGTAAAAATGACGGCCGCTGATGTATTTGTACAAATATTCAAAACGGCGTAAAGAATTGCCCTTGTTTCAGCCGAGAAAACAGAGCATGTATTAGGCAATTTTTTGCTGACTTCAATATTTTCGCTTACTACACCGAAACCCGCACTATCCTGGCCAACAGACCCATCTGTAAAACTTTGAACTGCTTTTTCAAAGACCAATCAATCTGTACTGTTGTTGAGTACCATGGCTTGTCTCCGAAACGTCGTAGAGTTGCAATTCTAGGGAACGTTTCTCCGGTAAGCGATTGATACGTTATTGAAGCTCTTTTTAAAAACGGAAAAATGTCAATAAATTGATCAACAGTGTTCATCGATGGAGAAAGGATGTTCAGTTTTTGAATAAATCGTATTGCTTTTATTGTTAAATTCGTGGCGACCATTTGTTCAAAAGGAAGTTGTCCAGCTTCGGCCATTATGGATTCAATCGGACTCGATCTGAATACTCCCGATGATTCTCTTATGGCGGTGTTGTATAATGGTTTCAATGTTTTAGAAATCGTTGGGCTACCGCCATTAATAATACTCATTCCGTAGATTAACTTTGGAAACAGCACTGCGCTGGTTATTTGCTGTAAAGTTTTCCGTGTTCCTCCGTACATTACATTTCCAACTACTTTGAGGAAATTCAACACTGATTGGACATTACGCCGTGTAGCTGCTGCATGCCGTTTAAAGTTTAATCGTTTATCCAGGATGATACCAAGGGTCTTAATGTACTCTGCTTGGGGTACTTCTAAACGGTCAATGGTTATAGCGGGGGTTTCTGGATGCTTCCGCTTTTTGCATATGTGAATAAAGCTGGATTTTTCAACTGAAATCGACATGCTATTTTGCTCTGCCCATATACCCAGCATGGTTGCTGCTTTTTGCAGTTGTGTTCGCACTTGTTTCGCGTTTTCACCAGTAGCCATTACAAGAACATCATCAGCATACACGAAAATTTGGATTTCCTTGGGTATTTTCTCGAAAACCGTCTCCATCAATACCAAAAACAATGTAACGGAAAGAACTGAGCCTTGGGGAATTCCAGTCGATTGTGTCTTAAGGGTTGACAGCGTGTCGCCTACAATGACGCGAAAGTGTCGATCGGTGAGAAAATTTTGAACGTAATGTATCATTCGTCCACTAATTCCCCAAGCTCTCAGTTTGGAAATAATTTTAGTTCTGTTTGCTTTATCGTAAGCTTTCTGCAGGTCGATTGTAAGTATTTCGCAGTGCTTACCTTCGTCGAATGGTTGTCGGATAGCTGACTCCAGACATGTCAGATATGTATCAATGCCTCTCCCTTTCCGAAAAGCAAATTGTTGTTTATTGAAACGATTGTGCTTTTCAATTTCATCTACCAGTCTTCTATTGACAATTCGCTCGACTACTTTGCTGAAGCAGCTAAGCAAAGTGATCGGGCGCTGATTTCCAACTATTTTGCAATCCTTCCCTGGTTTTGGCAACGGAATAATAATACCTTCTTCCAAGACTGAGGTATGTTTCCAGAGCACCACAAATTGTTAATAGTGTCCAGTACTGCTAGTTTGATTCTAAAAGGTAAATGACGGAGCATTGTGTAACTGATATTGTCAGCACCTACAGACGTATTTCCACCTTTTTCTAGAGCCCAAAACAGTTCCTCAATCGTGAAAATTTCATTGTATTCATCACCGGACCGCAGGTTTTGCTCCACTTCAATCGGTGATGAAGGCGTGGGTGATTGAGAAATTGAATGGAAATAGCGAGCCAACTGTTCTGCAACTTCAGCTGGGTCCTCGATTGTTTCGCCCCGAACAATTAACGCTTGCTTTTGGAAATTTTTTCTTCCACAGAACGCATTAACCTTTCGCCACATCTCACTAACAGGAGTTTGTGGGTTGAACTTCGATGTAAAATTAATCCAAGACGTCTTTTTCGCGTTGGCAATTGTTTTTCTCGCTTCATTTCGTGCATTCTGGAACTCTGTTAGCATTTGCTGCTTGCGTGGATCGGCATCATTCATTCGTCGTAGCGATCTAAGTGTTTTACGTCTTGCTTTAACCGCTGCGCAAACCTCATCGTTCCACCAAGGGACCGTTCTTTTCTTTGGTTTACCTGGAGTTTGTGGTATGCTTTGTTCCGCGGCGTGAATGATTTGTTCACTCAACTGTTCTATTGAGAAGCTTTGGTCACGTGGTAAGCCCTCAAGCAGTATGGCTTCGTATTCTTCCCAATTGGCTTTTTCGTGTAGCCATCTTTTACGGCAGCTCGTTTTTGGGGCACTAACTAGTGCACTCACGATCACAGGAAAGTGATCGCTGGTTCGGTTGTCTTCATCTACTCTCCACTGCAGTTTTGAAATCAACTCTTGTGAGCTAATGGTTAGATCAATAGCGGATGTCTTACCTGATCGTGGATCGAGTCTTGTTTGTTCGCCGTTGTTCAGAATCAAAAGATTATGTTTGGCTGCGAAGTCTTCGATGACGTCTCCCTTGTGATCGTGTTTCACACTTCCCCACAGTGGGCTGTGAGAATTAAAATCACCCAACAGTACGACGGGAGGTGGCAAATCTTCAACCAAACGTTCTAGCTCTTCTTCTAAGTCACGTGGTTGCATATGACATTGTATGTAAACCGTTGCATAGGTAGCTTTTATCGGGTGGTCGACACGAGCTGCAACAACTTGTAGTGAAGTGTTGAGACGGAGAAATCTATGCTTTGCAGACTGGTGAATAGCGAGTCCCACTCCGTTTTGAGAGTGATGTGTTGGTCCAGGTTTAAATTTCCATTCATACTCAGAGTGATGAAAACGATTCATGATTTCGACTCGAGCCAACCGTGTTTCCTGTAGTGCAATCACTATGGGTTGATATTGAACTGCAAGAAGTTGCAATTCTGCGTAGCGTTCCATTATACCATTTACGTTCCATTGAATTGCGATGCATTTAGATACTGTTGTGCATTACTACTGCTTAGTTTTCCTCTGTTTGATCGCTCGTGCCTTCAACAGGAAGACCGGAATTTGGGTAAGACAGTGGCAAATTGGCAGCCGTGTCTGCTAATCCCGATGCGACCTCTGCCTGTTCCGACAGTGGTGGGGCTACTTTCCTCTCTTCCCCACCAAGTTGAAGTAGCGAATCGTTTAACAGTTCTAGGATTCGCTGATTGTCCTCGACATAGCTGTGGCATTCAAGTAGTATTTGATTGGAGGCTGTTGATGTGTAAGAGTGTGTTGAGTCCATATAATAGAAATTGTTTTTAGAATGAAGCAGTAAGTTTGAATTCAGGGTCAAAGGTTTTAGCGTAAGTGACTCATTTCCTCATCGGTGACTGTCTCTTCGCCAGAGGAGATTGTATGACTACCTGCGTTGTTTATTGTTTCAATTTCTTGAGAATTCATTGATAGCGCTTGATTAGTTTTGTGTTGTTTCGGTGCTCGTTTTGGTGGGCTTGATACGGGTTTTCGCTTTTGGTTGCTCAACATTTCTTCAATGCACGAGGCGGGCAATTTTTGTGCGCTATTCCGTGCCTTTTGCCTGGTTATCATTTGATTATTTTGCTCTGTTGTAGCTTGCGTTGCTGTATGCACAGATGACGTTGTTGGTACTGGTAGACTGGGATTAGATTGCTGCGGTTGTTGTTCCAAGTGCTCTTGCAATTTCTTTTGGTTTTCCAAAACTTGTTTCAAAGTTTGCTGGAGTTTCGATATTTGTTTGCTCATAGCCTCGTTTTCAGCCTGAATTTTTGTATTTTCTTCGTCCTTTTCCTTCAAATTGTTCATCAACTGCGACATTTTAACATTTTCTAATCTTTGCTGAACAACGCTCGCGTAAGAACCGTTAGATGACGTCACCCTTGATTTATGTGCATCTCTTGCTTCAGTGTAAGACAATCCTTCATCGATTTTGATTTTCATGATTTCTTCTTCCATACGATACACTGGACATGAACGACTAGTCGGTGTGTGATTCTGTTGACAGTTTTTGCATGCTGCCGGTTGGTTGCAACCCTGTGACGTATCGTGTATTCCAGAACAATTATTGCATCTTTCTTCACTTGTGCATTTTACTTTCGTGTGGCCATATGAGAAACATCTATAGCATAGCATTGGATTTGGATAGTACGGGCGGGTAGCAACACGTAGCAATCCAAATTTAACGTGTTCGGGAGGAGAGGTTCCGTTTATCGAAAGAATCATCGTTCCTGTGTTGATGAAACCCGCATCGGTTCGTCGACTTATCCTTCTAATTGCGGTTACACCTTGATCACGTAGGTTTTCCAAAATTTCTTCTGTATCATTTTCGGCTACATCCCAGCACGTAACAACACAACGGCATATGTTTCGTGTTGGATGACGTACAACTTCAACTGGTGTATCATCGATAAGGTTCGTCATACTCATTAATTTATCAACCTGTGCTTTGCTACGTACTTCGAGAGTATATTTCGTACCACGAGACTCAGAAATGGTTCCAGATATGGTGCCACCAGCAGCTAACTCTACCGATTTTCCAATCACGAAGGGTTTTTTTGGTAGAGGTATTCCGTTTTGGCCTTGAAGTAGGAGGTACTCAACATTTCCGTATCGGTTGTCTTTATCGAGATACAGAGGCAAAGTACGCTTATTCCTTTTGTCCTTCCCGGCTGTTTGACCACCGATAGGATCTGGTGGTTTGGATGGCATTCTCGTATCACTCATTATTCACAGCCAGCTGCCCGAAGCAGCGGCAGATCGAACACAAAATAAAACTCAGATGCTGTGTGGCGTTTGGGTAACGCGCAGAACTATTAGATCTACAAGCAATCTTTCCTATACCAACACCGAAACTTCTTATTCTCACTTGATCGTATAGCACTTGCTGTTTAACACTTCTTTTTGCGACAATTTATATCACTCAATCATTATGGATGCCACCGATGTGCACTTTTAAACCGCTGATAATTGTAGATTATAGCTCGCGTGACGGGAAAACTCACTATCTACCTAATTCAATTAATAGTATATCCGGAAATACACCTTTAAGAATCGAAATCAACTGTGTTTAGTGGCGATATCACGTAAAAATATCGAAACTAAGCCGCAGTAAACGCGCGCGTCGTATCTTTTTGGCCGTTACGATAGAACTGTGATTATTATTATTATTATTATTATTATTATTATTATTATTATTATTATTATTATTATTATTATTATTATTATTATTATTATTACTATTATTATTATTATTATTATTATTATTACTATTATTATTATTATCATTATTATTATTATTATTATTGTTATTAATATTATTATTTATATTATTATTATTATTATTATTATTATTATTATTATTATTATTATTGTCATTATTAGTATTAAAATTACTCTTGCATACCGAAGATCGTCGATACATTTCAGACCAGGCCATTGCAATTGTCTCGTACTGAAATTTCGAGATGAATCTGATATATTCGAACTTCATTGCTTCAATAAAAATAAACTACATCAAATTAAATAGGAATTGTTTCAAGTTTGGAATATGCAGTTGTAGAATAGTGGCTGTTTAATGTAACTAATCTGTACTTTAATGTAGGTGCATCGCTTCAAATTCTATAAGTGAAAAAGGAGAACGCTTGCAAAATTCATACAATCAATCAATTAACTGATATTCGGAAAAGTGATGGGAGTGTGTCAGTTTTTTCGTATTCACGACATCCAGTTATGTCTCTGATATTACCCACCAGCCTTTTATCAAAAAGTTTACTGATAGAAGAAAGTAAACTTATTGGTCGATAGCTTGATGCTTCTGCTGGGTTTTTGTCAGGTTTGAGGATAGGAATTACTTTAGCGTTTTTCCATCTTTTCTGGAAGTAAGCTAATGAAAAACACTTGTTGAAAATTTTAACCAAGAGTCTCAAGGCAACATCGGAAAGATTTTTAATAAGAATATTGAAAATTCCATCATTACCAGGAGCCTTCATATTTCTAAGTTTCTTAATGATTGACTTAATTTCATCAAAATTCATCTCAATAATGTCATTCGGTAATAACACTTGAGTTGAAATGTCCGGGGTTGATGGTTCAATGCATAGGACGCTGGTCTTACATGCCAGTTGTCATATGTTCGAGCCCCGACCTGGAAGGATTTTTAGTGTCAGTAGGATCCATAGTGCTAGCCATGCAATGATTCTGTACACTAAAAATCGGCTGCGAAGTCTGTTGAAACAGAAGGCCAAATTCAACAAAAGGAATGTAATGCCAAGACTTTGCTACTTGAGTTGAAATATAATCATATTTCAGTGAGACTCCATTTTCAATAGGACTCACAACGTTCAAATTAAAATTGTGGACACTTTCGAACTGCTGAGCAAGTTTTTTAGCTTTTTCGCCATTTGTAAGAAGTATTTGATTTCCTTCCTTGAGAGCAGGAATTGGTTTCTGAGGTTTCTTAAGAACCTTAGAAAGTTTAAAGAAAGGTTTAGAATATGGTTCAATTTGTCAATTTCTTTAGCGAAATTTTCATTTCGCAAAAGAGTGAATCTATGTTTAATTTCTTTTTGTAAATCCCTAACTATGTTTTTCTTAGTAGGATCACGCGAACGTTAATATTGTCGTCGACGAACATTCTTCAACCGAATGAGCAGTTGAAGATTGTCATCGATGATAGGAGAATTTAATTTAGTTTGAGCTTTGGGAACTGAAAGATTTCTACCTTCGATAATGTAATGATTCAAATTATCAATTGCTGTGTCGATGTCCGCAGAATTTTCCAAAATAGTTTCATGATCCACATGATTTTCAATGTGAGATCTGTAATTCAACCAATTAGCTCTATGCTAGTTGAATATAGAATATATTGGATTAATTATAGCTTCGTTGGAAAGTTTGAATGTTACAGGAAAATGATCTGAGTAAAAGTCAGCATGTGCAATCGGTTCACTACAAATGTGACTTTGATCTGTTAGAACCAGATCAATTTTAGAGGGATTTTTCACCAAAGAGGAGCAAGTCGGATTAATGGGATGAAGAACTGAGAAGTAACCAGCTGAGAGTTGATTATGAAGTATTTTTCCATTACTGTTATTTTGCCTACAATTCCACTGGACATGCTTTGCATTTAAGTTCCCTATTACGAAAAATTTAGGTCGATATCTTGTGAGTTTTTGTAAATCGCCTTTAAAGAAATTTAATTGTTCACCGGTGCATTGGAACGGCAAATTTGCTCCAGTGATGAAATATATGCTATGAATTCTTTTAACTTCGATTTACAAGCTTTCGATAACTTTAGTATTGAAAGAAGGTGAAATTCGATGTTTAATTTGCCGTTGGACAAAAAAGGCAACTCCACCACCAATTCCAGTAAACTTGTCAAAACGATGAACCACATAATGTGGATTGCTTTTCAATTTGATATTTGGTTTAAGAAATGTTTCTGTCACATTGGCAATATAAGTTTCTGAACTTTAAGAAAATTATTAAATTCATCTTCACTCGATTTTAAAGAACGAGCATTCCAATTTAAAATATTTAAATAATTATTTAACATCACTGTTGAATTTTAAATTCATTAAACTGTAGTGCATTTTTCGATTGCCGACTGCGCATTAATTGCCAGTGTATTTCTTGATTTACCCAAATCTTCAGCGAGAGATTCAGTCATACTTGTGGTTTCTGATAGCTTAGAAAATTCTAGTGATATTTTTTTCGGTTGCAGTAATAATATTGTTTATTTTGATCGGCTCTGTTTGAATATCGGTCAATAATGACTCGATATGATTGAATGATTCATTCGATATGGCCATGCTTTTTAGATACTGAATAAGGGCCTGATTCGAGTCTGACTGGACCTTAATATTGTCCGTTAATTTTTTCAGCTGGCGTATGAGTTCCTTCAGATTCAATTGTTCGAAATAGTTCTCATGACATTCGATGCATAAAGGAATGTGTGCATGAATGTGCGCAGCAGTTCTTCATTATATCACTGAACGCCAATACAGGCGGAATGAAATTTCCTTCCGCAGGTTCCACTGCAATTCCAAAGAGAACAATTATCGTTCAGTGCACGCACAGTTGACGACACCGCACTTTGTCATTCTGCACTACGCGATACCATAAAAAAATAAATATACAAGCGACAAGGTTGTCGGGAGAAAATAAAAGTATATGGGTAATTTAAGAACTACGCGACGCGGGTCAAGAAATGTACAGGTAAACAATAAAAAAATTGCGCGCGCGGGTTTGTGCAACAATGCCGAAAAAGCACCCGTTCACTAGGGCGGTTGAAATGACAATGATTTCCTACAGGTAAACAGGATTTGTAGATTTACTACAGGGTAAACCGAATTTGTAGATTTTGTTAGATTAAGTCCGAACAAACTTTCCTATATTATTCAATGAACAGTTATTTTGTTTGCGAATTTCACAGTAATATTTACCGTAGTACAAGCTTGTTAAAGAATGTAGTCTAAGAATGACTTCCATTGGTGACTCCCGAGCAAAGCACCCTTCATTGTAATTATCCAATTGCTCTATTATTCTCATTATGCTCTTTTTGTAATTGTTGAATGGTTCATTGGTTTCTTACCGCAAAGTTTCTATTTTTAAAACAACGTCCTCGATTCTTTCGATTTCTCCAAATTCGCGTATGAGATTTTGACCGTGGCTATGGTCGACATTCGTTCACGTAAATAAACTTGACCTAGTCTCACATTACTAGTCATTGTATAGCACAATGCTTCAACTGCAACGAGCCCTGCGCGAGCGATTTTCGTTCTCGTTTGCATTTTTGTTTATTATTAAGCCAGTCCAACTCGGTGCTGTCAAATTTATCATGCTCGCTGTGTGCGCAATTCCGTTCAGCACAAAATACCAAACTGTTTTAGTCGTTCATTATTTTGATAGAAGTCGTGCAACCTACATTCGATCGACTCATTATTATTACTATCATATGTCGCTTCTTCCCCTGTACCTTATTCTTATTTTGGTTACTAGCGCTTCTAGTTACAATCACCTGCGAGTCACCTTGACCTTATAAAAATAATGCCCAACCGAACCTTACGCGTATGAACGAGGGAATCGGTATTTTAACACAGCATTTTGCGAGTAAACAACGGTTGCCGTTCTTGGACCGAAATAGCAAGGCAAGCGCATTCCGAAATAGGAGTACATGCCACGAAATATATATATTTTGAAAGGAAAAACTAGCGTGCATGGGCGAAGCCTACAGCAGAATGTCTTGATGTAAGTATGTATGTATGTATGTATGTATGTATGTATGTATGTATGTATGTATGTACGTATGTATGTATGTATGTATGTATGTATGTATACGTGAAGCCACCATCAGTTCAAGACATTACCAATTTATGCGGGTAGACTTACAGTACATCCGAACTTGATTATCAGATAGCTTTCATATAATTGCTGTTAAGAAGGCCAAAATGGGTTTTGAGGACCCGGCGCCTTCCAGCAAGAACATCCGGCCATATAATAAAGATTTTCGCTGTACCAGCTTAAACCCGCCTGATGGTTTGTTTGTTAGAAGGGTGCGTCTTACTCATTTCAGACCTTCAGGGAGAAACACAAAGCTTCCCCCGCGTGACTCAGGTTGGCAATCCACTCCATCATCCAGTCATTCACTTGTAAGATACCCTGATGCACTCCCTGCCCCTCCCCGTTGTCTATATACTTGAGCATAATACAATAAAATATAATATAACATAATATAACATAATATAATATAAAATAATATAATATAATATAATATAATATAATATAAAATAATATAATATAATATAATATAATATAATATAATATAATATAATATAATATAATATAATATAATATAATATAATATAATATAATATAATATAATATAATATAATATAATATAATATAATATAATATAATATAATATAATATAATATAATATAATATAATATAATATAATATAATATAATATAATATAATATAATATAATATAATACAATATAATATCATATAATATAAAAAATATAATATAATAAAATACAATATGATATATCACATCCAAGCTAGTACAAACTTTTTCAAAAATCTGTGTAAAGCATACAAGTGAAAATCCATTAAAAATCACCGTTGCACACGACTTTGCACGTATGAATGTCTGTCGGATATCTGTTCTCTGTGATATGACATAATAAAAAATAATATAATATAATATAAGATGATATAAAACAGCATAATATAATATAATTTAGCACAATATAACATAACATAATACAATATAACACAATACTTATACTTATAATATAATATAATATAATATAATACAATATAATATGATATAATGCAATGCATTATACCATACAACACAACAAAATATAATATAATAAGATGATGTATGAAATAATAATAATAATAATAATACAATCTATAACAGTTGCTTTCGCAATGTAAGTTATGCTCTTCTTTCGTCGCAGTTTTGCAGGAAATATATTTCTTTTTTAACAATAATAATAATAATAATAATAATAATAATAATAATAATAATAATAATAATAATAACCACAATAACTATATATAATACAATGTAATATAATTCAATTCAATATATAACAATTAATGCAACAAACAACATGTTGCAATATACTATGATATAACACTTTAGAATGGGCTTCAAACTACAATCCATTTCGCACCCTCTCATTCTGCTACTAACGCAGAAGGCGAAAGCACAGAATCGACGCCGTTCTATTGACCAAATGTCATCATAGACGCTCGGGGAGGCATGAGATAGGAACTTGTGAGGACTTAGTTATCTCACCATTTGACGACCTAGCCTACAGCAGATAGTCTTGATAAACAACATAAACGATCGCGGCTATGATTGTCAGAGACATAACTAGATGTCGTGAATACGAGAAAACTGGTACGCTCCCATCACTTTTCCGAATATCAGTTCATTGACCCGGCGCCTTCCAGCAAGAACATCCGGCCATATAATAAAGAATTTCGCTGTACCAGCTTAAACCCGCCTGATGGTTTGTTTGTTAGAAGGGTGCGTCTTACTCATTTCAGACCTTCAGGGAGAAACACAAAGCTTCCCCCGCGTGACTCAGGTTGGCAATCCACTCTATCATCCAGTCATTCACTTGTAAGATACCCTGATGCACTTTCTGCCCCTCCCCGTTGTCTATATACTTGAGCATAATACAATATAATATAATATAACATAATGTAATATACTATAATATAATATAATATAATATAATATAATATAATATAATATAATATAATATAATATAATATAATATAATATAATATAATATAATATAATATAATATAATATAATATAATATAATATAATATAATATAATATAATATAATATAATATAATATAATATAATATAATATATATATATATAAAATTGCAGAGATCATTCTTTGTAATCGCATCACGTAAGAACGGATGGACGGATTGAGATGATTTTTTTTGTTTGATCAGTTTTTACCCCCACCGGGTTCGTACATCAAAAAAATTAGGAAAACTTACCGGAAAAGTGGGAAATACCAATAAAGTTATTTTGTATGGACAATGGAATTTTCTACTGAAAAAGTCGCCAAGGATTGCTAGATCTACGATTGATGTTTGGCGCGCAACGAGTTGCATAAGTGCTTGACCGTCGAAGGGAAGAATACTAGATCGTCGAATACATTTTTGGCGCGCTACGAGTTATTCGTCATTTCGTGCCACGTGCTTAATTGGGTATCAAAATTATTGTTTATCATATGACTCAATGACGGAATGACTGTTCTAGAAAACCGCTGTAGGCAGGAGTAAAACTTCTGATATAATTTACAAGTTGATGAATTGTGTTCAATGGAGTCAAATGAATAGTATTAGTCTTCGCGGGCTCGAGTTTACCATTTCAGAAAAATTTTTAGTGAATCAATGAAAAGATTGTGCTGTAGAAGGTCAAACTGAGCGATTTTCCTTGCAATTTGCTTTCTAATGATTTAGAATAGACTAAGCGCACACAATAAGTGGCAATTAGATATCAATGATTAGTTGATAGTTCAAGATGATTACCATAATGGATTGAGACTGTGAATAATGTTCAAACTGGTAGGATCAATATCAAATTAAAATTTAAGCGTCGATTCTCCGCAAAAAAAAGTTCCACAGTGCATGAAAAATATCCACTTTAACGCTCTAAAGTACGCCTGGCACATTTTAGCAACTTGAACATACAGAATAAGTTCTGAGAAAACTTTCTCGCTGCTTAAAAGCTGTACAAGGAATTGCTTCAAAGTTTGTTATGTTGCGTCGGGTGAACATTCAAGTGTGAGTAATTCCTTAAAAACGGACTGTTCAGAACGCTTTGTATGCTGTTTAAGACAAATCTTTTTTACGAACTTTTGGTTACTTGGGCTAAATACAAATTGTAAATATATCCTACTCTACCGAATGAACAACTCTAGAAATTCTTCAACATTGTCCTAAGTTTATCAATACAACATTATGGTTAGTGAGTTTTTTTATCGATTACCTGTAGTAAGAGTCACATCTGGAACGGAAAACGTGGCACTATGTTATGTTGAAGGCCATTAGAGAGGGATCTCCGGTCAGTGCATTGAATCAAAGGATGAGAGTCGGAGAGGCTGATCATTTGCTCTATTTTTACTTAACACAAGTTTTCCACATTTTAACATTTTTGGGCTAAAGCGAATGTGTGTCGAATTCGATTGATAGTATGTTAAGTAATTAGAAAAATAATGGAGAAAAACATTAACCACATAGTCATAGGTTGACAATTCTGCTATCGAAAACCAGAAATTCGAACAAATAATTTTTGGTCGAGACGAAGTTCGACGGGTCAGCTAGTAATATAATATAATATAATATAGTATAATATAATATAATATAAAAAATATAATATAATAAAATACAATATAATATATCACATCCAAGCTAGTAAAAACTTTTTTAAAAATCTGTGTAAAGCATACAAGTGAAAATCCATTATAAATATAATATAATATAATATAAGATGATATAACACAGCATAATATAATATAATTTAGCACAATATAACATAACATAATACAATATAACACAATACTTATACTTATAATATAATATAATATAACATAATACAATATAATATGATATAATGCAATGCATTATACCATACAACATAACAAAATATAATATAATAAGATGATATATGAAATAATAATAATAATAATACAATCTATAACAGTTGCTTTCGCAATGTAAGTTATGCTCTTCTTTCGTCGCAGTTTTGCAGGAAATATATTTCTTTTTTAATAATAATAATAATACTAATAATAATAATAATAATAATACTAATAATAATAATGATAATAATAATAATAATAATAATAGTAATAATAATAATAACAACAACAACTATATATAATACAATGTAATATAATTCAATTCAATATATAACAATTAATGCAACAAACAACATGTTGCAATATACTATGATATAGCACTTTAGGGTGGGCTTCAAACTACAATCCATTTCGCACCCTCTCATTCTGCTACTAACGCAGAAGGCGATAGCACAGAATCGACGCCGTTCTATTGACCAAATGTCATCATAGACGCTCGGGGAGGCATGAGATAGGAACTTGTGAGGACTTAGTTATCTCACCATTTGACGACCTAGCCTACAGCAGAAAGTCTTGATAAACAACATAAACGATCGCGGCTATGATTGTCAGAGACATAACTAGATGTCGTGAATACGAGAAAACTGGCACGCTCCCATCACTTTTCCGAATATCAGTTCGATGATTGATTGTATGAATTGTGGAAGCTTTCCCCTTTTTCACTAATAGAGTTTGAAGCGATGCACCTACATACTATTCTACAACTATATATTCCAAACTTGAAACAATTCCTTTTTAATTTGCCAATATAGGAGGCTAGGGACGACAAATATGTAGTTTATTTTTATTGAAGCTATGAAGTTCGAAGATATCTGATTCTTCTCGAAATTTCAGTACGAGACAATTGCAATGTCCTGGTCTGAAATGTATCGACGATCTTCGGTATGCAAGAGTCATTATAATAATAATAATAATAATAATAATAATAATAGTAATAATTATAATAATAATAATAATAATAATAATAATAATAATAATAATAATAATAATAATAATTATAATAATAATAATAATAATAATAATAATAATAATAATAATAATAATAATAATAATAATAATAATAATAATAATAATAATAATAATAATAATAATAACAGTGCTGATCTGCAGTTCCCAGTTGGGGTCAGAATCCATCGTTTGCTCCGGAAGGGGAACTACGCCGAGCGTGTCGGTGCCGGTGCACTGGTCTATCTGGCGGCAGTGATGGAGTACTTGGCTGCCGAAGTGTTGGAATTAGCCGGTAACGCTGCCCCTGACAACAAGAAAACGAAAATCATCCCTCGCCATCTGCAGCTGGCCATCCGTAACCACGAGGAGATGAAAACCTCGTCCTTTTCAGGACGACCACATCACTGTGATAAAGAAATATTTAAGATTGCTTTCAGTTTAGGCAGTTCTAATACTCCTGGAAAGCAAAATGCGCGAATCAAGTGGAAACCTTTGTTTTAACAATTCGTTCATTTTTGTTTTCGGCCGAATACTACAGAATTTACGACGAAAATGCATATTGATCTGTATACGTGGCAAATCTGTTTTGCACGGCATATTTGTATACTAGATTCAACATCATCACTTCCACTTTCGCATTGCCGTTCGTATTTGAATATGTTAGTGACGGTGCAAATTATTTAAACTTCTCGTGTGTCTTGTTTCGGAAACAGTTCCTCGGAAAATGGTAGGAAAGCGACAAAATTCAACTAGTTTTTTATGATTATCTTTAGCACTAAAAAGTGCTTTGAATTGGCCTTGCTGGACCTTTTGGCTGCCTTTCTACCGGTTTTCGGTGTCATGGTGCTGACGGTGTCTCGTACGTTCAGAGTAGCGGCTTTAACTTAAATGACGCTATTTCTCACATCACATTTCATTTTATACCTCCTACTGGCAGCGGTGTATGGACAGCCCCTTTGAAAAAATTCCTTTCCTGTTCACAGAACGGAAAACAGTGAGACGACAGGTCCTCGATGTTGCTCTCGTGTGTCTTGTTTCGGGGACAATTGCTCAGCAAATGGTAGGAAAAATGAACCACTCAACTTTTATATGGATGCTCTTGTATAGATGCAGACATCTCGCGTTCTGATTGACTGGTACTGTCATGGGTTAAATCAAACAGGTTTTTCAATACTGTACTATCGAAAAACTTCGATGTTGTTGCAATACACGTTCAAGTTGAAAAATTTCGATTCTATTGGTAGTTGGATTATATAAATCCTTCTACGGATCGATGAGCTATGAGCTTTCAAAATACGAGAAAGGCAAACGCGCCTTATGAATTATCCTCTTTGACACTCGTTTATACCAAACATTTCAGAAAAGTTTAATTTTGTACTATTTGAGATTATGTCAGACATCTGAAAATTTTATCATACAATTGTGATCGTATTTCCGATGACATGTCGCAAGAATTATGTTGATTCATTAGATACAACAGGAGATATTCACGATCAAAAACTTATCACTCTCTCAGAGGGTAAATTTTGAAAAGGCGCCCCATAGTAAAGTAAGTCGTATTCACGACAAAATTATCTTGTTGAGAATGATGTCTCATAAAAATGATAATTAAATTTTTTTACCAGAGCAGTTTGGATTTCGTCATGAACATTCAACTACTCATCAACTTGTAAGAGTAACGAACATGTTAAAAGAAAATAAATCTACTGGTTTATTCACTGGAGTTGCTCTTCTAGACATAGAAAAAGCATTCGACAGTGTTTGACACAAAGGTTTAATAGCAAAAATGTCTAATTTCCAGTTTCCTATTTATTTGATCAAAATGATTCAAAATTATTTAATTGATCGTACTCTTTAGGTTAGCTATCAGAATTGTAAATCTGAATTGCTACCCGTACGAGCCGGTGTTCCGCAGGGTTTGAGCGTAGCTCCCATCTTGTATAATATTTTCATTTCTGATCTTCCAAATCTACTCTTGGTTGTCAGAAATCGCTATTCTGTGACGACACAAGTCTGTTAGCCACAGGTAGAAATCTAAGAGTGATCTGCAGTCGCCTACAAAGAAGTTTAAATATTTTCAGTGATTATCTGTCAAAATGGAAAATTTAACCAAATGCAGCAAAAACGCAATTAATTATCTTTCCTCATAAGCCAAGAGCTTCTTTTCTTAAACCAAACAATAATCACATTCTCAAATTGAATGGCTTGGAATTGACATGGTCTGATCAAGCTAAATACTTAGGATTAACGTACGACAAAAAACTCACTTTCACGGATCACATAGAAGGAATCCAGGCAAAGTGTAATAAATATATTAAATGTTTATATTCTCTTATAAATATTCTAAGCTCTGTCTAAGAAACAAATTGTTAATTTATAAACAAATTTTCAGACCAGCCATGCTTTATGCAGTACCAATTTGGTCAAGTTGTTGTTCCACCAGGAAGAAAACACTTCAAAGGATTCAGAATAATTTTCTGAAAATGATTTTTGGGCGTCCTTTTTGGTTTGGTACAAATGAGTTACACAGTTCGTGCTGACATCTCATCAGACACAGTCGACAATTGCTTACGGTCGAGACGATAGAAACAAAGACAATACAGTGTAGTGAACAATAGAGTGTACGAAATGGGCAAATACGATTTAACAAAGCCTGAAACTTGGCCTACAAGGCCAAATTCAATTTGTATTGATTTCAAGCGCTGCAAAGTTAGGCCAGCAGCAACCGAAATTGAAATCTTGCTTAAGGAACGAATGCATCTAAACGTTACTGATGTAAGTGAGATTCAATTCAACAAGGCGTCTAACTGTGTGTACATTATGTTCAAACGTGAAAAAGATGCAATTGCATTTGCTTCGGTTAATAACGGGGTGCACAGTATTGATCATGACAATGTTAAATATAAAATCCCTGTGTACATGGTGGACAATGCCATAGAAGTACGCGTGCATGACCTTCCCCCGCAGACCAGCGAGGGGTATGTTCGCGAATGTATGTCGCAGTACGGTGAAGTTCTTTCCATCGAAAGGGAAGTATGGCGGAATTTTTTTCCGGGTATCCGGAATGGCGTGCGAGTAAGCACTACGTAAAGCAATTCCATCTTACATCATTTGTGATCAAGACGGGATACATCCGTGTAAAACGCTGATTACGTATGAAAATCAACTGGTTACATGTCAGTTTTGTGAACAACCTGCACACTACGGCAAACCTTGCACTGAAACTGCAAAAAGGACATCTTTAAACAAAAATAAGGACAACCGCCCAACAACGGAAACTAGTGAGCGCAGTACTTCTGTTGTACCATCAAACCCACCAACAACTGCAATTAATGCACAACAAGGCGCGTCTACAGCAACTAACAACCAACCCAAGAATGCGAATTACAAGGAAAACGAAGAAAAAACGGAAACCAACAACGATACCACCGATGCGGCAATGGAGGACGAGACGAGCCACGAACAAAGTGCCCCTCACTCATCGCAAGATAAAAATGGAAGCTCCTCTCCCCCTAGAAAAAGGGTGACAACGAGATCCAACGGTAAAAAAAATTATTTTATCTAATAAAAACATGGCTCATTCGGCCACGTAAAGCTTGTACGCAAATTGGCCTGAATAAAAAAAATTTTATAAAAAAAAAATGAGTTACACATACTCACATACTCACCATTAGACGCAATGTCACATAATATTATAAGCGAATTCCGACAAAAGTCGATGCAATCTTCAATTGAATCGATTCGCTGTTTGTATTAGTTAGTGAGTTAGTATATAAGTTCCTTTTATTTATTTATTTATTTATTTATTTATTTATTTATCCCTACACAAAAGTCACAGAATTGCGGAAGGAAATGATGTCTTTATGGTAATAACCAAATCATGTATATAATAGGGCGGAAAAGTCACCATTTGTGGCTGAACACCCAATTTAAATCTTAGTAATCTAATTTCAACTCATATTCCAATAAACAGTTATTTATAAAAAAAAGCTTCAGTCATAATTTTCAGGACCCTTACACAATAAAATTATTATATACAACATATGTCAGGCCAATTTTGAAATGATGCAGCATAGTATGGAATCCATGTACCTCCGTACACGTAGAACGTATCGCATCTGTTCAAAAACAATTTCTAATGTATGCGCTTCGTAGACTAAGCTGGACTACATTTCCTTTTCCATCATATAAAGAGCGTTGTATGCTCATAAACTTACAAACACTCCAAGAACGCCTCAAAGCTGCAATGCTTTATTTTATCAACCACATTATTTCTCAACGAGTACTATCTGAATCGTTGCTTTCACAAGTTCTATGCTCCTAGCCGCCGTTTCAGAAGTCATAAGATATTCTCAAAAAAAAAAAAAAACAAATTATAGAAAAAATAATCCTGTTAATCAAATGATGCGCTTTTATAGCGTGAACTGCCAAAAAATCGTTGTAACTATGTCCATGAAACAAATAAAAGAAAAATTGAAACCGAATCACATAAGAAACCATTGTAACTTTTTGCCTTTCTCTATAGAAAGGTATTAGAATTGCTGGAAAAACCGACTTTCGAACGGAGCCTGGGAGACCCATAGTGTTATATACCATTCAACTCAGTTCGACAAGATCGGAAAATGTCTCTGTGTGTGTGTGTGCGTGTGTGTGTATGTGTGTGTGTGTGGGCACTTTTCGAAGATATTTGAACGCGCTCAATTTTCTCAGAGATGGCAGAACCGATTTTGACAAACTTGGGCTCTTTTGAAAGCTACTGTCGGACCATTGATCAAGTTCGATGATCAATGGTTGTGACTTTTGGTTCCGGAGATATGATTGTATAAGTGACGTAACCGACAAAAAGCGTTGTATTTGAACGCGCTCAATTTTCTCAGAGATGGCAGAACCGTTTTTGACAAACTTGGGCTCGTTTGAAAGCTGCTGTCAGACCATTGATAAAGTTCGAAGATCAAATGGCTGTGACTTTTGGTTCCGGAGATATGATTGTATAAGTGACGTAACCGACAAAAAGCGTTGTATTTGAACGCGCTCAATTTTCTCAGAGATGGCAGAACCGATTTTACAAACTTGGGCTAGTTTGAAAGCTACTGTCAAACCATTGATCAAGTTCGAAGATCAAATGGCTGTGACTTTTGGTTCCGGAGATATGATTGTATAAGTGACGTAACCGACAAAAAGCGTTGTATTTGAACGTGCTCAATTTTCTCAGAGATGGCTGAACCGATTTTAACAAACTTGGGCTCGTTTGGAAGCTACTGTCAGACCATTGATCAAGTTCAAAGATCAAATGGCTGTGACTTTTGGTTCCGGAGATATGATTGTAAAAGTGACGTAACCGACAAAAAGCGTTGTATTCGAACGCGTTCAATTTTCTCAGAGATAGCTGGACCGATTTTAACAAACTTGGGCTCGTTTGAAAGCTACTGCCGGACCATTGATTAAGTTCGAAGATCAAATGGCTGTGACTTTTGGTTCCGGAGATATGATTGTATAAGTGACGTACCCGACAAAACACGTTGATTTTTACCGCTGTTTTGTATATAAGGGTGCCAAAATTTTGGGATCACCTCTATTTTCGTTAAGCTCTAGTGCTCAAAAGTTTAAGCACCTCGAAAAAAGCCTTCATGCAAAATTTGACCTAAATCGGACATGCGTAAGGGGTGCTGCCCGGTGGTAAAGGTTTGATATTAAAACTGCATGAAGCATCGAAATTTGATGTCATCTCAAAAAAAATTTTTTTTTGAAAAAATCAACTTTCTGGGGGTCCCAAAAAGTCGACTTTTTCAAAAAAATTTTTTTCGACATGACACTAAATCTGGACGTTTCATGCAATTCTAAGCCTTTTGGAATCAAAATTTTTTTTTCGATTTCGAAAATTTTATGTACTCCCCCCTATGGTGATTTTTCAAGATATATGAAAACTCCACTAAGTGGACTAAGAAGGGTTTTGCCTTTTTCTATAGAAAGGTATTAGAATTGCTGGAAAAACCGAATTTCGAACGGAGCCTTGGAGACCCATAGTGTTATATACCATTCGACTCAGTTCGACGAGATCGGAAAATGTCTGTGTGTGTGTCTGCACTTTTCGAAAATATTTGAACGCGCTCAATTTTCTCAGAGATTGCAGAACCGATTTTGACAAACTTGGGCTCGTTTGAAAGCAACTGTCGGACCATTGATCAAGTTCGAAGATCAAATGGCTGTGACTTTTGGTTCCGGAGATATGATTGTATAAGTGACGTAACCGACAAAAAGCGTTGTATTTGAACGCGCTCAATTTTCTCAGAGATGGCTGTACCGATTTTAACAAACTTGGGCTCGTTTGAAAGCTACTGTCGGATCATTGATAAAGTTCGAAAATCAAATGGCTGTGACTTTTGGTTCCGGAGATATGATTGTATAAGTGACGTAACCGACAAAAAGCGTTGTATTTGAACGCGCTCAATTTTCTCAGAGATGGCAGAACCGATTTTACAAACTTGGGCTCGTTTGAAAGCTACTGTCAGACCATTGATCAAGTTCGAAGATCTTTTGGTTCCGGAGATATGATTGTATAAGTGACGTAACCGACAAAAAGCGTTGTATTTGAACGCGCTCAATTTTCTCAGAGATGGCTGAACCGATTTTAACAAACTTGGGCTCGTTTGAAAGCTACTGTCGGACCATTGATCAAGTTCGAAGATCAAATGGCTGTGACTTTGGTTCCGGAGATATGATTGTATAAGTGACGTACCCGACAAAACACGTTGATTTTTACCGCTCTTATATATATAAGGGTGCCAAAATTTTGGGATCACCTCTATTTTCGTTAAGTTCTAGTGCACAAAAGTTTAAGCACCTCGAAAAAAGCCTTCATGCAAAATTTGACCTAAATCGAACATGCGTAAGGGGTGCTGCCCGGTGGTAAAGGTTTGATATTTTCGATCTTGAAAAAGCACCATAGGGGGGGTACATGAAATTTTCAAAATCGAAAATTTTTTTGATGCCGAAACTCTTGAAAATGCATGAAACATCGAAATTTAGTGTCATCTCACAAAAAAATTTTTTTGAAAAAATCAACTTTCTGGGAGTCCCAAAAAGTCGACTTTTTCAAAAAATTTTTTTTCGAGATGACACTAAATCTGGACGTTTCATGCAATTCCAAGCCTTTTGGCATCAAAATTTTTTTTTCGATTTCGAAAATTTCATGTACTCCCCCCTATGGTGATTTTTCAAGTTATATGAAAATTCCACTAAGTGGACTAAGAAGGGTTTTGCCTTTTTCTATAGAAAGGTATTAGAATTGCTGGAAAAACCGAATTTCGAACGGAGCCTTGGAGACCCATAGTGTTATATACCATTGGACTCAGTTCGACGAGATCGGAAAATGTCTGTGTGTGTGTCTGCACTTTTCGAAAATATTTGAACGCGCTCAATTTTCTCAGAGATTGCAGAACCGATTTTGACAAACTTGGGCTCGTTTGAAAGCAACTGTCGGACCATTGATCAAGTTCGAAGATCAAATGGCTGTGACTTTTGGTTCCGGAGATATGATTGTATAAGTGACGTAACCGACAAAAAGCGTTGTATTTGAACGCGCTCAATTTTCTCAGAGATGGCTGAACCGATTTTAACAAACTTGGGCTCGTTTGAAAGCTACTGTCGAACCATTGATAAAGTTCGAAGATCAAAAGGCTGTGACTTTTGGTTCCGGAGATATGATTGTATAAGTGACGCAACCGACAAAAAGCGTTGTATTTGAACGCGCTCAATTTTCTCAGAGATGGCAGAACCGATTTTACAAACTTCTGCTAGTTTGAAAGCTACTGTCAAACCATTAATCAAGTTCGAAGATCAAATGGCTGTGACTTTTGGTTCCGGAGATATGATTGTATAAGTGACGTAACCGACAAAAAGCGTTGTATTTGAACGCGCTCAATTTTCTCAGAGATGGCTGAACCGATTTTAACAAACTTGGGCTCGTTTGAAAGCTACTATCGGACCATTGATCGTGTTCGAATATCAAATGGCTGTGACTTTTGGTTCCGGAGATATGATTGTATAAGCGACGTAACCGACAAAAAGCGTTGTATTTGAACGCGCTCAATTTTCTCAGAGATGGCTAAACCGATTTTAACAAACTTGGGCTCGTTTGAAAGCTACTGTCGGACCATTGATCAAGTTCGAAGATCAAATGGCTGTGACTTTGGTTCCGGAGATATGATTGTATAAGTGACGTACCCGACAAAACACGTTGATTTTTACCGCTCTTATATATATAAGGGTGCCAAAATTTTGGGATCACCTCTATTTTCGTTAAGCTCTAGTGCTCAAAAGTTTAAGCACCTCGGAAAAAGCCTTCATGCAAAATTTGACCTAAATCGAACATGCGTAAGGGGTGCTGCCCGGTGGTAAAGGTTTGATATTTTCGATCTTGAAAAAGCACCATAGGGGGGGTACATGAAATTTTCAAAATCGAAAATTTTTTTTGATGCCGAAACTCTTAAAACTGCATGAAACATCGAAATTTAGTGTCATCTCACAAAAATTTTTTTTTAAAAAATCAACTTTCTGGAAGTCCCAAAAAGTCGACTTCTTAAAAAAAATTTTTTTCGATATGACACTGAATCTGGACGTTTCATGCAATTCTGAGCCTTTTGGCATTTGTTTACTAATGAACGTATTACGCGGTCCTTGTAGATGACGGAGGTGTCATCGGCAAACAGTGAGAGTGCGCCATCACCCGGAAGTGCCGGAATATCTGACGTGAAAATATTGAATAATATTGTGCCAAAAATACTACCTTGTGGAACACCAGCATTCCTGTTCCTGTTTATCTGATGATAAGTTGTTATCAAAGACTTCGAAACTTCTGTTTAATAGATAGATTCTAATTATTTCTACCAGGTAGGTTGGGAAGTTGAGATGATGCATTTTTTTAATTAGGCCATCGTGCCAGACATTGTCAAACGCTTTTTCAACGTTTAACAAAATCATGCCTGATGTTTTCCAAACAGCTTTATTTCTAGAGAGGGTGTTGTTGACTCTGATGAACTAGTGAATAGTAGAACGACCCAAATTGTTCTTCAGGAAAATGTTATTGGTGTCGGCAAACTCTAACAAACGGGACAGGATTGTTTTTTCGAACATTTTAGACAGTGAGATAAGAGACTGGTCGGACAATAGCTCTTCGGATAGGTGGGATCGTTTCCAGGTTTTTTTTTATTCCGATCGAATTGGCTACTTTCCAACTAGAGGGAAAGTAGATGCAAGATGTAGGAAAACTCTAACGCTAAGGTTTGAGCTCTATGTTGAAAATAGGGTCAGCATCCGGAGCTTTCAAATGTTTTGACCTTTTGATGAACTTTTTCAATTCTTCTGTGATTCTGTGATTAGCAGCAAATATAGAAGGCAGTTATAAGCAAACAGTCATTCAGACGAAGAGGTGGTATCGGTTTCGGCTTGTTTTTAAGAAGTTTAGACAATTTCCGAAAAGGTTAAGAATAGTTATCTAGCTTACTGATATGGTTTTGAGAATTCCTTCTGACTGCAATTGCAACATCACCACCCCTAGAGTGGGTTCGATCCAGGCGAATGATGACGTAGTTCGGTATTGAGAAGGACTTCTTTGGTGACAAATGTGTTTCCGTAATAATACACACATCAACGCGCTGTGTTCTTACGAAGTCCGATAGTTAAATATTTTATATTATATTTATATTATTTTATATAGATTCTTGTTCCATAGCGCACTCGTTGATAGCATGATTCGATCCGAAGCGGTTGCAATGGCTAATTATGTGGCAATTTCGAGCACCATGCCCGAAGCGTCGACATTTCATGCCGTGAGTTAGATCTCTGCGTTTGTTGCGGTAGAGTTAATCTCTTGAAGTGAATAATGTACAATGCGTCTCTGTACGTACGTTTATCCTCTTCTCGACGTTTCAATCGATTAATTATCAAAGCCGGTTTTTTAAGATCTGATAAGGTGTCCATCAGTGACTCTTCGCTGACTAGCGGAAGTCCTCTCAGCACATTTTTGTATGGTTTTTCACTCGGCTTGTCATGGTGAAAAATTCAGCTTTCGTTTCCTGGAGATATTTCATTACCAGATCATACTCGTCCTGTGAGTTGCAAAGCAGCTTAGTCCCAAAGCTACGTAATTTGGATGCTGGTGCAACATTCAGTGAATGTAGAGCCTTCCGCAATGAGTGATAATCCGCATTGACAACAATCAACGGTGGAAGCTTGATTTTCCGGGTAACTGTTTTCCAAGTGTCCATATTATCCGGATTGGTATTCCGATTTTTTTTTCTTTTTTCTCATAAATACGTTTATTTCATAAGGCAATTTACATAAGTTTTTCTTCGCCGTATCATCACTTTTACATAGAACTCTTAACCTAATATAATACTACTATAGTCACAGCGATTTGAGTTTAATAAAACATATTCTTCTTAATTTTTAAATATCATATTAGCTATTTCGTTATTTATTATTAAATCTACTTAAGAACATTATTTGAACCAAGCGATTAACTGCTATAAATTATAAGATATGTTTAAATTTTATACATTTTGTTGTTGATTTCGTAACCTATTTTGAGTTTGTTTGTATCAGCACATCATTTTTATTAAAATTTTGCTATTGGATGAACTAATGGACGCAGTAGGAGTCAGAACTAACCCTCAAAAGATCAAATTATTAAATTGAAACTTCAATAGTCTTTATGAAATGATAAAGAAGTTTCATGTAAGAAAGGTCACGACAAGCAAGAATGTCTCGAACTGGAACATTGGATAGTCTACCTTGGGTACGCAAGGAATTTATTAGTTGAGATCTGACATCACGATACTCCACGCATGTCCAAACGACATGATCAATATCGCGATAGCCTTTGCCACAAGCACAATGATTAGTTTCGGAAAGTCCAATTCGAAGGAGATGTGCATCTAACGTGTAGTGATTGGACATGAGTCTGGACATCACACGAATGAAATCCCTACTCACATCCAGTCCCCTGAACCATGCCTTTGTCGATATTTTCGGAATAATTGAGTGCATCCACCGTCCCAGATCATCTCTATCCCAAGAAGCTTGCCAACTGGCAAGTGTTCTTTGGCGAGTCGCGCTATAAAATTCGTTGAAAGCAATCGGTCGCTCATAAATTTCACCTTCAATAGCACCACGTTTGGCCAAACTATCGGCTCTTTCATTGCCTGGAATGGAGCAATGAGCCGGGACCCAAACTATTGTGATTTGATAATTATTATTCAATATGTCGTTCAGACACTGTTTTATTTTGCCCAAGAAAAACGGTTCATTTTTACCAGCTGCGTTTGAACGAATGGCTTCAATTGCACTCAGACTATCTGTGAAGAGGAAATAATGGTTTGGAGGTAATGTGACGATTACATTCAAGCTATAATGAACTGCTGCTAACTCTGCTATATAAACAGATGCAGGTTCTTGAAGCTTGAATGAGGCGGAAACATTATTGATGAATATACTAAACCCAGTAGCCTCTTCAATTCGCGATCCGTCCGTGTAAAACATTTTCTCAGAGTCAATATGCCTGAACTTACTTGAAAATATTTTTGGGATTTCCATAGAGAGTAGGTGATCCGGGATTCCACGCACTTCGCGCTGCATGGATGTGTCGAAAAATAAAGTTGAGTCAGGGACATTTAGGAGGCTGACATGGATAGGAATATATCTTGAAGGGTTGATTTCCTGTGACATATGGTTAAAATATACTGTCATGAATCTTGTTTGAGATTGAAGCTCAACTAGCCTTTCGAAGTTATTAATAATTAGGGGATCCAGTACCTCGCATCTTATTAGCAGTCGCGACGAAAGCTCCCAAAAACGATCCTTCAATGGAAGAACTCCCGCCAGAACTTCAAGACTCATTGTATGTGTCGAATGCATGCAGCCTAAAGCAATTCGCAAACAACGATACTGAATTCGCTCCAGTTTGATAATATGAGAATTTACAGCGGAACGAAAGCAAACGCATCCATATTCCATCACTGAAAGTATCGTTGTCTGATACAATTTTATTAGATCTTGCGGATGAGCACCCCACCAAGATCCTGTTATTGTTCGAAGAAAATTTACTCTTTGTTGGCATTTTGTTATCAGAAACCTAATGTGTCCTCCCCACGTGCATTTGGAATCAAACCACACCTCGAGGTATTTGAAAGTCAAAACCTGTTGGATCATTCTTTCCATCATATGAAGCTGAAGTTGCGCGGGATCATGCTTTCTTGAAAAGACGACTAACTCTGTTTTCTCCGCAGAGAATTCGATACCCAGATGAACAGCCCAAACGGACAATTTATCTAAGGTATCTTGCAATGGTTTTTGTAGATCAATAGCTTTGGATCCAGTAACTGAAACCACGCCATCATCTGCCAATTGCCTTAGTGTACATGGGGTTACGAGACAGCTGTCAATGTCGTTTACATAGAAATTATACAGGAGCGGACTGAGGCATGAGCCTTGCGGGAGACCCAGGTAACTAATTCTGAATGTTGCCAAATCGCCATGTGAAAAATGCATGCGTTTCTCTGACAAAAGGTTGTGCAAATAATTATTTATAACCGCTGGAAGTCCATGTTGGTGGAGCTTGTCTGAAAGAACATCAATGGAAACTGAATCAAATGCTCCTTTAATGTCTAAAAATACAGAGGCCATTTGTTGTTTTTGAGCAAAGGCAATTTGGATGTCAGACGAAAGCAATGCAAGGCAATCATTCGTCCCTTTATTTCTTCGGAAGCCAAATTGAGTATCTGATAACAAACCTTTCGTCTCGACCCAAGTGTCGAGACGTCGAAGAATAATTTTTTCGAACAATTTTCTGATGCAGGACAACATCGCAATGGGTCTATATGAGTTGTGATTGGAAGCTGGTTTCCCCGGCTTTTGAATGGCGATAACTTTCACTTGTCTCCAGTCAGGTGGAACAATATTTTGCTCAAGAAACTTGTTGAACAATTGCAACAAGCGTCTTTTTGCGAGGTCGGGCAGATTCTTCACCAAATTGAATTTAATTCTGTCCAACCCAGGAGCGTTATTGTTACAAGACATGAGTGCTATGGAAAATTCCATCATTGAAAAGGGGCTATCAATGGAATCATCATTTGAAGAAGACTCCCTAATAATGCTATGCGTAGGAACAGAATCTGGACAAACTTTCCTCGCAAAATCAAATATCCATCGATTCGAGTACTCCTCACTCTCATTTCCTACGTTACGATTCCTCATTCGTCTGGCCGTATTCCAAAGAGTGCTCATTGAGGTTTCTCTTGACAAACCTTCCACAAAATGTCTCCAATAGCTGCTTTTCTTGACCCGAAGTATGTTCTTGTACTTGGTTTCTAAAACCAAGAATTTTTCAAAATTCTGAGGAGTTCCTCCTCCTCGTTTTAAAAACGTCTTGAAAGCATTTTGTTTCGCGTGTTTAGCATCTGAGCACTCTTTGTCCCACCAAGGATTTGGAGGTCTTCTGTTAGACGATGGACCAAGAAATCGTTTGGTTTGTGCTTGTTCAGCGGCCTCCAGTATCGAACAAACGAGGAAGTCATATTCTTCAAGTGGGGGGAGCGCTTCCATGGAATTTAAGATACTTGACATATTACTTTGGAATTTAATCCAGTCAATATTTTTTGTCAAATCATATGGAATATTAACTGAATTAGCAATGCCTTTGTTACTGCTAATTGAAATGATGATTGGTAAATGATCGCTACCGTGTAAATCAGGAAATACTTTCCAGGTGCAATCTAGTCGAATTGAAGTCGAGCAAAGAGATAAATCTAATGCACTTGGACGTGCAGGAGGTCTTGGGATCCGTGTCATGCTACCCATATTCAATACTGTCATATTGAAATTGTCGCAAATATTATATATTAAAGATGATCTGCTATCATTGTAAACGGAACCCCACATCATTCCGTGCGAATTGAAATCTCCTAAAATCAAACGTGGAGCAGGAAGGGCTTCGACCATTTCATTAAGCTGTCGTTGTCCAACTTGAGCTCTTGGAGGAATATATACCGAAGCAATGCAAATGTCCTTTCCTTTAATGTTTATTTGACAAGCAACAACTTCTATACTAGAAGTCGAAGGAATGTTTAATCTATAAAAGGAATAACATTTCTTAATTCCTAAAAGCACTCCACCATACGGAGAGTCTCTATCGAGACGTATAATGTTAAAGTCATTAAAATTTAAGGCTATGTTTGATGTAAGCCATGTTTCGCACAAAGCAAATACATCACATTTTTGACTATGCAACAAAACTTTAAACGAATCAAGTTTTGGCATGATGCTTCGACAATTCCACTGCAGAACAGTGATTGAATCATTTGCGGCGGATGATGATTTATCCATCAAATGATACAAAACCTGAAAGAACTGGCCATTGAGCTGATAACTGTTTCAAAAAAGTTCTAGCTATTGGAAGAAATGCCGTTATGATGGTCTTTAGTGGTTCAGCAATATTGAATGCTGCAAAAATCCATTCTACAATTTCCGAAAACTTCAGTAATCCTGATGGTGGCTGTGAAACGGAGTCCACTGGATTATTGTCTTTTCTTGTGCTAGTTCCTGGATTGGTTTGTGAATTTGACAAACCAGGAGGCACAGTTTTTGGTTTTAAATTTGATTTTTTAGATTTAACGCGGGGATCTTTTTTTGAAGGTGTAATTTTAGGTGTCTGTTTTGGTATTTTGTGGTTTGTTAATCTCCTCTTAACAGACCCTTGAGGAGTGACAAACGAGGTATCTTCACTATTTCCGTCAGAGTCAGATTCCTCTGGTTCCGCCAGATTTGAAAAACCGTTTTCGGATTCCAAAGGTGAGACATAAATAATAGTTTTGAGCATTTCCGCATATGTGCGCTTAGACCGTGCTTTTAAAGAAAGCTTCATTTTGTCCTTACGCAATTTAAATGCAGCGCATACTGAAAGATCATCATGAGGACTTTCTCCACAATAAACACATTTTTCAATATCTTTATCGCAAAGATTATCCTTATGAGGCCCTAGGTATTCCGATTGTTATCAATATCCAGCGAACCGTATGTAACTGACAAGTGGTTGACAGACGATGCTCTGGAACTTGTAGTTTTCTTCCGCTTCACGGACCGTCCCGAACTGTCTCTCTCGCAATCGGTCGCTTTAAGCGACATCTTCTCCAATTCACTCGAATGTATTAAAGTTTTTACTATGCACTCATTGAAAACGAAACACAGAATGGCTTCTGACTTTTCTGACATTAAATATTTATTGTTTCTCTTTGGTTACATTTCTGTATGATGTTACATGTCAAGTGATGTAGTAATGATAACATTTCATCTAGTAATGATACTTTTCATCTAATTTATGGTAATTTTCTAGTTAATAATTTTTGATTAATTAATTTGATTAATTTTTGATTTCTTTTTAACAGTTTAACTGAGATACAGTTTGATTTCTATTAATAATATATTGGCTTCTGAGTCGGTGCTATGTTTTTTGCCTTTCTCATATAGAAAGGCTATGCAATCACTGTGAAAATCGACTTTTTAACCGAGGCCCAGAGGGCCGAATGTCATTTAGCATTCGACTCAGCTCGACAAACTGAGCAAATGTCTGTGTGTGTGTATGTGTCCGTGTGTGTCCGTGTGTATGTGTGTGTGTATGTAATAAAAATATGCACTCTCTTTTCTCAGAGATGGCTAAACCGATTTACACAAACAAAGATTCAAATAAATGGTATTATGGTCCCATAGCTTGCTATTGAATTTCATTTGAGTGTGACTTCCGGTTCCGGAGTTATGTGGTAATATGTGAAAATTTAAGAAAAAGTTTACACTCAATTATCTCTGGAACAACTCAACCGATTCTCACAAATTAAGATTCAAATGAAAGGTCTTATAATATCCTAAAAATTTGCAGAACATTTTGTCTGAATCCGACTTCCGGTTCCGGAACTAAAGCGTGATAAGTGGGAAATTACCGATTTCATTAGTATTTTTCCACGAACGATGGTTAAAAACAGGTACAAATCTCATAAAACTGTCTGATAAATTCTTCTAGTTTGCAGTTTGTGGGCATGAAAACTTAAATCGGCACTACTGGTCTCCTCTTTTCCTGTTCCGAGAGCACTGAAAATGGAGAAGAAAAACTCCTAAAACTAAACTCACTTCGATTTCACTGCGATGCTTGAACCGATTTTCACAAATCTTGATTTGAATTAAAGTTCATACTGTCTTTAAAGCTACTGTGAAATTTCATCCGGATCCGACTTCCGGTTCCGCAATTACAGGGCGATGAGTGTCAAAGTTTTCAAATCGCCATATATAGTGACGATATATACAACACCGAAAGAAGAAGAAATCGCAAAACGAACAAGGCGTGCTTTGTTCTATTTCGTACACGTTGTGTAGTGATGTCAATAATAATAATAATAATAATAATAATAATAATTATTATTATTATTATTATTATTATTATTATTATTATTATTATTATTATTATTATTATTATTATTATTATTATTATTATTATTATTGTTATTATTATTTTTATTATTATTATTATTATTATTATAAAGAAAATAATAATCCTACTACATGTTTTATGCTGCTGATTCATGCTGTTTAGCTTGACTTACATATGCAGAAGTAACAGAAACGCAGGTTCGTTCCGTTTGTTAGATTTTGTTTAATTGGTTTAATCGAAATAGAGCATGAGATAATCAGTATAGGTTTAACTACGTTCAAAATTGTTCCAATTTGTAGGTCATATTTGTTGGTAGTAAACGAACCAACTTCGGTTATTCCGTTCATCTAAATCCGGTTTCGGAAGAATTGGAAATTGTGATCAAAAACTGCAAAAGGGATCTCACATACTTTTCTTCAAGATGGCCAAATCGATTTTAACAAACTTATAGGTTCAAAAGAAAAGTCTTACAGTTTCATACGGAATTCCTTAATTTGTTGTGGATACTACTTTCTGTTTTGGAACTACAAAGTAAACAGGATTTATAGAGTTTGTGAGGTTAGGCCTGAACAAATTTTCCTATTTCTATTCAATAAACAGTTGTTTTTGAGAATTTCACGATTATATTCATGATGTAATGAGTAATATGAGAAAGGAATCATTACGCCACTAGGTGGATTAAAATAGGTTTTTATATAGTAAAACAGCAGAAAGTTCTACTACAAACTACACATCTGGTTGAAAAATGGGCCAGATCATCTCGGATTTGCATATTTCATTGGAAGAAACTATCAAGATGCTGTGCAGGATTCATTTCTGCCATTAAGAAGGACCAAATTGTGAAATTATCTACGATATTTAGCACAACTCGGAACATTTTTCTCAAACGAATTTCGCACGGCGAAAAGTGCCTAATAGTTCTTTAGATAACATTTAGATCCATTATAAGCCATTATATAACGGCTGATTTTATATAATGTTGCCCACTTTTCGTTTTCTCTCTCTTCAATGCAAACGACCGGCAGCTCTGTTGTATAACGCAATTGCTCTTGTTTGAATTGAAACTAGCTTTGCGAACAAACCGCAAGACATCCGCTCGCAGTGCCAAATGATGCGAAACTGGTCTAACGCGTCGTCGTCTTGACGACCGAAAGGCAAATGAGAACTACGACCATTTTTTTTTGCATAAATATCTGTTTATTAATCTTATTTTTGTGTATTACATCAACATTTTACAGTACAAGTGTTTTGACCCTTTGGCCTTTCATCTTTGTTGTTCATACGATTCGTTATTAATATTAGGTGTTTTAGTTACTCTTGTTTTTCATACTAATGTTTAATCATAATATTTATTTTAATTATTTATAAAATGTCTACCTACTTATAACTATCCCTATCCTAATACGTACAAATTTTGAATTATTTGTATTTCAGAGATTGAGCACTTCTCTTCAAATTTCGTGCAGTATTGTTAGAATTTTTGTTCTAGTATATCCAGTAAGGCAATCTCATGTACTTCACTAGTCCTTGTCCAAGGGGGTAGATTTAGAATCATCTTTAAGATCTTACTTTGAATGCGTTGAAGCCTAAGTTTGTGTGTTCGTGCACAACCCCGCCAAACAGGGACTGCGTATTCAATTGTGGGGTAGATGATTATTTGTTTATAGACAGCCATCTGATTCTTCAGGCATAGTTTAGATGTTCTACAAATCAGCGGATACAGAGACCTAATGAGTATGCTGCATTTTTGAACGATTTTGTCAACATGTGACCTGAATATCAGATGTCTGTCAAAGGTGAGTCCTAGATAGATAACTTCATCGGACCATTGAATGACCTCATCACCGAATCGTATTCTGCATTCGTCTGATGGAACAAGTTTTGGAGATCTTGAATGTGGAAACAAGATGACCTGAGTTTTTGCTGCATTGATCACAATTTTCCAGCTTGTAAAATATTCCGTTAAAGCGTCCAGACCTGTCTGTAGTTTATTTTTCAGAGCATTAATGACACGACCTTTGTAAAGAATGGCAGTATCATCAGCAAATTGTGACAGAACACCACCACCTGGAAGAGGTGGGATGTCTGATGTGAAAATGTTGTATAGAATGGGACCTATGATACTTCCCTGGGGTACACCAGCAGGAATAGTAAATCTTTCTGAAAGTGCATTATTCAGAGAAACCTGGAATGCTCTATCTGCGAGATAATTTTTGATAATTTTAATAAGATACATGGGAAAATTATACCGATGCAGTTTGAACACCAGTCCATCGTGCCACACATTATCGAATGCCTTTTCAATATCCAATATTGCCATGGCAGTCGTTTTGGACACTGATTTGTTTTGCTGGATGACGTTGTTAACCCTTGTGAGCTGGTGGATGGTGGATCTTCCTTTCCGGAACCCAAACTGTTCTTCCAGAAATATATCCTGTTCATCTGCAAAAGCAAGAATTCGCCTTTGTATTGACTTTTCAAACAGCTTGGATAGGGCAGAGAGTAAGCTGATGGGCCGATAGCTCTTGGAAAAGGAAGGATCTTTCCCCGGTTTCAAAACTGGGATAACTTTAGCTAACTTCCACATTGAAGGGAAGTAACCAAGCTCCCAGCACCTGTTAAAAAGTTTAGCTAAGAAGACAAATGAGCGAATACTCAAATGTTTCAGCTCAATGTTGAATGTGTTGTCGAAACCGGAGGCCTTCATATTTTTGGATTTTTTCACAAAAGCCATCAGCTCATTCGCAGTGACTCTACTTTCCTCAGGAACCAAGCTGTCTGATTGGTCAACCTCAGCTACGCTATCACCAACGGCTCTTTCATATGGACTAACAATGTTGAGTCCTAAATTGTGAGAACACACAAACTGCTGGCCTAGCGCATTTGCCTTCTCTACTGGTGTGATTAAAGGTATTCCTTCAGCTGCGTCCTGGGGTGACATCAGAGGAGGAATAGGCTTCGGTTTTTTCTTAAGCACCTTCGTTAAGGACCAGAAGGGCTTTGAATGTGGGAGAATTTCTCGAAGCTTTTGCTGGAAGTTCCTGTTGCGAAGCTCAGATATCCTTTCCTGGATTATCCTAGTTAAGTTGTTATAAGTAGTCTTCCTATCTAGGATGCCAGTTCGTTGATACTGCCTCCGGTAGATATTCCGAAGTCGGATGAGTTTCTTGGTGACACTGTCGATTTGAAGAGAGGAACTCGGCATATGTTGTACTGGAACCGTCCTATCACGAGCGACTGTGATTGAATGTGATATATACAACACCGAAAGAAGAAGAAATCGCAAAACGAACAAGGCGTGCTTTGTTCTATTTCGTACACGTTGTGTAGTGATGTCAATAATAATAATAATAATAATAATAATAATAATAATAATTATTATTATTATTATTATTATAATTATTATTATTATTATTATTATTATTATTATTATTATTATTATTGTTATTATTATTATTTTTATTATTATTATTATTATAATAAAAATAATAATCCTACTACATGTTTTATGCTGCTGATTCATGCTGTTTAGCTTGACTTACATATGCAGAAGTAACAGAAACGCAGGTTCGTTCCATTTGTTAGATTTTGTTTAATTGGTTTAATCGAAATAGAGCATGAGATAATCAGTATAGGTTTAACTACGTTCAAAATTGTTCCAATTTGTAGGTCATATTTGTTGGTAGTAAACGAACCAACTTCGGTTATTCCGTTCATCTAAATCCGGTTTCGGAAGAATTGGAAATTGTGATCAAAAACTGCAAAAGGGATCTCACTTACTTTTCTTCAAGATGGCCAAATCGATTTTCACAAACTTATAGGTTCAAAAGAAAAGTCTTACAGTTTCATACGGAATTCCTTAATTTGTTGTGGATACTACTTTCTGTTTTGGAACTACAAAGTAAACAGGATTTATAGAGTTTGTGAGGTTAGGCCCAAACAAATTTTCCTATTTCTATTCAATAAACAGTTGTTTTTGAGAATTTCACGATTATATTCATGATGTAATGAGTAATATGAGAAAGGCATCATTACGCCACTAGGTGGATTAAAATAGGTTTTTATATAGTAAAACAGCAGAAAGTTCTACTACAAACTACACATCTGGTTGAAAAATGGGCCAGATCATCTCGGATTTGCATATTTCATTGGAAGAAACTATCAAGATGCTGTGCAGGATTCATTTCTGCCATTAAGAAGGACCAAATTGTGAAATTATCTACGATATTTAGCACAACTCGGAACATTTTTCTCAAACGAATTTCGCACGGCGAAAAGTGCCTAATAGTTCTTTAGATAACATTTAGATCCATTATAAGCCATTATATAACGGCTGATTTTATATAATGTTGCCCACTTTTCGTTTTCTTTCTCTTCAATGCAAACGACCGGCAGCTCTGTTGTATAACGCAATTGCTCTTGTTTGAATTGAAACTAGCTTTGCGAACAAACCGCAAGACATCCGCTCGCAGTGCCAAATGATGCGAAACTGGTCTAACGCGTCGTCGTCTTGACGACCGAATGGCAAATGAGAACTACGACCATTTTTTTTTGCATAAATATCTGTTTATTAATCTTATTTTTGTGTATTACATCAACATTTTACAGTACAAGTGTTTTGACCCTTTGGCCTTTCATCTTTGTTGTTCATACGATTTGTTATTAATATTAGGTGTTTTAGTTACTCTTGTTTTACATACTAATGTTTAATCATAATTTTTATTTTTATTATTTATAAAATGTCTACCTACTTATAACTATCCCTATCCTAATACGTACAAATTTTGAATTATTTGTATTTCAGAGATTGAGCACCTCTCTTCAAATTTCGTGCAGTATTGTTAGAATTTTTGTTCTAGTATATCCAGTAAGGCAATCTCATGTACTTCACTAGTCCTTGTCCAAGGGGGTAGATTTAGAATCATCTTTAAGATCTTACTTTGAATGCGTTGAAGCCTAAGTTTGTGTGTTCGTGCACAACCCCGCCAAACAGGGACTGCGTATTCAATTGTGGGGTAGATGATTTGTTTATAGACAGCCATCTGATTCTTCAGGCATAGTTTAGATGTTCTACAAATCAGCGGATACAGAGACCTAATGAGTATGCTGCATTTTTGAACGATTTTGTCAACATGTGACCTGAATATCAGATGTCTGTCAAAGGTGAGTCCTAGATAGACAACTTCATCGGACCATTGAATGACCTCATCACCGAATCGTATTCTGCATTCGTCTGATGGAACAAGTTTTGGAGATCTTGAATGTGGAAACAAGATGACCTGAGTTTTTGCTGCATTGATCACAATTTTCCAGCTTGTAAAATATTCCGTTAAAGCGTCCAGACCTGTCTGTAGTTTATTTTTCAGAGCATTAATGACACGACCTTTGTAAAGAATGGCAGTATCATCAGCAAATTGTGACAGAACACCACCACCTGGAAGAGGTGGGATGTCTGATGTGAAAATGTTGTATAGAATGGGACCTATGATACTTCCCTGGGGTACACCAGCAGGAATAGTAAATCTTTCTGAAAGTGCATTATTCAGAGAAACCTGGAATGCTCTATCTGCGAGATAATTTTTAATAATTTTAATAAGATACATGGGAAAATTATACCGATGCAGTTTGAACACCAGTCCATCGTGCCACACATTATCGAATGCCTTTTCAATATCCAATATTGCCATGGCAGTCGTTTTGGACACTGATTTGTTTTGCTGGATGACGTTGTTAACCCTTGTGAGCTGGTGGATGGTGGATCTTCCTTTCCGGAACCCAAACTGTTCTTCCAGAAATATATCCTGTTCATCTGCAAAAGCAAGAATTCGCCTTTGTATTGACTTTTCAAACAGCTTGGATAGGGCAGAGAGTAAGCTGATGGGCCGATAGCTCTTGGAAAAGGAAGGATCTTTCCCCGGTTTCAAAACTGGGATAACTTTAGCTAACTTCCACATTGAAGGAAAGTAACCAAGCTCCCAGCACCTGTTAAAAAGTTTAGCTAAGAAGACAAATGAGCGAATACTCAAATGTTTCAGCTCAATATTGAATGTGTTGTCGAAACCGGAGGCCTTCATATTTTTGGATTTTTTCACAAAAGCCATCAGCTCATTCGCAGTGACTCTACTTTCCTCAGGAACCAAGCTGTCTGATTGGTCAACCTCAGCTACGCTATCACCAACGGCTCTTTCATATGGACTAACAATGTTGAGTCCTAAATTGTGAGAACACACAAACTGCTGGCCTAGCGCATTTGCCTTCTCTACTGGTGTGATTAAAGGTATTCCTTCAGCTGCGTCCTGGGGTGACATCAGAGGAGGAATAGGCTTCGGTTTTTTCTTAAGCACCTTCGTTAAGGACCAGAAGGGCTTTGAATGTGGGAGAATTTCTCGAAGCTTTTGCTGGAAGTTCCTGTTGCGAAGCTCAGATATCCTTTCCTGGATTATCCTAGTTAAGTTGTTATAAGTAGTCTTCCTATCTAGGATGCCAGTTCGTTGATACTGCCTCCGGTAGATATTCCGAAGTCGGATGAGTTTCTTGGTGACACTGTCGATTTGAAGAGAGGAACTCGGCATATGTTGTACTGGAACCGTCCTATCACGAGCGACTGTGATTGAATGTGATATATATAACACCGAAAGAAGAAGAAATCGCAAAACGAACAAGGCGTGCTTTGTTCTATTTCGTACACGTTGTGTAGTGATGTCAATAATAATAATAATAATAATAATAATAATAATAATAATAATAATAATAATTATTATTATTATTTTTATTATTATTATTATTATTATTATTGTTATTATTATTATTTTTATTATTATTATTATTATAATAAAAATAATAATCCTACTACATGTTTTATGCTGTTGATTCATGCTGTTTAGCTTGACTTACATATGCAGAAGTAACAGAAACGCAGGTTCGTTCCATTTGTTAGATTTTGTTTAATTGGTTTAATCGAAATAGAGCATGAGATAATCAGTATAGGTTTAACTACGTTCAAAATTGTTCCAATTTGTAGGTCATATTTGTTGGTAGTAAACGAACCAACTTCGGTTATTCCGTTAATCTAAATCCGGTTTCGGAAGAATTGGAAATTGTGATCAAAAACTGCAAAAGGGATCTCACTTACTTTTCTTCAAGATGGCCAAATCGATTTTCACAAACTTATAGGTTCAAAAGAAAAGTCTTACAGTTTCATACGGAATTCCTTAATTTGTTGTGGATACTACTTTCTGTTTTGGAACTACAAAGTAAACAGGATTTATAGAGTTTGTGAGGTTAGGCCCGAACAAATTTTCCTATTTCTATTCAATAAACAGTTGTTTTTGAGAATTTCACGATTATATTCATGATGTAATGAGTAATATGAGAAAGGCATCATTACGCCACTAGGTGGATTAAAATAGGTTTTTATATAGTAAAACAGCAGAAAGTTCTACTACAAACTACACATCTGGTTGAAAAATGGGCCAGATCATCTCGGATTTGCATATTTCATTGGAAGAAACTATCAAGATGCTGTGCAGGATTCATTTCTGCCATTAAGAAGGACCAAATTGTGAAATTATCTACGATATTTAGCACAACTCGGAACATTTTTCTCAAACGAATTTCGCACGGCGAAAAGTGCCTAATAGTTCTTTAGATAACATTTAGATCCATTATAAGCCATTATATAACGGCTGATTTTATATAATGTTGCCCACTTTTCGTTTTCTTTCTCTTCAATGCAAACGACCGGCAGCTCTGTTGTATAACGCAATTGCTCTTGTTTGAATTGAAACTAGCTTTGCAAACAAACCGCAAGACATCCGCTCGCAGTGCCAAATGATGCGAAACTGGTCTAACGCGTCGTCGTCTTGACGACCGAAAGGCAAATGAGAACTACGACCATTTTTTTTGCATAAATATCTGTTTATTAATCTTATTTTTGTGTATTACATCAACATTTTACAGTACAAGTGTTTTGACCCTTTGGCCTTTCATCTTTGTTGTTCATACGATTCGTTATTAATATTAGGTGTTTTAGTTACTCTTGTTTTACATACTAATGTTTAATCATAATATTTATTTTAATTATTTATAAAATGTCTACCTACTTATAACTATCCCTATCCTAATACGTACAAATTTTGAATTATTTGTATTTCAGAGATTAAGCACCTCTCTTCAAATTTCGTGCAGTATTGTTAGAATTTTTGTTCTAGTATATCCAGTAAGGCAATCTCATGTACTTCACTAGTCCTTGTCCAAGGGGGTAGATTTAGAATCATCTTTAAGATCTTACTTTGAATGCGTTGAAGCCTAAGTTTGTGTGTTCGTGCACAACCCCGCCAAACAGGGACTGCGTATTCAATTGTGGGGTAGATGATTTGTTTATAGACAGCCATCTGATTCTTCAGGCATAGTTTAGATGTTCTACAAATCAGCGGATACAGAGACCTAATGAGTATGCTGCATTTTTGAACGATTTTGTCAACATGTGACCTGAATATCAGATGTCTGTCAAAGGTGAGTCCTAGATAGATAACTTCATCGGACCATTGAATGACCTCATCACCGAATCGTATTCTGCATTCGTCTGATGGAACAAGTTTTGGAGATCTTGAATGTGGAAACAAGATGACCTGAGTTTTTGCTGCATTGATCACAATTTTCCAGCTTGTAAAATATTCCGTTAAAGCGTCCAGACCTGTCTGTAGTTTATTTTTCAGAGCATTAATGACACGACCTTTGTAAAGAATGGCAGTATCATCAGCAAATTGTGACAGAACACCACCACCTGGAAGAGGTGGGATGTCTGATGTGAAAATGTTGTATAGAATGGGACCTATGATACTTCCCTGGGGTACACCAGCAGGAATAGTAAATCTTTCTGAAAGTGCATTATTCAGAGAAACCTGGAATGCTCTATCTGCGAGATAATTTTTGATAATTTTAATAAGATACATGGGAAAATTATACCGATGCAGTTTGAACACCAGTCCATCGTGCCACACATTATCGAATGCCTTTTCAATATCCAATATTGCCATGGCAGTCGTTTTGGACACTGATTTGTTTTGCTGGATGACGTTGTTAACCCTTGTGAGCTGGTGGATGGTGGATCTTCCTTTCCGGAACCCAAACTGTTCTTCCAGAAATATATCCTGTTCATCTGCAAAAGCAAGAATTCGCCTTTGTATTGACTTTTCAAACAGCTTGGATAGGGCAGAGAGTAAGCTGATGGGCCGATAGCTCTTGGAAAAGGAAGGATCTTTCCCCGGTTTCAAAACTGGGATAACTTTAGCTAACTTCCACATTGAAGGGAAGTAACCAAGCTCCCAGCACCTGTTAAAAAGTTTAGCTAAGAAGACAAATGAGCGAATACTCAAATGTTTCAGCTCAATGTTGAATGTGTTGTCGAAACCGGAGGCCTTCATATTTTTGGATTTTTTCACAAAAGCCATCAGCTCATTCGCAGTGACTCTACTTTCCTCAGGAACCAAGCTGTCTGATTGGTCAACCTCAGCTACGCTATCACCAACGGCTCTTTCATATGGACTAACAATGTTGAGTCCTAAATTGTGAGAACACACAAACTGCTGGCCTAGCGCATTTGCCTTCTCTACTGGTGTGATTAAAGGTATTCCTTCAGCTGCGTCCTGGGGTGACATCAGAGGAGGAATAGGCTTCGGTTTTTTCTTAAGCACCTTCGTTAAGGACCAGAAGGGCTTTGAATGTGGGAGAATTTCTCGAAGCTTTTGCTGGAAGTTCCTGTTGCGAAGCTCAGATATCATTTCCTGGATTATCCTAGTTAAGTTGTTATAAGTAGTCTTCCTATCTAGGATGCCAGTTCGTTGATACTGCCTCCGGTAGATATTCCGAAGTCGGATGAGTTTCTTGGTGACACTGTCGATTTGAAGAGAGGAACTCGGCATATGTTGTACTGGAACCGTCCTATCACAAGCGACTGTGATTGAATGCTGGAAGGAAGATAGGGCCGCATCGATTTCCATCTGGGAATCTAGTGGAACATTGATATTAATAAGTTGGTCGGCGATTTGTTGAAACTGGACCCAATCGGTGCGATAATAGTTCCTCCGTGGTTGAATAGGCACTGTTTCCCAACGTCAATATTACTGGAAAGTGGTCAGAAGAGAGCTCGTAGAAGACAACCGGAGAGCTGTCTATGGCGATGTTGCTGATGAATATATCCAAAATGGAATGAACTCCCGATCTGGAAAGTCGCGTTGGTTGATCCGGAGCGAAGATGTTGTATTGTCCAGCTTCGTAATCTTCGACAAGTACGAATCCGTTTCGATTCTGTCTTCTGTTTCCCCACAGCTCATGCCGTGCGTTCAGGTCCCCAGCAATGATGAATTTGTTCTGTCGTCGAGTGAGCATAGCCAGATCTCGCTTCAATGATGCACACGTACCATCTCGAAGATTGGTTTGTTTGGGGCAGTACGCTGCAATGATGATGATGGGTCCCATCGTCGTTGTAATCTCAATTCCGATGGCTTCTATGAGTAGAACTACGACCTGAGCGTTTGAGGTTTTTAACCACGCAGAAGGTGCGCTCTCCGATGCCGCTGTTTGAATGAATCTCGCCCCGACGTCTGCTTCAATCCAACGCACAAGAAGAAATGATCGATTTTTGACCACGGTTCCCCTTTTATAACGTTCAGTTGAAGATATGTATCTGAAAGGTGGCCCATAGTAAAATAAGTAGTATTCACGACAAAAAACCCTTCTTAATCCACCTAGTGGTGTGATAATGCCTTTCTCTTCTTTCATAACAGTCTCATGAAAATATGTTTCATACTTTTATTAAATAAATTTGGATACTAATTTTGACACCAATTGATTCAGATTGATTCGAGTAGTTCACAGAAGCATGCTTCAGTGTTTATGTCACACAGTCAGCATCATTTTTCCAAACTAGTGCTTGAAATTTGCGTTGCCTAATTGTATGAGAACAGTGATGCTAATCTAAAAAAACCCTTCTTAATCCACCTAGTGGTATGATAATGCCTTTCTCTTCTTTCATAACAGTCTTATGAAAATATGTTTCATACTTTTATTAAATAAATTTGGATACTAATTTTGACACCAATTGATTTAGATTGATTCGAGTAGTTCACAAAAGCATGCTTCAGTGTTTATGTCACACAGTCAGCATCATTTTTCCAAACTAGTGCTTGAAATTTGCGTTGCCTAATTGTATGAGAACAGTGATGCTAATCTAAAAAAATCCTTCTTAGTCCACTTAGTGGAATTTTCATATATCTTGAAAAATCACCATAGGGGGGAGTACATACAAAAAATTTTGATGCCAAAAGGCTTAGAATTGCATGAAACGTCCAGATTTAGTGTCATCTCGAAAAAATTTTTTTTGAAAAAATCAACTTTCTGGGAGTCCCAAAAAGTCGACTATATATCGATTTGAAAACTTTGACACTCATCGCCCTGTAATTGCGGAACCGGATGAAATTTCACAGTAGCTTTAAAGACAGTATGAACTTTAATTCAAATCAAGATTTGTGAAAATCGGTTCAAGCATCGCAGTGAAATCGAAGTGAGTTTAGTTTTAGGAGTTTTTCTTCTCCATTTTCAGTGCTCTCGGAAAAGGAAAATACTAATGAAATCGGTAATTTCCCACTTATCACGCTTTAGTTCCGGAACCGTAAGTCGGATTCAGACAAAATGTTCTGCAAATTTTTAGGATATTATAAGACCTTTCATTTGAATCTTAATTTGTGAGAATCGGTTGAGTTGTTCCAGAGATAATTGAGTGTAAACTTTTTCTTAAATTTTCACATATTACCACATAACTCCGGAACCGGAAGTCACACTCAAATGAAATTCAATAGCAAGCTATGAGACCATAATACCATTTATTTGAATCTTTGTTTGTGTAAATCGGTTTAGCCATCTCTGAGAAAAGAGAGTGCATATTTTTATTACATACACACACACATACACACGGACACACACGGACACATACACACACACAGACATTTGCTCAGTTTGTCGACCTGAGTCGAATGCTAAATGACATTCGGCCCTCTGGGCCTCGGTTAAAAAGTCGATTTTCACAGTGATTGCATAGCCTTTCTATATGAGAAAGGCAAAAAACATAGCACCGACTCAGAAGCCAATATATTATTAATAGAAATCAAACTGTATCTCAGTTAAACTGTTAAAAAGAAATCAAAAATTAATCAAATTAATTAATCAAAAATTATTAACTAGAAAATTACCATAAATTAGATGAAAAGTATCATTACTAGATGAAATGTTATCATTACTACATCACTTGACATGTAACATCATACAGAAATGTAACCAAAGAGAAACAATAAATATTTAATGTCAGAAAAGTCAGAAGCCATTCTGTGCTTCGTTTTCAATGAGTGCATAGTAAAAACTTTAATACATTCGAGTGAATTGGAGAAGATGTCGCTTAAAGCGACCGATTGCGAGAGAGACAGTTCGGGACGGTCCGTGAAGCGGAAGAAAACTACAAGTTCCAGAGCATCGTCTGTCAACCACTTGTCAGTTACATACGGTTCGCTGGATATTGATAACAATCGGAATACCAATCCGGATAATATGGACACTTGGAAAACAATTACCCGGAAAATCAAGCTTCCACCGTTGATTGTTGTCAATGCGGATTATCACTCATTGCGGAAGGCTCTACATTCACTGAATGTTGCGCCAGCATCCAAATTATGCAGCTTTGGGACTAAGCTGCTTTGCAACTCACAGGACGAGTATGATCTGGTAATGAAATATCTCCAGGAAACGAAAGCTGAATTTTTCACCATGACAAGCCGAGTGAAAAACCATACAAAAATGTGCTGAGAGGACTTCCGCTAGTCAGCGAAGAGTCACTGATGGACACCTTATCAGATCTTAAAAAACCGGCTTTGACAATTAATCGATTGAAACGTCGAGAAGAGGATAAACGTACGTACAGAGACGCATTGTACATTATTCACTTCAAGAGATTAACTCTACCGCAACAAACGCAGAGATCTAACTCACGGCATGAAATGTCGACGCTTCGGGCATGGTGCTCGAAATTGCCACATAATTAGCCATTGCAACCGCTGCGGATCGAATCATGCTATCAACGAGTGCGCTATGGAACAAGAATCTATATAAAATAATATAAATATAATATAAAATATTTAACTATCGGACTTCGTAAGAACACAGCGCGTTGATGTGTGTATTATTACGGAAACACATTTGTCACCAAAGAAGTCCTTCTCAATACCGAACTACGTCATCATTCGCCTGGATCGAACCCACTCTAGGGGTGGTGATGTTGTAATTGCAGTCAGAAGTGGTGTGAAGTTTGCTGTACTTCCTAGCCTTGGTACAAAATTCATCGAGTCGCCAGGAGTTGAATTGGATACGACGATCGGAAAGATGAAATTCATCGCAGCATACTGCCCTAGACAGTGCTCACCGAACGATCGATCGAGGACATCGACAGACAACTAGATGAGGTTGGACGTGCCATCGCCAGAAATCGTGAAATAAACATAAGAGAAATACCAATATTCCGTAAATCTATTTCCATTGATTCTGCCACTAAAACATTATTTAGGTTAAGAAATATTTATCAAAGGCAGTACCAGAGATCAGGACTCAGGAAAAAAACTTCAGCGAATAATCTCTCTAACATCATTAGGCAAAGAATGAACGATATCAAAAACAGGGAATTCTCAGAACCATATCAGTAAGCTAGATAACTATTCTTAACCTTTTCGGAAATTGTCTAAACTTCTTAAAAACAAGCCGAAACCGATACCACCTCTTCGTCTGAATGACTGTTTGCTTATAACTGCCTTCTATATTTGCTGCTAATCACAGAATCACAGAAGAAGAATTGAAAAAGTTCATCAAAAGGTCAAAACATTTGAAAGCTCCGGATGCTGACCCTATTTTCAACATAGAGCTCAAACCTTAGCGTTAGAGTTTTCCTACATCTTGCATCTACTTTCCCTCTAGTTGGAAAGTAGCCAATTCGATCGGAATAAAAAAAAACCTGGAAAGGATCCCACCTATCCGAAGAGCTATTGTCCGACCAGTCTCTTATCTCACTGTCTAAAATGTTCGAAAAAACAATCCTGTCCCGTTTGTTAGAGTTTGCCGACACCAATAACATTTTCCTGAAGAACAATTTGGGTCGTTCTACTATTCACCAGTTCATCAGAGTCAACAACACCCTCTCTAGAAATAAAGCTGTTTGGAAAACATCAGGCATGATTTTGTTAAACGTTGAAAAAGCGTTTGACAATGTCTGGCACGATGGCCTAATTCAAAAAATGCATCATCTCAACTTCCCAACCTACCTGGTAGAAATAATTAGAATCTATCTATTAAACAGAAGTTTCGAAGTCTTTGATAACAACTTATCATCAGATAAACAGGAACAGGAATGCTGGTGTTCCACAAGGTAGTATTTTTGGCACAATATTATTCAATATTTTCACGTCAGATATTCCGGCACTTCCGGGTGATGGCGTACTCTCACTGTTTGCCGATGACACCTCCGTCATCTACAAGGACCGCGTAAATCGTTCATTAGTAAACAAAAGGCAGAGAGGAATGGATTTTCTGGTTGATTATTTCATCAGTTGGAAAATATGCATAAACGGAACTAAAACTCAAGCTGTCATATTTCCCCACTCTAAATTTCTAAAGCTTCAAGTCATTCAAAACAAATTTTTAAAAATGATTCTGAATCTACCTCCATGGACTAGAACTTTTCATGTACATTCAATTGTTGTACAAGAAATAATCGAGCAGAAATTTGAAAACACACACACAATAAGTTCAAAATTAAATGTTCAACTTCTGAACATGTTAAAAATATACAATTTCAAGGATATAAATCCAAACATGAAATAAAGGTCAACAATCAGTCGCCAACAATCTAGGACTGAAACAATAGGAAATAAAATTAAACATAGACTAAGCAAATAATACCATAGATGTAAAGTTACGAACTGTATCACTAAAATATTGTAGCCGCTGTATATGAATGTTGACAAAAATGGATGATAAATCAAATATTTAATGTAAAAAACGTGCTTAATTAATATAGCAGTGAGATGATACCTTTTTTTATCAATCCGCATAAGTTTTTTGCATGAATATTCTTCGGTGTTTTAGTTCTCATGCCATTATTTTAATGACCGTCGTTTTAAGCGGCAATTTGTGATTTTAATCATTCAATACCCTGTAATGTCGAAGCTGCAAAACGGTTCGAATTTGAATCTAAAAATGTGACATTCGTTTAACATTCCATGATATGTCGAAGTAAGTTCCCCTTTAGAGTTTGCGGTTATTTACGGTACTTCCAGAGCAGGTATTTAGGAATCAGCATAACCCAAAACGATTCGAATGGTCAAAAACATATATATGACGAAATTGCAATAGTTTTCAGTCCAACTATGAAGCTTTTTAGAATTGTCATCTTCTATATCGGCTTGAATTTTAAGAACTTATCACGCTGTTATTCCAGAGTCGGAAATCAGAATCGGATAAAATTCATTATTTTGCATGGAACCATAAATCCTTTAATTTGAATTTTTGTTTTTGAAATTCGATTTTTTGAGAAACGATTCGATATTGCACGGAACCACCCGCGATCCCATTTCAACCAGAATATTAGTTGATTTTCTGAATTCGATTGGTTAAAATTTGGTACAACTAATCGATTGTTGTTTTAACTAAACTGTCATTTTTGTTTTTCGATTAGCAGAAACGGTGGTTGAAACAACTAATTCAACTGTTTGAAAAAAAATGCTGTCAATTAGTGAGGACACATACCTTTCAATTTCAACAAATATTTTAGTTGAAATAACTGGTGTTGTTATTGAAACAAAATTCTGTAAGTTGAAAAATAAATCGGTTTTATTTGTTTTAGACATTGCAAATAGTTGAATCAACTCTGATTCGATCGGAAATGATTGATGTAGAAAAACGTTTTTAATCAGCAAAAGTGCCCGGAGGGGCGAGTAAATTAGCGAAATTATTAAATTTACCTAAAATGAGTATTGAAAGATGATGCATTCAAACGATTGAACTAAAGTTATGCACTGATCATTTTAGTCAATTTATATGAGCTTGGATGCATCAACCGCTGGGAATTGGAATTTTGCGACAGTAATTCGAAAGCGCCATTCAATCTCACCGTGATCTGTGTGTTTGAAACCCTACGCTCCTGTTACTTTTATAAATTAAATTCATGCCAAAAAGCGATTTATTGCTAATGCATGAACATCATCATCGGTATTAAACAGCTGGAAGTAAAACAGTCTGCTGGAAGAAAATCAATGATCGAATTTGAAGCATAAAATTTTTGCGCATACCTGAAAGATTACGAGATGATCATTCATTAACATTTTCTAGTTTGTCACCAAATCTTTTTCATCTTAAACAAGGTTAACTTTATCACAACACCGCTGTTAGATAAACACTTGTTATCATACATTTTTCAAATCGAATCAACACAATTTCACCAAACGCTTCAACCTTCGATGTTGTTTTCATTGACATTTTGAAGCGACGCGAACAGATGTCAACTAAAAAAGTTGTTGATTTTGCATTGCGATTATTGTTTTGCTTTCAACTGTCTCCGGCATTTGACACCATTCAAAACAACATATTTTTCAACTACTTGAATATATGCAAATCAAAAACCAAACCATAAACTATCGCAAAAATCAAAAACTGCGATATCGCAATTTTATGATCGAAGGGTTCTCCGTGTGGAACCGGAATTCGAAAATCGGCGTAGCCGAAGTCTGTCAAATACACTTGAGGAGTTGTATAGTTTACATTTGATTCAAAATGTTCGAAAATCAGTGTAGACTGACTAAAAATCTAGATGTATTATAGAATCTTGAGACATTTCTTTTGAATCTCAGATGGTTCTTAGATTTCATTTGAACCTTAGATTGGTTCAGCCATCTATGAGAAAAATGAGTTACACTCTCTTATTTTCGTTTGACATATCCTGTAGCTCAGGATTAGTATATGGGTGTTATGTGCTTCCAGCATTCATTACTTCAGTAGTTTAAATCAATATAACTATACAATTGTTTTTAACTCAAAAATGCTGCCATCTTGGCCATCATCTGATTCACATGTCATATTCGAACGATAATGTTTCCAAAAACGAACCGTGCTAAAATCGGTCCCTGGCAAAATGTCATGAAAAAGGATGTTGTACACAGTCTTTTTGGTACTTAGGAACAATTTTATGTAACAGTATAAAAATCGTGTTTCACGTTGCTCCCAAGCATTGCTTTGTCATACAGCGCTCAAAATTCCTACTACTAGAATAAGGGGAAAAGTCGCTTACACAATAATATCGATATCTCCGTTAAAAATATACGGATTTTAACAATCTCTGGCTTTTTGGATAACTATTCCCGTGCGGAATCTAAGTATAAAAACATATTCTGTTTTCAAGGTCAATTGTGACAGACATAAAACTTCGTATATCTCAAAAAGTAATCATCCGATCTCAAACCCATTCAATAGCGTTCATGGTGACGGGAAGACCCTTCATTTGCTACTAGTTTGATCAAAATCGGTCCAGCCATCTCTGAGATCTCGACTACTTAGTTGACAACACACATACAGACACACACACACACACACGAACATTTGCTCAGTTCATCGAGCTAAATCGATTGGTATATAACACTCGGCCCTCCGGGCTTCGGAATATTTTTCTAAAGTTTGAGCAAATTCTATACCTATTTTTATATTTATAAAAAAGGTAAAAAACTCAGAAGCCATTTCGAATTTAGCTGTCGTTGTCAACGTTGATTATGGCTCGATCGAGGCATCTCCAGAGGAAATACAAAGCTTGCTACCGCAATCGGAAGAAGCAAGAGGCTTCAACAGAACACGCAGAAGGAGAGACGAGTCGGCTGTTGAGACGCATTGAGCGAACAGTAGCAGTAGCAGAGCCGAGTGTTGGAGGTGGTTTGTTAAGTTCGCAAGCGAGTGGAGTACAAGAAGCCGGTTAGGTATGTTATTACAACTTATTTTGAATAGCAACGTATTTGACTTTGACAGCGTTATTAGAAATATCAATAAAATTTGTTCGAAGTGCTTGTGATAATTTTCCATCCTTCATCATGCCATCATGAAAATCATGTGAATATCCTATATAGCCGAATAGCCTATATTGCCGCGCAGTCCGAGCGGCGTGCGTCGAGGATTGGAGGAGTGTTTTCTTTTTCACAATTAGAAAATAATAGATTTTCTTTGTTCTGTTCTTCTTTAAACTTTTATTTATTTCTCTTATTTCACAACTAAGACTTTCACACAGAGGTATCAGACTGCATAATGTCAGAAAAATCTTTGCAGAAACCTGTTATCACTTGTTATCTTTTCTCGGTAACACTAAAGTGGATCTACGCTTCCTGTGCTGTATGTTTCGTTCACGGAAAATAGCTATTATCCCTCAGTGACTGTTTCTTGTTCCACTTGTTACCATTAGGCTATGTGTTGACAAATCCCATATTTACTTTTATTTATCACTATTCAAAAACTGATTTCATCCTTATCTATCAGCCACATTTAGCAGATTCTCTTCTTATCACAATTCAAAACTGTTTTTGTGCTTTTCTATCAGCCACATTTAGGGCATTGTTTTCTTGTCACTATGCAAAACTGTTTTCAGGCTCTTCTATCAGCCACAACTACAGGATTGTTTCTTTATCACTATGAAAAACTGTTTTCAGGCTCTTCTATCAGCCACAATTACAGGGTTATTTCCTTATATCGATATGGTACACGGATTGGTATTACTTGAAAACGATTACTAACGCAAGAACGACCTTTTCTTTTTTTCGCATGAATCGCGCAATGAATAGTATTTTTCTTTCATTCTAAAATTTCACTCACTGCACTCTGAACTAAGTCGTCCGTGATTTGCGGCTACTCTCCGTGAACTTTTTGAAACTGACTAACTTCTAACTCTTCCCAGCGATGGGTTTTTGAGCTCCTAACATTCGCTTTCGGGTGAAGCCCAAAGATTTTAGTACAAGCAGAGCTTGCGATCTTAAGTAGAAAGTTCATCCGACTTTCTCCCGAAGTTCTACCAAAATTGCCGAGAACCGCGAACCGAAACCACTGTCACTATGTCAATGACAATGACCGGTGCCCGTGAAAAGATTTTTTTTGTGTTGCTGCTCGTCGCGGTTACGCTGACGTGAAGGCTTGCCTGAAAGATGATGAGTTTTTCTTTCACGGCTGGGTTGCTATTCTGGCAATGCTGCAAGTTCAATGAGATTCAATGAAAGGCTTTTGTGAGGGCGCTGCCTTACTTACTGAGCTTGATGTTACCAGAAGGGTTATCATCATGTCGACTGCGTTGGTTTACATTAATAGGTTGGTGGTTGGGTCACAAAATTGTTGTCTGTGTAATTACGGATGTTTAACTTGTGTTTTTTATAAAACACTTCTTTTTTCATTTTACTAACTACCTGAAAAACTTTTCCTAACCTTACGCTGGTCTTTGTGTGTGTGCTTCTCTGTTGCGCCATCCTATTCCATGGTATGCTTCTATTGTTGCTTTATCTGTTGGGTGATCGAACAGTTGCTAGTCTCGAACTCTGGGTACCAAGTCAGTTTTCATTCCTAATAGCTCGTTGGCTTCTCGTTGATTAGTCATGTATTGGTATTCTGTATTTTTGCTTCTCATCAAGGCTTCTCGTTGATTAGTCGCTCGCTTCATTGAGTGTAGTTTAGAATTATTCGTTGTCTCAATTGATTTTTGGCCATCATAGTTCCGAAAGAGGTGATGAATTTCTTCGTTGAATACAATGTGCTGAGGCTCCTAGCAGCTTTTTATGTATTTCATTTGATTTCGTGGTTGTTTTCTTCGTAGTGTTTTTAGTATTCCACGTATTAATTAACTTTGATTTTCATATGTTTGTTTATGGTATTCAGTTGAGCTTGGCGATGCACACTGACTTAAATGTGGGGTAGCAATTTGTAACGTTGTGGCATACCCACGCAAAACATCTTTAACTGTGTTGACTGCGTTTACTTCCTTCTTGTTTTGTTATCAGTTCTACTTGTTGATGTAGCAATTTGTAGCATTGCCATTACTTCAGTTTGTTATCACGTCTTCCATATTAAGCTTTAGTGAATTTTCTGCCTCGATTTTCTTCAACTCTGCTGTTCTTCCTTCTGACATCTTGGTGGTTCCCCGGTTCCCTTTGTCTTCAACTTGCCACCGCATCCGGCCACACCCTCTCGTTCTCTGTGGTAGCTTGGCTAAGCTACCGACATCCTTCATTCTGCGACGACTATTTTCGGGCACACACACAGTTTGGGACTAAAAAAAAAAAAACTTCTAGTCATTTTGTATGATTCAGTGCCTGTAATGTACTCAAATTTATATTCTATGATTATTATTATTTTTATTTTTATATACGTATTCTTTCCTAATTGCATTGTACATCATATGTTTTTTTTAATTGTCATATCTATTTATACCGTAAGTTTTTTCCGTTTTCGTTTCATACTTGAATCTTGTTTTTTTTCCCATTTTTTGTATTTAAGTGTATCTGTCGAAATATTTATTCGTCTATATGTTATCTCGACTGAATTTCCGCTGAGGTACCTCGTACCATTTTAACCCGTAGATGCAAGTCGCCAACCCGTGGAAAGAAAATTGTTATTAAATTTGCGGCATACGAAAGCTTGTTGCAGGTTATTAATTTCGATAACGTATATGCCATTTTTTTAAACTGTACCACAACTAGTTTCTATGCCGTATTCATTTTAATGGTGCCTTACCATCCTCGCATCCATAGTCTCAGAAGTCGTCCTTCCGTTCTATTACTGGAATCACTTCTAAACTGGTCGGTTTTCCATGCCGCAGCTTATCTCCCCGACTACCCGAGCTGGTTCTTCCGTCGTGTATTCCTGTTCTCCTATCTAAAATAGACTTAAATCTGAATTTTAATATTTTAACAATAATAACAGTAACCCATAAAGTAACTAAGATTCTAATTCCGTGTTAAATGAGTTATCGAAAAAAAATTCTCCTTCTTGTTTTTTGTAATACCACCCACGTACTGCTTTTTGGTGCTCGTTTTACTTCCGAACTATTCCCCTTTTGGCTGTAAATTACTATCTCTCTATTTTTTAATTCTATTATCGTGAACGGTTCCACATACTCATTTCCCGTTTCTGCGTCCCTGTTGGTGCCTTTTTGTCTCGGTTCTGCAGAGATTGTCGGTATTGGAGGTCCTTCTTGAGTCTCCGCTATCGACAGTGGTCTTCCATTCTTATCCGTTAAAATAGGCCCTGATATCATGTCTTTTTTGTGGTTTTCCCCTCTTCATCTGTAATCATTATATCGTACAATTCTATGTCTGAAGTTTTGGGTTTTTTACCTTTCGACGTTTTCACGACTTTTATAACTTTCGTTGTGCTACAGCATGAGATTTTCCTTTGTAACAGGAACCACATAGTGCCAGTACTCCCATAAATATGATAATCATGGTGCTTACACTTAACCATGGGTGTTCTAGAGGTGCGTATGCCATGTTTTGGAATTCTAATTTATTCCCTTTTAATTTTTTCACATCTATTCCTATATCGAAGAAACATTTGTTGTTTATTAAAGTGTAGAGCTTGTTCGTTTTTATCCAATACTGGTATATCTTCGTGTTTAGATATCTCCTTTTGTTCTACTGGCTCCTCCAAGATTTTTCTGAGATATATTGGTTCCTCGGCTTCTTCTTTAGCCTGGTGTCTGATGATTACCTTGCTTGTTTTCAGCATCGTGCCGTATTTCAATTCCATAGTCCTCACTCCTAATATTTCTTTTTATTCAGTTCCTTCGCCATTAGTTCGTGTTATATTAATTTTTGTTGGTCGTGGCGCTACATATACCCGCGTATTAGGCCGCGCCGTTTCAAACCACATTGTATGATTTACCCTGAGTGCGCGGGCATCACAGGTCCTTGCCGTTCCTTAAAAACCCATATTTGCGAAGCATTCGCTGCTTGTCTCTAGATTGTCTTCCATTTTAGTCGTATTACATATCTTCGTTCCGATATAGTCACTGCATACTTTGTACGTCTTGCCATCTGTGACATATTTCTCTTCAGATGTGTTTGCGTTACTATGTTACCATGCATTCGCGGCATAACTACCCCCCTTAGTGTCGTGAACTCCTCTTTCGTAACCAATGGTATAGCTAGTTTTACTTTCAATATACCCCTTTCATCTATAACGTGTGTGATTTTGGCCATACTAATAATTTCCAAACGTAAATATCCGCTTTCTGTCCGCGGGAAGTCTATATTACCAGGAAATCTTTTCCCCTGTGTCTCCTTTTTTTTAGCAACCGCATGAGTGTTGCCAGCTCCGTTATTACTTCTATTGCTCGCGCCTCTCTGGCTAGGATTTTTAATGCTAGGATTTGTCGACGACGTATTCTCCGTACAATGTCTCGCCATTCCACGTATTTGCTTATTGCTGTCATTTCCATCAACAATAAGTCCCTTGTTGATTCTGTTTGGTTCGTGTCCCTGAGAACCTCGTGTACGACGTACCCGAGCGGCGAGAGGGGTGTTTCTTTCCACTAACGAGTTTTACTCTTTTGTCGTGAATACGACTTACTTTACTATGGGGCGCCTTTTCAAAATTTACGCTCTGAGAGAGTGATAAGTTTTTGATCGTGAGTATATCCTGTTGTATCTAATGAATCAACATAATTCTTGCGACATGCCATCGGAAATATGATCACAATTTTATGATGAAATTGTGTGACATAATCTCAAATAGTTCAAAATTAAACTTGTCTGAAATGTTTGGTAGAAACGAGTATCAAAGAGGATAATTCATAAGGCGCGTTTGCCTTTGTCGTATTTTGAAAGCTCATAGCTCAGTGATCTGTAGAAGGATTTATATAATCTAACTACCAATAAAATCGAAAATTTTCAACTTAAACATGTATTGCAACAACATTGAAGTTTTCCAATAGTACACTATTGAAAATCCTGTTTGATTTAACCCATGACAGCACCAGCCAATCAGAACGCGAGATGTCTGCATGTATACAAGAGCATTCATATAAAAGTTGAGTGATTCATTTTTCCTACCATTTGCTGAGCAACTGTTCCCGAAACAAAACACACAAGACCAACATCGAGGACCTGTTGTCTCACTGTTTTTTTTCTGCGAACAAGAAAAGGAATTTTGCAAAAGGGACTGTCCGCACACCGCTGCCAGTAGCAGGTATAAAATGAAATGTAAGCTACTCTGAACGCACGAGACAGCGTCAGCACGATGACACCGAAAACCGGTAGAAAGGCAACAAAATAGTCCAGCAAAGCCCGTTCAAAGCACTTCTCAGTGCTAAAGATCATCCTAAAGAACTGGTTAAATTTTGTCGCTTTCCTACCATTTTCTGAGCAACTGTTGCCGAAACAAGACACACACGAGAACCTTTTTAGATCTCAATATTTCCTACCAAAAGATTCATCAAGATGGAACTTAAAATAATTTGCACCGTCACTAACACATTCATTATTATTATTATTATTATCATTATTATTATTATTATTATTATTATCATTATTATTATTAAAATTATTCTGGCATACCGAAGATTGTCGATACATTTCAGACAAGGCTATTGCAATTGTCTCGTACTGAAATTTCAAGAAGAATCAGATATCTTCGAACTTCATAGCTTCGATAAAAATAAACTACAAATTTGTCGTACCTAGCCTCCTATATTAGCAAATTAAAAAAAAATTGTTTCAAGTTTTGAATATACAGTTGAAGAATAGTAGCTGTTTAATGTAACTAATCTGTACTTTAATGGAGGTGCATCGCTTCAAACTCTTAGTGAAAAGGGGGGAAGCTTGCACAATTCATACAATCAATCAACTAACTGATATTCGGAAAAGTGATGGGAGTGTGCAGTTTTTTTCGTATTCGCGACATCCGGTTATGTCTCTGACATTACCCACCCGCCTTTTTTTAAACCAAAAAAACCGTACTTATTTATTTTCTCCTTTCTTACTAGATTTACACACTAACTTCCCTACAGCACATAATCCTGTGCCTGACCTAATCACTAAACACCGGTCCCTGACACTAATCACTTCCCACCGGTTCACCGCGGTTCGAGCAAGGTCCTAGTTAGAGATGTCCTGCGGTACAAGCCACCTCTAAGTCTAGATGGAATCTATAGTTTGCAGCACCTGCGTAACAAATGCTACACTATAGACTTTGGGGTGGAGTCATTCGTCCAGTTAGTACCGTCCAGCGTTACAAGCCGATACTACAGGGTCCGGCACTCGAAGTGGCCTTTTTAATTGGTTACACTTCGAGTGCCGGACCCTGTAAGTCTGGTCGTATGGTTAACCTGATTCTCCGCCTGCGTTACAAACAAGGAAGTAGATCGACCAACGGATGCAAAGTGGAAAAACAACGAAGAGCTCCGGTGTTTTGGGACCAACAGTTGAACTACAAAGCCACGATAAATTCAAAAAACGCCCTTTTTATACTCAAAATATAACAACCTAACCAAAAGCTATACATATATTTCAGCTTTACACATATCTGGAATTCACTGCTAACGCGGGTATATGTAGCGCCACGACCAACAGAAATTAGTATAACACAAACTAATGGCGAAGGAGTTGAATAAAAAGAAATATTAGGAGTGGGCACTATGAAATTGAAATACGGCACGATGCTGAAAACAAGCAAGGTAATCATCAGACACCAGGCTAAAGAAGAAGCCGAGGAACCAATATATCTCAGAAAAATCTTGGAGGAGCCAATAGAACAAAAGGACAATCTAAACACGAAGATATACCAGTATTGGATAAAACGAACAAGCTCTACACTTTTTTAAACAACAAACGTATCTTCGATATAGGAATAGACGTGAAAAAATTAAAAGGGAATAAATTAGAATTAAAACATGGCATACGCACCTCTAGAACACCCATGGTTAAGTGAAAGCACCATGATTATCATATTGGCACTATGTGGTTACTGCCACAAATGAAAAATCTCATGCTGTAGCACAACGAAAGTTATAAAAAGTAGTGAAAACGTCGAAAGGAAAAAAAACCCAAAACTTCAAACATAGAATTGTACGATATAATGATTACAGATGAAGATAGTTAGAGGGGAAAAACCATAACTAAAGACATGATATCAGGGCTTATTTTAACGGATAAGAACGGAAGACCTCTGTCGATAGCGGAGACTCAAGAAGGACCTCCAATACCGACAATCTCTGCAGAACCGAGACAAAAAGGCACCAAAAGGGACGCAGAAACGGAAAATGAGTATTTGGAATCGTTCACGATAATAGAATTAAGAAAAAGAGAGTTAGTAATTGGGAGATAAAAATGGAATAGTTTGGAAGCAAAACGAGCAAGAAAAAGCAGTACGTGGGTGGTATAACAAAAAAAAAGAAAGAGAATTTTTTTTGATAACACATTTAACACGGAATTAGAATCTAGGTTACTCTATGGGTTACTGTTATTATTGGGAAAACATTAAAATCTAGATTTAAGTCTATTTTAGAAAGGAGAACAGGAATACACGCGGGAAGAACCAGCTCGGGTAGTCGGGGAGAGAAGCTGCGGCACGTACGTAAGGTTCGTGTAAATCGATGGTTATATGAAATTGCCATCAGTTTGGACGAAAATCTGATTTGAAACCGTGGTTGTTGTAAAATTACGTTGAGATTCATCTATTTTTCATTGACCAGAGCTGCGTATTCACAAGCCGCCTAGTTCTGTAATGTAACTGTCGCTTCAATTCCCTGCTCTAGATATGTGCATAAAAACAAACGTAAATTCCCAAACCATTTGTCTCTGGGCGAGTCGCATTACGACTGTATTAAAGACATTAATTTCATGCGTTTATAGTCCAGTCCAGCGGCTGGATAGCGAGGCTGCTGGCTTGGTTCGCGCATCTGCCTTTTGCGCTTTTGCAAAAATTGAACGCCGCACGCGCACCTTTGCGTTGCTTTTGATATTTAAGCCTGTCATTTCGCATGGGTTATCGTCAGTTCTTTTTTTTTTGTTTTAGAGAGAGTGAAGTGAGCTGCAGAAATTTCCATCTGGTATTCCGTGCCGACTTCGGTAGACAGAATGGCTTTGGGGGAGGTCCCCTACCCGATCGCCATTCTCGACGTAAGTATACCTTTTTGTCGTGAATACGACTTACTTTACTATGGGGTGCCTTTTCAAAATTAGCCGTATGGAAGAATGGGCAGAACTTAATCGTAAATATCTCGACTTGTATTAATGGCAGTAACATAATTCTTTCACTATTTCATCATAAATATGATCAGGAATTTAGGCTAATATTTTGGCCAGTGTGAGATAACCACAAACAAATCACAAATTAAATTTTCTGAAAATTTGAAAACAACGCGGAAAACTCTTTACTTTTGCTTGGCTTTTTCGCGCAAGGACGACGATTTTGAGGTAGTCAGGCACATATCTTCAACTGACTGCTTTCATTTGGACTTCAATAGTCGGGAGCAGCAGTCGTCAATGCTCTAATTCTACTTCGGTCGTCAGGTGGAGCAGTCGCTAGTAATAAGAACAGACCTTTAGCGTTGTACAAAACCTCAAACGCTCAGGTCGCAGAGCCACCTGTTGGTGGTCGTTTGCATTGGAGCAAAATACAACGGAATATGGACAACAATGTGGAATATTCTGCCAAATCAGCCCTTCTAATGGCTCTAAATGTTACCTAAAGAACTATAAAGATTGCTTCTTTGTAAATCGAAAATTAAAATTATCAGTGTAGTGCAAATCTAAGATAATTTGATCAGTTTTTGCGATTTTCACAGTTCTAAAACAGTGTTTAAAATCGTTTATATCGAATCAGTCTTTATTATCTTAGAAAATTATACAATTTGGCTCTTCTGGGATGCCAAAAATTAATCCCGTACAGCATTTTGATAGTATCTTTTACTAAAATCCGAAATGAAATAATCGACATCAAAATTCTCTAAGGTGACATTTAGAACCATAATTTTATACCCAAAGAATTATGCGAAATTTTACTGCACTATATTGTATACGGCCCATTTTTCAACCAGTTGTAGTTTGTAGTAAACTTGCTGAAGATTTGCTATATAAAATGCATAGCACCGACTCAGAAGCCATTCATTTCGAATTTGGCTGTCATTGTCATCGTGTTAATTATGGTGCGATCGAAGAATCTCCAAGCAAAATACAAAGCTTGTTACCGCAAGCGGAAGAAGCATTCGTAATATTTGTGTGTCAGAATGTTTAATGTAACTAATCTGTACTATAGTTTAGGTGTATCGTTTCAAATTCAGTGTCAGTTTTATTCGTATTCACGACATCCAGTTATGTCTCTGACACACCTGTACTTTTTTCTTCTCTTTTTTGTCCAGAAAAAAACATATAATTTAATATTTTGTTGTTTTATTTTTCGTTATCTTACAGACATTTCTGGTCTATCGATGGGTGACACAATCGAGCATCACCACTATCAACATCTGGTGGATATTGGTCGGAAGGATCGCCCTCGGCGAATTCCGGCGTGTATCCGCCAGAGAACTGTTTAGCGAACTCATGGCATGGGTTCGTCGTCGTTGGGCCTATTCGCGGACGCCTGGGCCCTGCAACCCCGATGAGATGAGATTGCTGGTGGAGGTGCTTGGACCGGGCACGACATACACTCTCCCCGACTCGATCACTGTTTTACAGGCCTATCGTCGCTTCCTGCGACGAGGGAAAGCTTGCACACGGAACCTACGGGTTCCGAGTATATCGCTAAATAATCTACGCTCCCGGCTTCGTGATAAAGTGTGGGAGTAAATGATTATATCTGTTATATATTAATTACTGTTTTCTAGAATACATTTGCAAAAAAAACAATTTACTGTTTTTTTTAATGATGCTCTTTGCGTTGATGGCATTCGTTTCTAGACTTTGCATTCGCCGCTTGTTCCACTTTGTATGAGGTATTCCTCTCTTCCATGATTCATTCATCAACTTTGATATTAATAGATTTCGCCTTCGTTTGTGGTAACAAAACATCCTCCCAAAAATACATTTAGAGTCGTTGTATTAGAATTGAGTCATAATAACCTTTCATCTTTCAACTTTCATCTTACATATGTCGCTGATATTTTTTCGTGATATATTGTCCACTTTTTTATCTTCTTCAGTGCTTCTCTCACACTTGGGTGTTCAGGTTTGCGTTGAATATGTCTATTTTCATATATTATTATTATTTTTTTGAATATTCTCTTAATTACTCAGTGATAACATTCGGTTCCTTAGTCTATATATCTTTTCAATCGGTTATTATGAACCTTTTCTAATCTATTCCCATTTTTTATAGTTGTCGTTTGCTCGCTAAAGAGAGCGACTACTTCATATGGTCATCTCCAAAGTGATTGTAATTTTTGTCCTGTGCCTGTGGGATTGGCTTTGACTAGCACTAAGTCTCCCCACATCGGTTGCCATTCGTTGGAGTTTTTATCATACAATTCTTTGCGCTTGTGTTTAGACACAATTAGATTCTCCCGAGCTTGATGATGAAGTCCTTTTTAATGTCGATCGCATTTCATTGACGTAGTCCTCATAGTAGAGACCATCATTATCGTATTTGTAAACGGAGTTCGGAATGTTCGCCCGTCTACCGTATAATAACTCGACCGGTGTATAACCCGATGAGGTATTCACAGTTGTATTATATTCGAAACTGAAGAATGGGAGTAATAGGTCCCAAATTTTCGGTTTGTTACCTACGTATTGTCGTGAATAGGTCTTCAATTCCCTATTCGATCGTTCCACCAAGTTCGCTTGTGGATGATATGTACTTGTAGTAATCTATTTAATTTTTAAAATTTTACATACATTTTTTATAAGAGAGCTAACAAAGTGGGTTCCATTATCGGTTACTAATTATTTACGAAAGTTTGCGCGACCGTGGCACTCTCTTGATTTTCCATCGGTGCTACAATTAAATATCTAGTCAGATCGTCTTCCATAACAAGTTCGTATCTGTTACCCCATTCTGACTCAGGTGATATCCATGTGTGAGTGACGATCATGATAACTTGTGCATCTATTGTGCCGAATCAAATTGTGATATAATTTATGTGAAATACATTACTTTTCGTAAAGAATTTAGTGCAACACTAAGTGCGAGACTGTATTTTATTCAGATAAGTAGGGTGCATTTTCTGTGCATGCCTATATTTGGTGCTATTTCGATTTAATTATTCCCGTTCAGCGTTCGCCTGAACAAAAGGCGTCGTTTCGGGTGAATTGAATGATATGTGTATTGCGGAGCTTTCACCATTCACTCATCAATGCGAGTGACTTGCAACAAAACGGTTCAGCGCAGCTACAGCACTCATACCAACAGACTGAATTACCGGCTTCGATGCAGGAAATATACACGAGCGAGCAGATTGGAGAACGGACCATTCCATACATACTTGCTGACGAGCATGCCGTATTACGTTTAATACTACTGAACCTTTCTGAAAAAGAGTATGCAGTATTCTCTTTTCTCTCAAATATAGGCAATTCGTTCAAATAACTCATCGGTAGTATAAGTGATTCAAGCACACTATCGCTGGTGAACCATTCATCATCAAAGAATATTGTTGAATTTGAATGTAAAAAAAATTTATATCATTAAAGTATTTAAGCATAAAAAAATTAAATTTAGAAGGTTTCACGCTGCTGTAGAATAGACTTTCCACGTCATCTTTCACTACCAGTAGCTATAATTCATGTTTTTGAGTCAGTTAGAGCTTGTGTTCCTTCAAGTGTACGGAATAAGGAAAGTTTCGTAATGAATGGGCACTGCACTGAAGCATATTTCTCTCATTTCGGAAGATGATAAGCTTGATCGATAATGTTGCGCAATACGGTTTGCTTCAATGCGTGTGCTGTTTAAAGCAAGCACCAAGCACTGGTGGACATTCATGAATCAGAATTAAAAATAATTTATCTGCCGTATGAACATTTAGCAGTACTTAAAACTAAAATTAGCGGCAGTGGGATTGATATTTTTTATAATCTCTCATTTGCTCTCTTATCATACTGAGCACTTTTTGCTTCAATGTTGGTCCCTTTGAGGAACGATTTTTGCTTTTTGTAGCCATAGTCATCACAACAATCCTGATACTATTAAAGCTCAAACAAAAGTGCGAATGCGAGCCAAGTTTGATCAATATACACCGAATGTGAGAGGGAAACAAAAAAGAGCTTTTCATATTGAGGTTCATTCGTTCTCCAAGCCGTGGCTGCTTACGATACAGAACGAACGATATTCGCTCGTAGCTTCGCCTTGTTATGTGGAAGAGAATGAGCAACTAAAACCACTTCTATAGGCTCACCTTCCACGTCCAGTAGTGCGTTAATTCACAAACACAAACAAATGTGAACCAAATCCATCAGACCAGAAGTGGATGATGAATGGTTCAGTTGCTAGTACATTCATGAACCAAGAAGCGTATGAAGGATATTCACTCTAATTCGGTTCATTCGTTTTCCAAGCACTGGTGTATTGTTTTTGCATTCTGTTTATTTGTCCTTCTGCTGTCTCGGACCGTTTGGTTTGCGCAGAAATGATGGGTGAGTGTGGCAGGTGCAAAGAGAAGCTAACAGTATCGGATCGGATAGTATGTTCTTTTTGTAATAATGGTTTTCATCAGAAGTGTTCAAACCTTACGAAGGCAATGGTGAACTGACTTTCCGAAACTCCGATGCTTTTGTATAAATGTGGAGAATGTCTTTCAGGTGCATCTAATGCGGTGTCTGGTGGTGGTGATCATTCGTTCAGTAGCGATATGAGGAAGGAGATGGATAAACTAACATCCATCGCGGAATCATTTGCTGGTGAGCGGCAGAGCATCATATCGCAGATGAACATCGCATTGGAGAACGGAATTGAGAGACTGATTAAATCCTACAATGATACTCTTGAGAGTAAAATGACATGCTGGGAAAACAGTGTGGCCAGAAAGTTGGAGGATTTGAAAGGTTTCTTGATTTCGAGTATTAAGCGAAATGATAATGAATTGGATGTAGTGAACAGAAAAAAGTTGTTGTAGGAAGAAAGACTTACTCTGAGTCTGATGGTAATCCTAGACGAAAAAGAAAGTTAATGACTGATAATAAAGATGAATCGACAGGTATGGACATTAACGATTTTAAAAATAATGACGAGGTTTTTAATAAAAATAATAAAATGACATATGCGAATGTTCTGTCTGGAAAATTTACAAATAAGAACAAAAGTAATAAAAATAGTAAGACTCGTTCGGTCATTTTGATAAAACCAGTCGAGACATCACAAACGAGTGATGATACAAGGAAATTTTGAAAGACAAGCTAGATCCAAGAGCGCATAAGATTAGTAACTTTAAAAACGGTAAAGATGGCTCGATTATTGTTGAGTGTGCAGCCGGGGAAGATATTAAATTAGTGAAAGAGAACATTGAAGGCAATTTGGGTGCCAACTACAGTGCTGTTATACCCACACCCGGAAAACCAAAAATTAAAATAGTGGGGATGAGTGATCGATATTCCTCTGATGTCTTCATCGATCTTTTGAGAAGTCAGAACGAGGGCGTTGCGATCGAAGATGTGAAAATTGTTGCTAATTTTGAAAATCCACGCTTCAGATATAACAAATATAATGTAATAATAGAGGTTGATAAAAACACTTATAGCAATCTGATGGCAGCCCAAACGGTTAGTATTGGATGGGATAAGTGTTCTATTTACGAGGCCTTTAATGTACTGAGATGTTTCAAATGTGGAGAGTTTGGTCACAAGAGTACAAATTGTGCGAATAAAGAAACTTGTTCTAGATATAATGCAGCACATTGAACTTCTGAGTGCTCTTCAACTGATTTTAAATGCGTAAATTGTCTAAAAATTAACTCGGAACGTAGAATGAATTTGGACATAAATCATCCGGCATTCAGTAAACAGTGTCCAGTATACCGTAGGCTGCTTGAATCGAAAAAGAAAAACGTTTTGTCTAGTGGATAGCAACTAACTGACAGGAGGCTATCGGGAATTTTGTATTTGAATATAGCCGGTTTGTCTACTAACTTTGTCGCAATGCGGCATCTTGTAGAGGATAGAAGGCCCTTGTTAGTTATGCTATCGGAAACACATATAGTTGATTCCAGTGCATTTGATCAGCTGGGTATTCCTGGTTACACTGTTGCTTATTGCTTATCGCATTCAAGACATACCGGTGGAGTAGCAATTTACGTAAGAGAATCGATTAAGTTCAGCATTCGATCAAACGAAATGATTGAAAATAATTGGTTTTTGGGCATATCAGTTGAAAGAGGCATGCAGCAGGGAAATTATGGAGTTGTATATCATTCTCCTAGTTCAAGTGACCGTCGTTTTCTGGAAATTTTAGAAAACTGGTGGGAAAGCTTCTTAGATTTCAGTAAATTGAACATAATTTCAGGAGATTTCAATATTGACTGGCTCAGGGACCAAGATTCGAATCATTTGAAACAGTTGTCAGAATTCTTCAACCTCAAGCAAACTGTGAATGAATTCACGAGAATTTCCAGACATAGTAGAACTTTAATAGATCACGTGTATTCAAATTTTGACGGTATTCGTTCATTAGTGGCGGACGGTTGTAAGATTTCGGATCATGAAACAATCTCAGTTTACTTGACGAGAGGTTCCATACTAAAAGAAAAGAAAATTAAAATAAAATGCTGGAAGAAATACTCTAGCCAAGCTATATCTCAAATGGTATCAAGAAGCCTGGATTTTACGCAGTCAGCTGGAAATTTAGATAGCAGAGCGACTGTTCTGACTGACGTGTTGAAAAGGTGTACTAGTTGCTTGGTATCTGAGAAATACGTTAGCTTGACAAACTCGAGCCGGTGGTACTCTTTAGACCTTTTACGGTTGAAGCGAAAGAGGGATAAAAAGTATAAAACGTTTTGCAGAACTAACAACGAAATTCACTGGCGTGGATACACGAATGCTCGGAATATATACTCACGAGCCTTGAAAAAGACTAGATGTGAATATTTCCAGAGGAAGATCGATCAACATCAACGAAATAGCAAGGAGTTGTGGAAAATCCTTAAACAAATGATTAAGCCAACACATAGTTCTTCGAAAAGCATGAGTTTTAATGGGATAGAAGAACGGTGTGAGCAAACCATAGTTGAAAAATTGAACAGTTATTTCATAAACAGTGTTCAACTGATCAATCAGAGTATTGATCAGGTCAGTGAACCCAGTGAAATAACACAGTCGATAAATAACAATTGCAGATTTGAAGGGTTTCACCCAATCACTTTTGGACAGTTAAGAGATATTTGTTTTAAATTGGAAAGATCGACAGGTATCGATCTTCTAAACTTGATAAATGAATCGATACAAACTGGGCACGTACCGAAAGTTTGGAAAGAATCATTAGTTATTCCTATTCCCAAAGTTGTTGGAACGGATAAAGCCGAAGAGTACCGTCCCATCAACATGTTGCACACGCTGGAGAAAATATTGGAACATGTAGTTAAGGACCAGTTGATGAACTATTTGAACGGTAATAATTTGCTAATGGCGGAACAATCTGGATACCGAGAGGGACACTCTTGCGAAACCGCTTTGAATCTGGTATTAGCAAAATGGAAAGAGAGAATCGAAGTTAAAGAGACTATTCTTGCAGTGTTCTTGGATCTAAAGCGCGCTTTTGAAACAATCTCAAGACCTTTATTGTTACAAACTCTACAACGCTTTGGCATTGAAGGAGTAGCATACAAATGGTTTGAAAGCTATTTATATGATAGAAAACAAAAGACTGTATTTAACGATTTTGTGTCCAGTTCTCTAGATAACTCACTTGGAGTGCCTCAAGGCAGTGTCCTAGGACCAATTTTATTTATTATGTATATTAATGATATGAAACGAGTTTTACGGTTTTGTGATATCAATTTATTTGCTGACGACACGGTTCTGTTTATTGCATCTAAGGATTATAATGAAGCTGTTGCACACTTAAACGAAGACCTACATTCTCTAGCACGTTGGTTAAAATTCAAGCAATTGAAATTGAATGTCGCAAAGACGAAATACATGGTTATTTCTTCTGCGAGCACTAGACATGATGCTAACGTTGAAATTGATGGTGAGATTATTGAACGCGTTAGAGAGATGAAGTACCTTGGAGTCGTAATTGATGAAAAGTTAACATTCAAATCTCACATTAATAACGTGATCAGGAAGATTGCCAAAAAGTACGGAGTATTGTGTCGTTTGAAAAATGATTTAACGATCAGTAGTAAAATTCTTCTGTATAAATCAATCATTTCACCACACATTGACTTCTGTCCATCCATTCTGTTTCTTGCTAATAGTACACAAATCATGCAATTACAGCGACTGCAAAATAAAGTCATGCGATTGATACTTAAATGTAATAGATACACTTCCTCTACTTTTCTGCTGAGTGCATTACAATGGCTTTCGGTCAAACAAAGAATTTATTACTTAACAATGGTGTTAATTTTTAAATTAATAAATGGTATGCTGCCTCGATATTTGTGTGATCGAGTTGAAAGAGGAAGTGATTTACATAGATATAATACCAGAAATGCATCAGATGTAAGAACACCAAACTTTCTATTAGGCAGATCACAGAATTCGCTACTGTACAAAGGAATAAATTTTTTCAATTCGATGCCCAGACAAATTAAACGTGCTACAACTCTAAATGAGTTCAAACAATTATGTATTTCACATGTAAAATCTGTCTTATGAACCGATTTTAAAATATATATTATAATTTGATTTCTTTAAAATTATGTAAAATGAAGAAGAATGTATTTTGACTTATCACTATTTTTTGTAGATGTTAGAAGTTATTATGATCTGTATGATGATGATGGATTTTTTTTGTTATTAGTATTTTAGAGTTGATAAAGATAAAAAGTAAATGAGTTGTCTACAAAAGTTTGAGCCCGCGCGCGTAAAGCAGTCAAAGACAATCTAGAAATGGAATAAGGCTGAATTAAGAGATGTTATTGTTTGAGACCAATTATGATTTTCTTGAGTCATGCTGGGATCTACAGTTGTTGATGAAATTGGGCTTGGCTCTGCTCATTCGCAGTCTCGTTATTCCATCGTAGCTGGTGGTGATAACGATGAACTGGTCCGGCGGGAGGGGCCTGGTGAATTATTGTCTAATACTGGTCGAGATATTGGGTTCGATTCCTAATTTGTTCAAGGATCTTCCCGGGTTGGAAATTTTCTTGATCAACCCTGGATAGTAATTGTAATATATAATGTAGTATAGTAATTTCTTTTTGTTCAGCTGCTCTATTGAAGGAATATCTATGCCTGCTAAGTTAACCAGCTCGTTTCAATTTTTGATTACTGGTTAAAGCATGTAATAATATTAATTATCACTTAGATAACTCGTTCAGCTCACACCTTTGTAGGGGTATGAGGTGGGACCATCATCATACTAACAACTATGTCCATATACAATTTCTCAAATGGTTCAGACGATGTCGTGGTATTTCTTGTTGGAATTTTGTTCGATCGACCGATTTTGTTTTTCTGGCACGAGTTACATTGTTTAACAAAATTTTCAATATCTTTTCGCATATTAGTCCAATGGAATAGCGGGCTCATTCTCTTCAACATTGGTTTGCTTCTAACATGTCCACCAAGAGGAGCATCGTAGAATTCTTTCAAGATAGTTTCGCGGTCTTTTTCTGGCACCCACATCCTGTCTTTTTCCGGTGCATATAGTGTGAAAATTTTATCAAATTTCTCGGCAATAAATCTCAACACATTTGCCTCAGGGGGTTACTGCATGTTTCGAAAAGAAATAATTTTAATGTTCTTTACATTTTTCATGGACAGTAGTTAGGTAATGCATCTACTAACCCATCTATTAGAATTCTTGTGTCGGTTATTTATCTACTCGAGCCATTTAGATCCAATCCCCATATTTTACGATGGAATTGAAAATACTCTTCCATTCAGATAGTCCTTCAAACCGTGTGGTAGGTCTACCAGTTCGGCTAATTCTTTATACGCTGATCTACTGTTTACCACTATGAAAGTACCACCAAATTCGCTTTCACTAGCTTTATGTTTTGAAAATTTCAGCAGACCAAATTTGATGTCATTATCATTCATACTTATTTCGTATTCTTCGAAATACGACAGTGCTCTCAAATCTTCCTTTTCGTCCCATCCAAAGTCTATGTTTTCTACTCGGTCCATGCGCGGATTCCAATCTGATTTTTTTTTGTTTTTAAACAGCGAAAATCGTCCAGACTTATCTGTGAGCTGTCTGGCGGGGGCTGTTTTACCTTCCGCGTTCTTCCGCTTTGCAAGTTAATTTTTTTCTGCTTGCTGCTGTTGACGCTTTTGTTGTCTAGTGACTATTGAAATAGGGTGTAAGGACTCGGCATACTCGGGCAGTCTAGATAAAAAGTCTGCCACAACATTGTCTTTGCCTTGTTTATAGCGAATGTATATTTCCAACCCAAGACGTGGACGTAGACGCGTTAGCGTAGGCGAAGTTTCTTTTAAATGCCATATTGAAATCAACGGTCTATGATCGGTGTATTCAATAAATTTCTGATTATAAATAAAATGTTTAAAACGGTTCACTGCCCAAACGATGGCTAACAATTCCTTTTCAATCGTATGGTACTTTCTTTCAGCACCTACTAGACCTCTGCTTGCATATGAAATGGGCCTATCGATCGATTTTTGCCTTTCTCTATAGAAAGGTATTAGAATTGCTGGAAAAACCGACTTTCGAACGGAGCCTCGTAGACCCATAGTGTTATATACCATTCGACTCAGTTTGATGACATCGGAAAATGTCTGTGTGTGTATGTATGTGTGTGTATGTGTGTGCACTTTTCAAAGATATTAGAACGCGCTCAATTTTCTCAGAGATGGCTGAATCGATTTTAACAAACTTGGACTCGTTTGAAAGCTATTGTCGGGCCATTGATCAAGTTCGAAGATGAAATGGCTGTGACTTTTGGTTCCGGAGATATGATTGTATAAGTGACGTAACGGAAAAAAAGCGTTGTATTTGAACGCGCTCGATTTTCTCAGAGATGGTTGAACCGATTTGAACAAACTTGGGCTCGTTTGAAAGCTACTGTCGGACCATTGATCAAGTTCGAAGATCAAATGGCTGTGACTTTTAGTTCCGGAGATATGATTGTATAAGTGACGTAACCGACAAAAAGCGTTGTATTTGAACGTGCTCAAATACACTATTGATTGTATAAGTGACGTAACCGACAAAAAGCGTTGTATTTGAACGTGCTCAATTTTCTCAGAGATGGCTGAACCGATTTGAACAAAATTGGGCTCGTTTGAAAGCTACTGTCAGACCATTGATCAAGTTCGCAGATCAAATGGCTGTGACTTTTGGTTCCGGAGATATGATTGTATAAGTGATGTAACCGACAAAAAGCGTTGTTTTTGAACGCGCTCAATTTTCTTAGAGAACTGAAACGATTTTAACAAACTTGAGCTAGTTTGGTAGCTACTATCGGACCATTGATCAAGTTCGAAGATCAAATTGCTGTGACTTTTGGTTCCGCAGATATGATTGTATAAGTGACGTACCCGATAAAACACGTTGATTTTTATCGCTCTTATATATAAGGGTGCTAAAGTTTTGGGATCACCTCTATTTTCGTTAAGCTCTAGTGCTCAAAAGTTTAAGCACCTCTAAAAAAGCTTTCATGCAAAATTTGACATAAATCGGACATGCGTAAGGGGTGCTGCCCGGTGGTAAAGGTTTGACAATTTTCGATTTTGAAAAAGCACCATAGGGGGGAGTACATGAAATTTCCAAAATCGAAAATTTTTTGTCGTGAATACGACTTACTTTACTATGGGGTGCATTTTCAAAATTTACCCTCTGAGAGAGTGATAAGTTTTTGATCGTGAATATCTCTTGTTGTATCTAACGAATCGACATAATTTTTGCTACATTCCATCGGAAATATGATCACAATTTTATGATAAAATATTCAGTTGTGTGACATAATCTCAAATAATTCAAAATTAAACGTTTCTGAAAAGCTTGTATAAACGAGTATCAAAGAGGATAATTCAAAAGGCGCGTTTGTCTTTCTCGTATTTTTAAAGATCATATCTCAGTGATTTGTGAAAGGATTAATATAATCTAACTACCAATAGAATCGAAATTCTTCAATTTAAGCGTGTAAAGAAAAAGCATTGAAGTATTTCAATAGTATACTATGGGGTGCATTTTCAAATTTTACCCTCTGAGAGAGTGATAAGTTTTTGATCGTGAATATCTCTTGTTGTATCTAACGAATCTACATAATTTTTGCTACATTCCATCGGAAATATGATCACAATTTTATGATAAAATATTCAGTTGTGTGACATAATCTCAAATAATTCAAAATTAAACGTTTCTGAAAAGCTTGTATAAACGATTATCAAAGAGGATAATTCAAAAGGCGCGTTTGTCTTTCTCGTATTTTTAAAGATCATAGCTCAGTGATTTGTGAAAGGATTTATATAATCTAACTACCAATAGAATCGAAATTCTTCAACTTAAGCGTGTAGAGGAAAAGCATTGAAGTATTTCAATAGTACACTATTGAAAAACCTGTCTCATTTGACCCATGTCAACACCAGCCAATCAGAACGCGTTCTGAGGAAGAGACAAAATATCTGCTGCTGCACAGCAAATCTTCCGAGAAAAATGTTCCGAACAGTGCTTAATACCGTAGTGAGTCCCACAATTTGGTCCTTCTGGAATGCAGGAATTAATCCCGTACAGCATCCGGATAGTTTCCTTCAATGAAATGCAAATCCGAAATGATATCGAAATTAAAATTCTATATGCTGCTATTTTTATAGCCGTTAGGACCGCCCATTAGTGAAAAAGCTACAAACGAAATCAGGTAAAAACAAGCCTCTCAACAAAAATTGGATCAGTGTGGATTCTATCGCCACTACGAGCAGATGTATTTTGTGTCGTTTGCAAAGTTAGTTTCGCTTCCGAAAAGAGCGATTACGTCACAGCAGCCAGTGATTTGCATTGGCGAAAAAGCAACGGTGGAGAGCATTACACAAAATCAGCCGTTCTAATGGCTCTAAAAGTTTTTTAAAGAACTATTAGGATTCGTTGTTCGCAAATCGAAAGGAAATATCCTCAGTTTAGTGCAAATCTAGGACAGTTTGGTTAGATTTTTGCACTTTTTGCTGTGTGAAATTCACAGTAATCGAGATCAAGTGAAGCCTTCTTTGTTTTTGCGAAAAATGTTCCAGAGTTTAATGTCGTAGAGAATTACGCAATTTGACCCTTCTAAATTCTAGAAACGAATCCCTACAGCTTATTGATAGTTTCTTTCAATAAATTATGCAAATCCGAAATGAAATGATCGACATTAAAATTCTGTATGCGGATGTTTTTATAGCCGTTAGGACCGCCCATTGGCGAAAAAGCTACAAACGAAATCAGGTAAAAACAAGCCTCTCAACAAAAATTGGATCAGTTTGGATTCTATCGCCACTGCGAGCAGATGTATTGTGTGTCGTTTGCGAAGCTAGTTTCGCTTCCGACAAGTGCGATTACGTCACAGCTGCCAGTCATTTGCATTGGTGAAAAAGCAACGGTGAAGAGCATTACACTAAATCAGCCGTTCTAACGGCTCTAAAAGTTTCTGAAGACTGTTAGAATTGGTTGTTCGCAAATCGAAGGTAAATATCCTCAGTTTAGTGCAAATCTAGAACTGTTTGATTTGATTTTTGCACTTTTCGCTGTGTGAAATTCACAGTAATCTAGATCAAGTGAAGCCTTCCTTGTTTTTGCGAAAAATGTGGAAAAGGGGAATGCTTGCATAATTCATACAATTGATCAATTAATTGATATTCGGAAGTGTTAAGGAACATGTCAGTTGTTTTCGTATTCACGACATCCAGTTATGTCTCTGACATTACCCACCCGCCTTTTTTGATGCCGAAACTCTAAAAACTGCATGAAACATCGAAATTTAGTGTCATCTCAAAAAAATTTTTTTTTGAAAAAATCTATTTTCTGGGAGTCCCAAAAAGCCGACTTTTTCAAAAAAAATTTTTTTCGAGATGGCACTAAATCTCGACGTTTCATGTAATTCTAAGCCTTTTGGCATCAAAAACTTTTTTTCGATTTCGAAAATTTCATGTACTCCCCGCTATGGTGATTTTTCAAGATATATTAAAATTCCACTAAGTGGACTAAGAAGGCCTTTTTTAGATTAGCATCACTGTTCTCATATTTTAGATTAGCATCACTGTTCTCATACAAATAGGCAACGCAAATGTCAAGCACTAGTTTGGAAAAAATGATGCTGACTGTGTGACATAAACATTGAAGCATGCTTTTGTGAACTACTCGAATCAATCTGAATCAATTGGTGTCACAATTAGTATCCAAATTTATTTAATAAAAGTATGAAACATATTTCCATGAGACTGTTATGAAAGAAGAGAAAGGCATTATCACACCACTAGGTGGATTAAGAAGGGTTTTATTAGAGAGTACTGCTCTAATAGCGTACTCGCTTGCATCTGTCGTGATCACGAACGTATCTTTATAGTTCGGTCTAACCAATAGTGTGGCGGAAGTTAAAAAAAAATTCGCAATTCCTCGAAAGATTTTTGACACTCTTCTGTCCAAGTAAACTTAACATTCATTCGCAAGAGATCGTTCAATGGTTTACGTTTCTCTGCTATGTGAGGTATGAATTTTCCGTAGAAACCACCTTTGACTGTTTTTGGTGCCGCCATCTCTTTTATTGTTTTTATATTGTCCTCCATAGGACGAATTCCTTCTTTGTCAATTACATGCCCTAAATATCATATCGGCTGAAAAGTTCGTATCGTTTCTATGAGAGGGTGCCACTAGAATTAAGTCCATACCATTTTCAGTTAGTACCAACCTTCAAAAGATACGTGTATAAATTTGACAGCTGTCTGATTGTTAGTTTGTGAGATATTGCATTTTGAGTGAAGCTACTTTTGTTATTGTGAAAAAAATGGAAAAAAATGAATTTCGTGTGTTGATGGAACACTACTTTTTGATGAAAAAAAGTGCCGCCGATACCAAAAAATGGCTTGATGAGTGTTATCCAGACTATGCACCGGGCGAAGCAACAATTCGTAAGTGGTTTGCAAAATTTCGTACTGGTCATATGAGCACCGAAGACGATGAACGCAGTGGACGTCCAAAAGAGGCTGTTACCGATGAAAACGTGAAAAAAATCCACAAAATGATTTTCAATGACCGTAAAGTGAAGTTGTTCAAGATAGCTGACACCCTAAAGATATCAGGAGCGTGTTGGACATATTATTCACTAATATTTGGATATGAGAAAGCTTTGTGCAAAATAGGTGCCGCGTGAGCTCACAATCGATCAAAAACAACAACGATCTGATGATTCTGAGCAGTGTTTGGAGCTGTTATATCGAAATAAAACCGATTTTTTTCGTCGATATATAACAATGGACGAAACATGACTCCATCACTTCACTCCGGAGTCCAATCGACAGTCAGCTGAGTGGACTGCACGCGATGAACCGAACCCAAAGCGTGGAAAGACTCAACAATCGGCCGGTAAGGTTATGGCGTCTGTATTTTGGGATTCGCATGGTATAATTTTCATCGACTACTTTGAAAAGGGAAAAACCATCAACAGTGACTATTATATAGCGTTATTAGAGCGTTTGAAGGACGAAATTTAAGAAAACGGCCTCATTTGAAGAAGAAAAAAGTTTTGTTTCATCAAGACAATGCACCGTGTCACAAGTCGATGAAAACCATGCTGAAATTGAACGAATTGGGCTTCGAATTGCTCCCTCATCCACCGTATTCTCCAGATTTGGCCCCCAGTGACTTTTCCTGTTCTCAGACCTCAAGAGAATGCTCGCTGGTAAAAAATTTAGAAGCAATGAAGAGGTAATCGCTGAAACTGAGGCCTATTTTGAGGCCAAGAACAAATCGTACTACAAAAATGGTATCGAAAATTTGGAAGATCGCTATAATCGCTGTATCGCCTCTGATGGCAATTATGTTAAATAATAAAAACGAATTTTGGCAAAAAATGTGTGTTTCTATTAAACGATACGAACTTTTCAGCCGAACTGTTACTTAATTTCATTTTTAAAATTTGGCATTTACCTGGCTCGACCCTTAGATTATGTCGGCGGAGAGCCTCTAAAACTTTACGTACGTTTTCATTGTGTTCTTCGATTGTAACACCGAAAACAATTGTATCATCCAGATAGACGATTGCTTTAACCCCTTCTATCTCATAAAGTACCGTATTCATTAATCTTTGGAACGTCGACGGGCTGTTACGCAGGCCCGTAGACATTCTTGTGAATTCACAGTGGCCGTTTGGAGTTGAAAACGCTGTCTTGGCTGCATCTTTTGAGTGAATTGGTACTTGATAAAATTCTGATTTTAAATCCAAGGTAGAAAAATATTTAGGGTAACAGAGGTATTTTGGCCACTTCATATATTTTGGCCCACCAAACAAACTTTATGGATTCAATCGATCCTAGGTAACCCATGTTGCATCAATTTGAAGCTAATCACATTAAATTACCTATTGCGGAAGGATTTTTCAAAGATAATAAAACATTTGGTGGATATTTTTATAAAGTGGGCCAAAATAAAATCGATCCTAAAGTGGGCCTCTGTTACCCTACTGTTTACTAGATTATCTAGAATTTCGTCAATTAGTGGAATTGGATATACAAATGGCTTGTAACTAAATTTAAAGCCCTGAAGTCCACCACGATTCTGTATTTTTTGTTACCAAATTCATCGTCCTTCTTGGGAACACATAGGGCTGGTGCATTCCACGGACTTTTGCTAGGCGTTAAGACACCTTGTGTACGCATTTCTTCAATTTCTTCATTAATATGCCTGTTCGTAGCTTCTGAAAATCTGTATTGCCGTTCATTGATAGGCACATTTGAAGAGGTCTCAATTTCGTGCACTGCCGCATCGGTGATAGTTAATTTATCCTCCTTGAGATAGAATACATCGCTATATGATGCCATAATTTTCTCTATATCCATAAAATTTATTCTCTTTAAATGATTCATATTTTGTGCTTCTAATACTTTATCCGTTTGAACCCGACCAGTTATTCAACCTTATTTTTTATTCGCCGTAAGAATTACGTCTTGATTTGTATCTAAATAAAGGAAACATTTGTCTTTCTCGTCACTCTCTCTGTCTATAAAATCTTTTTCTTCTTCATTAGTAATATTAGTCCCACAACGTGGAAGCATACTAACTGAACTATCGTCGTTTTTGTATATATCATAGTCGTTCTGACACGGTGCATTATTGTTATTATTTTTATTCACCTTTTGGTTCATTTCATATTTATTATGCTTTGCTAAATTTCTCTCCAAGACTACAGCATTAGCGATAATTACTTAATTTTTGCCACTCTTTGCATCAGTTTTAATATGTTTTTTGGTTATCCTATTTCTACTTGGAGATTTTTTTATTTCCCCGTTGTTGTCTGATTTAATTGTGCTCTCGAGCAGCTCCTTTTGGTGTTCGTATAATATTTTTTCCCATATTTAGTTTGTCTAGTCGTATCTCTGTTTGTTTGTTAGCGCCCATTGGAGTTTCTCTGTGTGTCCTCTCCCGCATGGGTTCTTTACCCTGTACTAAATATAATGATCTTCTTGGACAAGGTCTCACTTTCGTGATAAACTCTATAGGTTCTTCTTGCATGTATATTATTCCATTTTTGTTATCTAAACTTGTGACGTATTTATTTATGAATTCCATCCCGAGAATTCCATCGAACACCAATTCTTTGACTACGTCGAATTTTACTTTTAGATTTACGTCTTGCATTATAAATTCTGCCTCGGTTGTACCTAGGCTTATTCGCACATTTTCTACTGATTAAGTTGGAACTAGCCCCCGTATCGATTGAAAATTTCTTTCTTATATATGGGTTAGCTGTAGACCTCAATTCAATCTCATATGCATTGAACAAATTTTTAGTTATTACATGACTTGTGGTTCCTGACTTCCTTTCTTTTCGAATGTGTTTTTGGTTTACTGACCCAAGATTCAGTTTGGCCGTCTTTTGCTGTCCCATTTCTTGTATCATATCTGTGATTTGCACGACTTGATTTCTCAACTGTGAAATAGATCTTTGAATTTCTCGTATATTCATTTTTAAGTCTTGCTTTTGAATAATATCATGGGGTGTTCGGTCCTCTGTCCACTCGAACGGCCACTTGTTTATTTTTTCTATAGTTGTTGTGGTTATTATAGTTATTATCTCGATTGTTTTGGCGTTCCTACCGCTACGAGCGCTCCGCTGTTTCATAATTGTTCCAATTGTTGTTTCTCGGTTACACGGTTCCTGTCGGAACATCTGGTGCGATTCGCCATAATGTTTCTGGTTGGACCCACCGCTTAATGCGTTATATTGCTGTGGTGTACCAGGCTCCTGGTTGTGTCTCATGACCCTTGTATGATGCGCTGCACCTTCATCTCCCCGTGGGTTTCTGAATCCTCCTGTACCTGTAATTTTGCCTCATACCGCTGTCTGCTGTAGTTTTCGTGTTGTTATAGCTGTTTCTTTCTTTGTGGTTTCTTGTTTGCCTATTACCGTTTCGTGAGCCAAAGATTTCCATGCATCTCAGTCTCTCTCCTAGGTCTAATAGCCACTTACATTCTACGTGTTGCTCTTCGAGAAAATCTAGTAATTCTCCCAGAGCCATGATTCTTTGTTCCTGGGCCGTTCTCCTGAGATCATCGTTTCTCAGGCCTGCTATGCAATGCAACCTCAGATTCTTATCTAATGCACTGTTTTCCTGGGCGCCTTCATTATATAGGTCTATGTGTTCTTTTATTCAAATTACGCGTTTTTTTGTATGACTTATAAGATTCTCGTGGGTTTTGTCATAAAGTCTCCTTATCTGCTAACACATTTTCAATTTTGATCACTTCACCGAATTCTTTTACTAAATTTGTTTTTGTTTCAGGCCGAGTTTCGGCTCGAATTTTTAATATGCTGTTTGCGGCTTTTCCCTTAAGTTTCAATAAAACGACATAAATTAGCTCATTGTGCGGCATACTTTCCGGTATCTCATCCGCAAAATGCTCTATGTGATATAGGAACGCATTAAGCTCATTGAATGACCCATGAAAATCTGGTATGCATTGAATGGCCTTGAATGCTTCCTTAAGTGTTTCCTTCTTGGTTAGGATCCCTTGTAGTGATCTTGCGCTTGTCTTCTTTTTGTATAAATTCTCGTATTAGTGTACAATATACTCGCCTATTTCTTCCAGTCTTGACATCTGCGAACGTCTTCGTTAATTTGGCTCAATGCATTTTTAGTTATAAACATATAGCAACATTTCCCTTCGTTTGCAGGTGATCGTTATTGTTTACACCGCGCGAGTCATACCATACTCAAAGTCAATGTCGGTTTATTATTATTGTCATATACCGCTTCTTTTCTCCGTATTCTATTCCTATTTTGGTTGCCAGACTTCTAGCCGCAAATATGGCGATTGTTTTGGTTTCTAAGCGCAAATATGCCCGCCCATACGGGTTGGTTTCCCACCTTTTAGAAATATATACGTCGTATCATACACTAATTTTGCGAATTCGCTTATTTGCTTTGCTATGCCAGACCGAGAACGGCTGCCACTGATTACTCGCAAAATGCTGCGTCAAAATACCGATTCCCTCGCTCATACGCGTAAGGTTCGGTTGCCTCCCCCCCCCCCTCGCAGTCACATTGACTTTATAAACATATGACCAATGCCAACTGTTTAGCTGGTCGTGGTTTTATTGTCTCTTTAAAGAAGACAAAATCAAAAAAAAAATCCTGAAACCTTCATGCCAGTATGGTCACCTCAATAGTTTACCCGCAGCTTTATTTTCTTAACACATGTGCCCCTAGTACATGTGCTCCGTATTGACCGTGATCAAAAGGTAAACAAATCAAATGCAAATGTAATCTCTACGTTTTCTGTCTTTAATGAAACTTGAAACTCGATCAAGCTTATGCCAGCTCCAATCTGAACAAGTAAGGGTAACCAATTATACTCTAGCGCCGAGCCAATATGCTTGGTTGATAATAACGATTTTTTATGGTAAAAATGTTACGACTCATCATATTGTTACTAATCCGTTGATCATCATTCTTTCCTCCAATTCTTTTCCTCTAGCACTATAATCGTTTCCTTACCGCTTCATTCTCCCGTCCGCGGTCACCAGAATGAATAGCCTGTATTCTGCCGCGCAGTCCGAGCGGCGTGCATCGAAGATTATAGGGGTGTTTTTTTTCTCCTGTTCTTCTTTAAACTTTTATTTACTTTTCTCAATTCACAATTCAGACTTTCGTACAGGTAGCAGACTACACAATGGCAGAAAAATCCTCGCAGAAACCTGTTATCATTTGCTGTCTTTTTCGGCAATACTAAAGTGGATCTACGCTTTTTGCGCTGTATGTTTTGTTCACGAAAAATAGCTATTATCCCTCAGTGAATGTTTTGTCGTGAATACGACTTACTTTACTATGGGGTGCCTTTTCAAAATTAGCCATATGGAAGAATGGGCAGAACTTAATCGTGAATATCTCGACTTGTATTAACGGTAGCAACATAATTCTTTCACCATTTCATCAAAAATATGATCAGGAATTGAGGATAATATTTTGAACAGTGTGAGATAACTACAAACAACTCAAAAATTCAGTTTTCTCAAACTTTGAAAACAACGCGAAAAACTCTTTACTTTTGCTTGGCTTTTTCGCGCAAGGACGACGATTTTGAGGTAGTCAGGCACATATCTTCAACTGACTGCGTATAAAAGGGGAACCGTGGTCAAAAATCGATCATTTCTTCTTGTGCGTTGGACGGAAGCAGACGTCGTGGGACTAGTAGCTTCGGAGAGTGCACCTTCTGTGTGGTTAAAATCCTCAAACGCTCAGGTCGCAACTCTCATTTGGACTTCAGTCGTCAATGAAAGCAGACCTTTTACGTGGTATAAAGCCTCAAACGCTTAGGTCGCAGAGCCAGTTTCCGAAGATCGATTACATCATCCTGTTGGTGGTCGTTTGCATTGAAGCAAAATACAACGGGAAATGGACAACAATGTGGAACATTATGCAAAATCAGCCTTTCTAATGGCTTTAAATGTTACCTAAAGAACTATAAAGATTGCTTCTTTGTAAATCAAAAATTAAAATTAGCAGTTCAGTGCAAATCTAAGATAATTTGATCAGTTTTTTTTTGCAATTTCCACAGTTCTAAATTCGCAACAGTGTTCAAAATCGTTTATATCCAATCAGTGTTTAATATCTTAGAAAATTATACAATTTGGCCTTTCACGCACGCCTTCATAAGAGGTTCTTTCCAAAACCACCAATATTTTATCATAAAGACTATACTGGTTATTTTGTAATATTTGTGTGTCAGAATGTTTGATGTAACTAATCTGTACTGTAGTTTGGGTGTATCGTTTAAAATTCTAGTAGTGTAAAAGGGCAAAACTTGCACAATTAACACAATCGATCAACTAATTGATATTCGGAAGCATAAAGAAAGAGTGCCAGTTTTATTCGTATTCACGATATCCAGTTATGTCTCTGACATTACACAACTGTACTTTTTTCATCCACTTGCTACCATCAGGCTACGTGCTGACAAACACGATATTTACCTTTATTTATCACTATTCAAAACTGTTTTCGTGCTTTTCTGTCAGCCACATTTAGCGGATTCTTTTCTTACAACGACCTTTTTGCCTTTCTGTATAGAAAGGTATTAGAATTGCTGGAAAAAACGACTTTCGAACGGAGCCTTGGAGACCCATAGTGTTATATACCATTCGACTCAGTTCGACGAGATCGGAAAATGTCTGTGTCTGTATGTGTATGTGTGTGCACTTTTCGAAGATATTTAAACGCGCTCAATTTTCTCAGGGATGGCTGAACCGATTTTAACAAACTTAGGCTCGTTTGAAAGCTACTGTCGGGCCATTGATCAAGTTCGAAGATCAAATGGTTGCGACTTTTGGTTCCGCTCTTACATATATGTATAAGGGTGCCAATATTTTGGGATCACCTCTCATTTCGTAAAGCGCTAGTATTAAAATGTTCAAGCACCTCGAAAAACGTCCTCATGCAAAATTTGAGCTAAATCAGACATGCGTAAGGGGTCCTGCCCGGCGGTTAAGGTTGGAAAATTTCCAGTCTTGAAAAAGCACCATAGGAGGGAGTACATGAAATTTCCGAAATCGAAAATTTTTTTTGATGCGAAACTCTTAAAACTGCATGAAACATCGAAATTTAGTGTCAACTAAAAAAAAAATTTTTTTTTGAAGAAATCACCTTTCTGAGATCAAATTATATTCTCTGAATATTTTCACTTTTCAGTTGTGGGGGAGTTTTCGCTGCAAAATTTCATTTTTCACAAAAGACGATAGATTGCTGTTCGTTTCCGATTGGTTGGTGAAAAAAAAAACAAGAGCAGTAAAATAAAATATAGCTGTGGAACCCCTAATTACCGATTCCGCGGTCGTGACAATTAAAAACACGCGGGGAACAGAGGAATTATCGAAGACACGCATATCGTTACGATTTTAGGCCTTCTGTCTCTAATTAAATTAGAAGTATATTTGAAAATCACTGAAATACTGGAATTTCGGATTGTGAGTCATTCAGTGTTTACACCAGTCGCATTAAGTGTTTATTAGAGTCTGCTAACGTAATAAAAAATTTGATTTCACAATGCCGCGATTCTCCGATCCCGATTTGTTATCGTTATACAGAACCATGCGCGTTGATCATCTAACGCCGGATGAGCTGGACTATGAGCTGCTTCTGCGCGATATCGTTATCGTCAATGATGACTCTCGGTGCAAACGTCGTCGTCGATTAAGCCAAATCCTAAAAGAAGAGAGAGCAGGTCATGAGTTCATTGTTCACTATGAGCAAGATCCTGAAGCCGATCTTGATATTTGCAAAAATATATCTAACGAAATACTTCGTATCCTATCCTCTAAAGTAAAAAATCGCAATTATTGCAAAGCACGATTGCTCCATTCAGGTAACCGAATCGTTTTAATTAAAAATCACAGCAGCGAACATGTGCAAGGACAATGTAACGAAGAATACAAAAACGTCTTACAACTGTTCTCAGAATATTTCTGGGTTAAACCTATTTATGTTCTGAGGATGATTTACTTTCTAGCAGCGACGAGTCACTGATGTCCGCTGATGATGTGAGAAGTAGATCATTTCCTCTTAGCATGGGGGCAATACGTAAACGGTCAAAACAAATTTTTATTACTAAAGTGGATTTCACTTCCGCCATGAAGGAAATCGGAGTGTTATTCCAAGACTTAACAAATCAATTAAAAAGCATGAGGGAAGATTTGCGATCTCAGGCTTGCCCTTCATCGTCGCTTTTGAAGGACATGGAGATTTCCGATATTAATCCTGAACTACAGTTTCCGTACCGGGTATTGAATATACGAACCCCACGAAAACCCCCAACGCAGATGTCAGCGAAAGCATATCGTGATCTTACCCCATGTCAACCGATGTAGTTACTACCGCAGTGAGTAAAAGCATACCCTTTCCTCCACAGATACCCAGGTCAAATACTACACAACCTTTCTATTCTCCGTCGAAGAATGTTTTCAATGAGAATTAATTTCCTCCAATAACTTCTCAAACCCCCAAACCCCGTTGGTCGTGTTACGACACGTTCCATAAGCCATCAGAGCAATATTGCTCATGGGCAGAAAGAAATCAGTTTTTATCTCATCCGTCACTAAACCCACCCTTTTCATATACTAACGTTTCAAACACCAGATCTCCTCCATTCGATCCATACAATTTTCGACCGATGAGCTTACCACCCGCTGACCCACTCCGTTTAGAGTTTCCCGGTCGCAAAGTAACGCCCGTTTCACAATGGAAACTTCAAAAATATAAAGCAGACGACCAAGGACTAGGAATGAATGAGTTTTTGGATAATGTGATTCAGTTAGCCATTTCGGAACATGTTTCCTAAGCTGACCTATTTGATTCAGCCATTCATCTTTTCGATGGTCCAGCCTTGAATTGGTATACTGCTATGAGAAGCCAACATCGCTTAGTTAACTGGAAAGACCTTGTGGATCAATTCCGATCTGCATTTCGTCATCCCGACTTAGATGCTGTTTTGCGAATTAAAATATACCAAAACCGCCAACAACGAAATGAGACAGAGTGGCCTTTCCTGAAAAGACTGTATTGCACCGCATGCGCGTTCCCAGGGGTCGAATCGAAATATTGCCCATACTGTAAAAAAACATCCGACGAGAGCCCTAAAGTCGTCGGGTTCTCCACAAATGCATATATTAAACTCTTTCCAAAACCTGCTGCTAGATTTAGGTAACCATTACTGGTTAAGGAGTAATGAAGTGGATAAAGAAGGCCTTCCAACACAAGTTAATAAAATCACTTTAACCTCACCCGATGGAATGCACGACCGTCCTCATTTCCAATTAGGTTTATTTGATTTAACAATCTTCGGCCTACTGGACAGTGGAAGTCACCGCACTATGTTTAATGCGACAACCTTTAATCGCCTTCGAAATGCAAATCTGACGAAGCTGACTCAGTTCATTCAACTGGTGACGGCCAGTGGGAGCCCCCTGGCCGCTCAGAAATTCCCTTTTTAGGATACATTCTGTCTTATCGAGGTTTGCAAACGAACCCTGAAAAGATCAGACCAATCGTAGAATATGAACGCCCAACAAACATAACAAAGTTACGCTGATTCATTGGCATGGCCAACTACTACCGTCGATTCATATCCGATTTTAGCCGCATTATTGCCCCCCTTTCAGAACTTTTGAAAACCACAACAAAACTTCTGAAATGGACCACGGAAGCTGAAGAGGTTTTCCAAAATATCAAAGAAAGGCTCATAAAGGCTCCCATACTCAAAAGCCCGGATTTTGACTTCGAATTCCTAATTCATACAGATGCCAGTGATCATGCGATTGCAAGTGTGTTAACACAAAAAATTGATGGTCACGAATATGTCATTGAGTACTTCTCAAAAAAATTGACTACCACTGAACGTAATTATCATGCCACCGAAAAAGAGGGGTTGGCGGCCCTCTTGTCGATTCAACACTTTCGTGGATTTATCGAAGGAAGCCATTTCTTCTTCTTCTTGTTTCAATTATAGAGACTTTAACATTAATGTCATTCGCCTCTTCGGGCCAGAAAAACTTTCTGACCCTATGTTTGGGATTGGGAATCGAACCCAGGCAGGCTGCGTGAAAGGCATCGACTTACCCATCACGCTATACCCGTCCCCCTGAAGCCATTTCACGGTGCAAATAACCGTTTTACGGGATCAGTGGTTTTATCGAAATTCTATACCTTCAATCCTCCTCACTGATAATGCAAGCACCTTCATATTGAAGGAGTTCAATTCATTATTGGATCAATTTGGTGTGAAGCACTGGCTAACGTCCAGATATCACTCCCAAGCAAACCCAGTGGAGCGTCTAAATCGGTCAATGACCACCGCAATACGCTCATACGCTAGGCATGACCAGCGATCATGGGACACCCGTCTGTCCGAGATCGAGTTGGTTATCAACTCTACAGTACATACATCGACAGGATTTAGTCCATTCTTCGTAACTCGAGGCGAAGAAGTGGTTTTAAAAGGAACCGATCACGAGTTGTTCAACGATGACGATGAACCAACGTTAGAATCCCGCATTGCCCGAATTAGAGAAAAAACCCCAAAAATTTTCGAAATTGTCACCAAGAATCTCACTAAAGCACACAACTTATCTTCCCACAACTATAACTTGCGCCATCGTAAGACAGCAAAACCATTTGAAGTGGGTTCGCATGTTCATAAACGGAACACTAAACAATCGAGTTTGAATGAATACTACAATGCCAAATTGGGTGCACAATATTTACCTTGTATCGTATTAGCTAGGCACGGTACGTCATCGTATGAATTAGCAGATTCCACCGGTCGAAATATTGGAGTTTGGCCAGCCAATTTATTGAAACCGGCATAAATAATCTAAAAATAAATTACAAAAGAAGTTTATTCAAGGGTAGTCATCGGGATTGTCGTTCCCAGTCTCTGTAGCGAAAGCGCTTGTGAAACAAAGAACTCATGACCTCAAGGCAAAAACAATAGGTGTTTAGTACTTACTGTCTACTATGATCCTCTCGTCCTAGCCCATTTTATACACTTACCGCGGAGTGTTTAAGCTTGGGTTTACTTAGAGGTGTTCCACACTAACAACAAATACCTATGCACTCACGATTGCATTTTACGTTAGTCTTTTCGAGCTTATTAATAGCGAGTATAGACCTGCCGTGGCAGAATAAGTGAGCGTTCTACGAATACTGAGATTGAAAGACGTATCCGTGACATCGTCCTTGAATAAAATCCCTCGAATAAAACGATCTCCGAAACCCGAAGTGTAGGGAAATTATACGGTCGACAACTAGCTTTCAAAATTCGAGCAGTCTCACTAGTGATCGTAACACACTAAGGCATTTTTTGAGTCAGTGTAGAACTGATTGCGTAGCCTTGGTAAGATGATCGAGAATCGAGACTAGCCGATTATAAAGAAGATTGTAGCGTATTTAGTTATGATTCGGCATACTGCGGGAGTACATTAGTGAAAGTAAAATCGCGGTCGTACGCGTTCCGTGCGTTGAGGTTTTGGGAAGTGTAGAAAATGAAGAAGTGTAAAACAAAATGGAAGGAGTTTCCATCCTGAGTTTTCAGTATTTCTTGTGAGCAGTGTTTAGAAAGCTTATCTTTCTACCAATCTGTGAATTGATTATATTAAACCTATAGAAGGTCAGTGGTGATGTTCGAGGTGCGTGTCTGGAAGAAGTCTTCTGTTTGCTTCTCATTTTTGATGAGCCGTCATAATATATAATTAGTATTAAGGTGAGTGGGTACTGCAGCTGTATTGTAAAGATATTTAATGTTAAAAAAGGTCTCTTATGTACAAGAACCCTTTTTTTTCACCGACCATGGGCGAATTGTAACCGTTGTTACCAATAAAACTGCAAAATATCTGGTTTTGGGTAAAATAATGATAGATAACGATAATGGATAGGAGTAAATATTTAAATACATCGTTGCTATAAAAAAATAAATATGTATATACAAATACAACCCTGTTGGGTCAGTTCTCCTGATTGGTAGGAGTAAGGCTTAGGGAACTGAGTTGTCGCGGTGCAAATACGACGGCGGAAATGGCACAAGAACTGGGACAGTCGAAAAGTGGAATGAATGGTTGGTGATAAGAGAGATCTCGAATTACAGCTCTCTTGGGTTCTGACCGTGGAAATGAAAAGGTGGCTACGAGTACAGTTCGATAGTAGCATATAAAGTTCTTGAGTAAATTGTGTGATTTCGGACGGTCGAACCGGCTAAGAAAGTCCCGATCACTGGGTCTCTATCCGACACCAGTTAACCGTTAAGGATCGGAAAAGCGCCTGTTCTCGCCCTGTCTGGTTTTTTCCAGCACAGCTAACCGTAAAAGAGCCCGGCAGGCTGTCCTCGCGGGTCCGTCCGTCAAGCAGCTAACTTCACTTCGCCCGCTAATCCTCAAGGACGACCATCGTACACCCACCCGTGTTGAAACTGACATCTGCCCGTGTGCGGCAGAGGACTATCTAGCCACAAGGTTTCGTCATCGCTCGGAGCCATCAGACTTCGTCGATCATCTATCGAGCCATCACGTTCCATATGCGCAAGGAATATCGCTACCGGTACCGCCCTAACCACACCGTTTAACTATACGATAGGAGCAGTCTAGAGTTAGGCAAATCACGTGGGTAATTATATTATTGTTAACCCAGATCCGAAAGCTCCCCCAAACAACTCAAATACGACCCTGGGACTTGAGGACCAAAAAAAAGAGGCCATGTGTGCCCACCCCGGAACGTGTATACCAGGCGTTGGGGCTTAGAACTCGTTCTCCTCCAGAACAGGTTAATTTCATCCTCGGGGGCTAAGAGCAGCCGCGTCCCAAGTAGGTAACAACCGGCGAAACAAAAAACGTAAAAAAATTTTTAAACTGGTCTCAAAACTACACAAATCGATAGTCATTATCAGTAGGCAACTAACCGAACCGATTCCGGTTATCCTGGTTCCCGGTATCCGGTTCCGGAAGTACCGGAAATAGTGGTCATATATACCAAAATGGATATCACTCACTTTTCTTAGCGATAGTTTGACCAATTTTACAAACTTAGATTCAAATGAAAGATCTCGTGGTCCCATACGGAATTCCTGAATTTCATCCGGATCCGACTTCCGGATCAGAGATTATAGGGTAAAGTGTGTTACATATTGTACAAAACAATTCAACTTAAAATATTTTCGGATGCAACAAACATTTAAATCGTAATTTAGAGTGCGTACTAGTAGAGTTTGTATGTCATGTTAGTTGGTGGCACTATGAACCGACTTTGATTATACCGGTTCTCGGGTTCCGGTGCCGGAAGTGCATATAATAGAGAACCCATTTCGTTTTCTTAAGGATGACCTACGCAATCAAAGCACTGTTTTATTTTGTATGTTATGCACAAGCAATCTCTTGGTTTCTTTCAAAAATAGAAGGGAAAAACTTTGAATAGAATACCACAATATTATATACATGAGAAAGGCATCATTACACCACTAGGTGGATTAAAACAGGTTTTTTTTATTCAATAATATAATATAATTTTTCAGGCACACTGCTTAAGCACCAAGATGCCGGCTTTTTCTAATTTTAGTTAACGACTAACATAAAACTGTAATATTGTATTGATGTTGAAATTGTCGATTCTCGAGAATTCAGAGTACAGCTGAATCTTCCAGATAACGGTGGGAAATATTTATGCTGGCCGCATCCTTTGATCCGTGTGGGTCCGCGGGAAACACCGCCAGGCTACGAAGACCCGGCGGGTGGCCCGCATGCTGGTCATCGATTGGAGCGATTTTCTATTAGGGTTAATGGTTATGCTACGGAAGAGAATGAAAGAGACAAAGACTAGTAAATATAGTAGAAAAACGGGGTAAAAAGAGGAAAACTCATAAGGAGTGTTTGCCTTTCTCGTTTTTTTAAAGCTCATAGCTAAGTGATCTGTAGAAGTAGTACAACAACATTGAAGTATTTCAATAGTACAGTATTGAAAAACCTGTCTGATTTGACCCATGACCGCACCAGCTAATCAGAACGCGAGATACCTGCTTCTGTACAAGTGCATCCATATAAAAGCATTATAATTCACCTTTCCTACCACTATGTCCTGAAGGCTAAAAAATAACTGCTCCGGCATTGAACAACTACAAAGCAGTGGAATGTTACCTGGAGCAGACAAAAGCGGAATACTTAGCACACGATATTGCCGCCAACAAACCTATTCGAGGACTACCCGACATGATTGAAGAAAATTAAAGCAGGCACTCTTGAAGGCTGAACTAAAGCCTGTGATGGTGTTTAAAATGAAACGACACAACACGGAAAATCGAGAGTATCGAGATCAACTCTACTGGAATCATCTGGAGAAGGGCTCCATCATCATGGATCACTTAAAAATGATCAAATCGCTGTTTCATTTAATCATCGAATGGAAAAAGTACAAACCGATACATCGGTTTGTACTTTTTCCATTCGATGATTAAGTAAAACACAGTGCACGAACTATTTGAACTACGGCCATGGAGCGGCGAATTACCCCATGAAAAGCTGGTGCAAAAAATGTGCCGAATCCCACAATACCAACGTTGCCTACTAGATGACATCGCAGTAAAATGTGTGAACTGTGATGGCGACCATTCATGTACTAGCAAATCGTGCCTCAAACGTGCTATTTTCACAAAAACTCGACAACAGGCGTCCCGTAAACAATCAAAGCGCAAGAATGTTTCACAGAAGAATGAAACTAATTTCCCACGGCTCCCACCGAAGAGGGATATTCCAAATTTGCTTCCATTTCTTCACAGCAATCCAAAACATCCCGCTGCTGGATCACAAAAATATTCTTCCTCCGAAATCCCTCCTAGATGGGGCAAAAATCAACCACAAGCAAAGGATGACTCTGGTGACTTATTCTCCGTTGAACAACTGAGCGTCAGTTTTGAAACAATGACAACAAAACTACGAAACTCCAGAACGCGGTTAAATAAAATCAACGCCTTAGGCAAATTCATTATCGAATATTCATGACGCATCTGAAGAAATACCTTTAATAGCACCAGTAGAGAAGGCAAATGCGCTAGGCCAGCAGTTTGTGTGTTCTCACAATTTAGGACTCAACATTGTTAGTCCACACGAAAGATCCGTTGCTGATAGCGTAGCCGAGGTTGACCAATCAGACAGCTTGGTTTCTGAGGAAAGTAGAGTCACTGCAAATGAGCTGATGGCTATTGTGAAAAATCCAAAAATCTGAGGGCCCCTGTTTCGACAACACATTAAACATTGAGCTGAAACATTTGAGTATTCGCTCATATATTTTCTTAGCTAAAATTTTTAACATGTGCTCTGAGCTTGGCTACTTCCCTTCAATGTGGAAGTTAGCTAAAGTTATCCCAGTTTTGAAACCAGGGAAAGATCCTTCCTTTTCCAAGAGCTGTCGGCCCAACAGCTTACTTTCTGCCCTATCCAAGCTGTGTGAAAATTTAATACAAAGGCAAGTTTCTGGCAACACTGTTGTTATTAATTTTTTTTCTCTTTACGCGATATTCGCCTAACCAGAGACATTTTTGTAGAAACAGAAAATGAAAATTATAGAATGATAGTACTCAAGAGAGAGCAAGGATTTGAATATATAGAACGGGGGTCCCCGACTCCTCTGGTAGAAGGTAAAAGTTAAGTTACTAAAAGATTTCTGCTTGCCTAAATGACCCTCTGTCACGTCTCTCATTTTCCGTTCTAAGTTTGTGGAAATCGGTCAAACCATCGCTGAGAAAAGTGAGTGAGATCCATTCTGGTATATATGACCACTATTTCCGGTACTTTCGGAACCGGATACCGGGAACCAGGATAGTTTTGTATATTTTTGAGACCAGTTTAGATTTTTTTTTACGTGTTCTGTTTCGCCGGTTTAAGTGACGGTGTACAATATAGAACACACTTTTCCCTACAACTCTGGAACGGAAAACCTTTTATTTTAATCTAAGTTTGTGGAAATCGGTCAAACCATCGCTAAGAAAAGTGAAAGAGATCCATTTTTTTTTTATATATGACCACTATTTCCGGTACTTGCGTATCCGGATACCGGGAACCTGGATAGCCGGAATCGGTTTGTTTATTTGCTTACTGATAACGACTATCGATTTATGTAGTTTTGAGACAAGTTTAGAAATTTTCTTACGTTTCTCGTTTCGCCGGTTTAAGTGAGTGGGAGTCGGATCCGGATGAAATTATGGAATTTTGTATGGAACCGGAAGACCTTTCACTTGAATCTAAGTTTGTGGAAATCGGTCAAACCATCGCTAAGAAAAGTGAGTGAGATCCATTTTTTTTAAATATATGACCACTATTTCCGGTACTTGCGTATCCGGATACCGGGAACCAGGATAGCCGGAATCGGTTTGTTTATTTGCTTACTGATAACGGCTATCGATTTGTGTAGTTTTGAGACCAGTTTAGAATTTTTTTACGTTTTTCGTTTCGTCGGTTTAAGTGACGGTGTACAATGTTGAACACACTTTACCCTATAACTCTGGAACCGGAATTCTAATCCGGATGAAATTCAGGAAATCCGTAAGGGACCACGAGACCTTTCATTTGAATCTAAGTTTGTGGAAATCGGTCAAACCATCGCTGAGTAAAGTGAGTGAGATCCATTTTGGTATATATGACCACTATTTCCGGTACTTCCGGAACCGGATACCAGGAACCAGGATAGTCGGAATCGATTTGTTTAGTTGCCTACTGATAACGACTATCGATTTGTGTAGTTTTGAGACACAAACATACACACACAGACATTGTTCAGCTCTATGAACTGAGTCGAATGGTATATGACACTTGGCCCTCCGGGCCAATTTTCTCTAGTCGGTTTTTCAAGTGATTGCATAACCTTTCTATATGAGAAAGGCAAAAACAAAAAAAGAAATAATAATAAACCGGGAGTCGCCATCTTGGAATTCAGAACCACCTCAAACATCGTTTTCCGACATCTACACATCAAACCCGTTCCGAAAATACCCATATTTAAAGGGTTTTCAAGAAATATTAATAAACCGGAAGTAGCCATCTTGGAATTCAGAACCACCTCAAACATCGATTTCCAACATGTACTCATTAAACCCGTTCCGAAAATACCCATATTATAAGGGTTTTCAAGGAATACCAATTAACCGGAAGTCGTTATCTTGGAATTCAGAACCACCTCAAACATCGATTTCCAACATGTACTCATCAAACCCGTTCCCAAAATACCCATATTATAAGGGTTTTCAAGGAATACCACTAGACCATCAAACCCGTTATATCCATATTGTAAGGGTTTTAAAGAAATATCAATATACTGGAAGTCGCCATATTTGAATTAAGAACCACCTCAAACATAGTTTTCCGACATCTACACATCAAACCCATGCTGAAAATATATGGATTGTAAGGCTTTTCAATAAATATCAATAAACCGGAAGTCGCCATCTTTGAATTCAGAACCACCTCAAACATGGTTTCCCGACATCTACACATCAAACCCGTTTCGAAAATACCCATATTGTAAGGGTTTACAAGATATATTAATAAATCGGAAGTCGCCATCTTGGAATTCAGAATCACTTCTGTGAGGTATGTTCTTATTTACTGACAGTCATATCCCTCAAGTATTTCAATACTATCATGCAATGTTGGTAGCACTGCCACGTAATGTTGGCAACGCCTCGCTTTCGCGCGTTTCCTAACACAGCTACACGAGCGGCGCGCTCTTCGGCCATTCTTCACTAAGCAGTCCTTCGGAGAGGTAGGTATGAGTGTAGATCACGATTAGGCACGCTGTGCTGGATGATTTTCTTAGGCGGTTTTTACAGTGGCGATCCTGCCAGGAGTATACAGAGATCTAGACAAAATCATCCAGCACGGCGTACATATATATTTGAAAATTATTCATGTAACGTGTAACGGAATGCGTCGTTGAAATTATGTGCGTAATGAAAACCACAAATCAAAAAGACGTACTGGAATGGCCATATGATGCAAGGGTAATGAAAACCCTCGAAAGATTGGTATAGAAAACCTATCAAGATTAACTTTTCTAGAAATCGTCAAATGTGCAAAGGTGTGTAATGGAAACCACCTTAAAAAAGTGTTATTAAAACCACAAAACAATATGGCGGGCTGAAACAGCCACATAATTTAAGGGTAATGAAAACCCTCGGAAATATGGGTAAAGAAAACCTATCATGGTTTATGTTAAAAAAAACCGTTTAATGTGTCAAGGTGTGTAATGGAAACCACCTTGGGAAAGTTGCGAAAATCTATGTGCGTAATTAAATCCTTATAACAAAATGGCTGTGGACAGTCAAGCATTGATATTGTCATAAGTGATGTTTACTTTTATACTTTACAGCAAGTAATCATCGTTCGTTGTATTAAAAATGGCATCTGAGGGAAAATACGTTCTCATCCGTCAAATTAACGAAGATAATTCCGACTCTTCAGATCGCGAAATAGATGCATTGAATCAAAAAGATGTTGGAAGATTCGTTCGAGCCCCAACCATCACTTCAAAGGGCGATACAGATCCGTACGAGCACTACCAACTCGATGCAACCGACCAAAGTCGGGAAAACTACATGCTGAAACAACAACTCGCGGATATGCAGAAAATAATTGCGGAATTATCATCGAGGAACAAGAGTTAGGAAAAACCCAACATCGGACGCAATGATGCCGAAGAAAGTTGGAACAATTTTCGTGCGATGCCATCGCCTTCCGGAAATATTTCAAGTATCAGATGGGACCAAATTAAACCATTTCCAAAAAACATGCCAGCTAATAAAATGTGGGAAGAGTAGATGAAATATATAGAAAATTTCGAGATAGCTGCTTCTATATCGAACGCCACAGATCCAGCCCAGCGGACACAGCTTTTATTCTTATCAATGGGTGAGCAGTTACAGGGCATCGTACGAGCGGCAAAGCTTCGACCCAACTTATACGAGAGTAATTGTTACACCACGTTTGTCAATAATATTGAAATTCATTTGCGGTCTATGACTGATACCGCTGCAGAACACGAAGCATTCTCACGCATGCAGCAAAGTTTAGGAGAATCCGCAATGAACTTCCATGCTAGGCTCATGGAGAAGGTACGTATGTGTCGTTACAGCGCAGAAGACCAACAGCGTTTCGTTCGTGCTCAGTTTTTGAAGGGGATGTCAAATCGCGAATTGGCTAGGATTGCCCGAACGTTTGGTCATGAAACCAACTATATAGTGCAAGCTGCGACACGTGATGAAGCTTACCAAGGAGAGTTAACACAGACACTGAGAATAGATGATGAAACTATTAATCAAGTGCGAGGTCGAGGAGTCAAAACCTCGTATAAACGTGAAGCCAGAGATGGATTTGGAGGGTCTCGTAGCAAGAATTTTCGCCCAACTGAAGGTCAAGCTTATAATCGTCAGGAACGGTGCTCAAGATGTAATAAATGGATGCATAGGAATCGCCCTTGTCCGGCACTTAAAATGATGTGCAATACGTGCGGTAAATTTGATCATTTCGCTGTCGTATGCAAAACCAAACGGAATCATATGGTTCAAGATTCCGACATACCGCAGGATTTAAAATCTGAAAGCAAAGAATAGGAGGAAAAGAAAAATTGACTCAAATACATTGACCTTGAAAATATTGTTCTCCTGTTCCATTGAAGATAGTTTGTCTTTTTTTCTTTCTTCTCTTTCCTTTCTACAGCTTAATTTACTTTCTCTCGAAGATGTTTTGGTTGATTGTCGTCTAGGTTCGTCTACACCAATCAGGTTTCTCATTGATACGGGGGCAGATGCCAATGTTATCGGAGGAAACGATTGGCAAAACCTAAAAAAAGAGTATGAATCAGGATTAGCTAGTCTTGAACCAGCAAAAATTGATCACAGTAGAACGTTACGAGCTTATGCATCTTGTGAACCGATGCAAGTAGATTTCGCTTTCAAAGCCAACATAGGATTGGTTCGATCCCCGAACACGGTATTAGCAGATTTTTTAGTAGTAAATCAAGGGAAGCGTTCCCTTCTGGGCAGATCAACAGCAAGTGATTTAAAGTTATTGTATGTTGGCCCACTTGTGAATAATTGTGAAATGGATAAGCAAACAATATTTCCAAAAATGCCTGGAGTGAAAATCAAGTTTAATGTAGACAGAACTATCCCACCTGTAAGGAACGCATACTATAATATACCTGCTGCATACCTCGGTGGTGCAAGGCAACGCTTGATGGAAATGGAAGCAAGTGGTATAATTGAAAGGGTAACGACAGCTCCGGAATGGATAAGCGGTTTATCGGCAGTATCAAAGGGAAAGGAAGATTTTCGATTAGGGTAACAGAGGTATTTTTGCCACTTCATATATTTTGGCCCATCTAACAAACTTTATCGATTTCATCGGATTTTATCGATGTTAAGTAACTCATTTTGCATCAATTTGAAGCTAACCACATTAAATTACCTCTTGCGGAAGGGGTTTCTAAAGATATTACAATATTTGGTGGATATTTTTATAAAGTGGGCCAAAATAAAATCAATCCTAAAGTGGGCCAAAATACCTCTGTTACCCTAGTTGTTAACATGAGAGCACCAAACAGGGCAATCAAGAGGGAGTACTTCCGTTGACCAACTTTAGATGAGATGAATATAAAATTACATGGAGCACGTTTCTTCACAAAACTAGACCTTAAAAGTGCCTACTATCACTTGGAACTGTGCGACGAGTCACGAGATTTGACAACATTCTTGTCTGAAAATGGCATGTTCAGATTCGCGCGGCTTATGTTCGGGGTTAACTGCGCTCCGGAAATATTTCAACGTGAAATGACTCGAATATTAGAAGTAGTGGAGAATAAAATTATCTATATTGATGATATTCTACTGTTTGCAAAGACCTTGGAAGAGTTGCACAAAATTGTCACGGTAACACTAAAAATCCTTCAGGACAATAATTTGTCCCTAAATACTACTAAATGCGAATATGACAAAACTGAAATCACCTTTCTTGGACACAAATTGGATGAGAGTGGGTTCCACATTGAGGAATCGAAAATTAAAGCAGTTGAAAAATTCAGGCGCCCTAGTACTTCATCAGAATTGCGAAGCTTTCTTTGTCTGGCTTCTTTTGTCAGTCCATATATACAAAATTTTGCTTCTGTATCAAATCCACTTTGGTCCGTCGTGAGTTCAAAAACGTGGAGCTGGGGTGAACAGCAAGAAAAAGCCTTCAACGAACTGAAGCAAAAAAATAATACACTGCACAGTAGCACAGGGTTATTTCTCAGAACAAGAAAATACGATTTAATTCACAGATGCTTCTCTTAATGCGTTAGGTGCGATTCTAGTACAAGAAGATGCCAGAAAGAATCATCGGATAATTAGTTTTGCCTCAAAAGCCCTTACTGAGACGGAAAGAAAGTACGCTCAAAATCAACGAGAGGCTATTGCTGCAGTTTGGGCAGTGGAGCACTTTTCGTATTTCCTGCTGGGTCGCCATTTCACCTTACGTACTGATGCAAAAGGAGTATCATTCATTTTCAACCGTTCATGGGAATCTTCTAAAAGAGCACTAACTAGAGCAGATGGATGGGCGCTAAGACTTAGCCCATATAGCTACACTATAAAGTATATCAAAGGGACGGACAACATAGCGGATCCACCATCACGATTGTACCAAGGCAATGACGAACCCTTTGATGAAGAATCGAGTCCATGGGAAATTGGTCATATAGAAGCTAACACAGTTGGATTTATAACTGAGGATGAAGTCAGAAGAATTACTGAACGAGACGAAACGCTTCAGCAAGTGTTAAAGGCTCTAGACTCGGGAAATTGGCCCAAACATTTAAACAGGTACAAAGCCGTGTCCTCTGATCTACTTCTTAAAAATGGGGTATTAACAAAGCTAGGATGTGCAGTGATTCCAGATGCACTCCGTCAGAAGACCCTGGAAGTTGCACATGTTGGTCACCCCATGTCTGCGAAACTGAAAAGCATTCTGCGAGAACGTGTATGGTGGCCCGGAATGACCATCGACGCCGAAAAATGGGTCAAATCGTGTGAGACATGCGCCGTGAATGGTAGACCAGAAGAAACAATTCCAATGCGTCGCATACTTGTCCCAAAAACGGTTTGGGAGACAATAGCAATTGATTTCAATGGTCCTTATTCAATGTTTGGAGGCATATTAGTATTAGTAATAATTGATTATAGGTCAAGATACGTGATTGCTAAACCTGTTGAATCGACCAGCTTCGAAAATACGAGGAAAATTCTTGATGAAGTATTCATCAGAGAAGGGTATCCTGAGGTTATAAAGTCGGACAACGGACCACCATTCAACAGCGAAGACTATAGAAATTACTGCAATGAAAGAGGAATACGGGCAGTGTTTTCTACTCCATTCTTTCCTCAGAAAAATGGGCTAGTGGAGAATTTTATGAAAATAATTAACAAGGCTATGTGCACTGCATCATCTTCAAATAAAAATTACAATTACAATGACGAACTGCAAGCAGCCGTTATGGCACATAATGCAGCGGCTCACTCAGTTACAAAGATGTCCCCAGAAGAAGTAATGTACGGTAGAAAAATTCGGCGAGGTTTGCCACTTCTGAACCGTGGCAAGGCTGAAATCGATGAGCAGTGGTTGGAAACTAGAGATGCTGACGCTAAAACTTATTCCAAAGCTCGAGAAGATGCTCGTCGTGGAGCAAGCTCGTGCAAAGTTTGTCCAGGAGATGTTGTCATCTTAGAACGACAATCGAAGGCGAAAGCGAAACCAGATTCGACAAAAAACGGTACACGGCGATTCAGGAAAATGATGGAAGTCTTCTTTTATGTGACGATTCCGGTCGTTATTTTCGTCGTCATGTCACGCAGACTAAAAAGGTTTACAAATGGAGAAACCAGACGTCAGGGACTAACGAGAAGCCTTCAGAGGAAGCTACGGCAAATCGTCCACACAGAGAGACAAGAGCTCCAGTACACTTGAAGAACTACGTTAGACAAATTAATAAGCACGATCCATCGATGCATGTTTGATGATCTCGCGTTCTTGTGTTGAATCCAAAATAAACTAAACTAAAATATATAAAAATTTAATTATACCACCAATGCATACTTACCTCTGCAACATCTCTAATTCGGACTTAATTAACATAACTCGCTTATTGGGGATGTCGAATGTCGTGATCAAGGGTGGCAAAAACTCACTCATAAGATTCGATTTTTTCTATTAATCAGCTCACCTCATGATTTACGATGCAATCCGTAAAATGATGGTAAAGATGAAACTCATCGCTGATCTAAACAAACACACTCACCTATACAGAGCACCGCTGACATCAAATTATGATGGTATTGATGGTTCTCAGTTTTGATTTCTTAACATTAACTCTCATTCCTAGTTTTAGAAAGTGAGTACTGAGTTTGGCATCACCGTACCGAGCTACACCGGTGAGTGTATGCTTAAACCACAGAGCTGCCAACACAACCCAGATTTTCGGTTTTGTTTTTGCTGGTACTCAAAACGAGCACGTGCATTAATGTACGAAAACAAAAGTCGAATCGTAGCGTGATGTTCCGTAGCGATTGAATTTCATGTCTCGAACTAAACACAACTGGCTACTAAAACCAAATGCGTTTTCCAGCATACGAAAACATGTTTTGAGAATTGGATATAAATGGCATCGATTCGAACGTTGGACGCCCATGGCAACTCTGGTGGATGGGGAATACAAGCGAGACAGTGTCACAAGAATCTGATTCAATATGTTGATGTACAAACACATCAAATCACAACTCAAAAATCGTCTCTCAGTGGGTTCTAATATTTGATGTACCCTCAGCGCTCATCTGATGATTGCTTGACACTACGATGTTGAGACGATGTTTTCTCTACACAAATGGTTACCCAGTTAATCAACTCGCTCAGCGATGCTTCTGAAACCGATTTGCAGTTGAGCTGAACTCGGTGATGATGAAGTACGGAGTTGATTATTGCCAGCCCTGGTCGTGATTGAATGAACAGTCAGAATGTTTGTTTACCATCAGAGATGCCAGGTAAAAATATCAAAAATCTCAGATAGGGTTGCAAAAGTCTGAACATCCGAAACAAAATTTCTATAAAGTATGATACGCTAAACTGACTTGGCGAAAAAAAAGGTCTCGACAATTTCAAAATCTGTTAATTTTAACGAAAGTCTGCAAAAAACTCGATTTTCAAAAAGTCTGCACAACAGATAATATCTGCAGCACTATGCACGAAATCTGCAGCTTTACGGACAAATCTGCAGATCTGGCATCTCTCTTTACCATAAAGTCAATGGAAACGATGAGAGATGCGGTTGATGAAACTATTCTTAGAAAGTCAATGAATTGAGAGAGGTGTAAAGTGGTAAATAAGTTACCCAAAATTGAGTAGAAAAGTTTTTTCTGTACAAATTTGGATCTCTATTTTTTTTCTCGTTTTTTTATAGAGAAGAAGGAGAATGTGAGGTATGCTCTTATTTACTGACAGTCATATCCCTCAAGTATTTCAATACTATCATGCAATGTTGGTAGCACTGCCACGTAATGTTGGCAACGCCTCGCTTTCGCGCGTTCCCTAACACAGCTACACGAGCGGCGCGCTCTTCGGCCATTCTTCACTAAGCAGTCCTTCGGAGAGGTAGGTATGAGTGTAGATCACGATTAGGCACGCTGTGCTGGATGATTTTCTTAGGCAGTTTTCACAACTTCAAACATCGTTTTCCGATATCTACACATCAAATCCGCTCCGAAAATACTTATATTGTAAGGGTTTTCAAGAAATATTAATAAACCGGAGGTCGCCATCTTGGCATTCAGAACCACCTCAAACATCGTTTTCCGACATCTACACATCAAATCCGCTCCGAAAATACCCATATTGTAAGGGTTTTCTAGGAATACCATGTAACAGTTGCCCACTATTGAAGTATTTAATATTTGATAATTCACTTATTTATTAATTTAGTAATTTATTTACCTACGTATTTATTTATTTATTTATTTATGTATCAACTGGTGTTATTATTTTGTTGAATTGAATTTTTTCAATATAAATTCAATTCTTCCAAAACTCATTAACAAACATCCACATAGAGTAGACCCTAGTTATTGATGCAAATGAGATCCACATGCCAATTACCCATCAATATATTTCAAATCAAATTCGCCTGCATTTATACGTTGTAACGGGTCGTCCTTCAGTCCAACCATTGGTAGCCAAAGATCACGCTCTCTTCATTTAAGCCGAGTGAGATTGCCGAACATAGTCGAAGAACAGAATCCTTTCAGTTAGTTTGAAGGAAAGAGAAAGATATAATACTGACATGGGCTAGAGCGAACTAAATAGTTGAATGACCCAGGATTCCGAGTAATCCCGAAGAATTCTCGGGAAATGACGTACTTCCGCTTACGTTGAGATTCTTTTCCCTAATCTGAGGATTACAGGGCTCAATCACTTTGTCCCAGTTCGTTGAGTAGAGTGGTAGTGACGCGATTTTACTCCGTTTACTGAAATTGTTTAAAGGTAATCGTGAAGTGGTATTTCCTTTCGGTTGGCTATAAATTTCTATTTTTTTTACATAGGCAGAAAGCAAAGTTTGTGAAGTTATCGTGTGCGAAATAGAGTTGTGTGCTGATAGAAAGACAAGGTAAAAATGTGCTTAAATTAAAGACCCGCTTTATGCCAACGATCCGTTCGAACAACCACGTTTGTTCCATCCAATTCTCAGGTTATCATCCGTACGAAAGCACGCTCGCTGGACACCGTTCGCTGACTGTGTCACTCGCCACATCCTGGAGACATATTTGCCCGACGCACGATTTTCCGTCGGAAGGGAGTCGATCCGCTACCACATCGCTCGTTGGAAGTGATCTTCCGGTGGCCTTAGGAAGTCCACGTGTCGGTGAAACACGATCATTCGACCGGCAGAATAACTAACAGCATCAAAAAGCCATCTTTAGCTGGTCAGATTCCGGCGAAGTGCTCATAGCACT